>NC_057849.1:339570809-340209142 GCF_015237465.2 Chelonia mydas
TCACACCCCCACAACTGGAGCAGATGTGGATGGAGGCAGCGCTGCTGTTGGTAAAGGGCCTTCCTGGGTGATGTCAGCTCCTAGGGGCGGGTGAACATCACACAGATCCCTGCTTAGTGCTACTGAAATATCAATAAAAATGATCTAGAGAACTCAGCTGGGATCAGGGCCAAAGCGTGCTAGGCGCTGTACAGACATATAGTGAGAGACAGTCCTGGCCCTGAAGAGCTTACAGTCTAAATAGACAGGGTGGGTGGGGAAACAGAGGCATAGAGAGGGGAAGGGATTTTCCCCACAGTTACATAGCAAGACAGTGGTAGAGCAAGAAACAGAACCCAGGTCTCCTGAAGCCCAGTCTAGTGTCTCATCCATTATGTCAGGTTGGCTTTATTCCATCCCTGCCTGTGTCTCTTCTTCCACATTATCTCCCACATGCAGCACCTATCCAGCCCTGTTTGTCAGGCCACTCTGGGTGCCCCCCATGCCATAAGCATCATGTGACCATGTGGCATCTTCACAGCTTGAGGCAACATCACACACACACCCCGGCCCCGGGATGCTGTGTTACAACCAACCATCAGAATAAATTCACAGCCTTAACTGGTCTGCAGACTAGAAATCTGATCCAAACAAGGTGCTGAACACCTCCTGGGAGATGCTGAGCATTCTGCACTCCGCCTGACTTCACGGGGAGCGAAGGGTGGCTCATCACCATAGGCTTGTAGGACATAGGAGAGGGCCAATGCATATTGTGACTGTCCCAGCTTTTTAACTGGCTGCATTTTCACTGGCACCCTGGGTTGCTGCGGACGTTGTGACTTCCACAGAATCTATTTCTCTTTTAAATGTACCCTAAGAATTTTTCCTGATCTTTTAGCAGATTAAAGGACATTTGTAATGACAAAGGGAATCAATCGTTTACAGGTATATGCATGCTATGCTGTTGACAGGTTTTCTTGCTTTCAGAGCCATGTAAGTTTTATGCTGCTCAATGTCTCCCTAGGCAGGGCACTATTACTGAGGCTTCACATGCCGTAGGCCGAGGCTGGGTGGGTTATTTTCACTGGGTGATCTCACAGCAGTCACACTAAACTCCTTGATACTCAACTCAGTAACGGTACACACATAGTGTCAGGGATGCTTAAATTGACTCCAGTCAACTGGCTCCTGGTCCTATCACACATCCAGCCTCCACAGATTAGAAGAGCTGCCCAGACATCTCGCTTTCTCAACCACGTCAATGCAAACACGAGGATCCCATTGCACAATGACCTGCAGAACCTGCCAAAGACAAGATTATAATCCCACAACCCTCTTTGGAACCACATCAGGACCCTTACACTCAACTTCGATGCTGAGGCTCAATGGAAAGCCACATGGAGCGTTTTGACACTCAAAACAAACAGCTCATCACTGACCCTGCCAAGGAACCACCGGGTTTTGATTTTTGTCGGAAAGTCTGGTGCAAACTAAATCGCATCAGGACATCTCCTGGGAGATGCGGACAAATCCTCTTTAAATGGAAAATGAGGCAAACACCTGCATGCAACTGTAGTCACCTGGCTCAAATGATGGAACACATCATAGCTGATTGTCCCCTTCGTTCTTTGGCTGGGGCCCTAAAGGACATTCACTACCTCACTGCTGCAGCAACTTATTAGCTATCAAATCTAGATATAAATTTGTAATCGTTGCTATCTGCCCAAGCCATACAGAAGAAGAAGAAGAACTGGAGTAAACAGAGAGTCTGTAGCAGATCAGGGAATTGAATCCAGGCCTCTTAAATCCTGGGCTGATGCCCTAACCACTGGGCCATCCAGCAAGCAGACTGAGGAGTCTGATAACCATGGGATTGAAAGCCTGTCTGCACAGTACAACTTTAATGCACACTAAGGAACTTTTTAGTGCATGCCAGCAGGGTCTACATGAGCCAGTTAGCAACACACTGATGCACTTTAGAATTCACATCCCTCTAGAATCACAGAAGGTTAGAGGTGGAAGAGACCTCAGGAGGTCATCTAGTCCAATCCCCTGCTCAAAGCAGGACCAACACCAAACAACTAAATCTAGTGGGCATTGCTACAGTGTGTAGACAAGCCCAGAAAGTCAAAATGAGAGGAAGACAAAGGAATATCCAGAGGTAACAAATGGGTGAAAACTCCAAGGGAGGAGCCAGTGGACAACCTAATAGTGAGGAGGGAGACCTGAAATGACAGAACATCCTTAGGAGACAAGGGCAAAGGAAGTTCAGGCAAGAAGGCAAGGGACTGTCTGTCAGAAATAAAGGGGATGAGGGCAGCCTAGGCAGGTCCACAGGAAACGAGGACAAGGACATTTGAGGTGATGAGGTTGCACACTGTTCATAGGAGACAAGAGGCATGAAGAAAACCAAAAGCTACGGCACACGGAAGACAAGATAAAAGTCAAGGTGTAAGTTACCTTCAAGGAGACATTAGGCCGTACCCTAACCCCAAAGTGAACATTTGGAGAAGTTCAATTCCTTTCCAACCCCCCTTCACTCTTCCATAATGCCCTCCCATTCTCCCCACCTGCCGTTTTTCTTCCACCATGGGAGGGAAGGCAGAAGAGCTGAGGGAAATGCAGGGAAAGGCTATCCTCCCAGCTCCACCGGCAGCAGGCAGCGCTGCGAGGCAAACAGACAGCAAGGTTTCCAGCACACTCCCATTGGCCGTGACGGAGTTGCACCTGATTAGATCAAGGTTGAATTGAGTCCACAGCATTTGGATGGTTTGAAGAAGCACCCAACTAAACTAATCTTCCAGCTACTGTAATACATTCATACATAATACTTAGCATTTTGTAACCTTTCGGTCTCTAGGCATTTCTATATGGTTGGTTAGAATTATTAACCACCCCCCTTGGCGCCCCCGCCCCGCGTTTTTTAACTAATGGGGAAACTGAGTAACAGAAAAGTCTAATGACTTGCCCAGGGTCACACACTGAGTCAGTGGCAGAACCCAGAACCTGTTACTCCCATTCCAGTGCTTTCATTCCCCTCGTAAAATCAGAGATGGGCCAGAGCCAAAACCCTGAATCTGAACTTCATGGGAGTTCAAATAAGGATCCAAAGTCAGTAACTTGATCTGGTCTCTGTTTAAAATGCAGCACTGGGTTTGGAAACAGGATAATGACAACAGTCAGTCCTGGAGGAGGAAAGGGGGAGGAAGCATAAAGAATGGATTCTGTCAGGAAACAAAAACAAACAAACAATAGCTGGGCTCCCTACAGACAATTAAGCAGCAGTTAATGAAATCACCTGCTACCAACAAGACTAACAAAACAGAAAATAGAAAATAAGTCACGTCAGTGCCTGCCAGTACATCCCTGGCACCGGGAAAGGGGCCTGATGGCTGATACAAGTTTAGTGCCAGTGATATCATCTTGCTTAGAGGGGCCCGCATGCCGCAGAGCACGAAAGGGCAATGCTTCCATCACAACGCTTAAGAGGACGGTGTCTGGGATTTCCTTTTCAGGGAAGAGAGCAGTACAGCAGCTTAACTGAGCTAGATCTCAGGACAGGGACAGACACAGGTGGGGGAGGCTGAAAATCATGGACTTGGGGAAACAGTTCTCTCTTTTTATGTTATTAATTAACAGTGCCATATGGCGGTGTAATGAGTTTGTGGTCGTTTATGGACTTCACAATTGTCGCTGCTGCACACCACTCTGATCGCTACAGCAACAGTAAGGATAGAACGCGGATCCTCCTATTCCACAGCCCCCCGACCCTGGCTTGAGCTGAAGGGGAATCTCTGTTAGCAGTGTAAGGCAAATGACAGACACATGAACAGTGGTGATTCCATCTAGCCGAGGGAGGTGGTGCACACGAACAGATTAGCCACTGTGTGGCAAAGTTAAAAACAGAGAAAAATAATTTATAAAATGTAGCCTTTCACTGTTTGCCCTTTGCAGCTACTTTTTGCACATCATTCACAGTATTGCCAACCCCAAACATTCAAGAATCATGAATTTGGCCTGAAAAAATTGGGCGTTTGGCTTAAAAATCATGAGATTTTTTAAAACAATTTTTGGCTTCCTTTCTGGTTTTTGAACCATTAGTTTTCAAGCTTTATTCCACAACCACGGAGCCTAGAAACTTTGTTCCCCCCTTTCAAATGAAATCTGAGATTCTGACATAACCTTATGATTCCAGGAGCTGGGGCTTTAAGAAAAACACCAAATATCATGAGACTTTCAATAAAATCTGCATGATTCACTGCATGATTCACCTTAGACAGAGAAACCAGAATGGTAAATTTTAACCTTCCCATCTTTTCACACACTGGCCCAATGCTGCTTCTATTCCACATGTCCATTCAACCCTGAGGAAAGTAATTTGTTTTTGAAGGACAAGAAAACTTCCATTGGTTTGTCTACATTAGCATCACCCAGCATAACAAAGGCCAAGTGAACAGATTTTGCTGCTTCAGCCACTATATGACAATTTTACAAGGCTACCTTAAACACTATCCACAAACTTACGTTAGACTGTAAACTCTTTCGGACAAGGATCGACTCGTACTTGATATTTCTACAGCATGCGGCACAATAGGCCCTGCATCTTGATCTGGGCACTACAGTACTATAACTGAGTCCTGGTCTATAAACAGTGTTTGTTCCTTTATAACTCTGTCTGTTACAGGATGTGATTTTTTTTTTTTTTTTTTACGACGACAGTTAAAAGCAGTACAATGCTCCTAGTCTGGACACAATTAAATCCCTATAAAGGTACCTTATACCAGTATAGCTTATTTCCCTTCACAGAAAAAACTGCTCATTCCTGAAACTTTCATATTAAAGAAATGGTTACATGATTTTTTTAAACTGTATTATGGTCATTTATTTCACAAAAGGTACTCCCGGGTGAGACCTAGTCTGATGCATCCACACCATCTAAAATGCTAAAAGATGTTGAACCAGGAGTATTAATGCAGCAAGCCCGCAAGATTCTGCGGTGCTTCATAGATCATATGCTTAGACAGAGAGAAGCGTCCATACAATACCAAAAGCACCACACACAATAACCTCACACATCACTCTGATGTGGAGTCAATGTGAAGCGATGGAAACAGCTACACAAATGACTGAGTGCTCTTTTTATTTAGAATATCACCAGGTTCAGTCATCACTGGGAACCGTGGTTTGATACCATCCGCTTTTTTAAGTTCTCAGCCATTTACCGCAAGCTTCCTGCAATGACTGAGATTCTAACACTGACAGCACAGTTATGCAGTCTAAGGGGCAGAGAGGAATTGCATTAGCATGCATAACCTGTACTTATTGTTCAGGTTAGTTCTGACATCAATACATTCCCCCCACACCCTAAGGAGATAAATCGATCACACATGAAATCCAAAAGAAAACTGACAGAAACATGGGGAGTGGGGAAATGATCAAAGTATCTGCAGTGTGCAAAACCCCAGCCACCTCATCTGATACCACTCGTAATAACTAACCCCCTGATAACCCTGTTTTAATCATGTGTATCGCAAATGAGGCAAACACAGGGAGATTTGTGCACTGCCAGGTCACTGTGTTTAATTATATTTCATCAGAAAGATTCTGAAAAATTAATATGGTGAGATTTGTGCTAGCATCAGTGATAACCTTTTCCCTACAGCTCTACAATTTATTGTCAGCCATCAGTTCAGAGAAAGTTACTGGAAGTCCTGAAGCAGATTAATTCCAAAACATGTACATAGACCAGAGCAACAGGAGGTTGTGAAGCTCACAGGGTTATCATACTGACAGTATCTTGCATCTATAGCACTCTTAGACACCAAAGATCCTTTGCAAATATAACAAAAGGGATCTACAATACAAACTATGGGGAAAATTTTCAAACGTGCTTAAGTCTCTTAGAAGCTTAAACCACATTTTCAAAAGTGACAGGCTCAAGTCCTCAAAAGGTATTTAGGTGCTTAATGCACAGTGGGAGTTAGGCGCCTAAGTACCTTTGAAGATCCAGGCCTTAGGAACAATGGAACTTGGACTGCTTTTAAAAATTTTACCCTTTGTGTCTATACAATAGGCAGAGCTGGAGGCAATGTCATTAATTAAGGTTGTCTAACACTTGCCATTAATCACCCCCCACTAAAATGCAGTTGTCACCTCTGGAGAGGAACACAGCTGCTATTTAACAGCGCATGGCATCACTATTTAATACACTGGTTAAATGCATGCAATTAAGAACCAGCCAAAAAGACTAGCTACCATAACAACCTGCTTCTTTTAGGTTTAGGCCAATTGATAGAGGCTTGATGTTTTGGAGCAGAAGGCCCCAGGGCTGATCCTGGACATTGACAACAGTTTTTGTATTAGAGCTGGTTGGAAAAACTTTTGATGAAGCCATGTTCTGTTGGAATATGCAGTTCTGTCAGAATCGAAGAGCTTCGTGAAATTGCGTTGATTGTGCCAGAATTTTGTTTCAGAAGAAAACCAAAGTTCCAATATTTACATTCTCAGCAATTTGGGGCTTTTTTTTTTAATTAGTGCTGTCAATTAATCGGTTAACTCAAAAAAATTAATTGCGCTTAAAAAAATTAGTGATTAATCACAATTTTAATCATATTGTTAAACAATAGAATCCCAATTGAAATTTATTAAAAATATTTGGATGTTTTCTACATTTTCAAATATATTGATTTCAACTACAACACAGAATATAAACTGTACCATGCTCACTCTATATTACTTTTGATTACAAATATTTGCATGTAAAAACAACAAAAGAAATAGTATTGTTCAATTCACCTCATACAAGTACTGTAGTGCAATCTCTTTGTTGTTGTAAGTGGGGAAATAGTCCCGCTATTGTGGGGAACTTTCCTGGCTTCTGCACTACCCCGGTGAAGTGGGCTAGCGAAAGGATCCGAGTCCTCGCTCCCACTTCCTTTACCCAGTGGCCTCCCTGCCCTTGAGGACTCCCCTTCCACTCTCCTGTCTGGCAGAGTCCTTGTAACCCCAACAAAACTGGGCCCAGAATTCCTGGGGGGCTCGACTCCCAACCCTGCTGTGATCACCTAGGACAGGGGCTGGGGTGTCCCCACTCCGGGGTACTCTCTCTGCACTGGGCATTTCTCTGACCCATCGACCATTACATACAAGTTAAAGCAAATGCAAGTTATTTAATCAACAATTAATTTTAAAAAGAATAAGAAAAATGGGAAAGGTTAAAGGGAACACATCAACCCACTCTGTGGCAGGGAACATCACAAACAGTGTCTCTGGAATGTCAGGGCAGTTCATAGTCTGTTCCTTGTAAGTTCCAGGCCTTCTTCTCAGGCCCTGGCTGTGCTGTAGGGATGCTGTGGGTTGGACACTTGCTCTGGTAGTGGCCACACGCTCTCAGGCTCTGAGTGGTAGGACCCTTCTTCCCAGTGTCGCCCCTGTCCTGTTGGGGTTACGATCCAAGCCTGGCCTGCAGAGCCTCTTGGCTGAGGCTTCTCCCTGTGTTGGGCCCGCTGCCCAGGGTCCCCCTCACTCTCCCCAGCTGCCCACCGCACCCAGCTCCGGACTCCTCCAGCCCCAGCTCCACCACGCTTGTCTCTGCGCTGCTGCTCTGCCTCCAGCTCCCTGGACTGCTTCTTTGGCCCCTCTGGCTCTGGCTGCTACAGCTCTGCTCCCAGGACAGGTCTACTCTGCAGGCTGCTTCTGTGACTCTGCTCCCAGCACTGACCTGCTACCTGGGCTGCTTTTCTGGCCCCTCTGGCTCTGGTTGCTGCAGCTCTGCTCCCAGGGCAAGTCTGCTCTCTCTGGGCTGTGCCTCTGGCTTTGGGGCTGCAGCTCTGCTCCCAGGACAGGGTCTGCTCTCTCTGGGCTGCTTTTCTGGTCCCTCTGGATCTGGCCCAGCTCTGTTACCCAGCTCAGCTTGGGCCCCTGCTTTCTCCTTAGCTCAGCCCCACTCTGTCTGACCCAGGCAAATCCAGCTCACATGGAGGACAGGACCTCCCTGGCCTCCTGACTAGAGAGGATCATAGGATTAGCCTGCTCGCCCTGTCATTCAGGCTGACCCGGAGCATTGGCCTCTCCCCATTGTTCCTGGGGACTATCAGTCTCAGGGTCCTGGTTTCCCATAGTAGTACTGGGAGCAAGCCAACCAAAACATACCCACTGAATGATAGTAAGGGGGCAACAGTCCCCTTACATTGTGAAAGTGCAACGAACAAATGTAGCTTTTTTTTTATTACATAACTGCACTCAATAACAAAACAATTTAAAACTTTAGCGCCTACAAGTCCACTCAGTCCTACTTCTTGTTCTACCAATCGCTAAGAGAAGCAAGTTTGTTTACATTTACAGGCAATAATGCTGCCCGCTTCTTGTTTACAATGTCACCTGAAAGTGAGAAAAGGCATTTGCATGGCACTTTTGTAGCCGGCTTTGCAAGGTATTTACATGTCAAATGTGCTAAACATTCATATGCCTTTTCATGCTTCGACCACCATTCCAGAGGACATGCTTCCATGCAGATGATGCTTGTTTAAAAAAATGCCTTAATTAAATTTGTGACTGTATTCCTTGCAGGAGAATTGCATGTCTCCTGCTCTGTGTTTTACCCGCATACTGCCATATATTTTGTGTTATGGTTCTCTAGGACGATGACCCAGCACATGTTGTTTGATTTAAGAACTTTTCACTGCAGATTTGACAAAATACAAAGAAGGTTCCACTGTGAGATTTCTAAAGATAGCTACAGCACTTGACCCAAGGTTTAAGAACCTGAAGTGCCTTCCAAAATCTGAGAGGGTTGAGGTGGGGAACATGCTTTTGGAAGTCTTAAAAGAGCAACACTCCGATGCGGAAACTACAGAACCCAACCCACCAAAAAAGAAAATGAATCTTCTGTTGGTGGCATCTGACTCATATGATGAAAATGGACATGCGTTGGTCCACATTGCTCTGGATCATTATCGAGCAGAATCTGTCATCAGCATGGACCCATGTCCTCTGGAATGGTGGCTGAAGCATGAAGGGACATAAGAATCTTTAGCACATCTGGCACGTAAATATCTTGCGATGCTGGCTACAACAATGCCATGCAAACTCCTGTTCTCACTTTCAGGTGACATTGTAAATAAGCAATGGGCAGCATTATCTTCTGCAAATGTAAACAAATTGTTTGTCTGAGCAATTGGCTGAACAAGAAGTAGGACTGAGTAGACTTGTAAGCTCTAAAGTTTTACACTGTTTTGTTTTTGAATGCAATTATTTTTGTACATAATTCTACATTTGTAAGTTCAACTTTCATGATAAAGAGATTGCAGTACAGTACTTGTATTAGGTGAATTGAAAAATACTATTTCTTTTGTTTTTTACAGTGCAAATATTTGTAATAAAAATACATATAAAGTAAGTGCTGTACACTTTGTATTCTGTGTTGTAATTGAAATCAATATATTTGAAAATGTAGAAAACATCCAAAAATATTTAACTAAATGGTATTCTATTGTTGTCTAACAGCGCGATTAATTTTTTTAAATCGCTTGACAGCCCTACTTCTTTTTTAATACACATAACTTTATGAATTACACCCATGCAGTGAGTCAGTGTGAAGCAGTGGAAACAGCCACAAGAATGACAGAGCTCTTTTTGTTTTGAATCCCACCAGGTTCAATTATCACTGGGAATTGCGGTTTGTTACCATCCAATTTTTAAGTTCTCAGCCATTTTCAGTCTTTTTTTTTTTTTTTTTTTTTAAATACACATGACTTTACGAATTACCCCCATGCAGCAGCATGGACTTTCAGCTACTAGTATTATAATACAAAATAAAGTCAAAATCAAAATGAAATATTTCAAATGACCTGAAATAAATAAATAAATAAATAAATATAAAAATAAAATTTTCCCTCCTGAAGAAATTTGAAATTTTCAGGTTTCACTCTTATTCAGGATAAAGCCAGAGTTCAAAAATTCAAAATCCATCATGAAACACAACTCCTATCCTCCCTACAGCTCTATTTTGTATGCATGAGGCCATAGCTCATTACAGCTATGCAGCAGAGCGTGAATATAAGCAGAATAGCTTATATCCTGGAAAAACTCCATGTGTGGCCAAAACCCAAGATAGGAACAGAATAACACAAACAACATGATGGTAGTAGTCAGGATTGTAATCTCTTTGGGGCAGGTACCTTTTTTTCTAAAATAAAATAATCAGATGTGGTTACAGCACCTAGCGCAAGGGGGCTCTAGTAATTGACCGAGGCCTTAAGATATTACTGTGGTGTTTTGGGGATTACCCATCCCAGTGAGGGGTTCTATCACCGCTTGCTCTGTAACCTTGGGTGCCTTAATGCTATGTTCCTATGGCTCAGAGCCCTGACACCAGCAGCCAGCCTAAAAGCACTGAGGTCTCACCCCAGCTGCCACCAGTCTAGTTCCTCCTTGCAGGGTGACCTCCACAACCCTTCTAGTTCTGAGTCTCCCCAAATCCATCTACCTCGAGTTCTTAACTACTCGACATTCGGACCTTTCCCCTCTGGTTCGTCACCCCCGAAGGAGTGAAACCTGCCGCCAGTGAGCGGTTCACTTTGGCACACACACACACACACACACACACACAAACACCACAGTTTACCCCAAGCAGGTCTGTTGTGCAAAGACAAAAAAAAAGTTTTTTAATAGAACAATTAGACTCAATGTTGAAACAGTAAGGAAAAGCAAACACAAACAAGATACACAGAAAATAAACATAAGGATGTAACCTCAGGCTTCACACGTCTCTGTTAGCTAAATGCCCCTTTCTAATACATGTGGGGAAACTCCCTCCTCTCTTAAGCTATGCCTACACTACAGAGCTTAGCGCGTCTGCCTCTGCACCACTGTAGTGTAAGCCAATGGGAGAGAGCTCTCCTGTCGATTTAATTACTCCAGCCCCCGCCAGCGGCGGTAGCTATGTCGGTCGCAGAAGCTCTGCCGCTGACATAGCGCTGTTCGCACTGGGGCTTAGGTCGATGTAATTTACGTCGCTCAGGGGGGTGGCTTATTCACACCCCTGAGCGACATAATTTACACCCACCTAAGTTGTGGTGTGTACATAGCTTTAGCTTTCCAAATCTGGGGTTTTCTTTCAGTTTCAATGTTTTCCCATTAACTCTACTGGTCCACCGTTGTCTTTTCCTGGCTGGACAATGGATGGGTACTTAAATTTAGTTTCATATAAACAACTGACTTGGGAGGAGTCCCTCCCAGTTGTATTTGATACTGTAGTACTGGACATGAGCATACTATTCTATACACATCAATACATAGCTTCGTAACCACAGTCTGTGTCCATATCTTATGAAGACCATCAAGTTCAGAACATTACAAGCTCTCCCAAAAGACCTTACTCAACATATTGTTTACACATAGGAACACTGTATACAACCAGTTGGTTCAGTTTGTTACTCTTTGGGGTTCAGGCCCCCTGTTGTCCCCTGGGCGGGGTCTCAAACCTGATTGTCACAATTACCATAACACATAAGATCAATACTTGACCCTCAGTGGAACGTGGCCTCAGTTTTGTAACTGAGCGATAGCATCTGCGGTCACATGGCGCCCCTTAACACCACAACAGGGCACTGGTTCAGCACCAATTCAGAGGGCAGAGCACCAGCTACTAAACCAACATCACTTCCTCCAGCACCTCCATTTCTCTTCAACGTTTCCCATCCAAATACCAAGCCTGCCTAACCTTGCTTCACTTAGGAAATCAGATCACTCCACAACACAAGGTAGCATGGCTAACACAGCGTGGCGTCGGGGTACACACAGAGACATACATAGTAGCGACTGAGGCAGGTGCTTTATTAATGATCACCCAGAAGTGATATCGTCTGGGTGTGGTGAAGTCTACAGGAATACTTCGTTCGTCAACTCTTTGGGGGCAGACCATCTTTTCCTTCTGTGTTTGACCCCACTGTGCACGGCACTGTACCTGTTCATGACTCGGGCTCCTAATACACATAATGATGATGACTGATGTTTAAAAATCCTTAAAGTGCCATTTAGTGCAACAACGTCCTGCCCCAACAGGACACAATACCCAAGCAGGACTACAATGGGGGCACTGCATTGATTAATAATCCTGTTCCATCCTTGAAACTTTACACCTGCACCCTCAACAGGCATTCATAGGGTTGGGAATTTCAGCAAGCAGCAGAGAGCTGCTGTGCTTGCTTATGGTTTAATTTAAAGGGGGTTTCTGGGCCTGGGCCAAGTTCTTAAACCCAAATTTATCCTAGCTTAAAAAAAAATAGCTAGACCCTTGAGGCAGACCCTCTGGATCCTGAATGACACACATCCCCACCCAAAGTTATCACTACTAAAAGATTTCATAGAAGCCCATTTTTGTGGGGTTCATTAAAAAAACCTAATGTTTTGCGCTCCCCCTAGCGGTTCTAAACAACTATGCCAATTCCTGCAGAGCGCAGGGCGCACCAAACAAGAAGCCAATGCAAAAAAAAGACGCAGCATTAGAAGCCGGAGTTGTTGTTAAACACAAAACAAAATAAACCTACTGCATCCATTCTAATTAGAATCAAAACCCACCAGGGGGCAGAGGCTGGGCCGGGGGAGGAGAACGCCAGAGGAAAGAGATCAAATTGGCGAGGAACAAAAAGATGTTTTTATCTCTGCCTGCCGCGTGGGTTTCACAACCAATGCCAAGCTGGAAACAATATTGTTGGGTTTTTTTCCCCTAAACGTATGTGACAGCGTCCCTTTCAATAGAAGACATTAATGGTCTGTATGAGGACTTGCACAAATCAAGTGAGAGCAAAACCTATGCTCAATAGCAGAGTTTGCAAGCTGCAGGGCAGGCTGTCCTAAGGATAGAAATGTAGTCAGTGACAGAAACAGCCCTAAAAAGGGTAAGCGGTCATAGGATTGCACTGACTCCAAATCACAAGCAGCATCAGGGAATTGGGCGCGGGGATGGGAGGGGGGAAGATTCTTCAAATTAGTTCATGCTGAAAGTCACTCGTTCTAACAAGGTGAGAGGTTTCTTTTTGCCTTTTAATTAAAAGTTATCTTATAAATCAAACCCCTCATTCCTGCACTTCAGGTGTCAGCTGAGAGAAACTCCTTTTCAATAGCCTAGGGTCCACTTGTACAACCTCCTGTCTCCGCTCAAACCCAGGTAACATGTCCAATTACATGAGCTGTGTTTCCTGTGGTTTTTACGAACAGATCTCGACTCTCTTTTTAAAAAAACCACCTTCCGTACATGCATTAGTAGCTCTGCTCTTACAGACATTTGCATTTACCTAATGCTCTCTGACTAATCCACCAGCATGCTTCTGGATGTGTCTCCCCCCCATTAGAGCATCACACTCACACTCCTCTGGGTACCTTCACGCCCTCTGTGTAATTCAAAAGGGGCTGTGATGTTAATAGAACATACTCCCTTTGTAATGTGCATTAGGGAGGGTTCCAGCTGAGAAAGCACCTCCTACAATCTTCTGGACGAGCCAAGCAGGGGACATATAGGGACCATTCTTTTTAAATCCAGGGGGCTGGGTTTGACTGGCACAGCAAGTCCACCCTAGGGTTGCCACCTCTCCCCGTGTTTCCAGGATCCTCGCAGTAATGACGGGTGATCCTACTTCTGGCACGCATGGGTTGTGGGATGGTAAATAGCCCTGAAAGAATTTTGACGACCCACAAAACGTGTCAACTTTTTACCACTTGCCATTTCATATCAGAAATGTTATGCCGAAAGGTGCTAATGGCCAGCAGGGAGTCTTAGATCCAAAAACAAACCTAGGCCTCGTTAAAGCCAACAGGTGTGTCCTGTACCCTCCTTTAGGCTCAGCGGAAGGAGCAGTCAAGCCCCTTTATCTAGTAAAAACAGCTGCAGACGAGGGGAGGGAAATGGGAAGCACCCCAGGTACTAGGCTGCGTGGCAGGTCAGAGTGAAGCTGTGTGAACAGAGGGGTTTCCCAGGTTGCAAATGCAGGGGAGAGGCTGTATGCGCTGGGGGCAGAAACCCCAGAGAAAGAGTTATGAGTATCATCACGCTGAGAGAACCAGAAACACAGCTTCTTGGGCACAAA
This sequence comes from Chelonia mydas, assembly GCF_015237465.2. Taxonomy (NCBI): domain Eukaryota; kingdom Metazoa; phylum Chordata; order Testudines; family Cheloniidae; genus Chelonia; species Chelonia mydas. The sequence continues at coordinate 339,584,873 of NC_057849.1, forward strand.
CCTCACTGGAGTGGCAGACAGGGGATTTTGGAGTAAAGAAATGGTCAGCTGCTGTTATTTGTTCCTTCAGGGTGTTCAGGGAAACAGGACTTTACCTACTTCAACAAAAAGAAAAAACAAAACAAAACACCAAGAATATACCTGACTCAGATCACTGATTTCTCATCCGAACTGAAACAACCCTGCAGGGCCCCAGACTTTGGTTAACTGCTTGGGCCAAAGGAAGTCCTGCTTTGAGCAGGGGGTTGGACTAGATGACCTCCTGAAGTCCCTTCCAACCCTGATATTCTATGATTCTAAGAGCAATAACATGCACTCCTATGGGGCTCACCATCCAAGGATCTCAGACATCCATGGCTTAAGCCTCACCCCAGCCCCGGGAGTAGGGAAATATTACCCTCCATGTTTTGTCAAGGAGGAAATTGAGGCACAGCGAAGGGAAGTATCTTGCCCAAGATCACAGATCTGTGTTACAGCCTACAAACCTCCAGCAGGGGAAGGGGGGATTGACTCCACATCCAATGAGAGAAGCAATGACCTGCTGGGTTTTGCCAAGCAAGAACTCACCGCTTATTCACTGCTTGTTGTTAATGATGCTCAAAAAGCAATGATCCAAGGCAGTGGTTCCCAAACTGGGGTTCGTGAACCCCTGGGGGTTTGTGAAATGTTACAGGGGGGTCTCGAGGAAAAAATTCCCTAATGGTGGACAAAGCTGTTCCTAGGGACCCCAGGCAGCATGGGGCCAGCAACCCGGAGCCCCTAGACTTCCAAGAGCTAAGCAGATCAAAGCAAGCATTTCTATCACACTGAGGAGATTTAAACTTCAAGACTCTTTATAAGAAATGGAAAGGGAGGGGGATGTTTTTTGCTGTTTTTAAAATTAAATAGGCAGCTAGTGTTGTTTTTAAAATTATTATGAGGAACAAGTTTTAAGTTTTGTTGTACCGTGGGTTGTTTGCCTGGACTGCTCAAGACCTGAATGCTTGTGTAGGAGGAACTCTCTGAGTTGGCTTCTTAAATACCTTCATGCTGTTTCACATCTGATACTCCTTGATGAAACATAGGAACCTTGTCTTATAACAGACTTATTCAAAGTGATACAAGCTATGAAAGTGAGATCTTGGAAGAGTGTTGCTGTTTTCATAATGTAATAAAAAGACTGTAATGATAGATAATTAATGATAAATAGTGTGTAATAAGCATGTCATAAAAACAAATTTTATATTTCCAAGATCACTGCTTTTATAATTTATACTCCGGTAAAGGAGAATATCCCTGGAAATATTCATTTTTAGGAGGGGGTTCGAAAGACTTGACGTTTTCTGTGAAAGGGGTTCACAGGTTGTTAAAGTTTGGGAACTACTGATTCAAGGCCAATTTATTCAAACACAGGGCACCCAAAACAGAACACATTGGCCTACGGTTAATAGCCTCACAGTGTCCCTTTCAGCAACGTCTACGTGCATCACTACCCTCTGCTGAATGGAATCAGAACTATTCAACTCTGTGTCTTAGGCCCTATACTGTTAAAAGCTATTGGAGAGTCTCCTGTAGTTCAAGTGGCAGGTGCTGGGGCATTTGGAGAGGAATTGATTCTTCGTAGAACATTCCCCAAAGGTTTTCACAAGGCATCAACAGCTCATTTAAAGGAAGAATATTACAGAGTGAAGGGGAATTGTTCATGGTTCAAATACAGCACAGCTGTGTCTGCAGCTGGTGAACAGAGGAGGTCACCATATTTTGAATTTTTGATGACATTGACAATTTTGGGGAAAAACAAGAAAAAAAAAATCTTTCCCCCAAGAATTACGCCCCTCCCCACCCCGCCCATCAGCTCTCCTGTTCTGTGGCCAGGTAGTTAGATCACAAAACCACCACCATGAATGTCACTGAATGGGATACCCTCTTGCTGAGAGTCTCAGCAAAGAAGTCAGAGAGGGATGAATGAGTTATGGAAACAAGCTACCTTCTGACAACACACACAAATACCCCAGAGGTGACTCCTCCAATGGAGGCATGAGGCAGACAAGGGGGTGGTGGGGGAACTTTTTATTGCTTCCCCCTCCCCCCAGGGAAGAGAACTTATGCAGCCAGATCCCGCTCTCAGACGAGTTTTGTTCACTTGGATGGAGGGAGTGACTCCAGATTTACACCGGTGTCATTTCAGTTCTTGAATCAGGCCCTTGGTCACCAAGGCTGTCAGTCTGAACACCACCAATCAGCTCACTCCCACCTCTAAGAATAGGCTGCCATGCTTTGACAACCACATCCAACTACAGCCTGGGCCAGAGATCAGCAACCAGATCAAAGAGAGGAAAAACACAAGGCAGGAGTGGCAGTGACATAGGAAACAGCTACCCCAGGCAAATGGGGGTGGTGGGGGGAATAATGTGGCTCATGGTGAAAGAGAGATGGATGTGCAGTGCCTTATCGGGGACTGGCTGTTATTCCAACTAGCTTCCTGATAACGTAAGAAGCTTAATCAAATATGCAAATGACAGCCTATCTGGAGACAGGGGGAAATCGAAAAATAAACCCAGAGATCGTGCATTAAACTAGCCCATGAAATAAGGAGGGGAGAAAAGAGGTTCCTTCTTCTGATAAAATTCTTTCAAAAGATTAAATTAAAGCAAAATTAATTAGGAGAATCGCACTTAACCCAACTCCCCGTAAGAGGGGTCAGCAGGCAAGAGGCAATCAAGTGAAAGACAGACGCAAGAGGCACTAAAAGAGCTAGCCAGCCAGGAGAAAAAATAAAAGAAGAGTTCACCATTTTTGGCTGGGCTGTCTAGCGGGGTGCTAGATGGAGAGTTGGACGGCTATAGAGCCCCACTTTGCCATCACTGGGAAGCTGGAGGGGCAGATGAAGAAATAAGCTGATTACTTAATATCCCATCAAGTAACAAATGAGAAGGATTGTTGGGTGGGGGGAGACGGCAATGCAGAGACCATTGGTGCCTCAGTTCTTCTTTGGTCCCACTGCACCATGGTATCCTGTGATGTAACCGTGGGAGGTTCACACACCGCAAGGAGCAGCCTGTCCAGCCCAACAGCCGGCATACCCCATGGCGCCTACAGCATAGCGCGTGCTGCAGAACATAGAACCCCACCTGCCCAAAGAACCCTAAAGCATCGCTGCAAATCATGGCATCCTTCAGCGCATGGCCCACAGAGGTCTGTAGGGTGCAGCACCACCCGGGGCCAGCAAGACAGCCCACCGCAGTGCATGGCTAACTGTCCTCTCCAACCTGAGACGAGCCCTCACGGCATAGCATTTCGGCTGCCTCCAAAGCAGCACAGAGCATCCTACATGGCATGGCATCCTGCCCCACCTTACCAGGAAGAGCCTGCCCCATGAGTTAGCCTTGTGACAACTTTGGCTGCTTTGGAGTTAAGTCAGTTGAGTTCAGACTGCAGTTTCCCATGGGAAAGCCCTTGGTGCGGTATCACATGGCCCCTGCTTCTCTCACAGCCAGCGGTCCCTTTGATTCTGATGTTTCTGTTGGGCTGGTGGTAAATTTTAAGTAAAAAGAGATGGGGTAGCACTGCCAACACAAATCACTTGGAGGTAGCAGCAACCAATTGCCCCTACACTTTGAAGTACAGATTGGATCTGGAGGGTGATTATATTTTCATTTGCAAATCTCATTGCATGGCTCCGAGACCTCATCTCCCATGACACGCCAAGGCGCTTCTGAATCAGAGCCTCAGGAGGAAAAAAACAGCAGCACGCAACGCACACAAGAGACAGAAAACAAGTCAAGAAAGTGCTCAGTAAATACAACCTCTCAGCACCTTGATGGCTGGATGGTTTAATAGCCAGGGGGTCTTCAAGGGAGCCAGGTGATGCTCTTTGCCAGAACAAGCAAATAGCTTCTTTCAAATCCGTTTCTTGCTGGGGACTGTAAATCCTTCGCAATGGATGGAAAGGAGTTTTTCTGCTGTACTGGGCACCAAAAGGAACCTTGAGAGCTTTGCAGTATGTTGCACGAACAGGATCTAGCTGGAAGGGCCAGGGTTCTAAGCAGCGCAGTGATGTAAATGATCGTGTTGTGTTACACGCTGGGTGGGAGTGGTAACTTGCACTGACTGGGCACTCCACAGATGTCCAAAACAAGTGTCACGTGCTAGTCTGGTGCCAAGGACCAGCTCCAGCCCCTTGGTTTGTAGATTAGATTCTGAAATGGCAAGGAACTGATTCCACAACAATTTCTGCAGCCATGGAATTGCAGGATACATAGGGCACCGACCATGGGGGAAACCCTCTTCCCATGCAACCCCACCTCCACCTAGGAGGAGATTACGGATAGTAAAACAAAATGGGCCCGTTCTCAGGTGCTGAAACGGAAAGAGGAAGTGGAACTGGATGCCACAGGAGTTTGGTAATGGGATACACAAGCCTTTCTATCTATTTAGGCCCTTATATTGCACCCATCACTCTGGTATCCAAGTGCCTCTCACCTTTAGATCATGCTGGAGTACATCTCATGATAGTAGCAACCAAATGTCATTACCATCTGTGGCTTTTAAGTGGCTTACATGGACCAAATTAGTGGGTCTCACTCCAGTTCCCCGTAAGCAGTTGTCCATGTAAACCCCACCACTGCACTCGTGCTCTTTTGCTGTGTCAAGGACTGGATGGGCCACAGAGACTGAATCACTCTTCTGAAGCATATGGGCCATGGAGATGGAACTACATTAATCTAGAGAACCATAAACCCTTCCAGGGTCACAGATCTTTCATAATATGGCTCTACATGTCTGGAGGATGAAGAGAACTTTCAGAGATATCAATAAATAGAACAGAGAGGGATGTATCTTCCAGCTCCATCACCAGAAGGTAGAATAATTCGCACACTCCAGCTGATATCAGAAGCTGGGAGGAGATGACCTCTCAGCAGATGTGGGAGACTTCACACTGTTATTGTGCATTGTAGTCAAGTCCAGTCACCAAATATTTAAAAAAAATAACTTTCACAAATCATACTCCCTCAAAGCAGAAGGAAGGAGAAAAGTTGGTTTCTCTGCTGACACCTTGCATGGAGCATCAGCAACCGAGTCTCCTCCAGGGAACATCAAAACCAGCTCATCATCAGCTGCATATTCAGAAACCTAATCGCATGGATAAATAGTAAAGGATCATTGTGTTTACCTGCAATTAATGGGAACTCACCATTTCCACATGACAAACCTAGGGCTCCTTTATTTGCTCAGTTTCTTTGGACGCTGATGGAATAAGGGGTGAAAAGAAAAAAAAATTCCTCCTCCTTACACAAGTGCTTTAGTATTCTGCAGCCGTGCTGCCCAGTTACACAAACTCACACACAGCCACCGCTATCACGCTCGCTCCTCTTCTGTTTTCCCATCTCCGAGAGTTATTTATCCTGGTAAAATGTTGTTGAATAAATCAATCTATTCCTCCCCCTGCACAACTATGGCGCCTGGTTACAGCACAGCCCTGTTGAGAGAGTTGGGTGGAAATCACTCCCCACAGGGTTGAGCTGCTACGGCCTTCTTCCTAGGCCAAACCTCAACCCCCCCCACACACACATAGAACGTCAACTTTGCTTTGCATGGTCATCTGCCCTTCCCTAACACAAGGGCTGGTTGATATGCAGCATGGACACAGCTTCCTTGCAGGCTATAGATTGATCTATCCACAATTCTAGGGTCCCCACAGAGTTTTAGTGATCACAGGTGATCAAGACTTTGGTTTTATCTCTCTTCCAAAGACATATAATTTATGTAAGGAATTTATAAGGCCACCATTACCATATATCTAAGCACTTCACAATCTTTAATGAACTAATCCTTACAGCACTCCTCTGTGCAAGGTAAGTATTATCCCCATTTTACAGATGGGAAACTGAAGCCCAGAGAGGCGAAGTGATTTCCCCAAGGCCACACACAGTCTGTGGCAGAGCAGGGAATTGAATCTGGGTTTCCCAAGTCTCTAACCACTGAGCCAACCCTCCTCTCAGCTCATAAATGACACCAACCTTCACGAAACATTTCAATTAATATTTCCAGTTTCTAATATGTGCTTGTGCCATGGGGAATTTTCCCTCTAGACCACTTTGCTTTTTGTCCTTTTTATCTCTTCATTCTGTTTCATTCACTCTTTTTCCACTCCACTTCTAGCTTGGTTTTTCCCTTTTTTTTCCTCCTTCATTGTTGTCTTGGTTACATGGCCAGACTCTCGATACACAGCTAGTTTTCATTCTAACGATGTGTTCTTGTAAAGCCACAATATTTTACTTCAGTTGTGTGTCACTGGAAAATTCCTTTGACGGAATGTATAACAAATGTATACCATTTGTACATCAACCAACTAATATTGCTTTATGACTGAGTAGTTTGCAGGGCTTCCACAAATTGCGCATCTTGAGAACCTGAGATACAATATGTATCGTTTATATAAAAATAAACACATACACACACAAAAACAGTACATTCTTAACTGCGGAGAAACAGGGTTCTCCAAAACGGTCTGCTACTTACTTGCAGCAAACCTTTCAGTATCAAGAAGTAAATAGATTCTGTACCTTTAAGGCAAACAAGTGTATAATAACTCCATCCCTTGTGCAATATTGCTCACCCAATCTGGCTGACCCAGAAATGGATCACCAGGTGTTGCCCTGCAGGTAACATTACACCAGCTGTCTGGAGGGGGTGGGGGGAGGAGGAGCAGTGAAATACCATCGTCGCTAGGACCCATTCGGAGACAGGCACTGGGAAACCCTTGGCCTTCGTCCATAGGGGACCATAAGTTCATCTGAGCCTACACAGGTTATTTCAGAGACTGATTTGCCCATAGGAGGTATTTCTCTAACCCCAAATCAAACACTATGCTGATTGGATGGGTTAGCAGCGGCAGCATCAATGGGGAGTGCTGGAACCGATAGCTCAGCCACTCCTCTTCTCCTGCTATGGAACAAGACCTCCAGGGTGACGAGACCAAACCAAATGTGAAGCCCCAAAAAGCTCAAGATGGCTTGGCAGATGCCAGTTTGTCCCAGGAGAAAAACCAAGGCTCTTGAGCAGAACTAGTGGCAAGGACATGCGCCTGCAATGCGAGGGAGCAATGTCTGAGCATCAGACCGGCCCTTTAAATTTCCCAGGATGTGTGGGATTTGGAAGGGGAGGGAGGCTGGTGTTCTAAGCTCAGACCGTTGCTCACAGGCCATCCTTCTAGGCTGAACGGGAGTCACAGAACCAGCATTGCTGGGAGTCAGATCCTGTTCTCCTAGCAAGAGGGATGATGGAATGAGAGAGATTTCTGCAGGGAATGGATACCCCAGATTTGCTGGGCCAAAACAAATACAAAGACAGAAGCACTTCCTGGGCTAATGCAGCTTTCCACACGCTGCATGGGGAAAGCTGCCTCTCAAAAAGACACTTCGTTGGCTGACTGCTGATCCCAGCCCCTGTGCTCCTGCACTGCTCTCATGTCCATTCCCTGTTAGCTACAGTCTGCAGAACATTATTCACATTTAGTAAACATGGAACAAAAGGCAGCTCTCAAAGTTTCCTGTCAGCAGCTCAGCTTCCCTCCTCTGATCCTTTACCCTAAAAGGATGCCCCTGGTCTCCACCACACACTGTAAAAATAAAAGCCTTCCCAGCCTGTATGCCCGGGTTTTCTATGCTCCCAACAGAAAGAGATCAGTTCCTAGATTCTGTAAAATGACCTGCAAAGGAGGGGGAAAAGATGAGAGCTTGTGCCTTATTTTGCATCTTATGATACAGAAAGAAGGTATGAAAGCGTTGGGGGTGCAGTCTAATTTTTTTTGAAACATTTTTAATTCAGATCTCATCTCCCCTATTTTTTCCTACCAGACACTATAAGCTGTTGGAGAATTAGCTGGGTTACAATGACATCACGGATAACAGGGAAGTGAAAAGTAATTAAATGGTGGAGGGGAAAATGATTTTTACTCATAGGGTTTACAAACGATTTAGCTTGTTTTGGTTGAGCCCATTTCACACATGTCTGAACACACAGCGGCAAGAAGAAAAATACTCTTATTCGACAGCCCTACCCCCTTTAATTACGGACTGAAACAGTTCCCAATGAACATATCTTGGTCCTCCAGGGCAGACCTCCACGTGAACAGGGAAGGCAGGACCAGACTTGACATGCCTGATATTTCTAAGATAAAAAGCAAGCAGAAGATACCTGTGAGCAAGTGACTTCCCTCACCCTGCTCCATACACAGTCCACACAAGTTGTAACAGGTCACCAGTTAACCCCCCCAACACACACACACACACACACCCCGCCTCCCCACCACACACACACACACACTCTCTCTCTCGGGGTTTACTTTTATTCACAAGGGGAATTCAAAATGAAACACAAAATCCAGCCCAAGTCTTCTTCCCAAGATTGGCAGCTTCCAAGGCTCCTCCATGAGGACTGCTCAGTACACATCCTAGTTCTCCACTCTGGAGAGCCACTCCCACACCTCATTATTCTGATGTGGTAACGATACACATCACTTTGCAGCAGGAACATCCTCTGGCTCCATTATTCAGGCAAACACTGCCAGCCTGTTGCTGCATCATACAGGGCTCTAAAAGGGGGCACAGAGCCCATTTTTAGCACTGGAAGGTTACCTTTAATGGCTCTTAGTAGCTTAAGAATAAAACACCTGCCAAAACCACTGGTAAAAGTCTTTCCGTCTTGGCTTTAGCTTCAGAAGACAAACACAAGTGCCCCAGACAATAAATGACAGCAGCTGTTACAATACAAAGCTACAGCTAAGCCATGGACATATACAGTTCATTTGGAGGGTGCCTAGTAACTTTGAGAGGGACTTAAGCCCAGATTCCATAAAGAGAGTATTTATTTATATGGAGTTGACCATGGTTACCCAGTAAACACAATGCTTATTACCTTTCAAACACAGCTCTTCTTTCATAGAAATCCCTCTCCCTTTGCATAAACACACACTCAGCCTTACCCAGACAAAGCAACCACTAACTTCTGTGCTAGGTGTGTGGTAAAAGCATGTCTGGTCACATCGCTCTGAAGGAACATCTCCAAAGCATGAGTCGTATTTCTTAATAACCCACAGCACCAGTAAGTTCTTCCTCCACAGCACCCACCGACACCCTGTGATCAGCCATTTAATTAGACAGTCTGAGCTGAGAAAGTTTGTACTTGGATCTACGCTATACCAAAGTCTGAAGGTGGCTAGACCCATGGCCACCATCTTGTGGAAGGTGCAACATTAGGAGAAGACTTGTCCCCTCAGTCACGTCAGCCTAATCCCTCAAAGCTAAAGTGCAATCTTGCACCAACCGATACAATTCAACTCACATAACAGGAAACCATGCACCAGGCCTATAAGACGCTTCCCACTCATCTCGACGCAGCCAGTCTCCATAGCAACTAGCAGCACTGACTTAGGAAGGCCACGCTGGGCCAGGCCTACCTTTTTCATCTTGCCACTCTTGGTGCCCACGAATGCCAGTGAGTGGTTCTTGTAGACATAGGCGATCACAGATGTCATCCTGTCCCCATCTTCGGTGAAGATGGGGAGTCCTCGCACCATCTCCGATACTCCCAGAGGGGCATTCATATCCAGGCCACAGAAATTGTCATCAATTGTTAACAGCTGTGAACAGAAGGGGGCGGGAGAGAGAGAGCATAAGGCCACTGAACCCAGTTTAAATAATACAGGAGTACCTAAGGGGCCCCAGCCAAGATAAGGGCCCCATACCAGATGCTGAACACACACACACACACACACACACACACACACACACTCACTCTAAAGAGAGAGTCCCTGGCCCATAGATCTTACAATCTAAAGAGACAAGACGGACAAATAGCCAGGGATGCTGCAATGGGGGGCAGGGAGGCCCTGGCCCTCCCTCTTTTGAAAATGGACAACCTGGTCTGTTAACTTTTCGCTACAGACCCCACCCCTGGCCAGGCCGGCAGGTGGAGCCCAGCCAAGGAGCCCGGCAGCTTTGGGGAGCCATGGACCATCCACATGCCTGGGGTGGGGGAGCCCCAAGAGCAGCTCCAGCCTTTGTCCCCACCCCCCAGGCTCCCCACCCAGGGCAGGTGGAGATACCTCGGCTCCCCACAGCTGCCTGCACAGCTCTTACCATGGCTGGGCTATGGCTCTGAGTTAGGGTCACCCGGGGGGGGGGGGGGGAGCAAGTGGGGCAATTTGCCCCAGGCCCCGGCTCCTGGAGGGGCCCCCACGAGAGTTTTCGGGGGCACGTCCTTCAGTGCCACCAACACACCCAGAGTGAAGGATCCGCCGCTCCACCGCCGCTTGTTCCGCTCCATGTCTTCAGTGAAGTGCCTCAAAGACCTGGAGCGGAAGGACCCCCCGGTGCCGAAGACCCCAGGCCCCCTGAATCCTCTGGGCGGCCCTGCTCTGAGGTTCCACCCCCAACCGGAGCCAGGTCGGGATAAGAGCCACAAGGACAGCTCTGGAGAACCTCAGACCGTCCACCTGGCCTGGGCGGGGGCCCCAGGAGTGGGGACCTCAGGGGCGGGGACACAGGCTGCTCTTGGACCCCTCCCCTACTCTGAGCAGGTAGAGGGTCATGGCTACCCAGCCCAGCTTTAGCTTCTGGCTTGCCAAGGGGTGGGGGGCCCTTCCCCCTCCCCCACTTTTGTGAAGGCAAATAGCCCATTCTTACACAGCAAGTCAGTGGTAGAGTCATGCATAAAACCTAGGCCCTCCTGAATCCTAGTCCAGTCCCCTACCCACTGGACCACATCACCTCATCCTATTGCCTATTAGTTTATCATTCATGGCCCAACAACCAAGCCCATGGTCTGTTAAGAATCTCAGCTTAAACATTCCCAGTTTGTGTCAGAAATACACATAAATCACAAGGGACTCATTTCCCAGACCTGAAGAAGGGCTCTGTGTGGCTCGGAAGCCTGTCTCGCTCACCAACATAAGCTGTTCCACTAAAAGATATTACCTCACCCACCTTGTCTCTCTAAGGGAATCAGAGTCACGACTCCTGGGTTCTATTCCTGCTCCCCCAAATCACACAATGTGAGCTTGGTCAAGTCAGCTAACCTCTCTGGGTCTCAGTTTCCCCTCTGTAAAATGGAGGTCACTAACACCTACCTGCCTCAGAGGGGGATTTTGAGGAGGATTAACTCATTAAATGTCTGTAAAGGACTTTGGGCCCATGGAGGACAAGTTCTGTAACTGGAGCTCTGTAGTGGCTCTCTCTTTCTTTCCAAGTGCTGAAGACATCTGTAAAGCCCTAACAACCTGAAAAACTGCCCCTTCCCACTTATACACCTTCACAGCCACTATGATCTTCTGGGCTGCTGCTGTCTCTTTCTGGACCTGAACGCCTCAGGATTGGCAGCAGAGGACCTTCATATTTGGAACTCGGTCCACGAGAGCCCAAAGTGGACAGCCATCAGAACATGGTGGAAGCTGTGAATGCATTTGGTTTAGCATATGGTTAGGCTTCTTTGATGGTGCTTCCTAGAACAGCAATAGGCAATGTATACGCTGCAGCAGATGGCACTGGCAGAGGCATCTCTTCTACCCTAGCTCTAGGCAACGCGGTTTGGTGAGGAGGGCATTGGACTGGATGTTAGGAGACCCTATCCTGTTAACAGAGGTTCTCTCCTTTAGCTCTATGTGCTTTTGCAGTTCTGTCAGTGCTGGAACAGTGTTGCAACATTCCAGTTGATCACGGAGCGCTAGGTGGTGACAAGGAAGCAGCCCTAGATGGCCAAAGTGTGGTGTATAATAGCACATTTGCCAAGGCAATAGGTTCTATGGACCTGATCCATCAAAGCACTTAAGCATGTGCTTAAATGCTTTGCTGGATTGAGGCCTATAAGTGTTAATTAAATAAGTGTGCAGAATGTCTATCTAATTTTCTTAGATCAATAATAAATGATTATGAGCATTACTGTTATATTTGCTTTATATTTGCTCATATCTTCCTTGACACATGGCTAGAAATTACTGCTCTTGCTTGAGTTCCCTAGCAATAAAAGCCTGAAGTTGATCAGCTTTGTCCTCACCTGGCAATTACAGGGAATAATTGCAGATGGTTTTATTGAACAGGAGAGTAATGTGTCTTAAAAATAGTTAGAAACATACAAAGCCCAACCCCCCCCCCCCCTCACCAAAGCATTTAAAGAGGTATTAGAAAAGAACAGCAAGACCTGAGCTCTAGCCTATTAGAATCATTAATCTCTGGGGACTGCACCTTCGGAGTTAAAACATCAACTCAGAGAGCAACCCTGGATCAATCTTAGGACTCCATGAGTCACATCTTGGGTGCTACTAGTTTACAAGCTGGTAGAATCTGGTCTTTGGAGTTTGGCCATATATCCTTTATACTAAGCATAAAAGGTATATGGCCAAACTCCAAAGACCAGATTCATCCTTTGTGTAACCTAATTGTACACAGTGATTACCCTGTAGAACTCAATGAAGCTAGATACCATTGGGACCAAGACCCTAGTAGTATTTGAACAAAGTTTGAATATTTATATGGACAGGGCCGGCCCACAACATTTTGGCACCTGAGGCGGGGAGCTCAAATGACACCACCATGTCCCTTTGCTAGGGCCAAAACTTTGAAAGGTCTCAATTCTGCCTTCTTCCTATTCTACTCCTTTCATTGTACTGCTCTGCTACCTACCCCAATAGAGGAGAACTAACAACTTAAAATGCCCTGTTCAAAAATTTTAAGTAACACTTAACTTTCAAATGCCTGAACAGCAAATGTAACTTTTCTTGTCTGCAGAGCAAACACTGGCATTTTTATCTGTTTGAATAATCAAAGTGATGCTTTCCGGGCCTTCTTGGTTGCAAAGATTTGAACTGCTTCCTGAAGGTCCACAATCTGGGCCAGCTCTTGCTCTACTGAGATGGTTGCAAGGCTGACCAGCCTGTCCTGTGTCATTGTGGAGCGTAGATGTGTTTTTATTAAATTCAGCTTGGAGAAGCTGCGTTCTCCACTGGCAACTGTTACAGGAAGTGTTAGAAGTATGCGCAGAGCAACAAAAGCATTTGGAAAGAAGGTGGTCATCTTATTTGTGCACATATTTTCCACAACAGCCTTTCGAGTTGATCCTGCTGAAATGTATCTTGAAAGGGCTTTCAGTTCATCACCTAAATCACTCGCATCAATATCGCGCATGTCATCATGTGTCAACACTGTCTCTAGTGCCCAGCATTGCTGGTGTAGTGCTTCTTCAAGTATAGTGAGGAGTTTTGGAATATCATACAACATCCCAAATATACTGCTGTGTTCCTTGAGCTCCATGAAATGTTCTTCAACTGACTGTATTGCACAATCTAGCACCTGGTTAAAGAATTCAACTTTGAATTGTTGTTTGGGGTCTCTTATGGGATTATCCCGTGCCTCGTAATCAATATGTCTTCTTCTTCAGTGACTCTTGTATTCATGAATAGGTGGGAAAATAGCTTCAGTGTGAAGTTCCTCTGCCAATTTCTGTGCACTCTTCAGAACGTTTTGAAATCCCTCATCTGACCGGTAAGACTCTAGGTATGATTTGCTTTGTCCAGTTGTTCCATTGCTCCAGATATATCAACACCTTGGAGTTTCTTGCTTACAACATTTATTTCAAACAGTATGTCATGCCACAACACTAAGCCACACAGAAATTTGAAGTTATGTATGTTTCTGGTGATTCCATTTCCCTCTGCCACTGTTCTCCCATGAACAGTTCCTGTCATAGCATTATCCTCCATAATGGCAACTATGGCATCATCTGTCTTCCCAATTTGGTGTTTGACAGGTTTTATCGCCTCAACTCGACTTTCCCATCGTGTGGCACTCAGTGGTTTCAGTGTCAGAGAGTTGATGCAGAGAAAAATACATAGATGCTTTGAATTACATTAAAAAATTCAGCAGCCTCACTAGAAGCTGATGCTGCATCACTGACCACCAAGTTCAATGAATGAGAACTGCGTGGGACAAAAAAAAGCTCGAGGGTTTAACTCTCGGATCTGTGTCTGCACTCCTCTGTTCTTTCCTCTCATGTTGGCACCATTACCGTAGCCCTGACCTCTCATGTCAGCTATCGCAATTCCCGTATCTTCCAGCTTTTTAAGAAACACGTTTGTCATACCAGCCCCTGTAGTATCATCAATGTCAATAAATTCTAGAAAATGCTCTCATTTCAGGGACATTTTCACTAGGTTCTGTTGTTGTTACAAAACGCACCATTAAAGTCGTTTCTTCCATATGGCTGATGTCAGGTGTGCAGTCCAGAATAACAGAGTAATATCTTGCTGACTTCAGATCTGCCACAATCTTCTGTTTGACTTTTGTTGCCAGTAACTGTATGATCTCATTTTGAATTGTTTTTCCAAGGTAGTGGTGTGTGTACATTTCTTGGGTGGTGACTCTTCTTAGATGCTCCTGGAGTACAGCATCAAACTCAGCCATCAGCTCCACAATTTTAAGGAAGTTTCCATTGTTTGGCACATACAGCTGATCTGAAGTTCCACACAGTGCTAGGTTTTGGGTAGCAAGCAGTCTCAAAATGGCAATAAGCCTTTTCAGAACATTTTGCCAGTAAAGAAACTCTGATGCAATCTTCTCTTGATGCTGATCATCTATGGTTGCCTTTAACCTTAGTCGCATCTCAAGCTCTTTCCACCTATGGAATGCCCTCTGGTGATTTGCTGCCTTCTCCTGGCATGCCAGATTTCTGGCCAGATTTTTCCAGTCCTTTCTTCCTGTAGAACCCAATGTGGCTGGAACATTAGACTGGAAGAGTTTGCAACAAAAACAGTATGCAGCATTCTGGGTTTTTGAGTACATATTCCATGGCCTCTCCACTTTGTCACCATTGGGGATTTCACACCAGTAATGTGCTGGATGGAAACTTCTATTTTCATTGTCTTTGGGGAACATGAAGTTTTTCACTTGCTGTGGCCCATGCAGTACAAGGAAGTCCCTCAGGCTACTGCTCAAGTGGGTCCACAGTCCTGGATCATCTAGACTTAAGGAACTAAACTCAGCAGCAGCTGTTTCTTGCGCCTCCACCACACTCTTCTCTGATCTACACTTTTCTTCAGGAATGTGCACGGTTACATCCATTTGAGATGGAGATATGGATGCTGCAGTAGCTGCCAGGTCACCTGCACTCTGACTAACTGGAAGATCAGGCATCTCCTCACCACTCACATCCTCGCTGGGGCCGGAAGGCTCATCCTGAACATTTGTGTCTATGTATCTCAGGAGAGCTCCTTCCTGCTTAGATAGAAAAGCTTCCTTTGCTTGCTTTCTTTTTCTGAATGCTGCCCCCGAGGGGTGTTTTCTTCTTTCACTCATGACTGCTGTTCTGTGCCAGCGATAGTGGCTCTCAACACCCAGTTGAAGGGAACAAATAAGCAGGCTGGTAGCAGGGCCTGGATGAGGGAAGATATCAGCATCTTAAGGGCCTAACTGGCTCCTATTATGTCAGTTGACTGCCTGTTCTCCGCAAGTGGGTTCAGGGAAGCAGCAGGAAACAGGAAGCTCCCTGAGAAGCTGGTGTTAATCAGTCCAGGCTCCTGGGGGTGCTAGAGAGGTCCATAAGAGGCTCCTCCTCCTCTATCTCCCTGCAGCTCCTGCTGCTTTCTGTTATTCCCTCTCACCTTTTCTCCTGCCTGCCTCTTATGTCTCGTGCCCTCCTTCCTCCAGCACAGCACTCCACCATCTCTGTACATCTAGAGCAGAGAGAATACATACATAGAGCAGACACAATTTTCTACACTCTGGGTCTTAGTGGCGCCCCCCCGCACACACACACACCTAGTCTGGCACCTGAGGCGGCCGCCTCAGTTCACCTCTTGGTAAGGCCAACCCTGTATATGGATGGGAACATCAACAGTTCCATTAGATAGGATAAAAAATATAAATGGGATATAAATAATCATGCTTCAGGGCATCAGCCAATTACTAACTGCACGGGGTCAGGAAGAAACAAACAAACTATGAGTTGATTATTCAATAGCGGTCTGCTACTGGGTTTCTCTCTGAAGCATCTGGTATTGGCCATTGTCAGAGACAGGACAGCAAGCTACATGGACTGTTGGTCTGAGGTTGAATGGCAGTTCTGATGTTCTATGATGAGTAAATTGCAACAAAATTCACTTGCAATCAGGCCCAGTTCGACCAGAACCCTTAGTGAACCTTGCAGTTAACGTGATTTGTGTTTCACATCCGTAACAAAACCAGGCCCACATTTAGCCTGACCCACTTGTCAGACAGACAGAGAAGGAAATGAAGAAGTTTCATCCTATTGGTGTGAAAAAAAAAAATCTCCTTTTCCTTCTCATGACTTTGAAGAAAGAAGGGGGAACCTATTTCGCCACTAAAAAGATGCATTTCATTAATGGGAACCAAGACACTTCACTCTGGATCTAGGGTATGAAACCCCACCCAAAACATCAGGGCTGGCAGCAGGCAAGCACTGAGAGGCGAAGACTGGTCGGTACGTGATCCTTAGACATGAGGTCAAGGCATCGCTGGTATAACTATCTACCCGCGTACTCCACTCACCTCACTGCAGCAAACATAGACCGGTCTAGCTGAAAGAGCTTAAGGGCAGAAGGGCCCATTGTGATCATCTCTTCTGCCCTCTTGCATGATGCAGGCTGTAAAATCTCACCCAGTGATTCCTGCACTGAGCACAAGAACTGCTGGCTGAGCGAGAGTACACCTCCAGATAAGTGGAGACTTAAACTCTGATCACCATGACTTATTTCCTTCTGGTTGAGACTTGACCTGGCTCCAAATGAACTTGCATTTTGCATTGAAATCAGATCGATTTCACAATTTTGTCCATTTGAGATGCAAAACAAAAGGTGAAACCCTGTTGATTTCATCCAAGCTTTTACAAGAAACACAGCCTTGTGCTCATGGGTACTTTTCAAGAGTGAAATGCCTGCTATCCTCCTCAGAAGAGACAGCTGCAGGGTCAGGGTCCCCCACAACATTCTCTAACCCTGCCAGACCATGTCTAGTTCAGTCTCCATGGATCATTCAATCACTTTCTCTGACACAAATGCCAATAAGGCAACAATAGGGATACCTTTTGCGATGCAGGCAACTGTCCTCTAGGTCTGAAAGTGAACTGAGGCTAGCAAGTGAGACAAACCACACAGTAATGATTTTCAGCTAATATGATTCTTTCTCCAAGATCGACTGCAGAGATACAAAAAAGCCCCCTATCTATACGACCACCCAGCCCTCTGCAGTTGTTGCTCTCAGCTATAGTGTTTATATCTTATACACTGCTAAGACAGCAATATACCCGTCTCCTTTAGTCAGGAGAAACATTAAAGTAAGTTCAGATTTATGATGGGGAGGTCAGGAGCTGTGAGTACAGGTTTATTTTCAATTCCAGACACTCCTAAAGGCAATATAGAGAAGCCGGGATAAATTCTCCAGAGCCTTCTCAGCTAGACAATTTTGTATTAACTACTTTTAAGAACGAAAACTGCAGCTAGTGCATTAATGCACCAGGAATGCCAGATGTTCCATGATGGCTGTTGCCTGAATTAGGACATCTGAAAGATGCAAAAGGACAGACCAAGGGAACACGAATAGGATCAGTGTTTTGCCTCCCTCTTACTCACTGTGTCAGTTCAAATCCAGCCTAGAAAATCATATTATGAGCTGCAGACAGTTGTGTGACTGAGATACAGGACTGGACACTAGGAAATTGGGGTTCAATTCCTGACTCTGACACAAACTGTGTGACCTGTGGCAAGTCACTTCATCTCTTTCTGCCTCAGTTCCCCACCTCCAAATGGGGATAATAATAGAACCTTCCCTCTCCGGTGTATTGTGAGGACAGATTAATTTGTAAGGTGCTATTAGAGCAATGGTCCCCAAACTTTTGAGGGTCACACACCCCACTTCCCCCTGTCCACGCCCCCCCAGCCCTCCCTGGAGCCAGGGCCAGGAGCAGGGCCATGGCTCGGATTGGGTGAACTGGGACACAGACAGGGGTAAGGGGGCTGGGCCACAGCTGGGGGTGGCTGGGCCTGGGGCTGGAGCTGCGGCCAGGGAACAAGGCTGAGGGCGGGTGGCAGGAGCATAGCCGCAGCCGGGCCATGATGGGGGCTGGCAGCCAGGCCCGTGGCCAGGTGCGGTTCCAACCTCAGCCCCGCCCCCAGTTTAGGCCCCAGTCTGGGAATGCAGCCACCGCCAGGGGCTGAGGCTGGGTATGAGGCCGGGAACAGAGACGTGGCCAGGGGCTGAGGCTGGGGGCGGAGCTGCAGCCAGGCCATGGTGGGGGCTGGCAGCTGGGCCCCCACCCAGGTGTGGAGCCACGCTGAGGCTGGGGACAGGGTCAGGTGCGGGTTCGGGAGCTGGGCTGCAGCTGTAGGTGGGGCCAGACCAGAGCTAGAGGTGTGGCGGGACTGGGTGGTGCTCCCTCCCCAACCCCCATGGGGGGCTGGCCCAGCCTCCCGCACCCCCCTAGGGACCGCTTATACCCAAGGTGCTCTATAGATCTGAAACACTGTCACATGAAATAGTTGGCAGTTCCCCATTCAATTAACAAGGGGGCAAGATTGTTCTCTAAGCCCTAGCAGCTCCCTCTCCAGTTCAGGGCTGAGGGACATTGGCAGGACCATTGGGGAAACTCTCACTGCCTCTGTTTTCATCGTCCCCATTCTGTGGATGGATAAACAGAGGACTGCAGTGTCCAGAGCTGCTGCCAATGGGACACCCTGGCCGAGCAGTACATTTGCTTAGGAAAATCAGGCGGATGTGCGAAGAATGGTTTGATTTAGTGACGGATTCTGGCAGGACCATGATATTCCCTAGATTAAATCCATTAAAAACAGCTCCAAGCTCTACTGGAAAGAATGACTTTGCTGAGCTGACTGTGGCTTGTGCCCATCTCTGCTCTCGCTAGGGATTGTCAGGGCCTCTAAGAACTTGAATCTCAGCGGAGGGATTACAGTTCTGACGCACCTCTTTCCACAACCTCATCTGATCCCACAAGCAGAAGAGAGCAACTTGGCCAAGCTGGCGGATTTAAGTGCCAGATATCAGGGAGCCGGCCTGAACAGGGGCTACAGTAAACCTCAATTGTCCTTTAAACATCTGCTTTAGTTCTGTGTCTCTAAACAGCCCCAGATAAAGAAAACTGCCTAATCCATATTTTGGGGAAATCCTATGGATGGGATTAGCTATCCCCAGTTCCTCCTCGCTTTCGTTTTGGCAACGTCTCTCTCACTAATCAAAAAACAGAGCAGCAGAAGGGCCTTTTCCCAGGGATCTCAACAGTCTGCAAAGCTATCCCAGAGATTCATTGGGGATAAGGCTGTCCGTAATGGCCAGGTCTTGCTTTTGATTTACAGCTAATAACTAGAAGTCCTCTCTTTATACAGTGGCAGGTACTTGGCTACTCACGCCAGTTATCACAGGCTTGGCTACTGCAGACTGCAGTATGCATACACAAACTTAGGCTGCTCATGCTTCCAGCAAAGCCGACCCAGTCAGCCGATAGGAATACAGATTCAGCATCAGAAGGCATTTGGGTCTTTGGAAGGAGATAACAAGCATCTCTTCCATCAGCTGATTTCAAGATCTTTCCAACAGGAAAGTATCAAAAAGGCTAATTTGGGGAGATATTTAAACAAACAGGACAGAAGCTCTCGGGATATCTTTATCTTGTGTTTGCAGGGATATGGACTGCAGGGTCTAGTAGGTCTGTTCCATCTTTCGGCTAGAAAGATGGAAAAGATAGGCCACTAGCCGAAGAAAGCATAGACCACCAACCAACCATTCTCTTCAGCAGTTAACATGCAGCCAAATGACACCCAAATCCATCACCGCCCTTCAACAAAGGAACTCTGTGATACAATGGAAGTGGGACTGGAAGCCAACATTTGGATTTACATTATAATTACAAACTGCATTTCACTCGTGCAACCACAGCCATGCTTACTGTGCAATTACATGTCACTACATACAAATGACAGTGCAGTTACAGTTACTTTACCAATTACTGAGCAATTGCACCCACTATGCTAAGAGGTTTTCACTTGTAATTCAGGAAGCAAAGAAGAGGAGGGGGAGGGAAAGTTACTCTAATTGACTTGGGTTTGAGCAAACGTTGGGTTTTTAGGCCTGTAGTTTAAGCGTAAATTCAAGGATTGGTGGCAAGCTTGCAGAGCTCTGTAGAATCCTAAGGTAGCACATACCTGCATTTATGTTACCGCTGTGCTCCCAGCACATGTCTTGTGCAAGTCTATCCTACGTACCTCACGTTGTAAAAACTGCAATTTCCTGAAGAGGCATCTGCATTTCTTATGGAGGCCATCAGGTTTCATTCAATCTTCAGGCCTTCTGCTAATAGAGCTGGGCTGATTACTTGTTGCAAATAATCATTTGAGAGTCACTCACAAACCCATCCTGATTTACTTACTAATCAATGTTTGTGATGTATTTGAGGGGGCATTTGGATTAACAATTTTCAGCCTATGGAGTGTTTGCAAACTCTCCACTCTTTCTCATATATGCTGTGTGATTGGTCACGAGTCACATGGTAATGGTTCCGCTCCAGAAATGAACTGGGAGCCAGCACTGCAAAGCTCACAGTAAAGCAAGCAGCTGTGTTCTGCACCAGCTGAAGCTTCTGAATGGCTTTCTAGGGCAGCACATTGCAATAATCCAGTCTGGAGGCCACCAAAACCAAGATAACAGGTGCTTTCCACAGCAAGAGAGGGGCATGGTCACCTTCCAGCTAAACAGAGAGAACAGGGTACTTCCAGCCATCATTAAAAGTCAAGGAGTTGTTGAAGAATCAGAGAGATGTAACCCATAAGTATGTACCACCCATAGATGGCTCACCTGTGCCCTGCCCCCGAGATGCTTCCCCTACCAATCAGCATCACCAGCGAGCTTCAGTCAACTCATTCTCAGCCATGCCCGTAGCTTGGCCAGATGCTGGGAAAGCAGACTGGCTGCATTGTCTGAGCCTGATGAGAGATGCGGACCTGAGTTGGAGGCTCCAGGAGGTTTTCTTAGTGGACAAGGCATCCACATTCCAAAACCCAAACACCATTATTGCAGAGTGGCCGAGGATCTGGGGCCAACTTTTCAGTGGGCAGGCCTTCCTTTGGAGGGTACAATTTGCACCCACAAAAGGATAGGTGCTGGAACTAGGGGTGCAGCCGCACCCCCTGGCTTGACGTGGTTTCCATCATGTACAGGGTTTACAGTTTGGTTCAATGGCTCTCAGCACCCCCACTCTGCACATTGTTCCAGCACCCCTGCACAAGAGAGGCTGGCCTTGCAAGCCCAAGTCTTGGATGGTAACACATCAAGCTACCCAATCACAGGCGCAAATCAGGCCATCAGAATGCAGCTACTAAGATTTGTGCCTGCAGTTCCTTTGTGGGCAGGAAATCTGCCCACAAACCAGAAGGCCAAATGGCATCTGCAGACTAGCTAAAAACATATCCTGAATGTGCAAGGAACCTGAATTCCCCATTCCTTCCTCCCCACTCCCGAAGTAACCCCTGCCACCCAGGGTTTGACAAGCATATGGCTGTGGTGTGGTGAGGAACAACGGTTTCCAGGGTGCTCAGCCTAGTAATTTCCATGAGTTCTGAAGTTCACTGAATTTTTTTCGTACTGAAAGAGATTACTGACCGGAGAGACACTACCTTTGAAGCCGCTAAGGTCTATTGAGTAAATATGCATTTAGGCATCTTTTAAAAAGTGAAGTATTGATCAGCTAAGCTGCAGCAGGTCTCCTGTAAGACCATATCCCAGCAACAAAGCTGTGTATTTTTTATATATATGATAGACAGTGGCACTTCACTTCCTTTAGTGCTGCTACAATCAAGAGTGTGGGGCTGTAGCTCCATCCTGGAGAAGAAAAGTCTCTTGCCAAAAGGAACTTGTAAGGCACTCAGATACTACAGTGATGCAGGCAGGATAAGACCCAGAATGGAATGGAATAGGACAGAACAGAATGTGTGGGATCCTGTTGTTATTTATATTATGGTAGTAGCACCTAGGGCAGGGGTAGGCAACCTATGGCACGTGTGCCAAAGACGGCACGCGAGCGGATTGTCAGTGGCACTCACACTGCCTGGGTGCTGGCCACCTATCCGGGGGTCTCTGCATTTTAATTTAATTTTAAATGAAGCTTCTTAAACATTTTAAAAACCTTATTTACTTTACATACAATAACAGTTTCGTTATATAGTAAAGACTTATAGAAAGAGACCTTCTAAAAACATTAAAATGTATTACTGGCACGCAAAACCTTAAATTACACTGAATAAATGAAGACTCGGCACACCACTTCTGAAAGATTGCCGACCCCTGACCTAGGGGCCCATCTCATGGATCCGAGCTCCATTGTGCTAGGCGCTGTACAAACACAGAACAAAAAAAAAACAACAGCCCTGCACAAAGGAGTTTACAACCTAAGGCTCTGTCCACATTTGAGACCTTATAGCAACACAGCTCTACTGATTCAGCTGCGCTGCTGTAAGATCTCTTGTGTAGCTGCTCTATGCCCACAGGAGAGAGCTCTCCCGTCGACATAATTAAACCACAATGAGCGGCCGTAGCTATGTCAGCAGGAGAAGCTCTCCTGCCGACATCGCCCTGTGCACATTACCACTTATGCTGGCAAAATTTGTGTCGCTCAGGGGTGTGTTTATTTTCACATCCCTGAGCCACATAGGTTTTGCTGACATCAGTGGCAGTGTAGACATGGCCTCAGTTTCTCTCTCCCCCCTCCCCGTCTAGTGTCTCCCTGGCAAGGCTTTATATATATATTTTATACACACACCACTTTGGGATCATTCAGGACATAAGCAGCTACATAAACGTAAGATGTTTTCTTTTACAAAATATGAACAGTGATGTGATCATTATTTGGATGAGATTTTCAGTTATGCATGGTGGGGGTGGGGAAAGACCCCTACAATGGCCTATTTATGACTGATTATTCTCAAACACACACCAGCAGTCTAGGCGTTAAACCTGGCGAGATGCTGAATGTTTCCTGACAGCTGCTGCGCACCCTCTACTCCCCTTGCAGGAAATGGCAAATGCAAGCCCTCAGCACCTGGTCAGGATTAAGTCCAAATGCCTCCCCAAAGCCAGAACCGGGAGACCTTCTCCACTGAATAACAATTACTATAATTATTATTTTGTTATACAGACAAAATTATAATTTGGGCTGCAAAGTGCTATGCATGACAACTGGACTATATAAATTAAACAACAACACTACTTTGCATTCATATAAACACCTTCACCCAATGATCTCAGAGCTGTTAAAAAACATTAATTAAGCCTCACAACAGTGCTGGGAAGTTAGCTTACGGACTGCTATGAACAATGTGTATGTGCTCTTGCAGTTTAACTGATACAAGCAAAACAGCTCAGCTGTGTGTCAAAGGCCCTATATTTCTAACAGGTAACAGAGAATCCCCTTTAGTTCAAGTACTGTGTTTTTGGGACAGGAAGAACTGAGTTCTCTCTGGCCTTAGCATCCAACTGAAGATGAATTTAAAGAACCCTAGTTATCACTCTAAAAACAAAACTCCTCTTTACTACCTCTGTCTCTCCAGAGACCAGTACTTGAGACACTCAGAGCGTTCCAGGCAGTGCAGTATAAATTCACTCAAGCCATTAAGCCCAAACTCCTACCGCATCTGAAAGCAGGACTGTACTGTGGAAAGCCACGGCAACTCGTTTTAAGCAGTAATGCCATAACGATTACATGCTTGTGTTTCCTGGCTCAGGCTCTTGACCAATAGTCCTGATCCACTGGCAAGTGATGGGTCATTCCCTCATTAGTAGGAATACATTTCATTAGTCCCTTCTGCTCTCTCTCGGACTCCCCCGCTTTCTCTCCATACCCGAGTGTGCGTCTGGATAATGTCACTTGTGTGCAGGATAAATCAGCTGAACAAATCCTATTATATTTTGGAACACTGACAGCAACATGGTAATGACATTGAAACAGGGAAAATATTGTGTTGCTCCTACTGATCTCATGTCACCCACATGGCCATGCCAACTTCATTACTGTACTAAAATGACAGAGGCCTCGGCTTCTCTCACCAGAGCCACCATTTCTGGGATGTACACGGACTCATCCATATTACAGATGGTCTGTCTAGCCCCTCCCATCTTTAAAGCGTTACGAACACACGTACCTCCACAGTATCTGTACCGCTGTGGGAGGCAGGTCACTGACTCGCTAACAGTACCTAGATTTAAACAGCGGGGGGCTGGTGAAACGAGAAAGAAACTGGGTGATGCAGATGGCACTGCTCTATAAATTGTGCACACAACAGGAGCTGGGACTAGAACTCTGTTTTTTCAGCTCCAGACAGCACAGCTGTCTAACACTGGAACCAAAGGAAAACTTCTGGTGATGGGGGGATTAGATCCCTTTATGCTCGCTGGGTGGCTAGCCATGGACTCTGATGCCACTCATACACAAGCCAGGATGTTATATAGCATGTGCCTGGTGAAGGGTCATCCAGACTTGTTACATCTCATAGGCTGACATATCAAGAGTCTCGTTCTTTAGCAAAACCTGCAAGGCTGCACTCTTTATTCTTGGCATTTGTCTAAGTAAGGGAGAGGTAGCCAGTGGGAAGGGAGACTGGCCATGTGGCTCATGCACTAGATTAAGACACTACATAGCTCTGGGTTCAACCCCCAGCTGTACCATAAGCTTCCTGTGTGATGTTGGGTAAGTTACTTAGCCTCTCTGCGCCTCAGTTCCCCAACTGTAAAATGGGACCAATGATTCTGATTTGTCTATTTACAGTGTAAACTCTCTGGGATAGATACGGTCTCTTACCACGTGCACCGATACAGTCTCTTACCATGTGCACCAAGTACAGCAGGGCCTCCAGGTTCTCCTTCAATAGTAATAACGATGAGTGAGTTGCTGTGCTGCTTTGGGGAGATTTGCTTTCGAGGAAGTCCTGTGCTGGGTGCACTCTCATAGGACGCACCAGAAGCATTGAAACATAATGGAAATGTTTTTTTAAGGACATTGCCAGAAGTTTAGCGCACTAGCTGGTTCTTTAAATATTAGAGTCCAAATCCGGCCCTGACTTACACCCTACATAACTCCACTGGAGTCAGGGAAGTGACAGGGGCGTAAGTCAGTGC
This sequence comes from Chelonia mydas, assembly GCF_015237465.2. NCBI lineage: Eukaryota > Metazoa > Chordata > Testudines > Cheloniidae > Chelonia > Chelonia mydas. The sequence goes on from NC_057849.1 coordinate 339,610,033, forward strand.
ACGACAAGGCCCAGAGGGCAAAGCTAAATTCAAATGTACCCTTGACCTCAACAGAAGGGATATTGTGCAGCTCCGGGCCCGGGACCAGTGGTGCTTTAAATAGCATCAGGCTTGTGGGGATAGCCCGAGGTCCTTTGCTTCTGGTTCTTGTAGGACTCTTGGATTCTGCTGCTTTTTTTAAAAAGTGGTTACGTAAGTATCCCCTTGGGCTGGCAAACTTGCAAGGTAACAGCACAGTGAGGCAACGTGAGGTCAGGCCTGGTAAGTAGCTGTTCACCTGGCATGTACACAAGTGCAAGGCCGTCATATGGAGCCCACAGAAGACCTTAGGCTAGGCCACGTGCAATAGAGCCGCTGGGTCCCTGGCAGCCAAAGCAGCTAAAATCAGCTCCTAAACAACAAATCTAATCAGTTGTGAGACATACGGCAAAGAGCAGCAGCTGAGACAAACTCTGCAAAGCTCTTCTCCACTCAGGCAGCCAGGGCGGGGCTGCCGCTTAGCACACCTGCAAGAGACCCTGCCCCGGGGGGTGGCGAGCACATCACACCACATGCAGCGCGAGCGCGGCCCGCAGAGTAGGCAGCGACGTGGGGGAGGGAGCTAAGAGACCCTGCATGAAACATCCCAGACACAACAGCACTCGTCAGCAGCCTCGGGCCCCATTCCACCTTCAATGGGCATTCTGTGTGAGCAGGGTCAACAAGCAAGCAAGAAGCCAAAAGCGAACAGCACAGAGCACAGGGTTATGGCAGCCAGCCATTTAAAGGGACAGAAATCTTATATATTTTTAAAAGGAGGTTGGTCTGCAGCTTTATTAATTATTATTATTTTTTAAAAGAAATTTTGGGGGGGAAGGGAGGGGAGAGGAGAGGACCGGAGGGAATTTGCTTCCAAGGATATTTGTTTTGCAATGTTACAGGCAGCCAAACTGAACTAGTGGAGGATTATTATTGGCGTTACCATCATGTGTACTCTCTGTAACAAGAACTACTTTCTGCTTGGATCATACTTGATGCCTCTAATAAATAACACGTCTAGGTCATTAGGCCCTGATTCAGCAATGCATGTGCTTTGACTTGAGTCGGTGCGTACGTGCTTTGCTGCAGCATGGCCTTATAAAAGCACTTTTCAGCCATGACTCTCAAAGCTCTTTACAGGGCAGTTATGGAGTAAAAACTTTGCAAATGAGATGTCATGTTCGTATGGGCGTGTCCATGCAAATACCAGACTTCAGCCTTTGAGCATGCCCAGTGTGAACTGGATGAATAATGTGTGAATAATGCACAAGGCATTATTTCTGGGCCTGTTACCTTTCAACCTGCTGTACAGGGTAAATCTTTGAGTCCTTGTCTTGCCAATAACTTTAGAGGAGGAAATGAGGAGGGAGCTATAAGTGAACCACTCTTTGGCAAATTTTTAAACATAAATGTTATTAAACCCCCATTAGACTCTTTGCCATTCCTGATAGCAGATCTCACCGGTCTGAGGGTGGAAACAGAAAGTTTCAACTTTGGAAACAGCCTCTGCTTACGTTTGCTTTACTGAGGGTTTATAGATTCATAGATTCCAAGGACAAAATGGCCCATTGTGATCATCTAGTCTGACCTCCTATATAACACAGGCCATAGAACTGCCCCAAAACAATTCTTAGAAAAGCTCTTTTAGAAAAACATCCAATCTTGACTTTAAAATGGTAAGTGATGGAGTATCCACTACGACCTTTGGTAAATTATGCCAGTGGTTAACTACACTCACGGTTAAAAATGTATGCTGTATTTCCAGTCTGAATTGGTCTAGTTTCAACATCCAGCCATTGGATCATGTTATAGCTCTCTATGCTATATCGAAGAGACCATTATTAAATATTTGTTACCCAGATAGATATAGACTAATAACATCACCCTTTAACTGTCTCTTTGTGAAGCTAAATACAGTGAGCTCCTTGAGTCTATCACTATAAGGCAGGTTTTCTAACCCTTTAATCATTCTCGTGGCTCTTCTTTGAACCCTCTGAACAGCCTTCTTGAACTGTTGACACCAAAACTGGACACAGTGTTCCAGCAGTGGTCACACCAGTGCCAAATATAAAGGTAAAATAACCTCTCTACTCCTGCTCTAGAGTCCCCTGTTGGTAATCTATGTGGATATAGGAAAACTGAAAAGGGTAAGAACTATAAGTGATGGAATAAAACGGAAGGAAAATTTAAAGGAGGATAGGAGGAATACTTCCCAACAGTGGGATCATGGAAGAGTATGGCTATAGCTACATAACTATGTCCCTGGTCACAGCCTCAGCAGGCACTGAACCTGAGACCTCTGGATTTAAAACACATAATAAGCCTCTACAGGTTGAGCTAAAAGAGCAGCTTTATTAGTTCAGAAACACCGATGGACTCAAATTACTACACATAGCCTGTCCACTAGAGAGACACAAAGAGCCCCAGCATGCTAGTGCAGGTTACATCTGCACTGGGGAAATTTACCAAAAATATTCCCACTGGTGAGCACAGTTACATGAATTAGTCCCATGGAAGCTGATAGGCTATTGCTATCAGGAACTAATCAGAGTGAGAAAGTGCTCAACTCATACCGACATGAGTGCAAAGATCATACCTGCAAAAACGCAGAGGCCAGAACCCCTTACTGAACTTCTCCTAAACTGATGTCAGAGAAAAACACAGTTCTCACTCTCAGGTTGGGTGCAGCAAATCAGATACACGTTATTACCTCAAGCAATTGCACAGAGGGAGAAAGTGCACTAGGACACAGGGTTTCCCCCATCTAGGCAGGTCTCTCCCAGATAAACAATTTGAGCAAGTATTTATACCTTTATTACAGACAATAATAAGCAACAACTGCACATTGTTTATACATATTCCTTCACGATATCTTATTTTTCTCACAAATTTCTCTTATAGTCGACATTCTATTCTTATCTAATACAAGGTCACAACAGCCTCTCTCACAGTTCTTTTCCCACTCGCTTCGCACTATCCCCGCTTCTACAAATCTCGCGTTATTAAAGCTAGGGTTAGCCTGACTCCTACTCATTTCAGAGGCCTGCATCCAAATTCCCTTCATCTACTTCCAAACTGATCCAGTTGTCATCCTTGCATGATCCTTGCATACAGTGACAGTATGGGAATGCCACAAAACCACATTCATCGGAGGTCCCACCTCCTTAATTCGAAAGCAACGGTCCATCCATTTTTCAAAGAGAAATGGATATTTTCCTATGCACTGAATAAAAGTTTTAGCTGTACAATAATCCACCACCATTCCCCTACTGTTCCTGGAGACTGAATAGGGGAAAGGTAAGGTGAGAGGCTACACAAGGCTTTGGTTTTGGTGCTACTTTTCTCTTAGCCTCTGGAAATGCTGGCAACTTCCTACCACACCTCCACCCATCTCTATAGAGGATTCTATTTTGCAGACAGAACACTCCGGATGGGGATTCCTGGGAACAACTGACTAGTAAGTGGCAGTGTTGTCCCGTAGCCAGCACACGGGACAGATTCAGGAGACCAGAGTTCTATTCTCAGCTGCACACTGACCTACCCCATGATCTTGGGCAAATTGTGTTTCTCTCAGTTTCAATTTCTCCATCTGTAAAAGGGGGATAATGATACTTTCCTTCCCCGGTAAAGCACATTGAAATCTTTGGATGAAAAATGCGGTGGAAGAACTTGGTATTATTATTGCTAGGACAGGTGTTTGTTCTCCCAACAAAAGCAGAAATCCAAATTGATAACCCATTGGGGAGGGGTGGGGGGAAGAGATGAATAGTAACACACTAACATTCCCAGCCACTTCCTCATCACAGTTGCAGGGCACATGGATCTTCAGGACAAGAGCAAGCATAGAACTCAATTGGCTCCTATATTAAGAACATAAGAACAGCCATATTAGGTCAGACCAAAGGTCCATCTAGCTCAGTATCCTGTCTTCCGACAATGGCCAACACTAGGTGCTTCAGAGGGAATGAACAGAACAGGTCATCATCAAGTGATCCGTCCCCGTCGCCCATTCCCAGCTTCTGACAAACAGAGGCTGAGGACACCATCCCTGCCCAACCTGGCTAATAGCCATTGATGGACCTATCCTCCATGAATTTATCTAGTTATTTTTTGAACCCTGTTATAGTCTTGGCCTTCACAACATCCTCTGGCCAAGAGTTCCACAGGTTGACTGTGCATTGTGTGAGGAAATACTTCCTTTTGTTTGTTTTAAATCTACTGTCTATTGATTTCATTTGGTGACCCCGAGTTCTGGTGTTATGCATACGAGTACAGACCCCCTACTGCTTGAGCTAGAAGAGCCTCTGCCTGTAGCTGCTAGCCATAGAGGGTCTATGACACACCATGAAGCAGTTTTGGTTCTCACCCACAGGATAGCGGTGCACCCATCAGTCACCATGTTACAAACATTTTGCACTTGCACAGCATGTTCCGGCCTCGTCATCATCAGTGCAGCGAGGGTCCCAGTGATTTGCCCAAGCTCACATAAAAAGGGTAACAGGAGAGTTGGGAATATACCCAGGAGTCCTGACTCCCATTCCCCTGCTGAAACTACTTGGCAACTCTGCCTCCCTGTGACTCACACTTTGATCCCTACCCTCAAAATAAGAGGCTATCCGAGCACTTCTTTAGCTGTCCTCCCAGCCAAGCCGCTCATCAGGGAATAACTTTGAAGCCTCCCCAGGTACGCGCCCCAAAGCCCAACTATACTACAGTGTTGGGAAACGATTGCCCAACTCTTTGAGAGCTCCTGAGCTCAGAAAGGTTTTTTTTCCTAGCGACAGGGCTGCCACAAAAAACAAGAAGAGATTGACTACAGTAATTTAGACAGTCAAACTCCATTTCCTGCCAAAAGACAAACGAAAATACACCCGCAAGGCAGCAGTCAGGTGGTGGCTGGGGGCTGGCGCTTGATTATCTTGGACAGATATTTCACTAGAGTATCCTGGCAGCAGCGGCTAAGGTGACACCTTTTCATTTAAGGCACTCGGCTTTGTTACGCTGCAGTTCATCAAGCGGGCGCTTGTGAAAAATAAGAATCCAATCAGACAGATGAAAAGACCTGGCTGCCAGGATGAGCGGCTGAGCTTCCTCCTTCGCTCTCTAGAATAGCGAGGGTCAGCGGAGAAAACCTTCCGTATCACCACCCGAGACACTGTGGCTGGGTTTCAATCCCCACCCAACACCCAGTCAGGTCATCTGCTTTCTTCCCCTGGGGTCTCCAAAGCAAGTGCTATGACACACCAGTGCTATCTTCTGGGAGACACCTGCTGCAAGCCCATCCAGCTCCGGTGTTTCAGGGTAGCAGACCACCGGGCTGTTCCCAGCAGCAATGGGCCATAGAAGGCTCCACTGGGCCGTGAAGATGGACCACAGACTGGACTCCAACTAGCACCCTGCTCTGGGAAGTACCCTCCCTTTGGGGAGGCTGCCCCAGGAGGTGTTGGAGGAGGCTCACTAGAAGAATCCCCGCAGAAAACTGATCCTTGGGAGCAGTTCTCTCTCTCTCGCTCTCTCTCTTTCCCCAGCCCCCATAGGTATATAATTAAATTTCATTAAACTTTTTGAAAGTTTAAAGTTGTTTCCATATCACACAGTTTAAAAAGCAGACCTATTTATGGTGTTTTTAAAAAAATGCTTTTTCCCCCCCAAAAAAATTGTTATAGAAACAGCTACTGAAATGGTAGGAGCTCCAACCTCCTACCACACTTCGCTGTAAATGGAAAATTTCAATAATCATTTCGATAAACATTTGGATTTAAAAAGTGACAAAAAAAATTGTGAAGAATGAAACATTTCAAAAAAAGAGAGACAAGGTCGGGGGGGTAATATCTTTTATTGGACCAATCGATGTTGGTGAAAGAGACAAAGCTTTGGGGCTACACAGAGCTCTTCTTCAGCTCTGGGAAAGGGACTGAGAATGTCATCGCTTAGTACAAGGGTGTAACAGATCAGGAGTTGACACATTTCCCAAGAGACTGTTCAAGGTGAAGTGGGCAGTTAACACGCCTACAGTGGTCGGGCAAAGGAGGGTTATCAGAGTGGGTTACAGATAGTGATCAGTGATGTGATTGCTAAGCATTGTGGGATCAAATGTATTATTCAAACGTAAGCTATTCTTATCCCATATGTACACAGTGCTGAAGGAATAGGGAGATGCTGCAGCATTACCTGGAACCATTCATCACCCAAGTGAATAATGCCTTTTTGAAAAGCCACTGAATAGTCATAAAAAATGACCAATTTTCCCTGATTTATGCTGCAGATTAGTAACTACTGCCTTCTGCCCTTAAAAGGGAAGGAACGTGCGCTATCTTTCATTCATCCATTTATCTACTGTTCTTCAGGAGATGCACTGTCCTACGGATGGCGGTTCCACAACCACCGCTCCCAAGAGAAGGAGGCTGGTGGTGGTGGTCGGGGACTCTCTCCTCAGGGGGACTGAGTCATCTATCTGCCACCCTGACCGGGAAAACCGAGAAGTCTGCTGCTTGCCAGGAGCTAGGATTCACGATTTGACGGAAAGACTGCCGAGATCATCAAGCTCTCAGATCGCTACCCCTTCCTGCTTCTCCACATGGGCACCAATGATACTGCCAAGAATGACCTTGAGTGGATCACTGCAGACTATGTGGCTCTGGGAAGAAGGATAAAGGAGTTTGAGGCGCAAGTGGTGTTCTCGTCCATCCTCCCCATGGAAGGAAAAGGCCTGGGTAGAGACCATCGAATCATGGAAGTCAACGAATGGCTACGCAGGTGGTGTCGGAGAGAAGGCTTTGGATTCTTTGACCATGGGATGGTGTTCCAAGAAGGAGGAGTGCTAGGCAGAGATGGGCTCCACTCTAATGAAGAGAGGGAAGAGCATCTTCGCAAGCAGGCTGGCTAACCTAGTGAGGAGGGCTTTAAACTAGGTTCACCGGGGAAGGAGACCAAAGCCCTGAGGACGTGGGACATGGGATACTGGGAGGAAACACGAGCAGAAACGCGCGAGAGGGGAGGGCTCCTGCCTCATACTGAGAAAGAGGGACGATCAGAGACTTATCTCAAGTGCCTATACACAAATGCACGAAGCCTGGGAAACGAGCAGGGAGAACTGGAAGTCCTGGCACAGTCAAGGAATTATGATGTGATTGAAATAACAGAGACTTGGTGGGATAACTCACGTGACTGGAGTACTGTCATGGATGGATATAAACTGTTCAGGAAGGACAGGCAGGGCAGAAAAGGTGGGGGAGTTGCATTGTATGTAAGAGAGCAGTAGCACTGCTCAGAGCTCTGGTATGAAACTGCAGAAAAACCTGAGAGTCTCTGGATTAAGTTTAGAAGTGTGAGCAACAAGGGTGATGTCGTGGTGGGAGTCTGCTATAGACCACCGGACCAGGGGGATGAGGTGGACGTGGCTTTCTTCCGGCAACTACCGGAAGTTACTAGATCGCAAGCCCTGGTTCTCATGGGAGACTTCAATCACCCTGATATCTGCTGGGAGAGCAATACAGCGGTGCACAGACAATCCAAGAAGTTTTTGGAAACTGTAGGGGACAATTTCCTGGTGCAAGTGCTGGAGGAACAAACTAGGGGCAGAGCTCTTCTTGACCTGCTGCTCACAAACCGGGAAGAATTAGTAGGGGAAGCAAAAGTGGATGGGAACCTCGGAGGCAGTGACCATGAGATGGTCGAGTTCAGGATCCTGACACAAGGTAGAAAGGAGAGCAGCAGAATACGGACCCTGGACTTCAGAAAAGCAGACTTTGACTCCCTTAGGGAACTGATGGGCAGGATCCCCTGGGAGAACAACATGAGGGGGAAGGGAGTCCAGGAGAGCTGGCTGTATTTTAAAGAATCCTTATTGAGGTTACAGGGACAAACCATCCTGATGCGTAGAAAGAATAGTAAATATGGCAGGCGACCACCTTAGCTTAACAGTGAAATCCTTGCTAATCTTAAACACAAAAAAGAAGCTTACAAGAAGTGGAAGATTGGACAAATGACCAGGGAAGAGTATAAAAATATTGCTCGGGCATGTAGGAGTGAAATCAGGAAGGCCAAATCACACCTGGAGTTGCAGCTAGCAAGAGATGTTAAGAGTAACAAGAAGGGTTTCTTCAGGTATGTTAGCAACAAGAAGAAAGTCAAGGAAAGTGTGGGCCCCTTACTGAATGAGGGAGGCAACCTAGTGACAGAGGATGTGGAAAAAGCTAAATGTACTCAATGCTTTTTTTGCCTCTGTCTTCACGAACAAGGTCAGTTCCCAGACTACTGCACTGGGCAGCACAGCATGGGGAGGAGGTGACCAGCCCTTTGTGGAGAAAGAAGTGGTTCAGGACTATTTAGAAAAGCTGGAAGAGCACAAGTCCATGGGGCTGGATGCGCTGCATCCGAGAGTGCTAAAGGAGTTGGCGGATGTGATTGCAGAGCCATTGGCCATTATCTTTGAAAACTCATGGCAATCGGGGGAGGTCCTGGACGACTGGAAAAAGGGTAATGTAGCGCCCATCTTTAAAAAAGGGAAGAAGGAGGATCCTGGGAACTACAGGCCAGTCAGCCTCATCTCAGTCCCTGGAAAAATCATGGAGCAGGTCCTCAAGGAATCAATTCTGAAGCACTTAGAGGAGACGAAAGTGATCAGGAACAGTCAGCATGGATTCACCAAGGGCAAGTCATGCCTGACTAATCTAATTGCCTTCTATGACGAGATAACTGGCTCTGTGGATGAGGGGAAAGCAGTGGACGTGTTGTTCCTTGACTTTAGCAAAGCTTTTGACAGGGTCTACCACAGTATTCTTGCCAGCAAGTTAAAGAAGTATGGGCTGGATGAATGGACTATAAGGTGGATAGAAAGTTGGCTAGATTGTCTGGCTCAACGGGTAGTGATCAATGGCTCCGTGTCTAGTTGGCAGCCAGTATCAAGTGAAGTGCCCCAAGAGTCGGTCCTGGGGCCGGTTTTGTTCAATATCTTCATTAATGATCTGGAGGGTGGTGTGGATTGCACCCTCAGCAAGTTTGCAGATGACACTAAACTGGGAGGAGAGGTAGATAAGCTGGAGGGTAGGGATAGGATACAGAGGGCCCTAGACAAATTAGAGGATTGGGCCAAAAGAAATCTGATGAGGTTCAACAAGGACAAGTGTGGAGTCCTGCACTGAGGATGGAAGAATCCCATGCACCGCTACAGACTAGGGACCGAATGGCTCGGCAGCAGTTCTGCAGAAAAGGACCTAGGGGTTACAGTGGACGAGAAGCTGGATATGAGTCAACAGTGTACCCTTGTTGCCAAGAAGGCCAATGGCATTTTGGGATGTATAAGTAGGAGCATTGCCAGCAGATTGAGGGATGTGATTGTTCACCTCTATTCGACATTGGTGAGGCCTCATCTGGAGTACTGTGTCCAGTTTTGGGCCCCACACTACAAGAAGGATGTGGAAAAATTGGAAAACGTCCAGCGGAGGGCAACAAAAAGGATTAGGGTACTGGAACACATGACTTGTGAGGAGAGGCTGAGGGAACTGGGATTGTTTAGTCTGCAGAAGAGAAGAATGAGTGGGGATTTGATAGCTGCTTTCAACTACCTGAAAGCGTTTCCAAAGAGGATGGATCTAGACTGTTCTCAGTGGTAACAGATGACAAAACGAGGAATAATGGTCTGAAGTTGCAGTGCGGGAGGTCTAGGTTGGATATTAGGAACAACAACTTTTTCACTAGGAGGGTGGTGAAGCACTGGAATGCGTTACCTAGGGAGGTGGTGGAATCTCCTTCCTTAGAAGTTTTTAAGGTCAGGCTTGACAAAGCCCTGGCTGGGATGATTTAGTTGGGGATTGGTCCTGCTTTGAGCAGGGGGTTGGACTAGATGACCTCCTGAGGTCCCTTCCAACCCTGATATTCTATGATTCTCTGATTCATTCTTCCCTTTCTGAAAACTTTACTTGGTGGCTAAGTTTGTGCTGCCCAAAACCCCCTGCTCTTGGTTAGTTTACTCCCCTTTACACATACTCTCTCTCTCTAATACTCACACACACACACACACACACACACACACACACAAGCTCAGATTTCGTACGCAATGGCGCCTGGTACTTTGCCTCAATTCACTCTGCAAGCCAGGCCAGCCCAAGCCTTAGGGCCAGGAGCTGGAGAGAGACTCAGACCCAGCCTCTTCTACCCAAGAGATGAGCATGAGACTCGGTGCACTCAGGCCAGCTGAGTCACCAACTCAAAGCTCATTTCGCTTGATGCCAGCAGTCACAGCTGCCGCTCTGGCTCAGCAGCAAGGCCTTCTGACTGGCTTGAGCAGTCAAGTACAGCACACTCCTCCCAGTCTCCTCTGTAATTATTTGTGTGCATGCTGCAGTCCATTAGTGCCGCGTGCCGGGATGGCTCACAGATAAGACTCTCCAAACTTGGTCGTGGCCATGAACAAACATTGCACGGGGAAGAAAATGGAAGCAGCCACAAACGGGGAGGATTTTCTGTTAACTGCTTGCTGCCCTATTAGAAAAACATTAGGCCAGAGTAGCCATACCCTGCGCTCCAGCTCACGGCAAGGTATCTACAGCGTGGGGGGCTATTGCTGTAGAGTTTAGGAATGAACTCTTTGTTTACTACAGAAGAGCAAAAAAATCAGGACCTATGCTTGACCACATCTCTTAAAAGCCCAAGCAGGTCCTCCTAATCTCTGTCAGTTTCACTGTAACGCTCCCAGAGATTCTCACCACTCACCCCGTCGGCCAGCCTAGGCCTTTGGCCAGGCTGAGGATTTCAGTTTCTGATGGCAAGGCAGCAGGGTAGCTCGCCACCCTTCAATTCCCATTGTGCTGACAGGCAAAGCCACTCTGTGGATACATTTTACACCTGCAACCATGCAGCCGTGCCGGTGGATGGCTGACAAGGGCTGTAACGGGGGCAAATCACCCATGGAGAGAAGGCCCTAGTGAGACGTCTATCCCAGACATCTCAGCAGCCACCTCCACTTATTGAAAGGCTACACTTTCTAGGCTTACGGGGTGGGTTCTGCCAGCTGTATTTAAGCTGAGGAGTTAGTACCTTTCCCGGGGGCAGCCAACTGATATCAACAGAGCAAAATGCTTCTCAACTTAAGGGTTCAGAATCTAATACTCCTCCGAATCGTGCCTTTCATTCGGGGCTCTCTATGCGCTTTCTCACGCTGGGGATGGCTCATCTCCACTTACAGATGTAGAGACTGAGCACAATAATGCTTTGGCAGCTTTCCCCGCCTGGGTCACACAGCGAAGCTGGGAAAGGAACAGAGTCCCAGTCCCCTGCTCCAACCACTAGGCCATGCTCCAACTCTTTGCTCACATTCTCCTATGCAATTTAATCGTTGTTTTCATCAAGGTCTCATTATAGGGACCACAGAGAGCTAACAGTCCCTTTCATGGCTTATCAAGGCCACTGAAATGACGGGGTTGGCGAGGTTCCGTGTTTTGTCTCAGAGTTCTGCAGTGAGTCGGGCTGGGAGTTTGGTAGTAAGTCTACAGGCAACAGGTACCCCTATGTGGGGAGCTTTAGGGGCCCAACCAAGTAACCCCAGCGGAAAGTACTCCGCTTCAACCTAAAAGCAGCTCTCTGAAACTGCAGCGCTCCAGGGGCGCTGTACCTCTGGGCTTGATCCTTCTCCCACTGGAATCAATGGGAGGGTTGCTTTTGGCTCCAATGGGCAGAAGGAATCCGACTCAAAGAGACAGCCCGATTCTCATTTACACCAAGGCCTCTTTCTACCAGGAGCAGAGATGGAATTTTTGCCCACTTTCAGGCCCCCCTTTACGCTGCCAGTGGCCTAAGCCAACAGGGAAATCACCCACAGAAACTAAGTCAGACTAAACTTCTCTGCCATTGAACCAAATGGCTAATGGCCCGGATGAAAGCGGAGTGGATACCGTGCGAATCAAAGAGGAGGCATTCCAAGTCTGCCATTTGACTGGGGGTGGGGGGGGCGTTCCACAGTGCTTAGTTTGTAATGAAAGAGCCGCCGGGGCTCAAGCACTTATTTTACATTCATAACTGATACAGCAAGCCCAGAGGTGCCGGGACTGTGAACTGCCTGCCAAGCCTAGAGGTGCCAGGGCTCAGCAGTGCAAGCCCACGCACAAATTAAGTGCTCACGTTCCAGCTCTGCCATTCGACTGGGGGCCAGGGGAAGCATTCTGTGTTTTCCATTCTCGATTTGCTCAGACTTGAGCTTGCCTCTCACTTGATGGAGCTAATTAAGACGGAAAAACCAAAGCACGGCGCTCTGTTACGTGCAGCCCTGATGCAGTACATGCTGTACTGCTGATTTCGGTACAGCATATCAAAGGCTGCAATACACTGCCTGGGTTGAGGCAGACCCCAACAAGTGTAGCCTGCACCATCAGGCAACACAAGGATGCTTTGGCTTATTTGCAGAATAAACCCAAGCACCTTGCGCCCCCCACCCCGAATCTTCCCCTTGAATCTTGTAGCATATAGCACTGATCTTCAAGCTATTCCCTTATTGTTTTTTTGGTGCACAAACATTGTAGAACTGGCTCTGCATGGGGAATTGGGGACTTCCGTGGGTTAATGGCCTATGTTACAGACCCCTAAAAAAAAAAAAAATCAAGCCATATCTTAGCAAATCTCACTGTGCAAATTAGTTTAGACTCTGCCTGAAATTAGGGTGACCAGACAGCAAGTGTGAAAAATCGGGATAGGGCATGGGGGGTAATAGGAGCCTATATAAGAAAAAGACCCCAAAATCAGGACATCTGGTCACCCTACCTCAAATTAAGATTTTGGGGGTAAAATTCCACCCATAAGCAGAGGTGCCACCTTAAGGGTTTCAGTGGTGCATAGAATTTGTGCTGGTCTTCTGGATGGAGGTGGAATTTCATCCCTAATTAATTATTTTGTAGAAGAACAACAACTAAAGTAAATAGGCTGATTCCCTCCGAATATCTCAAAGCACCTTACACTAATTCTTTAACAATCACAACACTCCTGTGAGGTAAGAAAGCATTATGCTCCCCAATTCACAGATGGGGAAACTGAGGCACAAAGTGGTCACATGGTGAGTTGGTAGCAGAGCCTGGCATGGAACCCAGCAGTCCCAGCTCCTAGTTTTCTGGTTTACTCAGTAGGCCACACTGTCCTGGTACAAACAGCCACATGAAGTAGCTCAGTGTGGCTGGTTAAACACGTGACTTACCGCGCTGCTACAGGGAATGTCCTTGACTTTGAGCCAGGCCAGATCTAAGGTCCCCTCTCCCCTGTAGCAGGACTGAAGCCTTTCTTTGATGCGGTCGTTGATCTTTTTCAGGATGAAGATGCACAAAGCAGACTCATCCAAGGACTTCATTTTCCTCTTCTGCCCCTTGGAGAAGACTGTGAAGAGGATATCGTCATCTGGGCTGGCACCCAAGGACCTGGCCAAGATGGCACCTGCCTTGGATAAATAGGCTGCTTGGAGAAGCCGGTACTCCACCCCGTTCTTCTCGCAGCCAATGGGCACCTCAACATAGGAGTTGAAGGCTGTGTCCTCCTTGCAGAGCCGGACCAGCTTGGAGGTGTAGACCTGCTCCTTGGTGGTGGAGCCAGGCGGGGAGATCATCTCAGGCTGCAGGGTCAGAAAGTAGACAAAGTTGCCGCTGCTGAAGCCGTAGATGTAGTAGATGTCGAAGTCAGGTATGATAGTGAACGTGTCTGAGGGGATCTTGATCATGGAGGCCACGAACTCGTCATGAAAGACATAAGCAAACATCCCATCCGCCTCGGAGTTCTTGGTGAGCTTTCTGCTGGAGATGGTGGGGAAGTACTCGGGCTTGCCGTCCACGGCCGTGGCGATGAACAGCTTGTCATCCATGTTGCTGTAAGAAACAATGACTCCAAAAACAGAGCCACTCTCGTTTACCCCAGAGAGATAATGCTCCTTCTTATGGAAGGGCTCTCCCAGCTTGAAGAGGTCCTCCAGCCTCAACAGCTTGCAGATCCCCTGGTAAAGGCTCCCACAGGCGATCAACCTGTTCTCCTTGTAGTCTATCAGGAGCATCTTGTTGATATTGTTAGTGAGAGTCAAGGGTTCATTGCAAGTCTGGACTATCCTGGGAGGATAGCACTTTGGGTTATCTTCATCTGGACCAGTCTGGTGGGTCACCAGAACTTTTAGGTCATTGGAGAGTTTGTAGATCCTGTTGACAGCCCCCAAGTAAATGTGCCCAGTTTTTTCATCAACCACCAGGTGGTTAAAAGTCCCCTCTGCCTGCTCTCCGGGGAAAGTGGCAAAGGGCCTCTTTGGATGAGGTGGCTGTTGCCTACCAAGGGATGGCATCACGGTAGATAGGAGCAGGTGGGAAATCAGGCAAGTCCATTTCCACATGGCTGCCGACATAGTTAGAAAGTTTTGTATTCCCAAGGGAGTGAGGATGCGGAGCGGCAAGCGTTTTCAAAGTCCCTTAGCGGATTTTGTCCTGCAAGCAAAGGGAGAGGAAAACAAAAGTGTATTACTATGCAGTATTTCCCCCCACTTCCTCCTTCAAAACCATGCCATCCTCAGAGAATATTTAATTGCTAATCCCCCCTTTCTCATCTCTGATCTCTCTGTATAAAACCAGCACAAAGGAACCCTCCTGGAAAGAAAAGACTGGGAGAAATCTCATGCCAGATTAATAACCAGCCACACACCATAACACAACAGAGAAATGCATTGGAAGCAAACAATGTAAAAGGGTTAATGGCCACAGATATTGACCAGTATTTGCATTACGAAACCCTGGCTTTGACGGGGTCCCATTGTGCTAGGCACTATACAGGGATATAGTTCCTGTACCTGAGTTTACAGTCCAAACAGACAAGACAGAATGAGTTATGATCCCCTTTTTACGGACGGGAAACTTGAGTAGAAGAGAGATTCAGTGACTTACCCAAGGAATGGGTGACAGAGATAGGAATTAAACCCAGATCTTCTGTAGCCAAGCTCAGTGCCTTAACCACCCTTTCTCTCTGACAGAGTTAGTGTCCTTCCCTCCCCCTTCTCCTGGTGCTGTTCCACTTAGTATAAATTGAATATTCATAGGACCAGAGGGGAGAGAGCCAGAAAGAGACACTGACTGTATAGCCTGGTGGTTTGGGCCCTGACCTAGGACATGGGACACCTAGGTTTAGGTCCTTGCTCCAAATCAGATAGGGCAGGAACTTTTCTTCTGCATCAGAATGAAACCAAAATTTTGAAACCTTGAAATCTTTCATGAAAGAAAACTGTTTTCTGTTTGGCCCCAGTGGGAACCCAACCCTTTCCGTTTCACCCCTTTGAGCTGTAGTTTTTAGTGCAGCCAAAGAGGATACATATACTGGCACTCCGTGTCCTTCTAGCCTGTTTACACTATGCACGTAAAGGGGTTTCCCAACACCATTGTCCCGCATCACTGTAAACGCTGAATGGTGCTTTAACTGTGTAGGTTTAAAGAGACTGCTGTAAGTTGCCATAGGTTTTAAATACACAGTTAAGTTCCCCTCTTTGCCCGGAGACAGAACCCTGTTTTAGCCACGTTTGGAGACAGCTCCGTCGTTACTGGGTTCCCTGGCATAGCTGCATTTGTCTCGTAGCCGGGACCTGTGAAACTGCACCTCCTTCTCTTCATAGCTGCTTATTTAACAAAAACCAGTTCAGCTCCTTTGAGTCCTGCAGAGCCCATACAGCTACTGGAGACTGATCTGGATTCCATTCTGGCTCACGCATCACATGCGGACCTTTCAACTAAGCGCTGAGTGCAAAAGCCTTATTACGGGCAACCATTAGAGCAGGCTCCAAATCAAAGACAGTCACAAACCACACACCCCTGAACATTAGGCTGGTCAAAGCCTGGGTCTGACTTCCACAAAATGCCCCTTCTCTCTTTATAAGGACCAGAAGCAAAACTCCTTTTGAACCTGTCTCAAAGGGCAACGCTCTGCCACCCCTACTCATGCTGAGTTATTCCACTGATATAAATGGTGTTAATTTTGAAACAAGGGTGGTGAGATCTGGTGCTAAGGATTGCAAGTGGCAAGGTGGACACAGCAGGATTTCCAGATCCCAGAGAGTTGAAGGTACGGCTAAGGCAATTAGAACCACTGGGCTAGATTAACACCTAGTGTGAATCCACTAACATCAATGGAGCTACAAAGATTTACATCAGCTGAGGGTCTAGCCCAGTGGTTCCCAAACTAGGGGCGCCTCTTGTTCAGGGAAAGCCCCCAAGGGGGGCTGCGGGAAGCGGCGGCCAGCACGTCCCTCGGCCTGCACCGCTTCCCACAGCTCCCATTGGCCGAGAGCGGCGAACAGCGGCCACTGGGAGCTGCGATCGGCCGAACCTGCGGACGCGGCGGATAAACAAACCGGCCCAACCCGCCGGGAGCTTTCCCTGAACTAGCGGCGCCCCTAGTTTGGGAACCACTGGGCTACCCCATCTTCTTGTGACTTGTAAGCTGATCAGATCTGACCAGGAAGCCACACGGAAGGAATAAATCTGGCATCACACAGTCACTTTTCAGAGTATTTACGCAATTCGGATCTAAGCAAAAATCTCACAACGGCTAAGAGCTCAGGACAGTTGTACTTCTCTCCCTGCCCCCAGGTTTAATTTCCCAGCTGCTGCATTTGACACATCCTGGGCAGAAGTCATGCTGAGTTTACTTAAGGCATGTTTACTTTGTCCTTCTGGTCCAACAAATATTTTTTAAAATCAAGTTTACGTAAAGTTCAAGAGATTTCCTCTCTCTCTCTCTCATCAGTGAGAAACAGTTCTCTCTGCAGCCGACCAGTCATGCAGGGCTGTAAGCAGGGCTTTTAATAATCTTTATGATGATGGATAGAGTAGCGATGGGAAAAGTTGTCCCTGTGCAGCGATACCTCTTCAGCTCCTGGCTCAAGGGTGGACTCTTTCAAAGGAGAAAGCTGGACCCAGTGTTCTGAAATGTCACCCGGTGCCCCCGAAAACTAGTTCTGGTCACTTATGAATTACGATCTGTGTTTCTAATGGCTGCCTAGACACCGGGGTAATTGGAGCACTAGAAATACATAAGGAGAAGAGATTCTTTTAAGAGAAGTTTTTATTTTTTTCCCCCCTCTCTCAGCCCTGCAAAGTCAGAACAGCTACAGGATAAGGAAACAGGTTCTATGGTGGCTCACGTGTCAATCACCACACTGTTAACCAAGGCCCCAGTCCTGCAGTGAGGTCTACCTATACAGCACTCACTGGTGGGTCAGGGAACTAAGGTCCAAACGCAAAGGAAAATTCATCCCATGGTAGCAGCTAGGCAAGTCAACTGAAAATAACTTGGCTACACAGGGGTTATGGAGAACACACGCCAGCCTGTAGAATCTTGGGGGCATAAGCCAGAAAGAACCCAGCTTGACTTTCAGATGCCACAAATACTTGTTACGGAGCATAAAGTGCACTGCAAAATAGCGAGACTCATGGGGGAAAGTCTTCACATACAGGGAGAAGTCTGACAAGTATCTGCCCTTCCAATCACTGAACAAGCCCCTGGCCTGAGATGTTGATCATCTAAACAGACTGGGGGGAAGCGGGGAGGGAGAAACACTGGCAGACTGGCCTGGGGGAGGTTCTGCCTTAGAGGTTTGGTTGGTTTCTTTATTGCAGTGTGAGGGGCAGGCAAGGCTTAGTGATTTGAGAGATTCATAAAAGAAAGGAGTGTTGACAAGGGTGAACTTCTGATGTACTGAGACAGAGGGAGTGCTAGGCACAGGGACACAATGGCTGAAAGCACTGAGGAGATATAGGTTCTATTCCTGACTTTGCCACTGAGCTGCTCTGTGACCTTGGGAACATCCCTTCACCACTCTGTTTCTCCTCCCACCTTTTGTCTTGTCCCCTTAGACTCTTAGTTCTTCAGGGCATAGACTGTCTGTTACCATGTGTATCTACAGCATCAAGCACAATGGGGAATGAATCTCTGTTGGAGCCTCTGTGTGCTACAGTCATTGTTTGGGTTTATTAAAAAAAAAAAGTCTGTTTGTCACAGCACAGGACAGAGACATGGATGCCTGTAATTAGTTATTTACTGAGCAGAGAGTGGGCAGCGTTCCTGCTACATCTTAGGCACCAGAGAGAAAGAGAGAGAGTTGTGCATCTCAAAACGCTTATCACCCACATGGGGGGATGGTGAAATTACAGCCATTGGGAAGACAGAAACAATACAATGCAGTAAGAATACCCAGTTGTCACTCTGCAGGGCCTGAACGAGACTGATTAGAAAACACATAAACATGGAAACAAAAGATAAGAAGGGAGCAGAAAATGAGATCTGGCATTCAGGCTTTGATCTATTTCAGCAGTTCTCAAACTGTGGGTCGGGACCCCCAAGTGGGTCACAACCCCATTTTAATAGGGTTATCAGGGCTGGCTTAGACTTGCTAGGGCCCAGGCCTGAAGCCCAAGCCACACCGCCTGGGGCTGAATCCGAAGCCCAAGGGCTTCAGCCCTGGGAGGTGGGGCTCAGGTTCCAGGCCCCCCTGCCCTTGGGCTTCAGCTTTGCTCCCCCACCCCACCCAGGGCAGTGTGGCTTGGCCGGGTTCAAGCTTTGGTTCTCCCTTCTAGGGTCATTTTTGTTGTCGGAAGGGGGTCATGGTGCAATGAAGTTTGAGAACCCCCTGATCTATTTGCTTACTGGGAAAAACAAAAAACCCAAAGCCCAAGTCAGCCTCATGCAGAGATCTACAGTGCAGCCTGCACTTAAGGATTTGACTAAGCATGAAGGTGTAGCCTGTGGCGACTTCATGTCCCAGTATGCAATGCTCTATCTTGATCCAAGTTGACAGTCAAGATAGATTAGTGCATGCTGGGACCTGTAGTCCACATTGAAAAAAATATGCAAATTACAGGCACCGTATCTGAAGTTACTGATTGCGCCTCAGCTCAGACACGGAGATGCAGTATTGAGTTTGATCACGTGTGCGCTGCCTGGGTATCCACATAGCACTGAACAATACCCCCAAAGCTCTGTCCCAGCATGCACCGGGCTCAATGGAAAAATCGGAGAGGAGTTCTTTGTGCTTCTTCACCCCCAAGGGATTTTGGAGCAACTGGGGTGAGGCAGATTGTCCTCTTCCATGGAAAACTCTCCATGGTGCCCCTTGCGGAGGCTCTTCGGCAGCATCCCCTCAGAGGCTGCAGCCAATCCAGGGCAGGGACAGCTGCCTGTACATGCTGCTCTGCCGGACTGACCTACCACTGCGTGCCCCACCCACACCAGAGCAAAGGGGACACTGCGAGACCTGATGAGGCATCCAGCAGCACTAACAGCTCACAGTATTTCCTGGATGACACCACTGGACGGAGCAGCCAGCCCCTCTGCCACACACTCTAGGCCCACGTGGTCCTGATCCTGCATAACCTCCATGAGCTCCATGGGGTGCCAGAGAAGGAGGAAAGGAAGATATCACTCTCCCTTTCTGTACCCCAAAGTGGAGCTGCGCCAGAGCAGAGGTTACATGGTGCATCAAAATGAAGCTTGGGAACCTAGGAATTGCCAGACTGGCCCAGACCCAAGATCCATCTAGTGCAGTGTCTTATCTCCATCAAAGACCAGTACCTGCTGCTTCGGATGAAGGTGGATGAACCCCACAGTAGCAGAAGCAGGACAATCTGCCCCCCACGTTCAGTCTCATCCTGGTTAGAGGATACCATTAGGCCCCTCCTCGGGAACCCCTACTGGGAGATCCCAAAGACAGGACAGCATGCAGCCCTCTGGAAGAGGTCAGCGCATCCCATGGTGAGGGCAAAGTTTAGATGCAGTAGGGTTACCTGCAACTCACGTGATATTTGAACTACAACACAAGGATTGCATGGCATGTTAAGATCATCCTCAAAACGCAGCAAGTTTCAATGGTGAAAAATGAAACAAGCTCCTTTTTGTCCAACGAAGGAGAGGGTGGATTCGAAAGCAGATAGTACACAGTGGGGGCAAGGGGTTGGCATGTGAATCTGGAGCAGTGCGCACAGGCTGGGGTGAGTGCCAAGCCAAAGCAGGGGGAGAATTCGGGTTTGGATTTGGATTCAGAAGCACCAAGGTCACACAAAAGACTGAACTCGCTTCACAAGCTGCGGAGGGGCTCAGATTGAAAGCAGTCCATGCTGGAGACTGACCGTGATTCACCCTGACCGCTACTGTAAACCCTGCCGCGAATCTCTTCCCCACCACAGCTGGATCATCCCCCTGGGGTAAACACAGGAGATTAAACATTCCTCCTTTTGTAACACGCACCCGCTTCTGTTATGAACAGGTGGAAAACAGATGAGATCAACGGATCTTGATTATAGTCCCATCCAACCGCAGAGATTGTGAAAGATCAGCTGAGAGATTTGGGCCCCTTGGGGGCTGATCCTCTGCCAGAACAATCACTGATGACATTCCAGCTGCACTGGGCCAGGACAGACCCCTTTGGGTTCGGGATCAGCTAGGTGCCAAAATCAAAGGACAAGTTTGAATCTAGGATATGAATGAAACACCATCCCCCAAACATAGGGGTTAGGGGGTTTCTCATCCAACAACTCCAGCCCCCAAACTGGGCTCAGAGGAGAGAGAGAGTGAGTCAGGTCTCGGGTTGTGACACAGCCTGACCAGAGTTATCCAGCGAGTTCTCTTCAAGCCTGTGCCCAGTTCTGCTAGGAGATGCCTGCCTTATGGGCTTAGCAGTTAATGAAGCCCAGCACTAATCTGGCAGTGCATTCCACTGTTTACTTTTGCTCCACTCATGCACAGCTATTCATTTCCCGGGACACAGGAGGCCGGACACGTATGCTGACTAGGCAGGCTCCCAGCAACAGAGTCGCTGTGAAGCAATTCAGCACCAAGTGCAGCTACACAATCCCTTTAATCTCAGCTAAACATTTTCCTGGCTTCTTTTAATAAACCCTGATTACCATGGACAGAGGCTTTTCTTTGGAAACTTGCATAGAGCAAGAACTCATACAAGGACATTGTCAACAACTCCCCAACAAAGACCGGCTTCTAACTTCAGCTAACTCCTTTCTCCCTGAATTTGCAGTCTGTTTGTTGCCTGATAGAAATCGAAGGCAGTTCTCTCTTTGAGGGGACCCCACTTTACGGCATCTTTTCTCTTGAGCCTGTGGCAAAAAGCACATCCCAGCAAAACCTGCAGCTTGTCCTAAATAGAGAGCTTAACTTCTGCAGTGGGTTACTCCCAAGGCATTTAAAGCACCAGCTATGCACCACGGCATTCATGGATCACAAAGGCTATTCTGTTTGGGTTCTTGGACGGTGCCCATCACCTCGGAATCTCAGCCCTCTCCAGAGTTCATCACGGAGGGATGCAATTACCGTTGGTCATGTGTGCTTCTTTCCTTCTCCAAAGGGGAAAAATTGTATGCAGACTTTATTTGTATTTTTCATTTATGAATGATGCGCTCTGGGTTTCTATCAGCGGAGGGAGGTCACAGCAGCGCACTCCAAACCTGACAGCTTTCCCTTCCAAGCATGGAGTGGTCCTGCGACACTCAGGGAATTTTCTCCACAAAGACTACAGCAAAAAAATACAATACCTACGGTGTCCTACCAGTAAGGATGGAAACTATGGTGACCAGAGAAGGATGGTCTAGTACAGCGGTTCAACGTGCGGCCCAATTGCACACAGCTGCAGCCCAGCTGCGTGCTAAAGGCCGCAGGGCCTGTGTGGCTGGGCTCTGGGACCGCCCAAGCTGTCCTTCCCTTCTCTTCCCCGTGTGGCAGGGTTCAGGGCGCCAGCGCTGCGCTGCCTTGCCACACAGCGGGGTCCAGAGCTGCCCTGCCGCTCAGCCCTGCAGTGGAGTCTGCTCCTGGCCCCACTCTGTGGAGGGGCTGTGGGCGGAGGTGGGCACTGGACATAGGGATCTGGGAGGCGGGCTGGGGGGGCCGCATATGTAGTCCACAACAATAAATAGGTTGAGAACCACTGGTCTAGTGGTTCAGGCACTAACCCACAACTGGGAAGACCTAGGTTCAATTCCTTGCTCTGCTACATACTTCCTCTATGACCTTGGGCAAGTCACTCTGACTGTACCTCACTTCCCTACCTCGCAGGGGTGTTGGGAGGAGAGATGCATTGAAGACTGTCAGGTGCTCAGATATCACACTAATGTGGGCCGCATAGATACCTCAAATAGACAGAACAGCCTTGCACCACCAGAGCAGGTTGACTATCTTGGTGGCTTGTTCTCCGTAACTTTCGGAAGGCACCTTTTTTGGTAACAAGATCAGTTGCAGAGATGAGCAGCAGCGTGGTGGTTAGGGGACAGAGCGGCAAGCTGGATTCTACTCCAGGCTCTACCACCGACTCACTATGAGCCATTGGGCAAGTCACCTCCTATCTCTGGATCTCCCTTCCATGAAGTGGCGAGATAGTTGGCTGCAGTACCTCATAAGGCTGTTGTTAGGCTTCACTAGTTAGCGAATACACAGTTCTTAGAGATCCTCGCTGGGAAGGCAGGAAGGAGAGAGATTAATAGGTGTATTATGGTCA
Organism: Chelonia mydas; assembly: GCF_015237465.2. Lineage (NCBI taxonomy): Eukaryota > Metazoa > Chordata > Testudines > Cheloniidae > Chelonia > Chelonia mydas. The sequence continues at coordinate 339,632,540 of NC_057849.1, forward strand.
TGCCTAAGGTCCCAGATCAAGATGGGGGCCTTGTACAAACAGATCATCACAATCCTTGCCCCAAAGAAATGACAGTCCAAAGGCCTGTCTATATGAACAGTTAGATTTACATGCCAGCTTGCTGCAGACTGTCTGGCACTATCCCTGCCGCGCACTAACTGTCCTTGTTGACCCTGCTGCTACGCACTAAAATTTCTCTAGAGGACTTTGACCTACACCACTTTCAAACAGGAGTAGATCAAAGCGTGCTAGGGAACTTTTAGTGCACGGCAGCAGGGCCCACACGGACAGTTAGTACACGGCAGGCTTTCACAGGATTTCCATCCCAAACAAAGAGGTTCAGATAAGCAGCCAAACCCAGCAACCTTAGCCTTTCGGAGCACTGAACAGCACTTCCTAGACACCACTGCTCTCCCAGCAATAGTATAAGGGGACTGTTGCCCCCTTACTAACATTCAGTGTGGGTGTTTGGGTTGGCTAGCTCCCAGTACTAAAAGGGGAAGGGTCTATGGGAAATCAGGACGCTGAGACTGACAGTCCCCAGGAACAATGGGGTGAGACCAATGTTCCAGGTCAGCCTGAATGACAGGGCGGGCAGGCTAATCAGGAAGTCAGTAGGCCAGGGGGGGTCCCATCCTCGGTGTGAGCTGGAATTGCCTGGATCAGACAGAGTGGGGCCGAGCTAAGGAGAGAGCAGGGGCCCAAGCTGAGCTAGGGAACAGAGCCAGGCCAGCAGATGGGGCCAGAAAAGCAGCCCAGGGAGAGCAGAGCCGCAGCCACAGAGCCAGCGGGGCCAGAGAAGCAGCCCAGGGGGCTGGAGGCAGAGCAGCATCTTCAGTGCTGAGGCGGAGTGGAGCTGGAGCTGGGGCTGGAGCTGGAGCCGGGTGTGGTGAGCAACTGGGGCCAGCCAAGGGGGAACCCTGGGCAGATACACCCCTAGCCATGGGTCCTTGCAGGCCAGACTGGGAGGGGGATCTTAACCCGACGGGGGGCTGATGTTGGGAAGAAGGGTCCCACCACCCAAACCCCGGAGGTGTGTGGCCACCTCCAGAGCAAGTATCCAACCCGCAGCATCCCTGCAGCACAGCCAGGGCTGGAGAAGGAGGCCTGAAACCTACAAGGAACAGACTGTGAATTGCCCTGACGTTCCAGAGACACTGTTTGTGATGTTCACCCCGCTCTGTGGCAGGGATGTGTTTCCTTTAACCCTTTCCCATTTTTCCTTACTCTTTTTTTAATTAATTGTTAATTAAATAACTTGCATTTGCTTTAACTTGTATGTATTAATCAGTGGGTCAGGGAAGTGCCCAGTGCAGAGAGAGTACCCCGGAGTGGGGACACCCTAGCCCCTGTCCTAGGTGACCACAGCAAGGTTGGGGGTTGAGCCCCCCAGGAATCTTGGGCCCAGTCTTGTTGGGGTTACAAGGACTCTGCCAAACAGGAAAGTAAAAGAAAAGTCCTCAAGGGCAGGAAGGCCTCTGGGTAAAGAAAGTAAAAGCAAAAAACTCAAATCCTTTCGCTAGCCCACCTCACCAGGGTAGTGCAAAAGCCAGAAAAGTTCCCCACAATAGCGGAACCATTCCCCCACTTACAATAGCAAGGAAGCAGAAGGTGAGGATCTGACTCAGAAAACCTACAGCCTCCCCATGACTCAGCAAGCAGCTCTTTTCATGCTGGCTCAGGCTGGTAGACAAGGTTGCCGTTGCAGTCTAGTGCCGGTGGGCGGATGTTTTCCCCCTTTGTAATTTTAGTAAGATCAGGAAGTCACGAGTCTCTAGCAGAAGTCTATACTCATGTAATCAGCGAGTGTGCCAAACCCCATAACACACAAACCATATTTCAGCTGCCTGCCTGAAATCCTGGCAGCGAGAAACCAAGTAAGTTTGTAACCAAGTAAATAAGTCCATAACCACAGAGACTGTGGTCATCGGCTATTCCATTCCATGCAGCCACAAGGGGAACTCAGATCATATACTCAATGAAACGAGTCCCTACTGCCTCAGCTATTGGAGAAACCCCACGAGCTGTGGTAGCCTTGGGCCTTCTGTCTAGAGTGGGGAAAACTGCGTGCAACAAAATCAGGTGAGCCTTCCCTGCCTTCCAGGTCTGGGGTTTCACTGCGGATTCAGAAAGCAGAGAAGGCGAGGCCAGAGAATGCTGGCCCAGGTCAGAACCGAATATGTACTTGGAGATCTCCTGATCTAATCCCATTTTGTTCATGGAACCGCCTCCCCACTCAGCACCCGACCACCTCTGCTCAGGAGATGCCTGCTCCCTGATTACCGCCGACATGGAGTGGAGCTAGTGACGGAGATGCACTGGCAGAGGCAAAAGGTTGCAGGGTAGGAGCAGCACTGGGGTGCACTGATAGAGCTGAGTTTAGGGCCAAGGACGGGTGTAATCAGGGGCACCAGCAGAGCAAGGAAGAGGGGTTAACTCAGCACTAGAATAGCAGGCAGGGTGGAAGGTCACCCACAGCACAACTAGCCAATCCATTTTTACCACTATAGAGTATAGAGGCTCCAACTGAGATCAGGATCCAATTAGGGCACAGACTGTTCCTCACTCTATATCCATCCGTACAGTACCTAATACCGAGAACTTACTGTATTAAATAGACAAAAAAGAGACAACCGGTGGGAGAATTATTATCCCCATTTTATAGATGGGAACTGAGGCAGAGAGACTAAGTGTCTCGACCAAGGTAACACAGAGAAGTCTGTGGCAGAGGAGAGAAGCTGACCCCATATCTCCTGAGCCCTAGTCCAGTGCATTAACTATCAGACCAAAGCCCGACTTAGAGAGGGTTTCCAGTTATCTCTGAAGCATCAGTTATTGGGCATTGGTGATCTGACAGGACCAATGGCCTGATCTGATACCACAGATTCACTGGCCCCACGTTTCTATATAAAGCAAAAGAGCCACGGAGGAAAGACTGCTATGTTATAAAGAAGGGGTGATTGAACTATCCCAAGTCTTCACCCAGAACTTGAACTCAGCATACAAAGATTGCCATGAAAAAGTCAAAATTCTCCTCTTCTGAATGTAGGGGAATGCCAAGGACATCTCCGATAACACTTGGTGGTAACCACAGGTGCTGGAACAAGGGGTGCTGGGCGTGCTGCTGCACCCCTTGGCTTGACGTGGTTTCCATTATATTCAGGGTTTACAGGTTGGTTCAATGGTCTCTCAGCACCCGCACTACAAAAATTGTTCCAGCACCCCTGGTGGTAACGATTGGTAAATGCTGACTTTTTAAATGGTGGACACTACGTCTGAGATTAGAAAAAGTTTAGCATCTCCTTGTGCTTGCTTTATTTTCACAGCATTGCCTAGTTCTGACCAGGAATGGGACCCAGAATGCAAAAATGTTGCCAGATACACTGTTGTGTGATATTTCCATCACTACTGGATGCACCATACATTTCATGGTAAGTCACATACTATTATTTTTGTCACCCTGCTTTCTCTGCCCCAATCCACTTGTTCATCTCATCCACCTGCCACAGCTAGTCGTTTAGACTGTAAGCTCTTTGGAGAAGAGACTGTCGTTTTCCGTGTTTGTACAGCACCTAGCGCAATGGAGCTCTGACCTGATGGGTCAAGGCACTATTACAGGTTAAATGAAAGGCTGCTCCAAACTCCAGCCCAATTTGGCTGCTCTACTAGAACTGCGCAGGAAGGGGCTCTCCTACTGAATGAAATTATGGCTCAGAAAAGATATACTGAAAAACAAATAGTACAATGCCACTAAACAAAATAATTCTTGCCAAATTATAACAAAGTTGGCCCTCATCTGAGGTCCTGGGATAAAGTCCCAGAGAGCAGGACATCAGAGGCCAAAGCAAACAAGAGATGGCACGTTTCAAGGACCTTTCCTCAGGGCGGGTTTGATAAAAAAAAACAAAACGCTGTTCAGATTTTCCCTTCAGTTGGGTTTTGTCACAATTAACCTCAAAGGCAGTGCAGCTGTCACCCAAGTTGCAGGAGAAATGAGGTGAGTAAAGTGTAATGGAGAGTGCTGTTCTTGTGCTGGCAGAGGCTTCCTGCCGGGAAGCAATTCGGAGCCAGGCAGTGGCAAGGGTGATTGACTCTAAGTGGTCTTCTGATCGCCATAATACGCCTATTTGGGCAGCTCAGATAAGCAGGGACTCAACTGTTGTTTTACTCTGTTCACGGGTATTTAGGGGGAGAAGGCTGATGTGGCTCAATACGTTTAACGTCCAACGCTACGCTATCGTTACCCCATTTCACAGAAGGGAGGAAGGCAGGTAGAGGCCCCAGGACACGGCCAGCGTAGCAGCTGGGTCTCCCCAAACACGTTGCTACAATCTTATTAAAAGTTCGCTTCTCCGACAAACCATTAAGCCATCAAACCAAAGGTAAAAAAGAACAAACCCAGCTACAGCACAGGGTCTGAATGCCAATGGGCAGTTATTCTTACTGGCCTGGACAGCACTTGCACTGAGGTTACAGACCTGGGTCCTATGTTCTGGTCTCAGGATACTAATGGAATAGACATCAGGGATGTAGGTAGGATTAAATACGGACAGGAGACAATACTTTCTATACTGATACAGACAAGCTAATGAGAGATTATAGATCGATAGTGTGTGTGATCAATTTATATATTATGTGCACACATACTGCATATTTACAGTATAATAGAGAGAACCTATCTATATATATTTCTGCACAGATCAATACAATTCATGTGAACACTGTGTGATGCAGGAACTTTCAGGGGTGTTATAAGTGGCACAAGTAGCAATGCCTATATTTAAGGTTGCCTAACATTTTCCATTATTAGACCCTGTTTTCAGTAGCACATAACTTTGCCAAATTTTAACCATTCAGGCTGCAATTTTTCATGTTGGGCATCTGCCTCCAGAGCTGAATTTATGGAGGGAGAGCTTTACTAAAAACAGTTCAAACATTTCAGAGGACAAAATTAGAGGAAAATGCATCAGTTGTAAGATTTAAAAAAAAAAAACACGTTTCTATGAGAAGCTCTAGCACCTCCATGTTTTGGATCCAGGACCAAAATTTGGCAGGGGGTCACCCTGGTATCAGACATGTGCCTTTTGCCCTCCCTGTGAAAATCTGTCCAATTGACCAAGTTACTGTTTGAATACACTCAGTAGAAGCTTGTTAGAGTTTGGCAGATAAATTCTTTGAAGAATACATCTGCACTGAGCATGCTCTCTCCCCTCAAAGCTCTGATACGCTGACCGGACTGTGCGTGCGCCATCTCCAACAGAGCAAGTGAGCATGCTCCGGTGCAGGGTTTCAGAGACAGAGCAGGACTTTCCCTACAATTGCTCTTCCCAACAGCCAGGGACCATAGTAGCACTGACAGTCTCTCCTCTGCTCTTAACATGCCCCCTGCTGGTGCCTGGACCACAGCATGGAGAAGGTTAATTAGCCCGACTGGAATATAGAGGGATGAGAGGACAGGGGAGTTTCCAGTTGGCTTTTCTAAGGACTTAGGAATTTACATACAAAACAATATAGTAAGAGAAAGTTAAAAGGGGGGGAGGGGTAATGTGATTATGGAGTTAAAGACTATACCATAATGCGTGCACCCACACAACACAGCTGAATTAAAGTTGCACAGACAATCTTAACCCTGGTATGTCCTAACCTTTCTTTGAGTGTTTGAGGTTGGAATTTGAATGTACAGACACTCAGAGTTATATATATCCTGTATGCATAGAACACCCTCCCCAATCTTCTTTGTAAGGCCAATACCCTGTCCTCCTTCAGACCTCTATTCAAGACCAACTTTTCCTGCAATGCCTGCAAGAAACTGCCAACTGAGAATAGCCAAAAACAGGACAAGGTGGGATGGCTGATATTTGGGTGGGGGAGTTAGATTTTGAAACCACATAAATGATTTGAAACCATCAGGCTGTGCGGAGCCAGTCTACATTTTTGTGTTATTGTTAGCCTTGCTCCCCATTGTTGGTTATACCTACTCGTTGCATCTTGTGTTGATTTAGACTCTAGGTTCTTGTCTCTTCCTAGGTGTTTGTACAGCACCCAGCACAATGGGGCTCTGAGCCTGACGGCACATTTGGACTCTCCCCCAGTTAAAATAATACATTTGTGTGTGTGACAGTAACACCTGGAGGCCCCAGCTGATAACGCCTCCTTGCTAAGCAGGGTACAAACAGTTAATGAGAGACAGCCCCTGCCTCCCAGATCTTACAATCTAAATAGGACAAAAGGGGCACAGTGACTTGTCCCAGGTTCTGGGACAGGTTGTGGCCAAGCAGGGAGCAGCATTACTGATTGCCAGCACAGTGCCCAATCCACAAGACTACTCTCCCAGCTGTGCACTTTATACGCACGCTCTCTCAACACAGATCTCCCGCCTGTGCAGGTCCACATATTATAATCGCCTTCCCTGCGTGTTTTATAAATATGCTCCTTCTGATGGCTCCTGGGGTTATAAATTCACATAAAAAACACCTTACCCCGCCCACCCCATAACTACTTTGCCAACGCCAGCAGAATAGGCACATTACACATTCGAGATCCATTGTTGAGTGCACTTTAAATAGTTCAGTGGTCACTGCATTCAATTTAGAGTTTGAATAGATGCTGCCAAGGCATCCTGCAGTGATAAGGTGCCGAGAGGCCTGGGGCTCACGCGGCAGCTCCACCGGGGGTTGCTTCGTCCGACTGTTCTGCCACTAAAGCTTTCTTGGATTTAAATGCGCCCTTCCGCGCACAAGCAAACATTTAAATGAGCTGCTGTCAGGACGGCCTTCACAATGCCACGCTCCAGGCAGCTTGTTGCGCCGCAAAGCACATCTGTAGAGAGTGGATTCTCCCTCCTTTCATAAATAGCCTCTCCGGTTAGATCCTCAGACATCAACAGGAGCTGCAGGGGCTCAGAGCAGCTCAGAATCTGGCCCTTTGTTTGCACATCCAGACGTTTGGTGCTATCAACAATCATTCTACAGCAGCCGCAACTAGGGCGAAGTAATTGCTTAGCTACTCGCAGAGCCTTGTTAGTGAAGATCTATAGCTGCAAAGGATTAGCTTTGCTAAGGGGACGGGTATAACACAGACAAGCCAAAACCAGGACCACTAATCCAGGCCCCTTCAGATTTCAGGTGAAAGGGAGGGTTATGGGTTTGAATCTCAGGATTCAAGATAATTTATTATTTCAGATCTGGATCAGAACAAAGTTGCTTATTTTCCAGTTCTTGTTCAGGTGCAACCAAAATGTCACCACTGAACACAAACCGGATCCAGAGCCAAACACCATCTGCTTTTTCCATCTCTGCTTTACCCACAGCCTGAAGGGCAGTTGTGCATGAAGTGAGGGGTATTTCGAAGTGGGGGATGTTAGAGTTGTGTCTCCTCATCCACAGAATCAGGGGTGCAGGAACAATTTGTATAGTGGGGGGTGCTGAGAGTCATTGAACCAAACTGCAAATCCTGTATATGATGGAAACCACTTCAAGCCAGGGAGCGTGGCAGCACCCCTAGCTCCAGCGCCTAGGCATAGAATCCTAGAAATTAGAGATGGGATCCTAGATACCGTGGTGATGGGCACATTAGAAAGGTCATCAGAGGGATGGACAGAGAGAAAACTACTAAGTCATCTATTCCATGTGCACCATTGTTCCTCGCAGTATACTTACTGCAGAATTACTCTTTGCAGTGTCCCGTCACTTCTGTCTCTCACTTTCCCCATCTTTGCAAAGTGGGGATAGTAGACACTTCCTCACCTACCTCACAGGAGTGTGGGATTCTGTAGCTACTGCTTGGAAAGTGCTTTGAAGATGCAGAGCATTGTATAATTGCCAAATGCTGTAACAAGCCAGCTAGATCGATAGACAGACAGCTATAGAGAGTGTGCGCGTACGAATACTTGTACCTCTGCCCTCTGCAGGATGCAATCAGAACTGATTAACCTTTAATCCTAAGCTCCCTACTGCTGACAGAGATCCTCCTTTAGCTCAGTCCATAGAGTGCCTTTGTTTAGGGGCAGGAGAATTCAAGTTCGATTCCTGCCATTGCTGTGAAGTTCTGAGGAGCCAGGATATGCAGCTTAGTGACAGCTGGGGAGTCTTAGGTGGCTGCGGATGGATTAGAGTATTATCCGGCAAACACCAGGACTGGGAGGACATCTGAAAGCAGCTCTGCAGTTTGCTCTAGTTTCAAAAGTTAACCCCTATAAGACTCATGCTTAGGCTGCAAGGTGTTGGGGCTGAAAATCCAGTACCTGTTCCTGAAGGCAGGACTGTTTAATTAACTACAGCACTGGCTGGAAAGGTGCTGCGACACCAGGGGCCGTTTCATGGAGAACATCTCCCCACAAGTGCTGCTTCCTTACTAGTTTTAAAAAATAAACTTAATCAGCAAAACAAATGTAAAGCTAGAAATAGAACCATGGAGTCCTCTGCAGAGCAACCCGGGGTCCTGCTGCCTTGCTCCTCACTATCAGAAAGATATAGACTAGTGGTACAAAATTAGACTGAATGGCAGCTGTCATACAGACCATATCATTGGCTCATCCAATCCCACATCCCAGCTCCTACCATGCTGTACGCCCAAACTCAGATCTCGCCCTCGCTCCAAAAGCACATGCCCCTACTGCTCAAGCAAAGGGAGACTCCCCATTAGCTGTCTGTGTACAGGGGCTATGGGGCACACAGTTACGCATTTAACTGCAAACAGTGATGATCTGGGATCAAAACCATAAAATACACGGGTACAAGAGTTTCTCTGCAGTACACTGGGTGAACAGTAAGAGGACAATTCTCCATTGGTGCATAATGTTGATCATGCCACCCCTGCCCTCGCCCCACCAAACGAGCTCTCTTCAGCTAGAAAAGTTCTCTTATTCAGTAGAGAAAGTTCCCTCTCTTGCTGGCTCCAGGAAACAAAGTAACACTCCATTGACGGTTTGTTTGGTCTGGCCTGTGCAGAAGAGCAAATGCTGCTGCAGCTGAAAACTAGGACATCAGAATGGAGTCTCTACACAGCACCAAGAAATCAAAAATAAACCCTTCCTCTCCCCCATACTCTGCATCCACACTTCCAGCATACCGCACCCCCAAAGGGACTTGAAAAGTAAAGCAGAGGCGGCCTACGTGATCTGGATTTCTTATGGAAATTCATCTCTTCTGATGAATCTGCACTCGCTTGATCATCCTGCCTTCCACGCCCCATATGTTGCACAGCTGGATCCTGACAAGGGGAAGGAAACCGAACTGAGAAAAGAAATACAAGGCAGCAATGGCCAAGGTGTCCAAAAGGGAGTTGGGATTTTGGATGTCTCCTTAAAGAGGCTTGCTTTGCAGACAGTGCTGAGCGCCCGCCCGCCCTCTGAAAATCAGGCCCCCAAAATGATTACTTGCTTTTGAAAATCTTAGGGAATAGCTCTGGCAGGGTAGGATTTGTCAACGGAAGCCATGTTAGTGAACACTTGTGATAGGAACAGTTCAAAGGATAGCAGAGGGGATAGAGAGCGCGTGAGTTTAGTTGGTACATCAACTACTTTTAGTCCCCATATCTGCCAGGTGTGTGCGTGTTAACACAAGGGAGGGGGTGTTTGTACAGCACCTAGCACAATTCTGATTGGTGCCTTCGAGCAATGCCACAACGCAACTAAAGAACGGGCAAGGGCCTTGGCACTAGGTCTGTCTTTACACAACAGCTGAGAGGGGCAATTCCCAGCATGGGTAGATCCACACATGCTCTCTCTGTTTCAGCTAGAGCCTAAAAATAGCAGCATGGCCATGGCAGCATGAACTAACCATTCCAGTACAATTCTGCCCGATCCCCTCCGTACATACTCGTGCTGCTACCACAGCCGTGCTGCCGGTTTTCAGGGCTAGCTCGAGCAGAGATAAAGCCTATCTGCCTACCTGCACTGGGAATTACACCTGCCAGTGGCTTCACAGCCCTTCCAGAGCACCAGTGCAAGGGGGGAGAGTAGCTTGACTGGTGTTAAGCCTTTGCTCCCTGGAGAGCAGATTCAGGGTAAGGGCTATAAACCGGCTGCTTGGGGCTTTTGGAAAGGTCAGAGCCAGGGCCATGGAGCTGGATTGAACTCCAGGCTAGAGGAGTTCTCTGCTACTTGTTACAGGCCCTCTCCTCAGAGATAAACCCTCTGCGGACTGCCTCCATCCTGACTTTCTGCTCACTTGTCCCCCAGCCATCTTACAAGAGCTGGCACACAGGGTGAATCCAGGGGAATTTCTTTACATAACATAAAAGAACAATTTCTCTGTAATCCTGGAAGTCCAAATGCAGCAAAGTGGATGGCACAGGGTTTGGGAGAAGGTGAGGGACCCTTAGTCAATGCCCTCCAGAAGTATCTGTTCTACAAAAGGCAGATTAGGAACCCAAGAATGAGTCAAACGGCTTAAGGAATTGACCTCTAAAGAGACAACAAGCTCTGAGCACAGAGCAATACTTCCTACAGTTTCACATACGCTCTCCCAACACCGAGCTCCTGAGTGGGTGGATTTTTCCATGCTTAAGAATATGCAGTTGTTGCAATAACCTTCTGCATTAGCCACAGCAACACCCAGACCCTGGGAAGAGGCTAATTCTGGGTGGTATAGTAAGACATCCAATAAGACTGCACAGGAGAGAACAAGACAGAGGCACACAAAGCAGGGTCTGGAGACTTTTTGTCTATTGTAATACGGAACCTTTTGATCCACCTGGATTACAAAAGAAATGGGGTGAGGGCCCCAAATAAAGCTGCAGTTTGGAAAAGCTTTTTATTCCAGCTTTAAATTGCATTAGTTTCTAAGGAACTTCTTCCTTGTGGGCCCAGTTGCTTGCTAGACCCCCGTGCCAGTGAAAAAAAGCAGGTGTAGCATGCCCTCTTGCATGCCAGCTCATGGTACTCACCCATGTAGCAGCATGGAGTCAGGGAGAGAGCAGCCTCTGGCCTCGTTTACACTTAGAACATAAGTCAATATAGTTCCTGCTCAAGAGAGTGAAAAAATCTACCCCACTATACTCCCTGACCCCTGGCATAGTCTCAGCTAGGTTGAGGGAAGAATTCTTCCATCAGCCTAGCTATGGTCACTTGGAGAGGTTGGGTTACTACAGAAAACCCTTCCATTGCTGTAGTCTGTGTCAACACCACGGGGAGACAGCCGTAGCTGGTGCGCCATGGGGCGGATACTCCCACTCAGGTGGGAGGGGAGCGCGTGGGGATCTTGGCTAAACCCATCCAAAACACAAGCCAGCTAGAGCAGGGCAAATAACCTGCCTGAGGTCTAAAGCTGGCATGGCTTACTTCCCCTGCCCAGAGCACGTTAGAAGAAATGGGGAGATGAATGCGTCACAATCTAGGTCAACACAACTAACTGCTGCCGCTAATTTAGGGGCTTCTGGCAAACCTGAGGCCTAAAGATTTTCCTCAGACACAAGAGGGTGGGAGGGAGAGGAGCAGGGAACTCCTGGTACCAGTTCCCCCCACACCTCAGATCCCATTCAAAGGACACCCATCTCAGGGGTATCACCCTCTAAATGACACGGCTGCAAAGGAGCCAGGACAGATACTGGGAAGGCTGTGAAATGAAGAGCTAGGATCCCTCCTCCAAAGCTTGGGTCAGGACAGGTCAGGCTCTTTATCCTAAATTAAAAAAAAATAAAAGGGGACCCAAACAGATACAGATATACGCCAACTGTACACACACACACGCGCGCGCGTGCGCGCGAATACATCTCGCAAGATGAATCAAAGGCTGAGGGCTGCCTGGTGTCAGCCATGGAGATGTGCCAATGACAGCAATTCTTGACAGCCCTTAATAACACCACTTACAGAAGCTGGCGCGGGAGGGGCTTGGTGGGGGGGAGATGTAGGATTCTATTAGAGGCTGGTTCTTAATCTCAGCATCTATGCGAAAATGGGTAATCAAGCGCTGATGGCTACATAATTGCAGTCCACGCTTTGGACCTGTTATTCTCACAGCCAACAGAGGGCACAACAGGGAAAGCAAACAAGGCTCTCTAAATTGGGGAGGGTCCCATTGCTTAAAGGGTTTTTGGGAAATCGAGAAGCGCTGTTTTCTGGATGTTATAGACTTAAATGTACTCTGATTTGCGTGTGATCTTTTTACATCCCCCTATGCTGAGCTCTAACGCACTTTGTACTCTCTTGCAGCGTCTCTGTTTTTAACTCTTCCTTTGTATCGAGACTGGTCCGGGAGGCAAAGTCACCTACCACTCAGTGGCAGATGGGGATGGGGGGAAACATGCCTAGTGCCAGAGCAGGGGAGTGGGAATCAGTGTTCCTAGATTCTATTCCTGGCTCTGCAATTGACTCAAGATGTGACCCTGAGCAAGCCACTTAACACTCTGTGCCATCTATAACAATAATCCCTACCCACGCCTGGAAATGCTGTGAGGCTCACTTACTAGGTGTAGAGTGTTGCGAGCGCCTCCCATGAAAGGCGCTGTAGAAGTGCCGTGTGTTAGGATTATTTACTTCAAGCTCAGAAAGTACCGATTTCAAATACCACCACCTGGAGTGGCTGAAAAATCATGCATGCAAAGTACAGAGACTGTGCACTGAAGAGGAAATGGAAATTGACTTGATAGATGCTTCCCCCTTCTAATGGAGAATACTTACCTAATTATGCCTGCTTGCTATTTCCGTTTCCTGATCTCTTGGAGAAATTATGTATACAGAACTTGTCTTAAAGTTGCTATTTTCCTTCAGATTCGTTCCTTTGAGCCATTTGTCCAGTGAAATAGAGCAAAGGAGACAATTCCCTTGGTCGGGAGGGAAATAGATTTGGTTTTTGACATGCATTCTCTTAGCTTTTCTTTCTGCTGCATGAAATTTGTTTCCCTCCTCCCCCGCCCCCACTTTCCAATCAAGGCTGCTCCGAGTCTCTCTTCTTGTCTCCATGTTGACTAGATGTTATTAAAATGTTATGACACTGCCCCGCTGTAATAAAGCTCCACTCAAAGATGTTGCTACACAGGTGGCTGAAAAGCCACCATGGCTAAGGTGAGATGCTGCTGGAATTGGTAAATGAATGCAGAATTCAGGAAAAGCAGTCTACAGGTGTAAAGATATAGGATTACGGCAGGAGACAACACGGTGCTCAGCTGTGATTTGAAGAGTCACTTTAAAGGTGACACAGTCTTGGCAGGTAGGACCCAAACTATGACCTATATCTTTATTATACCAGGTTGCAAAATTCATGGCATTCTTTAGATGACTTTTCTTCAAGCAACGAATCGGCCACATAGAACAACAAACAAGGGTGCATCCCTCGATCCTCTTGGGCAGTCTGACAACACCAAGCCACCACACATGCAGCCCAGGAGTTATAAGTGAGCCCAGGGTAATAAGCGAACATGAGCACAGCCACGGAAGAGCAACCCTACAACAACAAACCAATGAGATGGAGAAAAGGCATTCTCCCCAAGGAAACCCATTCCACTCTCCATCATGCAAGATATATTATAAAGGAGACTGGATAGGTATTTTTGATTACTTCATATGGGGTTTACATGTATATATATTATATTATATTATATTATATATGTAAACCCCATATGAAGTTATCCAAAATACCTATCCAGTCTTCTTTTTATATGTGATATCACCCCTGGATATAGTCAGCTCTCTCCAATAACCCACACTAGACTCTGTCCTTCCCCTTTCACACAAGGTACAATTCTGCCTTTGGATGCATTCAGACTGCCACCGAGTCAGGAGATCACAGCTAAGGGCCCATTCTGCAAGACACTCTGTGCCTTTTGATGAGGGCTGAGCACCATCAGCTCCCTTTAACTTTAGTGGGACATGAGGGGTCTCAGCACCTCTCAGGATCAGGCCCTAGCTCAGCGAGACTCCTCAGTAAGATTTTGCCACTAATGAGGCCCGGGAACCCCACTGTAGTCAAACACACCCCCTGCTGTTTTGATTCCCAAATCCAAAGGAGCCCACTTTCGCACCCCAAACTCAGATGCTGCTAAAACCTCCTAGGGAACCTGATCTTGCCAGATTTCCATCAGTTGAATGGAGTGCTCATGAAAACAGTCCAAACTCCAGCCTCCAACCTATACCCTCCCTCCTCGGATCAGAACCAGAGGCCTACTCCAGACCCAGACCCTGCTTCCTTGGCCTATCTCTTAAGGGCAACAAAAATCTCAGCTTTAGCAGAAAGGGAAATATAAAATCAAGGGCACGAAATTCACCTGACGAAACAGCAGCAGTGTTGATGCCTGGAAAACTAAGGGCCTTTTCCCTGCTGCATGTTACTTATTGACTGATTTGAGAGAAAGGGCAAGGGGGGGCTTTAAAGAACATTAACAGAGACAACCCCCCAGTCCTTTAAGAGATGCCTCCACACTCTGTATGGCTGGAAAGAACAAGTCTAAATCAGAGCCGTACCATGCAGGTGAACCGAGCGTTACTGTCTCACGAGGACACACGACCACAGAGGGCACGGCAGCACTGGGTAGCCCGCTCAAAGCCACGCAGGCGGGAAGCTTTGCCGACGTCAGCTTGGGCCCTACTATCGGCTAACGCTTTTTGTGTCGCACCAATCCCAGGCCCGGCTCAGTAACAACTCAGAGTGACTGCTGTAAAACCAACCTACCCCCCTGCCCACAAACACTGCGAACAATCAAATGCACCCGGGTGCAGGGAAAGCCCCTTCTCAAGTCTCTCCATTAGCTTAGGGAAACGAGGGTCAGTCTGATCCACCTCCATTACAAACGGCAGTCAGTTCAGGTCACACGGGGAACCAGCTCTTTCAGCTGCATCTCAGTGAAGGGATTTTCATCCAGGATCATATCATTGGTCCATCTAAATCCAGTCGGCTGTCCTCTGCTGCACTAAACCATTAGTCCATCCAATCTTGTATCCCACCTCCTGCCATACCAGTCTCGATCACTGGTCCATCAGTGCTGGCATCCTGCCTCCACATGACAACTATTAACATACGCTTCCGAGAGGCAAAAATAAATCCTACGCTGCCCCTGGCCAGTTGTGAAATGTTGCAAAAGAAGGGGTAGAAAAACCCTCTATCAACAGGACAGGCCTTGAAACTCGAGATCAGCATTTTTTTCGTAGCCTGCATAACTGCACAAGGCACCAACAGCCGTATCACGTTCAGCAGCCCTAAGCCCCCCTTCAAGACACAGAAGGCATTGCTCTCGCACCAAGGAAGCCTTGTGCTGGAACTTTTCCAGCAGGCTCCTTCGGGGCAAGAGCAGGATGAGGAGCAAAGCCGGTTCCTCCGCACATGGACTCCGCCGCGGCAGTGAACCAAAAGGGGAGCAATCGCTCCCGTGGCCCCTGTCCTGGCACAGTAGCCATTACGCCTTTCTGCAGAGAGAATCATGAGTCAGACTCCTCCCCCCACCCACGCCTGGCTCCTTGACAGCATGTGGCATCTCAGGAGGCCTTCGGTGAGACTATGGGAGATTTCCAAGAGGAACAAAGGACAGTTAGCTCCCCAGTTCCACTGCAAATCAATACACCCCTTTGTGCCTTTAAAAATCTGCCTTACCTTTTCTGGCCCCACTGACTCACTCATCTCAGGTGCCTTGGGGTGCTTCTGCACTAGCATCGCCCCTTCTCGAGCTGCCAGCTAACGGGGCATGAAAGGCAATTAGAGAGGATTTGCCCGATTGATCTCCTAGCTTATTTTTTCCTCATAAGGGCGCTAATGCAGCTTTGCCCAGAAGTCAGTAGCAATGATTGATGAGATGTCCTCATTTCCTGGGCTTTGATAAGCCCATCAAAGATGCGTAAAAGCGGCAATGGCTCCTGCTGCAGAAGTGAAGTTTTGTTAAGTGCTCTGCCTAAGTCCTAGCGAACGTAGGTATGAAGGGAAGATAGGGCGGCAGTGCTGACGCACACACGGCACCTCTGAGTAGCAATGGGGCATAACCCCCGTCGTAGAGGGCCACCAAGGTCTGTGTGACACAGCAGCTCCTGTGGACTAACACATCTGTAGCTAGATGTAAGAAACACGATAGGCACCAGCTAACCCACAAACCCATGGAAGCGTATGGGATAGAACCCAGGAGTCCTGCTTCAAAACGCGCTGCCACTGAACTGTAATGTTCAGCTGTGCCTTGCTGTTTTCTCACTCGCATCGCCACTAGGGGCAACTGTGACCTCCAAATCCATTGCCCATGAGTGGAGGCGATCAAGTATTGGCCCCAGCCATCAGGACGCAAGGATTACAGAGGATTTTACTGACTCCAGACTGGCCCCATCACATGACCATGCCGAATCCAGGGGACTTTCCTGCTGCCAATGCTCAGCTGCCATTAGAGGGCGACAAACCCTGGAGCAGGTCTGGTTCCATCCAGCAGAGGGCAGTGGCATGTGCACACATTCTAGGACCTGTCCCTGAAGCCAGCAATTCCCCCCGTGACTTCCATAGGAGCTACCAGTGCTCGGCCCCTCTCAGGATCAGGACCTTAGACAATCCACCACACAGCATCAATCTGTGGACGGTAGTGGTTCCAGGAGTGACACCGCAGCACCTGCCACTGAGCATCGATTCCCAGGGCTCCCACATGATGTCTGGCAGTATCACTGGTGGGCAGATGGAGGAGTGACTCAAGAACACCTATGCACATATGACAGAGAGTAGAATTTGGTCCCATTAATGGACAGTAGACAGGCGGTAATGACACCTTGTTTCATATATAAACATTCACACGCATCACATGACATCAGATCCATTGCACTGGGCTGCGTCCTGCCCCATTAAACCGTCTCACAGTGAAAGTAGATGTTCCACCTCATGAGAAGTCTCCTGATGTAACATCTCCTCAATTAGCAGATATGGAGCCCCCAATTGTCATGGGTAATTAGCAAGTAGGATCAGTGCAGCAATTACCCACAGAGAGCCCCACACAGCAGGAATTTCAATCCCTGCCTATTACAGCAGGAACAGAAGTCAAGCTTTCCTACACCATCCTGCATCTGAGCCCAGACCCCTGGGCTCGTACAGGGGAGAGAGAAATAAGCAGGAGTAGAATGAGCAAGATAGGAGACTGCATTTACCAGGCACTCATCACAGGTCCTGTGAATATGGTATTTGTGATGGATGGACAGACATATTATTACAGGATGTAATGCAAACGCTTCGCCCCAAATGGTGACACACGATTACTAGTTTGGAAATGACTAGGCTAATTATAATGAAATGCTTCACTCAGATCCCTCTCTAAAGGGCATATCTGATGAAGGAACAAATTTGTGATGGGCACATACTGTAGGATTTGCTGAACTGGATCAGACCCCTTGGCCATCCAAGTGCAGTTTCCTGTGTCCTGCAGTGGATGATGCCCAGTGCTGCAGAGGAAGGTAACATACACACACACACACACACACACACACACTGGATCTGGGCAACTGAGCAATGAGGCCTGCAGAAGATGTGGTTGGGGAGGGATCAAGCCACAGTGTCGGGTTCTTTAAATCCCAGTTCTGTGTTTAAAGATGAACTGAAACACCTTTCAATAACAATGCTAACTTATGTGTTTCTATAGCAACTCATCACCATAGCATCTAAGCACTGCACAAAATAAGGCTCAATCCTGACTTCCTTGGGGCTCGGCAAGGATCCACCCATGCTGATCTGATTGCAGGGTCAGGGTCTATGTGGCAATTGTCCAGGCTGGAATCTGCTCTTCAGCTTCCAGGAAACTCAGCTGGTGGTTGTTTATTGGTTTCCTCGACCTGGTTGTACCTTTAGCAAATAGGTAGGTGCAAGAAGCTGCTGCCAACTTGGTCAGGGCTTTGGTTAAGTCTAATCTTCTCCTGTTGCTTGTCTTGCAGGCAGCTGACCTGTCTAGGCACAGAGAGGTCCAGTGCCTTGCCCTAGATCACACACTGTAACAGATCTGGGACTCAAACCCAGATCAAGACCCAGTCCAGTGCCTTAAATCACAAGGCCATCCTCCTTCCACCACTAAGTCCCATAGACTGCAGATGCACACTCTTCATTATAGGCTCTTTGCGGCATCGTCCCCGAAGAACGCAACCATCTCAGTAGGTCTATAGGGAGGATTAAATGCAAGAATGGGTTCTCACTGAAAGTCTCTGCAAAGGTCTGTGTGAAGGAGGGATTTGAAAGGGGAAAGGGTGGACAAGGAGAGGGAGGAGTTCCAGCCACTAAGGGTGGATTGGAAGATGGTGCAAAGAGAAGATGCAACTGCTGGGTGCCTGGAGGCTTTGGCAGGGGAAGGTGGACAAGTGCGAATTTATGATCCCTTTGTGCAGCATCTCAAAGTGCAAACACGCAGCAGACAATAATTGTGGTGCTAGTGTAAATTGAAGGAAGGAAGCTCACGAGCGAGGCATTTAAAATGGATAAAGAGCCGCAGATACGTATCAACAAGCACTTACAGGAATGCACTGGGCTAAGAGAGACAGCTCTGAGAGGGCACAGGACACAGAGTCCTGAACATGCAAGGGAACAAAACCAGCCCCAGCCCTTGCATCCTCCAGCTGACAATGCAGCCTGCAGTCCAGCCATGCAGAGATAATCAGAACAGGGCAGCGCTCCAAGTGGAAGAGCTCATGCAGTGCAGAAGGCCAGGTCTGAGAAGCAACACTCACAGGAAACATGGCAAGATGGCACTATGAGCAACAGTCACTAATCAGTCCTTCAACCAAGACGTTCTCATCCCTTCTTCTATTTTCCTTCCACTTTAATTTCACTTCTCTCCATCTCGGTCACTTTCATTCTTGCGTTCAAAGGACACACAGAAAAACCCTTTTGTGGTTGTACATCGACAGGGAGTTGCGGGACCTAAGTCTTGATTCTCCTACCAACTCACTCAAAGGATTTGGGCCAGTTGCTTCACCACCACCCCAGTGCCTCAGTTTCCCACCTGTGAAACAGGGGTGACAAAGCTTACTCATCTCAAAGGAGAGATGTCAGCCTGAATTCATTACAGCTGATAAAGCATTTTGAGCTACATGTGCGTATTTAAAGCGTTATGATTTTATTATACATACAGATCTTCAGCTATACACAGGGAAAGAACATAAATCTTTCCACTCTAAGAAAACGGACCTTGACCACTTCACCTAAAGGGGATTCTTGAGCCTTCTGTCTCCGGGATCCTAAACACTAGAGGGCCAAAATCAACATATGCTTGGAGCAGGTCTATTATTCTACCCAGCAGAGGGCAGTACTGCATTGTCGTGTCTGTGCTCTGCAATGAATACGTGACCCCACTGTTCAGTAAGTGTTTGTGTCGCCCTCTAGTGGCTGGTCCACCAATGATATGAACTTACCACAGCTACCAGAATCAGCCTTCAGCTCAAGTGGTAGAAGCTCATGGTCTTCGTACTCTAAATCCTGTGTTCAGCTCCCAATGAGAACTGATGGTATTCCCCCACCGCGCCATACACCCAGGAAGAAACATAGGATCAAATGGGGAACAGAGAACTGACTGCAAAGGAACAGATGTTCACTGACATGCAAGGAAAATCCAAGCGTAATGGAAGGGGGAAGGCAGTTTCCCTCAGAGTCCCATGTAAAGGGGTGGGAGAATATTATTAAAACAAAGAATTCAAAGATAAGACCATATAAAAAAGAAAACACCCCCCCCCGCAAGTAATAACAATTAGAGTTGGTCTTAGGGGCTTCTATCCCTTAGGGGAGGGAGGGAGGGAGGCCAAAAAACTTGAAAGCTAAACATTTTTCAGCCAAGGCCCCCCCCCAAATTCATTAAAAACAAACATTTCCTGGAGAAGTTTCCATTTCAATGGAAAAGCCATTTTCTGCGTCGAAGAAAATTTGAAGGGAAATTTTAGACCAGCTCCCACAGCTATACATCTATTCATTTTGAAAACTGCCAGGTTTACAGCCTCTGTTCTCTCTCTGCACAGTCTTGATGAGAGAGCTTTCTCCCCTGCACCTCCTTTAATCTAGAGCAACCTTCCTGTCCCTCTCCATATACTCCCATTCAAAATCACTTTCTCTCCACCTCGACATACGTCTCGTAAACAGAGGAAATAGAAATGAATTAGCAATGGGCAAACAGGGACCATGCACCTAAGCCTTTAGAGAAGTTCAGATAAGATGAGTTCCAGATCTGAATCCCCCCCAGTTTCATCCATCTCACTTAGGAAGTATAATTATGACTTCATTAGCAATGTTTACATAGGATTGTAGTACCACAATTTACAGATGGGGAAACTGAGGCACAGAGAGGCTAAATGACTTGCCCAGCGAGTCAGTGACAGGATCAGAATCTCCTTCCGATACATTTTGTACAAAGATGATATAAAAATAAAACAAAGCTGTATTGTGCATCAAGTGCTCGCTATTCCATCGATAGCCTCTTGCAACTGGATACACCACTTTAGTCTCCTAATTGAGTTTTCTTTCTAATGCAACGTTATGGACAAATCCCTAGTCAAAAAAACACCACACACTGACGATCAAATATGCTCTAACCAAGAAAAACAGAAACACAAGCACAGAATTTTCAAACCCATTCCCACCATCCCAGTGTAACCATCTTCCTTTAAAAAAAAAAATAAAATAAAATATCAAGCAAACAGTTTATAGAAGAAATGAAGTGGCAATTTCCCAGTTCGGCTGGGGATCAATATGTGGGCTTGTCATCATTTTTATTTCAAAGGGGCTGCTTTCCTTTCTCAGAAGTCCAGACTGACAGAACTCCAGTGCTTGACTTATGATTACTTCATCTCATCAAGATATTTTTAATTTAAATCTCGCTGCTATTGGATACAGAATCAGCCAGGATTTGTTTTACTGTTAATTCATTGCGCCGATTCCTATAATTCTAAATTCAGTCACCAAACAGTTTAATGCTGACGGAATCACCAGCGCGGTTCGTTATGAATGGGCGTCGGGGGAATTTTGTTAGTAAGTGCATGTTAGCAACTGTTATTCACTTCAGAAGGAGTGGGGGGGGGGGGATCTATACACACAATTCTTGGTTCAGGTATCAGCGCTTTCAGAGATTGAGAAACATACTGTGCCACTTAATGATTTAAGAGCAAAACAGCCCTGGGATTATAAACTATGTCCCCCCCGCCCCCATCTTTCCTCTCCAATATGGTATTTCATACTCAAATGGAATCAAAAGCCGGTTCAGAGAGTGGTTCATTTTGCAAAACATTTACATGCATTTAATGCTGCGTTCGCTTGGAGAGTTCATCTAGTATCAAGATTTATTTCCCAGGTCCTTATACATCACAGGCAATGAGGACACGGGGGGAAAGTGTGTGAGAATAGATCATGCAGATGCGTTTAATGGAAACGGATTCCATATTATCTGCATTAGATCCACACATTCACCCTGTCAAAAGGACAAGGTAGAGCTCTAATGCCAGTCACCTCGTATTAATTGATGGCTCAGAGTCTTGGTGTGGAAACCTGGACAGGCCACTTGCACACAAACAGAAACAGCTGGAAGGGAAGTCAGAAATCAGACATTGCAGCCAGGAGAGACAAGGGCTGGCTACAGAGGCACTTGCTTCCAGATCACCAGTTCAAATCCAGCCCGAGTTAGTAGCAGCTGCAATTTAGTACCGCTGCAAACAATTCAACGAGTCTCCATCCATTTCCTAGTGGGACAGGGGTCCCGAGAACAAAATCCACGATTAAGATCAACACTAGGTGGCAGCCTCAGCAGCGAGGTCAAGGACAAAATGACCTGTCAATTCCCAGAGCAGGTTTGCCTGCAGGGTAGGGATGTAGTCTAGTCTAGTGGAAGGAGGCAAAGGAGTGTGGAGGGAAGCTTGCACTGTTCCTGTTCTCTGGATTTCAGTCTGCCCTCCAGGAACATCAATCAAGCACCTTCCACCATTAAATTCACCCAAGCACTTAAGGGGGGGAAAAAACTAGCAGTGTTCTGCTTTGGGCCTCCATCCCAGAGCAACCCTGCTTAAGGTCTCTAAAGTGCTTCTCATCACCAATAGTGTCCAGGCCTGTGGGAGCATTGGGAGACTCTCCCTGGATGCCTTTGCTAACATGGGATCACTAGCAAGCTGTGGGAAGAAGATCTTTAAACCTCGAGTGCCCTTTCAGAAGTTTGCGGCCCTCGGGGAGCTTTATATGAGGGGTGTGAACAAGCATGTCTGCCTTATGGCACAATAGTCATGTAGACAGCCACTACAATAGGCTTTCATCATCACAGTAATACGTAGCATTTCTGTAGTGCCCGCAATCCACATGCTTTAGAATCCATACACCCCAAGCCTGTTGGAAAGACGAGCACCCCAAATTTAAAGAGGGGAAACTGAGGCACGGGGGGGGGGAGCTGACTCAGCCAAAGTGGCCCAGCACGTCAGTGGCAGGTCTGGAACAATTACACACGCTTCCTGACAACCCAGCCCCATGCTTAACTACCAGGCCAGGCTTTCCTCATTTTAAGGCAATCCGATGCCACCTGAATTTCAACGAGTTTGAGTTGTCTTTTTTTCCCCCAAATGGGATTTCGCAAGTATTTCGTCCTGAACATGCCCGCTCTCATGGTGGTTAAAGGACAGGGACTGGGAGTCAGAAGAGCTGGATCTTGATACAGACTCACGGCTTAACCTTGGGCTAGCTATTAGGGTCCAAGCTAACTTCTATTACAGTTGGTGGAAAGACCCCTTTGAGTTGACGGGAGTTAGGCTGAACCAATCACCTCCCCGTGCCTCAGTTTCCCTATCCGTAGAATGGGGATCATCATGCTTTTTCAAGGGCTCCAAGATCTCTGAAAGACAAGCACCACATGAGCACGAAGTTTTCTTCTCTTGAGCAGTTTGTGGGAAAAGCAGAGAGAAACCCAAACTCACACGAGCAAATGCGCTTGAAACATAACTGCCCAGGCATAAGGCGCCCTCCTCATCCAATACCCAGCACCGTGACAGCACGGCACTTTGTGCACACAGACTAATTCATTGCTCAAGCCTCCTGGCTGGGGGTGGGGGGGAAGCCTCTGTGACTGTTGTTGGGAGGAGTTACAATCTACTTGGAAAACACTACAAGAAAGAAAAAGCCCTTTAAAAAAAAAATACAGAAAGGAAGAAGCTGGGATTGGACCTTTACCCAGTTCTTGCTACTGACAGCATCACCGTGAGCAACCTGCTCAGTCAGTAACACACCCTTTGAGGAGTTCAGGATGACAACCCCACCCAAGACTACACTTGCAAGCAAAAAGATGGTCTAATGCAGGGGTGGCCAAACTGCAGCTTGCAAGCCACATAGGGCTGTTTTACAGTTAAAGTGCAGCTCACGGAGCACCCCTCCCGTCCCTCCCACAACCAGACTGGAGGTGGGGGGGGGGGGGAAACTCGGGGCTTCTGCCCTGCAGCAGCGTGGTGAGGCTTGGGGCTTCTGCCCAGCAGGGAGGGGGGTCTTGGGCCTTCTCCCCCACAGGAGGCACCTGCCGGGGCTGAAGCCCCCAAGCCCCGCCAGGCACACCCTGGCTCTCGAACTTCTGCAGATTGTTGTATGCGACTCTGAGGCTCAGTAAGTTTGGCCACCCCTCTAGTAGATAAGATCCTAGAATGGGACTTGAGAGACCCGGGTTCAAATCCCAGCACAGCCACAGACTCTTTATGACCTTGGGAGTGTCACCGGATCTACCCTGCACCTCTGTTCCCCCATATATAAAAAGGGGATAATAAATCCTTACTTCCCAGAGTGCAGAGACAATAAAATCCATTAATGATTGTCAGGTGCTCAGATGCAACAGTGTTGAGGGCGATGTAAATACTTAGACAAGATGATAAAATAAGGCTCTGTCTCTTTAAGATATCAGAATAGGATGGTGTTGAGATGCTAATCCGCGAAGCATGGGTTGACCCCAGAACTAAAAAGGCTCCCCCGTTAATACTGTCACAACAGGCAGCAGTGGCGTGCTAGCTCATAAACACAATGAGCCTCAGATTTCGCTTTTCAATTTTCCTTCCAAACAGGAAATGAATTCCAAATAAGCGTTAACCCCAACTAAGCCTTAACTCCAGTAATACTTCCGACTCACACGCCTTTCCTCAGAGTGCTTTAAAACATTAATTAACCCTTGCAACACCCGCTGGGAAATAAGTAGACATTATTGTACCCATTTACAGATGGGGAAACTGAGGTACAGAAAGGCAAAGTGGCTCATTAAGGCCAGAGTGGGAGGCAGTGGCCACAACAGAACTCCAGATGCCAGGCTCTCAGTTCAGCTGGTGGATGTGAAATTAGGGGACTAACGATCCAGCCCAACAAAGCCAGAGACTTCGAAATTCAGGTCCTTAACTCAACGGTGAGCCATTTAAAAAAAATTAACCTATCATGACTCAGTGGCAAAGGTTCACTTGGGAGCCTCTTCCTCAGTGCTGGTGCACCTGGCTCACTTTGGTTTGCCTCAGAGCTTGCTAAGCCTCTCAGAGCAAACCAAACCCAGCGCCAAACACTCTAGGCACACAAAGGGGACTGGAGATAGTCTGACTGGGGAAGGTGTGAGTCTTTTCTTTCCTAAGGGAGAAACTCTGTCTAGGGAAGGATTTTCTACAGCCCTCATCACCATAGTACCCAAGAGCTGGATTGCGTGTTCAATGAACTCAACTGTCTTTCGTGCCTGGAAGGCAGACACAATTATCCAGCAAAAACTCTCAAACAGCACCAGGATTTATCATGAGGAAGCATTTTTAAATGCTCATCTTCGATGTAAGCCACATGTAAATCATGCAGCTGTCATGAAGTTTGCATCCCATTGATTTCTCCGACGGCCACAAATTTAAGACAGGACTCAATGGCAGATTCTTGTGAAAGGCTGGGGCTGTTTTTTTTAAAGTGAGATCTCACTAAAAGGAGACACTTATTCCCACATTGAATATAGTCAGACAGGGAAGAAAAATCTTATCCTTTAGAGTTTTCTGGGTTTTTTGGTATGTTTCAATCTGAACATGTAAGAACAGACATTGCTACATAGAGCACATCTGTTGCTCTGTTTAAAGCCCAAGTCTTATAAAGAGCATACTTAATAAGAGCTCCCAAATAAAAAAAACTAGACAATTAAAATAATAACCTAAATGCTTCTCTGAGCCCTGAAGCCTTCAGACTGTGGCTGAAGGCAGGGCGGGGGGGGGGGGGGCAGAGGGAGGGAAGAGAGAGAGAAAGCACCTAATCTCACACTGAGAGGCACACACTGTAATTAAAATCACAAAAAAAGGCAAAGGCAAGCAACCCCATGCTCCACTGGTTCTCTGCATTCACAGATTTAAGTAGCTTTTATAAACACCCGGGTGAAACTGAGGACAGATAAAGAGAATAAGTTAACATGCTTTATGCCTTCTAAAATATTTGGGGAGTGCTGGTGCAGGCTCAAGATAAGTCCTTCGACGGGTAGAAGGTATTGAGTTGGCTGTAAAATTCCCTGGAACCTTTTTCATGGTTTCCCTGGAATGATAGCAAGCTCTAGCAGTCACAGCTGTGCACCTGCCACACAGATACAGACACACACACACACACAGAGGACTACCTGTGCAGCAGTTCACGCCCATCCATCGCCTAGCTAACTTGAGTAACAAATCACATGTTCCTTGTGGCAGAGGGAGGCCATGGGACTCCGGTGCCCTACACCCAGCTTTTTGCACTGATGCTAATTAATGCCTGACTGTTGTACTAGAAACCAGTTTAGTGCAGACTCCTGGTTGAAGTTTATATTTAAAAAAATACAGACACATATTTTGCATAACCGCCTCTTCATATGAATAAAGATGACATTTATAGGAGAGAGTGTTTCTTCCCCCCCGCCCCAAGGCAATAACTTTATAAAATCCTAGAAGAGAAGTGGGTGACGGTATATGGGGAGGTTTCTCTCTCTCTCTCTCTCTCTTTATATACACACATATTATAAAGCTAAACAAATAATATTCAAACTGATGAGGCTTTGCAAGCCTGGGTTTATCTGGGAGGACCTCATCTGCTGCTGGAGTGTTATATTTCTATCAAAACCATGTGGCACTCAGTGTTTAGATCACTTTTCCCTGTCTACATAATTTAGGGGCATATGTTGGATAAATGAGGAGCATCAATATTCAGGTTTCAGTTGCAGTACACAGAGGCACAAAGAGATTTATCAGGACTAACTGTGCAGGCTAGATTTAGATTTCCTAAAAAACCTCCCCAACACCCTGTGGAAAAGAAACTGTTTTCTCTTTCCCTAGATACTGCCAGTCGGAGGTGGGTGTTTTTTCCCTCCGTTTTTCCTCCTCAATCTAGCAAAGGGGCTCTCGCTCTCTCTCTATCACACACACGCGCTCTTAGGAACCTAGAATTCTCCCAGGGAAACAGGGTCTGCTACCAACCTTGTCAAGTGAAGAAAAAGTTTGAAAATACAGTATACGGGAACTAAGGGAGGGAGAGATCACAACGGTTTGCCCGGGCAAAGCATCTTCTGTCAGATCGGATGGCTTTTGCTTTACAATGGATACACACACACTCTCTCTCTCCACGCTTTACTCTCAGTTCAACAGCCCCAATAACAAAGTCCGTCAAGCCTGATTGATTTCACGTTACATATTTTCCTATGTACACACACAGAGGAATACACCTATCTAGAGAGAAAGACACACACCCCAACTTTTGGGCCCACAGAAACTCCAATATAAAGTCTCTGACCCAGACCATGTTCTCTCATCTCTTTAGCATTTTCCACACAGGTGGCAGGGTGGTTGGTTTTTTAAGAGAAGGCATCCTCTGCCTCTATTTCTGGCA
This sequence comes from Chelonia mydas, assembly GCF_015237465.2. Taxonomy (NCBI): domain Eukaryota; kingdom Metazoa; phylum Chordata; order Testudines; family Cheloniidae; genus Chelonia; species Chelonia mydas. The sequence goes on from NC_057849.1 coordinate 339,659,254, forward strand.
GGCTAACCAAAATAACTTGAGTCTCTGGCTCTCACAGGGGAATCTGCTAAGGAAACTTTATCACCCCTGCGTTGATTTTGCAGTGGAGGCTGGAGGGGAAGGGGAAAGGGAGAGGGAAAACTACTGCAGCAGCTGGAATATGTCTGTTTCTTACAGAAAAGTTCAGCAAACGGGGAGCTTATGAAATTAGGAGCGGGTGGGGGGGGGGGGTCGAGACTGGGTGGTGGGCTAGGATCTGGCAACCCCCATCCCTTTCCAAGGGCCGATCTGGGAGGAACGCTCCCAAAGCCCATCCTGGCAGCCTCCTGCTGCCAGATGTGGGGGGCGGGCTCCCCCTTTCCCGCGGCTGAGCATCTGAGCTCCCGGGAAAGCTGCGGGCGGGCAGAAGGGGGAAAATCAAGAGGCGATGGCAAGCAAATACACACACCCCACCCCACGCCCGCCACCTCACTGAAACTTGCCTGCTAACAAGTCGCTGGCTCTGGCTTTTCAAACGGCGCAGGCAGGCAGATGCTGACGATACTAGATCGACATCTGGATCTAGGGACCAGCATCCGCTCCCCGCGCACGAATCGCCCCTGCAGCAGCCCCTCGGTCTCTCTCCGGAGTCGTGGCTCGCGTTAAGAAGCCGATCTGGACTGAATCTCGGCATCCATCCGGATTTCATTTACCCCCCTCCCCTCTCACACACACACCCACACCCACCCTTCGGGGAGGGGGTTCAGGAATCCCTCCCCTTTGGTTAATAGCATCAGGGATTCCCCCCACCCGGCCAGCCGCCCAGGTGTGGCGGGGGAGGCAGGTCTCTGCCCCTACGCGCCCCCCCCCCCAGGCTAGAGAAGATCGGGGACGCTGGCTGGCTCCTTACCTGGGAAAGCTGCTTCCCCCCCCCTTCCCCCCCCCTCCCCCGGTCTTCAGTGCGGGCGCCGCATTGGCACTGCGGATGGTGTCTCTGGAAACGTGTCTCCGATCCCCAATACTCCGCGGCTCCGGCGCCCAGAGCCCGGCTCCGCGCCGCGCAGCCCTTTCCTCCGGCGTCCAAGACGAAATGCACCGCCAGCCCCCCCCCCTCCGCCCCCAAATCGCCCCCCCCCCCCAGATCAGCAAGGGCGGGGGGGGGCTGGCGCTGAGCGCGCGGCTTGGGCTGCAGTCCGGAGCGGCCCCGCGCCGCCCTGTCCCCCGGCGCTGCAGGAGGCGACCCGGGGCTTCTTCACTCAGCCATGCCCGGCTCCCCTCTCGGCTCCGCGGCTGCCCCCGCTGCTCTGTGCCCGCCTGGGAGGGCGCACACTGCGGCTGTCTCGCCAGCCTTGCTCCCGCTGGCGCTGGCTCGCTCTCCAATGGTGGCTGGGGGGCGGCTCAGTCTTAGAGACACACACACACGAGACCCCCCCCCGCCGCCGCCCCCCCGCAGCCCAAACAGCCAAGGCCGATCCTGTAGCAACGTGGTGGGGTGGGGGCACCCAAAAAAAAAACACCAAAAATCCCCCTCCCCGTTCCCGGTTTGCAGCGCTCCTCCTGGCCACTTGCTCCTGCGTCCGGGCCGCCCAAAAAAGGCGCGTCTGGGGGGGGGGGTGCGCCCTGGGCTCGCTTCCCTCCACCCCTCCCTCGGCAGCTTTGCTCAAAGTTTGCTGGAAATCGGCGGCCACCAAACTCTCTGCGGCTTGCGGCTGCCTCCCGCGCGCGGCGGCTCCTGCACGGAGGCGCTGCCGAGCCTGCAACTCCGGCTGCCTTGATTTTACCCCCCCCCCCGGCCCCCCTCACTAGTGACACCTAGGATCTCCAACCTGATTGGGCTAATTGTGAAATTTCATTGCCCCCGGGGGGGGGGGGGGAAGAGACATAAGGGCTCAAGGCAGCGAACACACACGCTACGTCCCCCCCCCCCCGCCCGCACCCCTCAAATAAATCCCCCCCCCCCCGCCTTGTGCGCTCTTCTGCACATGGGCGATGATCAGAGACGTGCGGCGAGGGGCTGGGGAAAGCCCAGGCGACCAATCTCGCAGCCTAGAGAGTCTCTCTCTCTCTGCCGCCTGCTTCTTCATTTCACTGCTGGCAGCCATGCAGAAGGGGGAAAGCTAATAGTTATTTTATCCGTTCGTATTAATCAATCTTTGCTTGGCTTAGGCTCCTCTCCCCGCCCCCCCGGCACTGCTTTCCAGATCAGCCACGTGAGACTTAAATCCACCCACCCACGTTTCCTCCTCTTGCCAGGTAAAGGGCTAGCCCTGTGCAACTCAAGCCGGCACAAACCTTGTATGCAGCAGAGGAGGGGGAAACGGGGAGCGTTGCTTTTAAGGAATTCTTCTCAGCCAGAGCAACAGGTCTGCCTCTCAGGTCAGTCTAAGATCCATACAACAGGTGCCATGGTGATGGACACTTTGCAAATGTCCAAGGCAGAGAGGGAAGAAGTAGAGCACTGCAAATACAGTGCTGTGCATTTACGGGGTGTCATGGGCAGCATCCAGCAGCGGAAAAATCTCGGTTCCAATCCTGCAGCTGCAGGACTGGCCGGGTTGGTGCAGAACGCCGCCCAGTGCTCCCCCACTTCCTACCTGGTAGCTCTGAGCTCTACCAGAATACAAAAAATAGGTTTTTGGTGAACCCTTGGGAACCAGGACTGTCTCTCAGTCTGTGTGTGTATATATACAGCACCTAGCACAATGCAGTCCTGCTCAAGGCCTCTAGGTGCTGCCACAATACAAACAGACTATTCAAAATTTGATATTTGTATTTTGCCTTTAAATGTGCACAATAAAACACTGGGCAGAAATCTATTTTTTTTTTCCCCCAACAACGCCACCACCACGTTTTCCTGAAACAAGTTTTATCGCCCTAGGGTGCGTGTATTCCTGGGTGTTGACTGAGCCCTGGTTTACATTTCCTGATGGATGGGGATTCAAAGCTTTTTTTTTTTTTTTTTAAGGTGGTGCATAAAGTGTATTTATTATTCTTTATCTCTTGCGTCTTGCAAGGAATCATTTGTTTTCATTCAGAGAAATAAATGCCCTGTGAAGCCTGATGAGTAATAACACAGCAAAATGACATGGGAAGAACAAGACACAAATCTGCAAGAAACAATGGCAGGTGAATAACCTCTGTAGCTCACTGCTATTGTGAATAGTACAGTATTATTTAATGCCCATTCTTACTTGCACTTCCATTTAATAATACATATGAAAATCAGTGGGAAATTCGGTTCTGCCTTTAAAACTCAGCTATCCCTAAAACAGATGATGTAGATTCACTGATTTTTTTTAAAAAGCTGAGGATGTGGAAGAATCAATGTGATTCTTTCTATTTCTTGAAACAATGGCTCAAGTCAATATATTGCTCATATCTCTGGATTCCATAAGGGTGAGTGACAAACGAGACTTTATTTATAGGCTCTTTCATGCACAAGGCGGTGGGGGTAGAGAGGGGTCAAGACTGGATAACCCCCATGGCCTCTTCTGACCCTATGAATAGCTGCAGTAAAAGGGCTCCAGGACATATTACCCAGATCTGGAGATTTATTTATTTATTTTCGCCATTGACTTTCATGACAGCAGGCTCCAACCAGTACTGTGTAGATGCAAAGAATCTCCTCCTGAGAGTTGCTGAGCACCCACAACTTTCACAGTAGTGGCAAACAGCACCAATCAGAATCAAGGCCTCAGTTTACATTAGGGTGGAGAGAACTTAGTGGATCAGAGCGGTTTCTATGCAATCTACTTGCAATGCCCGATTTCCCCCTTGCTCCCTGTTCAAAAACATCCTGTTTAGCATCCCTTTGCTAATAATGTCCTAGATTTTAATGCAGTTGACACACTGCCCATTTAAACGGTTGGAGATTTCTTCCCTGATGGTGACAGGGTGTCTAGCTCACCCCCCCTGCCGCCACACCCCTTTTCATGTTGTCCCTTGTTATCTAACCACATACAGGGAGCATTTATGACAACATCCAAGGCTTCTGAGCAGGAAAAAAAAAAAAACACACACATTTTTCCTTTTAAGTCTCAATTGTCCTTAACTACAGCATATAGAAGCCAATTTAAAAAGAATAAAAGAGGGTGGAAGGAACCCTCACAAGTTGTTCTCCCTCTACCATTTTACAGGTCTGTAAACCAACCTTCTATTTAAGTTGATGAAAGCCAGATATTCTTGCTCAATAAATCAGCTGATGCAGCAGCAGGATTTTTTAGCTTGGTCTGAATCAGTTAAAAACCTAAATTATAGCGCCACCTGCAGGGGGCTAGAAATTTCAGCAGCTCTGGAAATCACAGGCCACAGTGAGGAGCGTATAAAATAAAATAAAATAAAAAAATTAAAAACCACAGGCGAGAGCGCGGGGTGGGGGTTTTCCTGACCGTGTGTAATTGCACCCAGATGCATTCTAGGGCATGCATGCGCTCTAGGACTGGGATAATGCCACTTCTCAGCTTCCTTACGGCCCTCATTTCGCCTAGTCTCTCAGAAGGCTGCCCTGGGCCTGGGTTATCCTAGCATGACACCTCATATTGCTCCAGCAGCCTGCAGAAGCCCCCTCCATCAAAAGCAGTTAATTTAATTTTCTGTACACTAAATGCCACAGTGAAACGATGATAGTAACTCAAGCTGGTGACGCAGCTCTGCTCAGCTCACAGAAGGCCACCTGCTTCAGAATCCTGATCTCCCCCCACCAGATGTTTGAAGCTTAAACTTCACCAGCTCGGCTGACACCCAAAACAAAATTGGCCTCCTCTATTGAGCTGTCACCTTTCTGCATCTGACAAAGGAGGTCTTCATCGGGCTATCGGAGTGTAAAAGTTTCGTTACCATTGGGTTTTAAAGCCGGTCCAGTGCTTAGCATGGTCATTCCTTACACTCCTGGAACAAATGGAACCCAATTGTCACTCTCTGGATTGGCCGAGACTAGAAGAGCTCCAACAAGCCAAGTGCAGAGAATACATGCCCTTGGTTGTTGCCGGGAAAAAGGAGGTGAGGAGCGTATGTGAAAAGCGAGGAGTCTTGTCCCTTAATCTTTGCTTGAGAGATTTAAAATTAGATTAACCTGATAGGCCTTTTCCAGCGCTACCTTCTAGGGATCTACAGTCGTGTCCCTAATGCCAGCTGGGGGGTGGTATTTTTTCCCTCAGCTCCACACAATTCAGAAAGCGGCTAATTTGTTCTGCAGTTTTATCAGCCTCCAGTATGGGCACACAAGGGGGGGGGGGGGAATAAAGAAAAAAAAAAAAAGAACGGCTGGGAAGGGAACACAAACAGCCGGCATTGAAGAGGAGGATGGAGAAGGGGAGCAGGGGAACGTGGGAAGAACAGGATTCTGTCAGCAATGTAGTCAAGTGCCTGCTTCTGGAGGAGACTCTAGATACAAATACTCAAGTGAGAGGGAAGGAGAGAGCCCCAAAGAGTATCTGGAAAGCACCTGTGTATTCATTTTTACCATATGGTGTCCAAAAAGCGCGCGCGCACACACACACACATAGAGCCATATGCTCTTGCTGCTAGGATACAACTAGGATGCAGTGGGACATGACAGAAGTGGGTCATCTGAGCAAAGATGAGCTTGGCCCAGCAATCCAGCAGGAGGAAGAATGCCTGGGTTCCATTCCCTTGTCTGCCACTGACTGGCTACATGACCTCAGGCAAGTCACTTAACTCCACTGTGCCACAGTTTTTCCCCCTTCTGCCAAATTCTCCCTCTGCGAGGCAGCAGATGAGTTGTGCATGGCTTAACATTTGCAGATATGTATATGAAACACCAGGCTGGAAATCCATTTCCACAACGAGAGGCACTGGTCAATCAGTTCCCATTAAAATGCTTCCCTTCTGGACACTGCCAAGCAGCTGGACTATTAGTGTACTAGACGTGTTGCCTACCAGAGTTGTTTTCAATCAGTTTTTGCAGGTGCCTAGGAGTAGTTTCTCATTGTCCCCATGAGAAAATTGGGCAACAGGAGATAGGGGATGGTCAGAAATCAGATCATTAGCGATCAGAGAGACCCAATAGCTTAGCTAATCCTCCCCCTTCCTCCCCTCTGCAGTTCAGGACTCTTCCCTACAGTATATATTCTGCTGCCTTATCCAGTCTAGTTTTAAACTCAAGCAATGGGGGTTTCCACCACTTCCCTTGGAAGACTGTTCTCCAGTCAAACAGCTCACTGGCAGAAAGTTGTCCCCAATTATTCAGCCTGATTCTCCCCACCTCATCTCTTAGTTTCTACTCCCTTGGGTCTAAAGACACTTTCAGGCTTTTCAGTCTCCCATTCCTCTGCCCCAGCCCACCCACCCTGCCCCCACGACATGCCAATCTGTCTCTTCTCTAGAGAGACCATATGGGCAAGATAATCTCTTTTATTGGACCAACTGATGTTGGCGAAACACAACTGAAAGACACTAAGCCAGTCCAATAAAATTTATTACCTCACCCACCTTGTCTCTCTAATATCCTGGGACCAACACAGGGAAGGTGGTGATGTGGCTCTCAACCACAAGGTGAGCGGCTCTGGATCTTCTTTCTCCCCTCTTGTCCCACATGGTGGGTTGAGGAGGAGGATCTGGTCTTGTTTCTTCCCAGAGGGGGATCAGCAGACAAGACACTCGCTCCCATGCTAGCTCTGCCTAGCCCCAGGGTATGCTACCAAGGTCGTGCTGGACACTCAGTGACAGACCCCTTCACCTCATCTTGTGGACACTTTCCAACCATCGAGGCTCCTCTTCCTCTCCCTTTGGATCCCTGAAAAGCTGCCTGTCCTTTGAACCCCACTGAACTATTCCTCTTCCCCCCCATTCTAGTCACATCCTGGCTCTCATGCATCCAAACAGCAAAGGGGCAGCCGGAGGAAGGATGGGTGAAATGAGATCCAGGGGACCAGTGAGGACAACGATAAGGAGTGCATAAAGCACAGCCTGGTGCTGTCGAATTAAGAGGACATGAGAGAGGAGATGTTTCAGACTGCAGGAGACAGGCCAAGGGGCCATGATACAAAAGCAGGCTGGTGGAATGATAAAATACAAGGAGGACAAATTCATTGCTTTTTCATTATGGAGAACAATACAAGTGGGAAGAACAATCAATATCAAGCGAGGGAGGTGGGAGAATACTGCAGGGAGATAAGGGCCTGGGATGTTCAGCATGGAGGGGTGAGGCAGAGTAACTGCTACAGAGCTAGAGAGCCATGCTGTACACTCAGAAGGCATTGAGGTGATGCAGTGGAGAGCAATGCAGGCTGGAAAGCAGAGGGGCCTGAAAACAAGAGTTAATGAGGAGGATACAGGGAAAAGGCAAAAATGGGAAACTCCAGAGAGGAAAACTAAAGAGGTTGGTAAATAGAATGATGGACTCCGGCAGAATCTGTCCTGGAATTGGACGGGGTTAGGACTAGGAGGGATGTAGGAAAATATTTATCTGGAAGGAGACTGGGCACTGTGAAGAAAGGATCGTGCAGTGGTTAGAGCACTACCCTGGGCTCGTCACTGCTATGATTGCAGCCAACGTAGACATATCCTAGCTAGCTTGGGTAGCGATTGCAGCAAAGCTGTGGCAGCCTGGACTAAACACCCAAGTACATACAGAGCTGTCTATCAGCCCACCAGAGAGGCAGGGTATCACTCCCTCCTGATCCTGGGGGTTCTGACTCATGATTTTTGGTAACAGTAGGTGGTACAACATGCCCTGGAAAGACGGGAGTGTGATTTCATAGGGGGCGAGTTACAAGAAGACAAAGAATGCCCTATGTTTGCATACCATCCTCATCACCATGGCATCAGAGTAAAAGGACAGAAGAAGGAACAGAAAAAGAGAGAAAAGAAAGGGGTTAGTGAAGACAGAGAAACAGGAAGGGGAAGTGAAATCCATTTCCCTGATGAACAATAGAACTTGTTAAAGAATCAATGGACAGTCCCCACTGTAGCCTTTATTTACAGTGGGAAGAATGCTGTTAAGTCCCTTTATGTAACCGTCCTTTAAAGTTGCCCGTTTTCAAAGGGAATAGCCTCTTTATCTCACTGTAGCAGATCTTAGTCGATCAATCCTGCCCATTACTCAGGGCTTACAAATAAAAAGCAAGTGGGCATGTATGCTAGGCCCTCCAGTTAAAGCAGTACAGATGCTGTGCACGCTAGGACAGCCCTGCTTTGTATAGGTGTAGGACCTACACTAAAGGTGTCACTGGTTTAGTTTTTAGTTACTCAGCACCAGGCGGGTTATTCTGCTATGAAAATGGACCATTTGGGGAGTGAATTTGTAAGGTCTTTGATCCCTTTCCAGTACTGGGCCTTCCCTGTAAGAGTTGGTGTCACATCCTCTAAAGCAGGGAGTTGAACTCCTTACGCTTCTTGGTGCGTAGAAATGGTCAGAGCAGAGCAGTGATTGGTCTAGTCCATGGTCCTGTCTCAGCCCATGGCCAGGACTAGACACTTAAGAGGAAGGTGCAAGACACCCCATAGTTGACATCTATAGAGGAAGTCTCCTCATCAGCCCATGCAGTTAGTGGTTAGCATATAACCTGGAACCTTGTTTTATTCAAGTGGATATAGTTATCCATATAAAATGCTTACTCCTTTTTTGAACCCTGCTAAGATCTTTGCCTCAACACTTTCTGGCAGCAAGCCTATGGTGACCAGATAGCAAATGTGAAAAATCGGGACAGGATGTGGGGGGTAATAGGTGCCTATATAAGCAAAAGCACCAAATATCAGGACTGTCCCTATAAAAATTGGGACATCTGGTCACCATAAGCAAGCCACACAAGCTAATTAGGTTGTATTAAAAAACAAACAAAAAAAGGTATTTCCTTTAATCAGTTTTAAATTGGTCACCTTCCAGGTTGATTGGAAGATTCCTTGGTCTTGTATTTTGAGGACAAGAAAGTAGGAATGCTCATGCTCGGTTTACCTTCTCTAGACTATTATATTGTATACCTTCCTTGGATCCCGCCTTATTTACACCCCCTCTTAACAGTCAGATTTCCCCTCAGGCTCACCTCATAGGGAAGTCTCTCCATGCCTCTGATCATTGTCACTACCCATTTTTATTTAAACTGTTTGGATTATAAACTCTTGGGGGCGGGGACTGTCTCTTACTAGGCGATTGGTTCACATTGTGCTGTCTGCTGTACAAATCTCAATTTCAGCCTCTCTAGAGGCTACCATAAGACAGACAAATAATGCTGTCCCTTTAAACTCCATTAATGTCTCACCTCAGGACTTGACAGCAGCCCCACCCCCTACCCCCACCCCTTTAACTGCTTTTATACAAGTTCCTGATGAAGGAATAAACCTGCCAAAGGAATAAAAGCTGCAAAAGGAATAAGCTTGCTGTGAATGTTGTAGCCCTTTATATCTATGAAGCCCCACTGAAGCCCCTCTCAAATGAATAGAGAGATAATGTTAATGGAATTATGCATTGTGTCTGATCAGGGACTGCCACTGAAAGATAAATGCCAAGGCAAAGCTGAGGCATTTAATCAAAAATAAACCACCTCACCATTTTTCTTCTTCCAAAGAAGCAAACCATGGTCCTGTCACTGCATATTATTTTGCTGGCATTATCTCTTATTTCCAAATAATTCAATTTAACAGGGAGGGGGGAGGTGGAAATGTGAAATCAAATTAATTAGAGTGACCCAACAAACTTGTGTTTGCACTGGAAGATTTAACATGGCAGCAAATCTAGTAGGAGACAAATTGCATTCGAATTAATTTAAGGGAGATAATTTGGGGCATATCAAGTTTATTTAGGATCAATTTTAATAAGCAAAAATAAAGTCAAGCAGTGGGTGATCCAATCAGCCAATCAAAAGCCAATTCTAATAGAGGTTTATACAGTAGACTGACAGTTACTTAGGGAAAGCTCCATTTTTGTATGGCTGAGACAATGAAAAGGGGTCTCATTTTAACCAGCTGAACCTATTAGTTATGAATAAATTCTCTGATGAATTTGGCCCTTCTCCCCATTTGCAGGTAGCAAGAGCCCTTAGCACATTTTAAGGCTCTGAGGTAAAATTCACTTTGGTGTGGGCAGCCAGCAGAAGGCGCCATGGAGCACTTTAGCCATCAAAATGGCACACAGCCATGCTGTATGGTCTAGTACATTGGGTACCAGACTGGGTTCTGCCCCTGGTTCTGCCATGAACTCACTGGAACACCTTGGGCAAGTCACTTTCCCTTTGTGCTTCCCTTTGGGCTAATGTAATATAGCCCCATCTGTGCGCTAGGTATACTACAGAGAGGAATGGAAACAGGGTCCTTGCCCCCCTTACTCCTCCCCCCAAAAAACATTACAATCTAAATATCTTGGGTTTTAACACAATTTTGTACCTATTTATCTTTAAGCCTTGGAGCTGGTGGTGTAGATTGGGTCAGGTCCTCAGCTGCTGTAATGCAGCCTCATTCCACTGGAGACACAATGGGCCAGATCACGTGGGTATAAGTGTATTTATTGAGCCAGTAGCTGGTGGAGGAAGACAGTCCCTACCATTCACCAAGGACGTTCACTCGTGACCTGAATGCATTATACATTCCTAGACCAGGGACAGGTTTAAAACTGGAGTTTCACTACACTTAGTATCCAAAAAAAAAAAAAACCCACAAACAAACACAAAAAAAACCACACACCCAGCTTGTGCAAGGTCCCCTGCTGCTGAGATTTTCCAGAGCACACCAAACTCTGCTGCTGCAGCCACTCCCTGCTCCCTTTAAATCCCCTCAGCAGACCTTCAACCCTTAAAGATACAAGACCCAGGTAAGTGTAATCCTGGCATTCCCATAGGAATGCTACACATACAGGTACCATACTCTACCATGTGGGACAAGAAGGAATTAGACCCTTTTGCAATTGGGGAGGGGGGAGGAGGAGAGGAGATGGAAGGATATTGTCTCCAGGGGATAAGTGGAAGTCACTAGTTTTTTAGTGATCCAAGGGAGACAAGACTTTTAGAGTATTCAGGTTTTGGCTTTAAACTCCACACCAAAAGGCTCCTCATCGTCAGTGTGGGCTCTCCTTGATGTACATTGAAATGCCAAAGTAAAAATTCACCTAAGCAGCACTAACATTATTGTAATGATTGATTATTTAATAATCATAATAAATCAGGGAGCCATTACGGTAGGCACTATAAACAAATGATCACATCTCTTATCTGCTGGAACGTTTTCCCTGGGGGAGGGGGACGGTGGCGTGGTATTAACCCATGAGTGGTAGGGCCAGTTTGGAAAGTCAGGGCTTCAAGCAACCACTTCTTTCACTGGTCCAACCTTCCAAATGTGAGGATGTACAAGAAAAAAAAAAAAAATCTATCTGGCACCGTAAGAGATATTACATCCAAAAGCAAGGAGGAAAGTCTGTGCCTGATGCTGGGAGAAAGAAGAGACATGGCACCGTGCTACAGAGCAACCTGCCACCAAATCAGGAACAGACAGGGGTCAGTCTCCAAACACAGCATGTAACCCTATTCTGGGTGGGTGATATTCCTGCCCCGAGAGAGACCTGCAGAGTCTGCTTCTTCCTCACCATCAGAAGAGACCAGGACGCATCATGGAACCCATGGTCCGACCAGGAGCCTGGCCTATGCAGGAGAATGGGAGCATGAGGCACCCGAACCACCACTCCCATGAAGCAAATGAGAAAAGAAATATTTTGAATTCCAATATTTCCCCAAAAACTCAACATTTTCCAACCAGCTCTCATGGCTCTACTGGCATAGCTCATTCCTGTATGGGCAGGGGGGTAAGCCACCTTTATACTGGTATAACTGCATCCACTCTTGGTGGTTGGCACCACTTGGAATAGTTGAACCGGTATAGTTTGTGTGAAGACAGGACCTCACCCTTTACCTTATCCTGCCAACAAATTGAATTGAGAGCAGTCCCAGCGCCACTTACTCACCCCAACCGGCACGTTAGGGTCGTCACTAATGCATCCCCTGAATACTGGGCATTCCAGTACTTCCAGGAATGGCATGGGCCCACACATACAGTGTATACAAAGTCACATTGCACCACTTTGAAGATCAGACCCTCTTGCCCCCTGCAGTAGCACAGAGTGAAATTCAAAATGGCTGCAGCCTCCCTGCCGTGCGTGATACCCCACAAAACCACATCTGGTTGATATCACTCCGGACAGGGAGCAAACCAGACAAAAGCAGGACTGTCCAGCTTAAAACCAAATGAAGGGCCTGCCTACGGCATGTCATCACTGCTCATCCTGTTGGAGAACAGAAGAACCGTTCACAGTCCCTCTTAGGAAGCATGGTTGTTACTGCCCATGGTTTGTTGTCTCCTGTCAATGAGGGTGCAACTGGAAATGATACATGCCGAGCCATAAAAGTTTATGAAGATTTAAAGGCCTCCCAGTGATTTATGCCTCTGTAATTAAGGGCTTTTAAATTTTAATTTAAAAGTTATAGGAGTTGTCTTTCCTTCTCAAAAATGCATTTATGGTTGGCTGCTTGGGTGAACTGAATAGCAGTAAGCCCCACAGAGTCTGCTAGCCCTGTGGTCACAGCGCTTCCTCAAGCATAGGCGGTGGGACAGAGGAGGAGAAATAAATGCCAACTTTCTACTGCAGCTTTAAGATCCTGCAATAATAAATCACCTAATTTCACCTAGAGGCTTGAATAGGCTCTGTGTCCTAGCCACTTTCTTGAGAAACTCTGCAAGACTCTTCAAGGGGCACTACCAAAAGAGGACAAACAAACTGCGACCCAAATCTTTTTGCACTTGGAGAGAAAGTTAGTCAGACAGCAGGAAGTCTAGGGTAGAGTGCAGAACAGTGATGTGGAATCATTGCTGCAAAGCCAGTAGATCCAGTTATTGGGGAATAGCACCCCCTGCCAATGGTCACTCTAACACAGTGATGGTTTCTTCATCAGGTAACTCAGACCTCCAACCAGGTTACAATCTTCAGTCCACCCCTTCCCAGAGCTCCTTCCTACCTCAAGGCTTCTTGCTTTCCTTCTGGGTCTCCCAGTTTTTACCCCACATTTAGTCACGGTCTCTCCCTGCCTAGCAAACTTTCCTCAATGTCTCTGCTTGGTTAGAGTCCCTCCCTGCTCTGAGCATCCATCCAACTCTTTCCCCAGCTGCACCATAATAGCCCATAAGCCTGGCTCTTTATGGGGAATTGCCAGATTCCCTTCAGGTGGGGCTTATTCTGTAATCAGGTTGGCTTAGCCCCAGGTTCTCCAGCCTTATTGGAAATCCTGGGGCAAGCCACCCTGTTACTAGGTTCTTCTTCTGTTTTGGCTTGGGCAAAAAGCCAGGTTTCAGGCAGCTGCCTGCTTCCTTATTTTAGTCCCCTGGTCACGGTTTTAAAATTGGATTTCCCTCATAAAGTAATGGGGCAAACTCAGAACCTCTTTGATTTCTATTTACAAACCCAAAGGGGACCTGTTTTCCAGTTCAAGTTCAGAGGCAGCTGAAATCCCACGAGAACAGCAAATCTCATGATATTTCCAGGAGGAAGGAGGTCACAGGGGAAACAGCTTGAAAAGAGCTTGATGTCTTATGAAACCTCACCAAACTACTCTGTGGGGTGCGGGGAGATAGATGATTAAAACCATAATGAGAGAGCAATTAAGTGGCATAGGGCAAGAGAGAAAGGGGACGTTCAAGGTGAGGTTGGAGAGGAGACGGAACTGATGATGCAGAGAGATACAGGGAGGCTGTTCCAGACAACAGCAGCAGAGGAGAAGGCCCAAGCATGGACAGGATGAAGGAACAAAGAGGGGGCTTGATTCAAGATGAGCAAAAAGATAGGTGTGAAGAGTGAAAGTGATTTGCAAAGTAGGATGGAGTAAATATAACCCACTGGCTCAGTGTGTGTTTTGTGTCCCTCTTGTCGGAGGGAAACACAATTCTCACTCTTCAGGTTGGGTACAGGTTCAGATACACTTTATTACCTCAAGCAATTGCGCAGAGGGAGAGAGTGCACTAGGACACAGGGTTTCCCCCACCTAGGCAGGTGTCTCTAAAGAGAAACAATCAAAGCAAGCATTTATACCTTTATTACAGACAATAATGAGCAACAGCTGCATATTGTTTATACATATTCCTTCACGATATCTTATTTTTCTCACAAATTTCTCTTATAGTCGACATTCTATTCTTATCTAATACAAGGTCACAACAGCCTCTCTCACAGTTCTTTTCCCACTCGCTTCGCACTATCCCCGCTTCTACAAATCTCGCGTTATTAAAGCTAGAGTTAGCCTGACTCCTGCTCATTTCAGAGGCCTGCATCCAAATTCCCTTTATCTACTTCCACACTCTCTAGTGGCTGGACTAAATAAAATAAAATAAGAGCCTACTCTTGCTACCAGCTTTTAGTGCCTAGGCCTAAGGTCCCAGGTTCGATACCAGCTGATGAGCTGCAGTGGGGAAGAGACGTGATTGCATAAATCCACTAGAGTGCTCAAACACTACCCAAATATCCTGACTCTCAGTCCAGCAGAATACCTCAAGCGACAGGGAGTGATTCTGATCCCAACCCAGTGTTACACTAGCCTAATTCCATTGGCTTCAATGGAGTTACTTTTGATCTAGTGCAGGTAAGACCAGCGTTATACCCACTGTACCTATGTACTTTCGGTTCTGATATTTAGAAACCGGGATGGTGTGGCTGGCTGAACACAGTAACTAGGCTGCTAGGCCCCAGCCCTGCCATGAGTTTTGCACAGACAAACTGCTGCACCTGCACAGATCAGAGCATTGGCCAATATTTGGTTATAGTTATGAGGTCCCAAAGACAGGGCTTTAGGCTGGGAGTCAGGACAACCCAGTTTCTGGTCTCAACTCTGCCACTGACCTGCTGTGTGACCCTGGGCAAGTCCCTCCATCTCTCTGTTTCCCCTCCCACTCATTATCTGTCTTGTCTACTTAGCCGAATAGCTCTTCGTGTCAGGGGCTGTCTCTCACTATGGGACCCTAATCTTGATTGTGACCCCTAGAGCTACTGTAATACAAATAATAATTTCCATCCCATCTATTTTTTATGTGCTACTGATCTAAATTAAACAGTTGGTGATTAGTACATTTATGCTGCAATAAATCTAGATGTTTGTTTTTCGTGATAAGCATGGCTTTTAACTTTATGTACGGGAGAGTGTTTTAATTATAAAATCAATACTTTTTTTAAAGACTTTCCAACTTAGGAATGCTGCGCTGTGCAACGTTCATGGCTGCGTGCAGCGAGCACTCTCCTCTGACTCTTCGTTTGTGCAGTACATAAACCCCATCTATAAGAGATCAGCAGACTTTTTTTAACTCAAGAAACTATTCATTCCTTATTATCTTGGCTGAATCTCTCTTCCCCATTGAGTCCTCATTCCTGCCAGCTGATCCACATGGTTTGACCCCTGCACCTCTGGAACCCCACTGACTTCAATAGAAGTCTCTGCTGTTGAAAGGCCATAAGAAGTATGGTCTAGTGGGTAGAGCACTGGACTAGGAATCCTGAGACCCAGGTTCAATTCCCAGCCCTAATAGGGACTTCTTGTGTGACCTTGGATAAGTCTCTTAGTCTCTCTGTATTCCATGCTCCATCAGTAATATGGAGAGAATACTTCATGGGGAAGGATAAAATCCATAAAGGACTATGACATGCTCAGATACTGTGGTAATGAGTGCTGTATAAGTAGCTAGACTTATAGGAGGAATAATTACACGGAGCTTTCTTATAGCGCATCACGAGGTATCAAAGCACTTCATAGCCTTTATTGTATTTATCCTCACAACACCCCATATAAGGTAGGGAAGAGCTAATATCTCCATTGTACAGATGGGAAACTGAAGCACAGAGAAACAAAGTGACTTAACCGAGGTCACACAGGAAATCTTTGGTAGAGCATGTGATGCAGAGGCTCCTTTGAAAAGGGTCCCGATCTTTGCAAACAACTTTGGTCTCAGACCTGACAAACTTACGACACCAAACACACGTCTTGCAGGATAGTTATCCATAAAAAGTAGCAAGTAAGGTATCTCCAGAAAGCTCGTAACTTGTAAAGAGTCATAATCCTTGCAAGATGTACATATGGGCAATATTTAAGGAATAATATAACTATACTGACAGTATGCTTTATGGACTTGAAGTAAAAGTTAGGGCTTGTCTACACTTGAAATTCTACTGCGGGACAGTTGCTACTCCTGCAGCAACCCTTCAGTGTAGACACTCACTACAGCGACAGGAGGGATTTTCCCATCAGCGCAGTTAATCCACCTCCCCGAGAGGCAGTAGCTAAGTTGACGGAAGATTTCACGGGGGGTTAAGTCTGCTTAACTAGGGGCAGATCTACACTACAAATTTGCAGCTGCACCACTGTACCGCGTCTGGTGAAGACGCTCTAAGCCGATTGGAGAGAGCTCTCCCGTCGGCTTAATAACTCCACCTCCATGAGAGACGGTAGCTATGTAGGCAGCTAGGTGACGGTGGGCAAAGCTCTCCTGCCAACATGGCGCTGTCTACATGCAGGGAGGGTTACGGTTGGTATAACGACGTCCCTTGCTCAGGCGTGTGGATTTTTCACACCTCAAAGTGACACAGCGGTCTTGACATAACTTTTGAGTGTAAACTTGGCTTTAGTCACTTGGGAATAATGTGTGTCAGTGGTGGCCCATTCAAGCAGGAGAGATTTGTCACCCCGTCCTGTTTAGCCAGTGATGCAGGCAAGGCTCAATTGTCTAGCCTTGCCCCATCCCAAGAGTTACAAAGGAAAAAACATCAGACAACTGTAAACAGTCAAAACCTCTCAGAAGTTAAAAAAAAAAAAAAGGAACATGAATAAAGACAAAAAACTGTCTCAGAATAACAGAGAAAGGCATGAAGTGTCCTTTCACTGAAGAGACACCTGGGGAAGCAGAAATGTTCTAATGAAAAAATGGATCCTGGTTTCTGTGAATCCAGCCAGCTCTGCAACAGACTGAATTTTGGGTGGGAACACCTAGTTTATTAGATAGGAAAGGTAACTATAGATAAGTGCGGACTCAGGTTCACATTTTATGATTTTGTTTTGTGGTGTAACGGTTTGTTTCCACTACTCTCTCTCGGTTTTAGTTAACTCTCCATTCTTTCTTAAATACACCTACTTTTGTTTTATTATAATTGCTCACAGGTGCTGTGCAGTTTACAAGAGCGGTGGTTTAAGGTAAAACTAGTAAACCGAGTCACACTGCTGCTTTGGGGGCCAAGCAACTGGGATTTTTGTGGATAACCAGTGTCAGGAGCTGGATATCACAGGGGAGCGATTCAAAGGGACTCAGGTGCTCCGATTGTTAACCTGCAAGGCAAAGACAGGCCTGGTATAGGAGAGTGTTTGATGGGCTAACAGGCTCCCAGAGTTAGGGAGCTGACACCCAGTTAAGCACACGCAAATCTCCCTCATGCTGGAGGCAGGGGATTACGAGATGACCAACAATCCTGGTTGCCCTGAGGGAGGTCATAGAATAGGGAACTGAACCTGAGTCTCCCAAGTCCTAGCCTAGTGCCCTAACCACTGGACAATCCTTCCTCGCTACAAGGGCTGCCTCACAGAATCAAGGCCTTGAAGGCCTGGCAGTGGTATGAGCCATCAAAAAGTTTGGACCCCTACCCTAGAGTAAAGCTGTTTCTCCAAACCTTTGAGCTCAATTTTCTCCTGGTATAAATCCATTGGGCCAGAGCTCTGCAGTTGGTGTGTCCATTGTAGTCAGTGGAGCGATGATGATTTACACCACCTGAAGTGCTGTCCCATTGACCTCAGTAGAGTTAGAGCTGCATAAAGGAGGGGAGAATCAGTCCTCTCGGGCCTACAGAGTCAGGAGACACATATCAAGAGAACAGCCTCTCTCACAGTACTTTGGCATTTCCGCTTCTAGCCAGGCCTTGGAAAGATGGAGGAAATGATTTAAACGAATCTGGAACTTCCCAAAAGATCTGGTTTGAACTCTGGAGCAAGGTAGAGGCTGTGGTAAATTATGTATTTGTCCATGGCCATACTGGATCAAACCACTGGTCCCACCATGGATGGTCCCATTTGCCCTATACCCTATACAGACACATAATCTTACAAAGCTTTTGGCCTTGGTGGGAATGTGTCCTCTCCTCAGGAACAAGAGGGCGAAAACATAACAGGAGCTAAGAGCACTTACTAGCTAGAGGAGATGAAGATACAACAGTTACAAAATGGCTGCTTTAAAACCGTAGCTGCCTTGTACTGCTCAATTTAAAGTGCCAGCCCCCTTTAAAGCATGCTGGGAAAAAGTTCCTACAAGGCAGCAACCTTATTTTAGGAAGAATAAGTAGGGATTAGGCAGTTTTCAAGAAAGGTGTTGTGTGTTTCGTCGTTACATGGTCGTGTCAGTTTATCCCGTGGCAGAGAGTTCCATGGGTTAATTCTGTAAAACAAAGTGGCAGGGCAGGATTGTTGGTCATCTTATGAGGTATTTAATAGTTTAACTGATTGGTAAAAGCTTATCTAGGGAGTTAAAGGGTATTGCTGAATTACCGCTTCCAATGAAAGTTAAGACCTTGGCCCTAAGTATTTTTATTTGGATTTATTAAGCAGCATTAGGGGTCTCGGTGAAAAGTAATACATAGTCCTTGTACCAAGGATCTTATGTTCTAAATGAGATAGACAATGTCAGTGTGGTTCATAAACATAATGAACTGGGTGACCAAATGAAAATCTGTTCTCAAGGCACTGTGTATGTGTAGGGAGTTCAGACAGGGACTGGCATGAAAGGGGTTAAATCCTCATTTTCCCACTTGTGGGGGGTTTTTCCTTCACAGTACTTTGTTCAAATTAAGAGGGGCAGCATTGTCTAATGGTTAAAGCAAGGGATGGGGAGTCAGGAGACCTGGCTGCTCCTTTAGACTCTGCTAATGACGCTGTTTGTGACTTTTGGTAAATCACTTATTATTATTTAATGTTGGTATCAGCAGCAAGAGGCCCAACCCAAGATTAGATCCCCATTGTGTGAAGTGTTGCAAATACATACAATATAAGACACACTCTCCTAGTTTAAAAGACAGCGAGTGGGCAAACATAAGTACTATTATCCTTGTTTTACAGATGACAAGCTCAGGCATGGTAACCTCAAACTACGAGATTCAGTTTCCCATTAAAGGTCACACAAGGAGTTTATGCCAGAGCCAGGAATTGAACCTATGTCTTTTGAGTCCCAGTCCAGTGCCTTAATCACCGTATCAGTGTTCCTCCTTATTTAGGCCTTGTGCCTATTGAAATCAATGACACAATTCCCATTAACTTCAGTGGGAGTGGGAATGGGCCTTTAACCTCAGCGTGCCTCAGTTTCTGCATCTGCGAAATGGGCATGA
Source organism: Chelonia mydas (assembly GCF_015237465.2). Lineage (NCBI taxonomy): Eukaryota > Metazoa > Chordata > Testudines > Cheloniidae > Chelonia > Chelonia mydas. The sequence continues at coordinate 339,678,542 of NC_057849.1, forward strand.
TTCTACCTTCACATAGTCCATGAAGATCCTCCCATCGTGAGCAAAGCTGCACATCAGTGCAAAGTGGGATTACCGTCACCGTTGCTGCCTGCCACTGCCGAGGGACCCAGAGTTACTCCAGGCAATGAAAGCCAATGAATTGATTCATTTCAGCCAGTCTGCGGAGAGGAAGATAGAAACCTCCTATGGAGGCAGGAGCTGTGACCACTCATGTAAACACAAGTTAATCAACAACTTGCATTAACTAAGTATAATCAGGTGATGACCCCAATTTCTTTTATTCCAGGGTATATTTCTTCAGCAGCAGCTCACATCAGCATTTACAACTTATTTCTTTGCCACTTATATCTCATTAGGATCCACATTCAGAACAAGTACAGGCAGTGGTAATTACACTGGCCAGCCATGCAGGAAGTGAGGAGCTCATTCACTCTGCCGGGTGTGGCTTTTTGGGGTACGCCTGCACTGCAAGAAAAGACCCACAGCCGGGGCTGCTGGCACAATCTGTACAGTGGGGGAAGGGAGGGGCTTAGAGCCCTTGAACCGAACTGTAAAGCCTGTGTATGATGGAAACCGCTTCAAGCCGCCAGTGCCCCTTGTTCCGGCACCTATGCCCACAGCACAGCTGTGGCTGGCCCAGGTCAGCTGACTCGGGCTCGGACTGCAGCGTGGATGCTCAGGCTGGGCTCTGAAACCCCATGCGGGGCGCGGATCTCAGAGCTGGGGCTCCAGCCCAAGCCTGAACATTTACTCTGCAATGTTTAGCCCCGCATCCTGCGCCCCACGAGCCCAAGGCAACGGACCCGGGCTCTGAGACTCAGAGCTGCGGGTTTTCTATTGCCGTGTAGACGTAACCTTAGGTGCTGCTGGAGTTCAGGATGGAGCAGCTATGACTCTTCCTGCGGACAAATAGGTTGTGGGACTCATACAGATGCTTTTTGAGTCGGGGTGCTCCCCTTCATTCCCAAGAGTGGACCCTGACAGCCCAACGCACTCCGTAGAGTCCTGGCATAGCAAGAGTGGCAGCATTAGTATTACGTGTATTACACACAGGCCCCAACCATGATCAAAGCCCTGATGTGCTAGGTCCCATATATACACATTGTAAGGGACAGTCCGTGCCCCAAAGAACTTCCACTCTAAACAGACGAGAGACAAAGGGCAGGAGAAAGCTACTTTGGGATCCTTCTATGGCCCCCTGTCACCGCAGGATCTGAACACCTCACAATCTATAATGTATTTATCCTCACACAACAGATGGGGAACTGAGGCGCAGGTAATCTAAGGCTTTGTCTACACTAGAAAGTTGTACTGCTTTAAGGGTTCCTTTATAGAGATAGCAGGTCAACGTTCCCAAGTGTGGACTCAGTTATACCAGTATACAGGTGTGTTACACCAGCAGAGTTTATTCCTATATGGGCAGAGGAATAAGTTATTCTCCTATAAATTACCTTTGTAACATTCATACTAGAGAGTGTGCTAGTACAACGATTTCACAAGAAACAAAACAGTTATAACCGTTCAAAATGTGTGGATAGACCAGGCAAAATCTGTGTGCATAAGGTCACACAGGAAGGCTACAGCAGAGTTGGGAAATAAACCCTGAGCTTCTGGAATGCAGTCTAGGGGTTTAACCACAACACCTCCTCTTATCTGACATCAACATGTAGCCATCACATCATCCAACACTGCCTTGAAGTTGCCCTGTGGTGTAATGAACAGCTCATTATAATTCTACGCCACAGTACTGGACAGGGAGCAAAGAAGAGTACACAGTCCAATTGAAATTATAAGGAGAATTTAGAAATGCAGAATGTAATCGATTTTCAGAAAGTAGAATATGGACACAGGCACTAAAAGAACCCTAATCCATTGTGTAAAGTGCAATTGGACCTTTAAGGGCCAAGTATAGTGAGAAATTTAATATCACAAGTCACTGTGAAAACCCCCAGTGGATTATGATTTCATTAGCGCATTCAAACATGTCAGCTGCAGAAGCATGCCAGGGATTGTGCAATTCAGAAGAGCCAAACCCTGGCTCCGGGAACGATTTTTTTTCTTCTCTGAGATGAGCTCATTTTAATAGTTGCAATTACTTCTAATCTAGTTACCTTAATACAATTTAATACAACTGGGTAAAATAGCCTTCTTTTATATATACCGCTTACATAGCCACAATAGCACCAAACAGACTGCAGAGCACCACAGGGAATTAATTCCAGCCTGGGACGACCTGAGCCAACAAGCTCCACTCGCTCAGTTTATAAGGTCACTGGAATCCCTCAGTGGGAATTACTTCCTTGTAAATGACTGCAGCCCAGCTATTATTGTGTGTCAAATCCCAGATCTTACAGGTGGTAACCTTATCCGGTGAAGAGGCTGCCTGCAGATATTCTGTTCCCCTAGTCACAAGGAGACTTGATTTAGTTACAGGGAGAAGACAAGCAGTGTAGGCTAGTGAACCAAGCACAGGCCTGGCAGCCAGGAATTTAGCTAGTATGTTGATTGGCACCAATAGACACTAGCTAGAGCTTCTGATTTATACTACAGGCTTGCTGTGTAGACTTGGGTAAGACATTTCTAGTGCTGTAATCCGGCTACCTATGGAATACCTAAAAAAGAAAAGGAGGACTTGTGGCACCTTAGAGACTCACCAATTTATTTGAGCATGAGCTTTCGTGAGCTACAGCTCACTTCATCGGATGCATACTGTGGAAACTGCAGAAGACATTATATACACAGAGAAAATGGCCCAACTTGATGATCACTTTAGATAAGCTATTACCAGCAGGAGAGTGGGGTGGGAGGAGGTATTGTTTCATGGTCTCTGTGTATATAATGTCTTCTGCAGTTTCCACAGTATGCATCCGATGAAGTGAGCTGTAGCTCACGAAAGCTCATGCTCAAATAAATTGGTTAGTCTCTAAGGTGCCACAAGTACTCCTTTTCTTTTTCCGAATACAGACTAACACGGCTGTTACTCTGAAACCTATGGAATATCTAGGTACTTATGAGTGGTGTAGCTAAGAAGCAGTGTGGTCCAGAGCACTGGGCTAAAATCCAAAGACTTCAGAGTTTTAATCCTGCTTCTGGACGTGCTGTGTGAGTGACCTTGATCAAGTCCCTTAAACCCAATCTACGCTAGAAAATTAGGTCTGCTTAATTATGTCACTCGGGTGTAATAAATCCATACCCCCGAGCAGCATAGCTAAACTGGCTCCTGGGCAATCCCTACAGGCTGGAGAAGGAATCTTTGGTAAATTTGCTTTGAAATTATAGGGATGGAACCCCCAAAGTAGCAGGATGCATCTGTTGATTTTAATCTTTTTTACTTGTGCTTGAAGAGGTAGTGAGACAACCAATGGAGGGAGAGTTGCTATCTGCTTCTCATCCCCTTCTAAAGTGATGCAGAGAGGGCCCTGCGGAGCACTCTGTTTATATGCACGGGGATGTCCTGGGAATCCTCCGTAGATATCTTGATGAAACTTTCCTGCAGGTAGTCTGCAATCCTCTGCCGGAGATTTCTGGGGAGGGCTGCCTTACCTCTTCCGCCATGGTAGGACACTTTCCCACACCACACAGCAACTACTTCAGCGGGAAGCACGGCAGCCCACAGGCTAGCAGCATATGGTCCTGGGCAGCACCCTGATACCTGCAGGAGCTGTTCTCTTTCAGCCTCCGTTACCTTCAGGAGTGAGATATCGGCTAAAATCACCGCCATCTGGGGAAAACGATGCCAGTATTCAGTTCAGTTGCACTATTCACATATACTTATACCGGTGAGCTATCCCGCCCCAGGGCCATACTTACCATGGCTGCTGTATAAATCCCAAGGAGAAGTGAGAATGTAGTGCTTACAACTTGTGTGGATCAAGGGGAGTAAATTCAGTATCCTAAGTTTCGATTTATCTCATGAAGACACGGACAATGGTACTTTTGTGTATTGTATCTTCAGCAGCAGCAAATAGGGCCTTGAGGGTCTCGCCACAGTGGTGGAGCGTCTAATTCAGATAAGGAGAAGGAAGAGGGCTCTGGATGACATGTTCCAAGAGACCCTGCCAGCCTCTGCTGCTTCACACAACGAGCACAGGGTTTGGAGTATCACCCTTGTAGGCAACATGGACAGGGATGGACCGGAGAGGAGAAAGGCACAGGAGAAGGACAGGGATGGGCAATAAGAGATCCTTGCACTTCTCAGGGAGCAAACAGACATGCTGCAGATGCTGATGGACCTGCAGGTTCAACAATCCTATGCTCACCTCCCTCTGCAGCCCAGAGAGAACTGTATCCTGGGACCTCCCTATGCCCCCTGTCAACATCTTGCATGGCATCAGGGGCCGCTGCTCTGCCCCTACCACTCCATCCCTTAAAGTCATTCACAGCCACACATACACTGACCTGTGAGAGACACCATGGGTGTATATGTATCTGGAATGGAAATGACTGTTCTTTCCCCTTCATAAGTTCTTTTCCCTTAATTTATTAAGTTGTATTAAGTTATAAATGTTTTTCTATTTGCATTGTTATACAATAAGACTCTGTTTTTGGAAACATAATTAACCTTTATGAGTTCACACTATAGGCCGGGTGGTGCTGACATCATTCACAGACAGTATTAATAGGTGCATTGACAGTGCTGTGTTACTACCGACACAGCATTCACCCAAGAGTTTATACAGGAATGCAGGTGACCAAGGACAGGTAGAGCAAACTGCAGGAACACACGCGACTTTGGCTCACTATTAAACTGGTCTTTCAAAACCTCCCTGAGCCTGGCTGCTCAAAGTCAGTGGGACAGCCAATCCACCTCTGCCTTCCACCCCAGCAGAGACTTTTCCCCCTTTGCTTCACAAGTAATATGCAGGACACAGCAGGCAGCTATAACCATTGGAATTTTTTTTTCACTGAGGTCTAATCCCATGAGTAGACAGTGCCAGCAACCCTTCCAAACCACCAGCAAACCACCAAAGGCACATTCAGCTGTCATCTGCACCTTCTCAGCCTGTAATTGAAGCACTCCTTGGTGCTCTCAAGGTGGCCAGTGTATGGCTTCTTGAGCCATGAGGGCAAGGAGTAATCCACCGGTTGGGAAAGAATGTCCCTGCTTGCAGCTTTCTGAACTGTCCTGTGTTCTTAAAGATGGGCGTGGCATGCACCTTCCCTGACCAACCCACACTGATGTTGGTCAAGCATCCCTGATGATCAACCAGTGCTTCCAATACCCCAGAAAAGCAGCCCTTTCTGTTGATGTATTCTGTGGCAAGGTGGTCTGGTGCCAAAATGGGGATATGTGTGCCATCTGTCACCCTACCACAGTTTGGGAACCCCATTGCTGCAAAACCATCCACTATGTCCGGCACATTGCCCGGAGTCACAGTCTTTTGAAGCAAGAGGCGGTTAATGGCCCTGCACACATGCATCACAGCAACCCCCACGGTGGATTTCCCAACTGCAAACTGATCGGTAGCAATCGCACGTTGCAAGTTTCCACAATGCAATCACCACTTGCTTCTCCACTGTGAGTGCAGATTTCACTTTGGTGTCACTGCGCTGGAGGGCTGGGGCGAGCCCCGCACACAGGTCCAGGAATGTGGCCTGGCGCATCTGAAATTTCTGCAACCACTGTTCTTCGTCCCAACCTGCGCGAAAAGGCGATCCCACCACTCAGTGCTTGTTTCTCAGGCCCAGAACGGGTGTGCCACCGGCTAAAGCTTGAATTGTTTCTTTCTATGTCCCAAAGCAATCTAGTCTCCAAGGAATCATCATGTTCCCCACGGCTCCTCTTGTGTCTCTACAAAAACTGCAGGATCAGGTGACCCAGGCTCCCAGCGCTCCTCACAACAGCACAGAGCTGTGCAAGATCCATGCTTCTGTCACAGATGGCGGACAGCGAGGAGGGACACACGGGTTTGTGGGGGTGATTTTGAAAAGAGGTGTGAAATATTATGGGATGCAGATGAAATTATGGGATGGAGAACATTGCCTTATGGGAATCTGAACCCATGCTCCCAGTCACCTCTGAATGACTCTTTTTGGTCCCATGAGGCATTGCAAAACCTTCCCAAAACACCTTGCGCTCAGGGCCGGATTTACACCTTACGCTAGGCAAAGCATCTTCAGCACCCCCCGCCCCCGCCTCCAGCTGAAACAAAAAGAAATATAAACACAGCCTCCCCAGGAAGGCACCAGACCCTCTGCCACACATGGCACTCTCAGCCGGGGCGCAGCCCACTCGCCCCAGATGAGGCGCAAGGAGGGGCCTGTGCCTCTCCCCACAGCGAGCAGTCCCCAGGTGTCTTCCATCCCTCCTGCAGCCTGGCACAGCAGCCGTGCTCTGGCTCTGCCCATGTAAGTGAATGGGGCACCCGCCACACCCCTTCCTGGCACGGGGCAGAGGCAGCGGGTGGCCAAGATTGGGAAGGGGCTGGGACACTCCCAGTAGCCGCCCCGCCCGGCCACGGCTCACAGCACCCCCAGGCGGGCTTACTCGGATGCTCAACCTGCTGCAGCCCCACATGCTGGGCAGCCACCAACCCACGCCAGGAGCCTGGCTGCCCATGGGGGAAGCTGTATGTATTATCTTTTAATCCACTTTTAACTTTTAGGTGCCCCTAGAATGCCAGCGCCTCTAGGCACGTGCCTACTATGCCTAATTAGAAATCCGTCCCTGCCTGCGCTACATGGTGGCGAGCTGCACACGGTACACTGCTCTCTGCATTGATACAAGCACTCCTAGCGAGGACGCGCACCACCGACACAAGGATTGTAGTGTGGACACACCCAAGTGATGTTATAACTGCAGCAGCTGAACCCCGACATAACTTAAATTGACATAATTCTGTAGCATAGACATGGCCTTAGTCTCCCCAGCTATAAAGTAGGGATGATAATGCTTAGGATTGTTAGCTCCCAGGACAGTTGTTAGGATTAAGGAATGCCTGTAAAGCACTGGTATTTCAACCTCATCATGTCTCAGTTTTCCCCATCTGTAAAATGGGGGTACTACCTCACAGGGACAATAAGCAATATAACACTATATCCAAGGATGGGATTTACACAATAGCAATGGATATAATTTAAAGTGAAAAGATCAAAACAAGGACAAAAACTCAGCAACATAAGTGGCAGGAGCAATGGGCGGTGGGGGTGAGGGAAGGGTGCACTAAAGATGGTATTGCCTTGAGTTTGGGAAGAGCTGTATTACTTGAGATTGCCAGAGGTGTTTAATTCAGGGTCTCTGGAGAAGGAGCAATAAAATCATTATTGCATCCCTCATATTCTGGTTGCGCAGAGAACCAGCGCGGGGGCTAGGCACCCCTTAGCTATTCAGGGATTTTGCAACAAATAGTTTTCTTCATCGGAAAATGCCAGTTCATCAAAACTGTTTGCAGAAAAAAAGGTCACTTTTGACAAATTTCCTGTTTTGAAAAAAAAAAAAGTTCAGTAAGTTGAAACTCCCCATTGGGACGTTTTTGAAACAAAAAAGTTCCATTTATTGGTTCAAAATGACATTTCATTTAGCAGTGTAAGTTAATTTCTAGTAAAAAAAAAAATTGACCAGAAGGTCAAAATCGCCATGATATATTCCAAATGATTTGACCTGATTCTTTACCAGATTTTGGGTCACATTGTTGAGATTTTGACGTTTTGTCCTGGTTTGGGGCAGGAACATTCTTCAAAAGCTCAAAAACTCTCCCTGGATGGGAAAGCCATTTCCCACTGTCACGGTCTCTCAGTGTTGCCTTTCGAGGGGCCCCAGCTTCTCCTGGCTAACCCTCCTTAGCTCACATTCAATCAGGTCAATTCCTGGACCTTCCCCTCTAATTAAGATTAGCAGCCCTCAATTTTATGGCTTGCAATCTGCCTAAGTCCCTTGGTTACTTTCTTGGAGACAGCTTGGTGCAGGGCTGTCACCCCTTTCCTGTCCCACATCTTTCTGTCTTCTTTTCCTTTGCTGTACTCTACTTTATAGCAATCCTTGTTTCCTCTATTGGCCACAGCTGTGGGTGCCTGTCTCCATGACTGGCAGCTCTGGCAGCTGTGTAGGGGGCGGGGGCGGGGGCGGGGGCGGGGGGGGGGGAAGTGATCAAGCTGCTTACTTGTAAACAGGAGAGGTTCTTCTCCCCTCTTTGTCTATGCTCAGAATGGGGTTTGTAGACCCCGTTACACCTACCCAGCCCTAGAATTGCAGGTGCCTTGCACCTCTTAGGAAAAGGCCACTGTAATCATTAGCCAATAAGTGATCCAGGACAGGGGGGTTGCCCTATCTCTCTGCTGTCCATAAGGCACTCTGAATACCCGCAGCCCTATATAAATAATAGCAATAGCCTGGCTTCCCTGGGACTGCAGGTTCTCTCCCCTGGTAGAGTCAATTTATCCTTTGAAGACAGAGACATTAAATACCATGCAGTTCACAGCACGGGGGCTTTGGGGCAAGATGCTCAAATGTCAAGCTCCTGTTTGCTCTGCGGGGTTGTTAAAGATCCAACAGGATGTTTTCACACCCCCGTGTCCTAGGCCAAAAATGTCCCCTTCTTTCTAGTGGTGTGTGTTGTCTGGTTGTTCTCCACCACCCCAGAGCTATCTGCATTGCAGTGATTCGGGATAAATCTAGTTTAGGATTCTATTTGGGGTAAAAGGAACTGGGATCAGTGTACAAATATTATTCCTTTAGTATTTTGTCTCCCCTTTTTACTTCCCTCCTCCACTCCTGTCTCATTCCCTTCGGCAGAAGGGTCCCCTAGAAAAGGGCCAGCTGAGAACAGAACAGCAAGTTCAGGAGACACTAACAGGTCACAGCCGCTCCAGGAGACCACCGAGGAGCCTTGCCTTTGAGGGAGAGTTCTGTGGACGGGAAACCAGAGATCTCTTCTCTGTAATAACCATGCGAAGCGGGATTTGGGTCTTATCAGCACACGGCCTAGGGCTCGTAACTCAACTCTGCCACTCGCCTGCGATGCAATCTCCCCCTTATCTCCTGCTGAGGAATTCCATATCTCCAGCGCAGTTAGGATGCCTTCCCCCTGGAGAGATGCTACTTAGAGATTTGCCAAATGAACAGATCCATGCAGGGCGACCAGACAGCACCTGTGAAAAATCAGGACAGGGGGGTGGAGGGTAATAGGCTTCTATATAAGAAAAAGCCTCAAATATCGGGACTGTCCCTGTAAAATTGGGACATCTGGTCACCTTAGATCCATGTGATAAGGCTTCTGCCACACAGAGACCTTCCGAACACGGATCATTAGAATGGCTTATCTCTGCGGAAGAAAGGTGCTCCACCCTGGCCTCTTTGCAGCACTTCTTCCCTTCTCATCTGCAGACAGGACTAGATGTGCCATAGCTGCGGCACGTCAGACGTGCTCCTGGCCCCACACAGCTTACAGTCCAAGAAGATTTTAGCTCTGGTGCCCTTTTCCAACTGCTAGTTGAACAGCTATTACTTCGAAATCCTGCCTTTCAGTCTTACCTAAAATTTCCCCCTTGCAGTTTCAGCTGAATACAAAACCATCCTTCACTCCCTATCCTAAACTGCTGCTGTTGCTGCATGCTCTCAAAAAGCTGCCGTGTTCCAGCCCAGAGCTGGCTGCATTTTGGTAGTGGGTGAAGCATTCCCTCTTGTATACTGTGTATATTGCAGTTTGGGATCCCTGGGGATTAAAGTTGCTGTATAAATATAAGATTGTATTAGAACGGAAATCCACAGTAATTGCAAACAACAGGCATGCTTTGAATTCTCCCTCCATCTCTTAAGACTCCTAATCCCCTTTATAAGCGATATGAAAACGCATCTGTTCTTATCCAAGGAAAAGAAAATGCTGACAGAAGCCATTCAGCAGAGATTCTCTGTGGTTATTCATTGTCTCCGAAGTACAGTGTCCCTGACCTTTAGAATAGATACATGGGGATAAAGCAGCCGAGCTAAATCAGATAGGATGCTCTGGATACTTTCATATGGGGGCACAGAAAAGAAGGATGGTTTTGTGATTAAAGCATTGGACTGTGATGGAAAAAACTCTAGGTTGAATTCCTGCCTCTGCTACATCATTCCTGCATGCCCATGGGCAAGTCACTTTATCTGGATGTCAACTCCCCATTTGTTATACGGGGATAAAAATATTTCTTTTGTCTATGGACAGTAAACTGTTTTGGGCAGGGACTATGTGCGCAGCACCCAGCAGGATGGGGCCCTGATCTTGGTTGGGGTTTCTAGGGACTACTGTAACACAAATCATCATCGTCATCTTTTGGGTCCTTTACTACTCTGGGAGTGGGAAAGACAGAAAAATGCCTGCAAAAGTAAAATGATGTTTCTCAGCAGACTAAACAGATGATGCAAAAGAAAAGCCTTTAAGATGGAAATGCCTCTCCCCCTCATTTATAGCCACACTCCTGCCTGTTTTAGGCCCAAGTGCCTGCTTCATGCACTCGAGAGAGAGTTTTCGTGGCATTCAGGTCTCTTTTTCCATGGAGGAACCGCTCAGCTCATCTTGGGCCTTTGGCCGACTAATCCATTTGCTATGGTGTCTAAGGTTCAATCCCCCTGCTTTCTTCTTCCACGGGCGTCTTTTGCTTGGTTAGCTTCCCCTTGTTATGAAGGCTGCCCTGGCCTGACCCTTCCACTCTCAGTACCTGACTCCATAACAAATTGTGTGCAGTGTTGTTGTAGCCATGTAGGTCCCAGGGTATTAGAGAGACAAGGTGGGTGAGGTAATAGCTTTTACTGGACCAACTTCTGCTGGTGAGAGAGTCAAGCTGCACAGAGCTCTTCTTCAGGTCTGGGAAGTGTACTCAGTGTCACAGCTAAATACAAGGCAGATTCCTAGAGCCAGGCTCCAGCCCAAGCCCAAATGTCTACACTGCAATTAAACACTAATTAAAGCACCTCGGTAATAGAGTAAATTTTGTATCCGCATCTGCTCCGCAAACACGGATATAAAGGGGATATTTTCAGGTTTGTAGGGCTCTAAAAATCAGTGGAGTGGTAGTAGGACAGGTTCTTTCTGGATAGCCTAGGTCCAGCTACTTCACTCCTCTTGGTCTCAGTTTCCACCTTGGTATAATGGGCTGCCATCATTATCCAAACACCTGCTCTGGAAGAGTCTTGCGATCAGTATTATTACCTTAATACCGTTCACTGAACAGCTGCTTAGATTAAACCATAGTCTCCATTGATTAGTGACACTGTTCCACAGTGTAGCCTCTGCTGAAATGAACTTTGTTTTCCATACATTAGTCAGTAAATATTTTCCATTTGGGATGTTTCCAGGTCTGGTGATTGGCTCTCGCACAAGAGTTCAGCAAACAAAGGGCAGTTCCCAGAATGTTGTGGCAGCTCAGATCCAGACCCGGACTTGGTGGATTGGGCCTATCATATTTTAGCCATGATTAAATGAGCTGAGATGGCTGCTCTGTGCCTCCCCAAAAGTCCAGCACAGTGTCACTTGCATGCACTGTGTACACATCACCTCTCTCCCCAGTCCCTGTTTGAAAATGAGAAGCATAAGATGTAGCAACCTGCGTGGAGTTTGGCGGGAGGAGCAAACGCCACAGGAGGGAAGAGTTTGGAGGAGACAGCGGGAAATCAGGCTGTTTGCACATGCCAGGAATGCTCGCTGCAGTTGCAGAGTCCCTTAAATAGTTCTCTTAATAAAGGTCCAGTTTAGCTTTAGAACATGGAGTCCTCTCGTGTTATTACCCAGCACGTGTCCATGAAAGAGAAATGGCTGGGAACTCGCTCTGTAAAGGGGGTGAAATGGACATGGATCACCCGTACTGACTCAGATAAAGAGAAAGGAGATTGTGCATCACGATTTCCGATTGCCTTCTCCTCCCCTTCCATTTAGCTATTGTCTCTCTGTACGAGCATCGGAGGTGACATAAGCGACAGCTTCCCCACTGTGAGGTCAAGGTCACCCCCAAGTCCCATGAACAGCACCCTCTCAACAGGGCACAGTCTAATCATGGTGCCTGGCTGAGAACCTTGACTCCCCAGGGGAAACATTTTTGATTTTGCCAAACTTTTTTGATTTTCTGTCCGGAAAATTTTGGCTTGTTAAAATGAGCTCAAACATTTTATTTCGAGTCAGTTCAACATTAAACCGCATTGGCCTATGCTGTGGTGGTGCCTCATGGGAATTGTAGTTTAGGTGTTTTAGGCTCCCATTCTCACCCATGGGCTGGGCTCCTCGGCTAGACTGCCTCGCCCATGATGCCCGACGGTCTCCCCTCTGCCTAAGCCGCGTGGTGCATCATGGGAGTCTCATGACCGTGGTGCCTCACTGTCAAATGCAGGTGCTGCGGTGGGGTGAGGGGCACAGCTGGGTCTCTCAGATAGCCAGACGACTTACAGCTTTGAAGAAAAGGAGCAAGCTCTGCTCTGACTGGGATTTGCCAACACGACACGAATACAAATAATAATAATGCTGTTATTCCACTGTGACATGTGCCCTTTTGGGTTTGATTGTTGTTTACAGCCCGGGGAAGCGGTGTGTGTGGCTATGCGCCCATCTCCGGGATCTGATCGCGTACAAGCCACTTGAGCCCTCTCTCTCCTGGTTACCATGATACTGTGATTGTTACCTGTTGTCTCTCTCTGTCTCCCCAGTGCCTGTTGGTAGACTGGATAAGCGAACTGATGGATGGATTGGACCCTGCATACATACTTCGGGTTTATAAAGCAACATTTTCTGTCTGATTCGGCACACCTGAATCATTGTTACTGCTGATAAGCACAGAGCATAGAACAGCAGGGCGCTATTGTGGCAGAGCCACTGCTGAAGTCCACGCACACCTGCAGCAAGCACCCATTCACAACATTTAAAACAAAGTAAGCTGACAAATGTAATCAATTACAGCAAAGCAGCTGCAAGGTGAAACGGAATAACCAGGCGCTTTGCCATTCAAGGTTCAGCAGAGGCCCACACCGCAATTGCAAAGTGGAGAGGTTGTTGTCAGCCTTTCAAGGGGAGTTACCTCCCCGCTGTTCGAAGGCTGAGGCCCAGATAATCCAATTTCACGTCCAGCCTTTAGAGTGTTATTGGATCTTCCTGGAATTGATGAATGCTGGCGCTCCGGAAGGGGGGACAGCGTGAAATAGCCAGCGGCAGAGGTCTCTTGTCTTTTGTTACAGGGCAGGTGAGCCTTTAGCAGTGGTTGCAATTAAAACTCTCCTCCTTGAAGGTACCACCCTGTATCTGTGACCATTGTGTGTTTTAAACAGAGCTATTGAATTCAGTCAGGAGTGCTGCAGGAAACTAAGTCGTGCTATATAGCCTAGGCTACCAGTTACTTCCCCATCCCTTTGTTGAACTAATTTCAGCATGTTATAATGACTTGTCTGTCTGTAACACCTTCCCGAAGCTATACATGGGGAATGATTCAGTGCAAAGCAGCCATCGCTGGGGTGGAACGTAGCCGCTGTTTCGCAGCATAGAACAATGCTACGCAACAGTGTAGGGTGGGAAATAGAGTAGGATCAAATTACAGCTGCAGTTGGATTTAGGAAGGCAGAATGTAATGACTGAATTTGGAATTTGACCAGGACACTGGCGTTATTATCCCTGCTCTCACAGAAAGCGCCGGGAGACTCTCTAATGAGCACATGTAGTTGGAGGCTGTTTTCACGATGGGTCTTCCAGCACCATAGTGCCCCAGGGCATCATGCACAGGCATTGAGTTCAGTAGAGTGCCCTCCACTGACATACCAATGCCCCTTCCTTCAGCACCCTGGAGGAGCTGACCAGACAATGCCAGTGCTAGCCCATAGGGGACCCTTAGCAGGTATATCTCCCCCCTGCCAATACTAAACCAGACAAGTTCTTATAATAAAAAGAGAATAAGGGGCCCCTTGAACTGCTCGGGGCCCCAAGGTATTGCTTAGTTTGCTAATACCTAGCACCGGCTCTGTGGCCAGACCTGGCCGTGCTTTGACCTTGGATGTAGTGCCCTTGTTGGGGCCAGATTCCAGTGTGACCACTCCTGTTGTCGGCCTGAGATTTAACTCACCCCCACACTAAATCAGCCTTGGGTGAAACGCAGGGATTTCACCACTAAAATTAAGGAAAAAATGCTCCCCGGCTGCTAAGGTGCCCCCACCTCAGGAATGCCCCTAACAAGAGTCATAACACCCAGGGTTATAAAGTAGAGACACCCAGGCACTGGGAAGTTTAGGGAGGAAACAAAAAGCTCCCAAGAATTGGTGAAATAGATAAGATAAGCTCTGACCAGTGAATTTCTGCTGACCATCTGCACAAAGAAGGTCATAAATAAGTTACAGTTTGGGAATGAGAGATAAAATGTAAAAAGAGTTGAGCAGGGTGGAGAAAACATAGGTGCCAGTGCGTGATTGGTTAAATTGTGTTACCTCGGGGGACTGAATAATGTGATAGGTTTAGTTAGTTAAAGGCGGTAGCTAGTTTTACCTATATAATGTAACAAAAAACAACGCCCTTCGGGAACCATCTCTGGACTGGAATTTAACATCAAGCTGCTAGAACTCTGACCTCTCTGCATGACCATGACGTGCAAAGGCATCGCTGGACCCCCCAGACGAGAGCATCCAGGCTGGCCATCGGGTGAATTTTGTCTGTATATTACAAGTGGTGAGCATAAGAAATTTGCTTGGTATATTTCTTCTGTGTGTGTTGCTAATCAATACATGTTTAGAGTGCAGCTGTGGAAGGCTCTCTCACTGGGAAAAGGTTCCGCAGACCCGTAAAGCCCTAAGCCCCGAGGGAAAGGGCAGGTACGTAAATTGACCTGGTTTCTTCCTGAGCCCCGTGGATAAGAATAGGTGCCTTACACCCTGAGCCCTTGGAAGGAAAAGGTGGGGGGTGCCTAAATTGATTGGGTCACGTCTTGAGCTCTCGGTAGGGTATAGGCAGGATGCCCTAGATTTTTTGCGGGTAACATATAGGACCCCTTAGAGCACTGGAGCTGGTTTGTTTATGTGTCATGGTAGGACTGGTTTTAGTGCCACCCAGTGTGACATCACGACCCCTTATAGCCCAGCGACCAGTTCCGATCATCACGTTGGGGCTGGCTCCAGTACTGCATGGGGCCAGTTCCAGATGGGTCAGTTTTAGCTGGTCAGATCCAAACCAAAACCTAGAATCCAAATACTACTAAATTTGGGGAAAGTTTGGATCCTGCTCCATATTTGCTTCTGGCTCTTTTCTCTATAACACTCTATAAATCAAATCAACCTCCTAGAGCTGGATGCTTCTAATCTTTGAGAACAGCCTGATGCAGATCCAGCTCAGAGCTATGCCCCTTGGGCCCTGGTCTAGCTTTAGCATCATGTTGGGGCTGTTTTTGGCCTGCGATGGGGACAACATCAGTGCTGGGGCTTTATAAACTCCTGTTCCAGCCTGACTTGGAAGCACAAGGTTGAAGGCCAAATGCCTCCATTTTCTGAGCTGTGCCAACTATAACTTTCCAGCCATACACGCCAGAGGGAATTTTTGCACTTACTTAGAAATGGTTTGTTTTATTGTTCTGCCTAATTAAGCTCTGAACCCTCCAGCTACAGCCTTGTAATGACACAGGTCAGCATCTCAGTCAGACACCCAGACCGTTCTATGGACTCGCTCTGAATGACTCTATAAACCTGACATCTGCCCAAGGGGCCCCTGGAGCAGCGGTTGAAAAGCAATCCCTGTGCACTCCGGTGGGCGGTGGGTTCTGCTGTCCGGTCCAAAGGAGAACAGGATCCCAGTGGCAGACGGGACTCTGACACGGCTGAGCTGAGCAGCGAAGTGCCCTTTGGCGGGGGTAGGAGAGAGGGAAGTAATTTTTCTCACACTAGCTTTGAGCGTAGAGCGTGCGCGCAGGGGTGACATTTGTGTGGTGACAGTAAATAGAAACGTCGTGTGCGAGCCGGGGTGGCGCACACGCGTGTGCATGTGTGTGCAGAGAAACCGTTCCATCTCAAGCGGTTGTTGTAGAGGTTGCATATGAGCGAGCCCGCCTCCCCTTCCTCTGTCTGATCCCCTTTGCTGATGCACTGGGACTGACCTGATTGAAACCACCCCAGAGGCTGGCTTCTCCTCCGGGCTATCTCTTCTCAGAGCCTGCAGCAGCCTGACGAACCAGGGAGACGGAACAAAGCAATGCTGGGTGCGTGGGGGTGTGGGCCAGGTCCCTGAGGCTAATTCTGTCATGAGCACAGTGTGAAAGGGCCCTAGGCCATCTCAAACCCCAGCTTCAGAAAAGCTCGGGGGGGCTCCCACCATCAGGTCACAACCAGGAAACCATTGAGAATGTCGCCATGCAGTACCAAGCTACTAGGGCGAGGTTGCCCAGTGGTTCTGAACCTACGGCTCGTGGACTGACAGGTGTCAGGGAATCACAACCACCCTGCCCTTCCGATATGGCTAAATGGGATCCTGGCTAGGCGGGAGTGGGGTCCTTATATGGAAAAGGGAGTCCCATACGACTGTAACCCCTGCTTGCTGGGAGTGGCACTCAAGCCCCGCTCCAGTGGTGGCTAGAGATTGATGAGCCTGCTACAGCCTTGGCTAAGAGAGATGCATCTTGCAGCTCATGCATTTAGCTCCAGAAATCCCAGGTTTGATCTCCACTGCCAATGCCCGTGTGTGGGTCAGGGTTACAAGTGGTGGCCCATAAGGGGATTTCAGGCAAGTCAGTTGGGATGCACTTCCCTGCCCAGAGGGCGTATGTAACCCCACGCTTGCTCGGAGTGGCACTCTGTGCCCCTCGAGTGGTGGTTAGGCCCCCTGGAGACTGCTGAGCCTGCTAAGAGAGATGTATCTTTTAGCTCATGCATTGAGCTTCAGAGATCCCAAGCTGCCTGCGTGGGTTGGCATTACATGGAAAACATGGTGAACCACCAATCTAGTCTTTAGTGGAGGACTCAGGACTCCTGGGTTCTATTGTTTGCTCCTTCGCTGACTCTCTTTATTATGGTCAATTTAAACTCTCTGCGCCTCAGTTCCACTTTTGAAAATCAGTGGTTGTCACAACAGGGGGTGCTGAATGCTTTGAACACCTGGGGCAGGATCCTCCAGGTATTTATGCACATCATTCCTGTGGAAATCAAAACCCTAAATACCTGTGAGGCTCTGGGTCCTGGCCCTTAGGTAGGATCCTAAGCAGGAGCTGAGTTCTTTGGAGAATCCAGCCCCAACTGGAGGTGCTGAGTACTTGGAAATCTGGTCCTGAGCTCTTCTGAAAATCTTTCCCCAGGTTCTGCAGGGCATGGAACATGACTTATTTGGAGAGGCCTGGCACATACTAAATAGAATAATAATCATAATGTTTGTAAAGCTCTGTAAGATTCATGGATGAATAGGAGAGCTATATAGATGCCAAACATTGCTCTCCATTCTTCCCTGCAACCGGCAAGTCTGAAGGCAGCTGCATCGCTTGTAAAGCAGAAGGGAGCAGCACAAGATGTATATACACACACACTTTTTTTGTATGTGAGTGTCAAGATCAGAGTGTCAGGTATAAAATGCTGCCAGAGCCTGGTAGGCAAAAATTGACAAGGGAATCCAGTGTTATCTGGAACTGTTCTCTCCAGAGAGGTTGAAAATCTTTGATAGGTTCACTCCAGGGGGAAATAACTTTGGTGGATAAGAGGCGTTGATGTGTGTGAAGCAAAAGGAAATCCATGTACATTCCACAGCAGCAGCAGGGTTTGAAACTGACATGTATTCTTCCCCCTCTCCCACCCCACTCCCTGTTTATTTTATTTTCCCTTCTTTCAAAGCAGCCCTGGGTCTCCCCGCTACTAGGAGTGTTAAAAAGAACCAAGTCACACCAGTGCCCCACAGCATGTGTGTGTGGGGGGGGGGGGGCAGCAAAAAGGGGGAAGATGGGGAGGGAGGGAGAATGTCAATAGGCAGATCTGAAAAGCAAACCGAGGAAATGACTGTGAGCTTGTCTACACTTGAAACACCATGTAGACACTACCTACACCGACCGTAGGGGTTCTCTCATTGGCATAGTTAATCCACACACACCCCCGAGAGGCGGTAGCTCCGTCAGCAGAGTTCTTCTGTTGACCTAGTGCTGTCTTCATGGGGTCTTAGGTTGGCTTCACTGCACAGCTGAGGGTGTGGATTTTTCACACAGCTGAGCAACGAAGTTCTGCCAACCTAGTTTTCTAGTGTAGACAAGACCTATGTTGGGGGGGCGGGGGGGGGGTGTAAAGTCTGCAGTAGTGCAGAGAAAACAGCTTTCATGAATTCTCCCAGTTTGGAGAGGAGGGATGGAAAAAATGTGAAACTTAAGCTGAATCCTGGTTTCCTTTTTCTGATTAAACTCCCAAGCAATGGCCCAGTCAATGAGGGGCAGATTTTTTGCTGCATCACCCCTGGAGAGCCACAGCACACCCCAGCTTCTGTGCTGCTGTGGGAGCCAAAACAGCCCCCAACACAAGTCAGAGCAGCACCAGGGACTGGTCTCCCTAATGGCAGCCTCCTACAGAATCCCTGTAATGCCCGGCACTGTGGACAAGCACTCTTCCACTCCTGGGCAATCAGGGGCACACACTATGCTGGGCCTGCAAGGGTTGGGGAGAGTGCAGGGCTGCTTAGATAACGCACTGGTGAGTGTGTGTTACAGGTCCCCCCGCTGTGCCCACCCACAGAGGCTTTGAGCTGTTACACCCCCCGCTACAGGAGGGTGTCTCTTCAGCTCAAGCTGTGGCAGTTCATGGATTTAGCTTTGGAGGTCCCTGCTTCAGTCCCTGGTGTATCACCCAAGGAGGTGGCCATCACGCCTATAGTGGTCCTCCACTGTGTTGGGGGAATTCTTATTTGACCAGCTGCAGCTGCTTCAAGTCACCTCTGTACGCTGCAGGGAAAGGGTCAGGATTGTGAAGAGCCCCATTCTTACACCAGGATTAACTCTATTGCAATCAGCAGCGCTCCACCAGTATGATACAAGGCTGAAGCAGGAGCGAAGCAATCAGGCACCTGCCATTCCAGTCAGCACCCTGTTAAGCCTAGCCCAGGACCTGCATCACAGCTTGCAAAGAGGTGGGTGTAAATCAGAGTTTCTGAAGTTGTCAGCATGCCCGCCTCTCTGCAAAAACATAGCTGTCGGCCCATTGTTCATCCGAAATTGACACAGGGCCAGAAGCACTAGGCACGAGTGCACGACCAGCCACCACAAAGGGATGTCACGAAGATAGTCATGGCAAGTCTGCAGGGACTGCAGGTGTATGTGCTTCCTTCTGGAGGAAGACTGATGGGATGTGTGCGTCGCTTATTTGTACCTGCTGGAACCATTATCAGCCTTGTATGCAGCAGGTTGTTTTCATCCGTCATAGCCCTGCATGTAGTTTTAAGGGTGAAGGCATCTGGTTAAAGTTTTGGGGGAACAATAAACCAGCGCATATAAATTAGATGCTAATATGTGACTAAGGCAACCACCAATGATACAAGAGGCTGTGTTCAACTCCACATCACCAACACATGTACGCCATTTTCTGTCCCAAACTGCTGCATGATATTCTGCTGGAGTGAATACCAGTGCCAGCACTGAGGTCTGGACAACATTTGTCTCTGCTCTCCAGGAGGTTCCTACCAGCTTCTGGATCAAGGCACCGGGGGAAGTGATCTTTTTTTCTTCAAGTGTTCTAGAGGAGGCTGACGCTTAAGTAAGTGACGACTGGCTGCAAAGGGAGTGGACGATCCTCGACACGGACTGTAAGGGGTTGATTGTCCTGGCAATTGTTCACTTGGAAGGTTGTGGCCACTGTCTTAGACTCACTGAGTGTAGGTCTCCACTCATGAAAGTAAGTAGCCAGAGCTCCAGACTGTGACCCTTCACTATCATGTAGATCATTACCCGCATCAGCAAGAGAGATCTCATCTGCATACTTGTCGGCCTTAATTGTTGGTAGGTCCTAAGAATATATGTTGAAAAAGAGTCTGGTATGGAGATGCCTAAGCTGGCTGACTGTCTGCAGCTTGCAAGATGACGCTCCGATTCGTTATCATTTCCATGATAAACCGCCCCAGGGGCTTACAGGGAATAATAGTCTGCAGCAATTTGGCGATCAGCCCCCCCATGCCAGCTGACACGTCCACCAGAATGATGCCAACTTCCCTGCCCTTCTCAAAGGCATCGTCAATGTTTTGTGTTGGGCAAATAAGTCGCTCTTGGGTACACCCTCCACATCTGAAGCCAGCCCGGACAAAGGGCAGAGGTGGTTCAATAATCTCACTGATGTGCACCAGAATCAATCACTCCCTAAGCTTGTATGTAACACAGGCCTGAGGCAAGAGCGATGGATTGACAGCTCTTAGAATCTTCCAGTGGTTCTTCTGGCTTCGACTTTTGCCCCGCACCAGATTTTGGGGATGCAGTTGTCCTGGCAACATTGAGGAGGAATCGAAGCAGCCAGCTTTTGGGCCTAGGTGAAAAAGAAACGCTACATGGATACAGTCCACACCTGGAGTGTTTCCCATTCCCGTAGGCTGTCTGGCCTGGTCCAGTTCTTTGTCTGAAAAGAAATGCCCAGGAAGTGGTGAAAAATCAAATTATATCTGCAGCGGGACACAGTGTCCTCACCTGAGAGATGCGCACCTTAGAAATACCTCTAATAAAGTAACAGCAGCAATGCGACATGAGACTTTGGGACAAGCCGTGAAACCAGCTGCCAGATCCACCATTAGACCGGCACGGCAGGCCTTCTGATTTTTAGATGGGCAGCACGAATTGCCTCCAGGCATGCTGCGCAGTGTTAAAGCACGGCTGCTAGCGGGAAGACCACCACCGAAAGGGACGGCAGAGGGGGCAGCCTCAGCATCTGAATCCGTCGGCCAGCTGCTGTCACCATTTAACAGCAGGTCTCCTCGCTGCAGCCAATGTGTTTAACTCTAAGGGCCTGGCTGTACAGCACAGCCTCACACTCCGCGGCCCTGGGATAGGAGGGAGCCGCAATGCTCTCTACATGGTTTGCTATCCAGCTGTGCCTCGTCTATTAAAAGCATTTAATAATAAGGTAGCTCAGTGCTGATGAAAGCTGCCAGTTCACTGAAGGCACCAGTCTCTCTATTTAGCTGCAAAACAGGTGCGCCATTGAAATCGGCCCTTATATCTCCACTCACCAGTGAGCTTTAACCCTGCTCTAGTAGGCTCACACCGAGGAGAGATCAGTGGCCATGGCTCATTCCCCTCCCCTTCCGCTGGGACGGCCAACAGGAGGAACAACCAGCTACACTGGGTGGGGGTCTCTGCCTCAGGCAGGAGGTCAGACTAGATCAGCAGCGCTCAGACTGTGGGTCAGGACCCCAAAGTGGGTCACAACCCCGTTTTAATGGGGTCGCCAGGGCTAGTGTTAGATTTGCTGGGGCCCAAGGGTTTCCACCCTGGGCGGCGAGACTAGGGCTTTGGCTTCGGCCCAGGGCGGTGGGGCTCGGGCAAGCTCAGGCTTCAGTCCCCTGCCCTCCTGGGGTCGTGTAGTAATTTTTGTTGTCAGAAGGGGGTTGCAGTGCAGTGAAGTTTGAGAACCCCTGGATGATGATCAAACCTGCCCCTTCTGATCCTAACATCTATGAATCCATGAATGTGGTTTTTGTGACATGGCCACCGGTCTCCTAGAAACTCCTCCTCCCATTCCCTTCTCAAAACTCATTCTGATGTTCAGTTCTCCAGCCCTGATCTCCTTTCTGGGTTATCGGCTCCTAGCCCCTTACTTTATTGTTCAGTATTATTATCTATTGTGACAAAGTTCCTTCTCTGCTTTGGTGGGTCCTGTGCTTATTGGCGGATTTTCTCACCTCAGAGGTTCACGGCAGCCCTCAGTTTGGCCGTTTTCGTGGCTCAAATCTGCCGTTCACTCAGTTAGCCTCATCGCTGGCCAGCATGGAGAAAGGAAGAAGAACAATCCCCGCAGTCTCTGCTGATCCACCTATTGGATCGGGGAACAGGCCAGAGACCTTCCCCTCTGGTGGAACCCACAGTCCAGGTCAACTCCTCTGGTATCAAGTAGGGAGTTGGGGGAATGGAGGGATGGGGAGAACCCGGGCCCGCCCTCTACTCCGGGTTCCAGCCCAGAGTCCTGTGGATTGCAGCTGTCTACAGTGGCTCCTGTAAGAGCTGTGTGACAGCTACAACTCCCTGGGCTACTTCCCCATGGCCTCCTCCCAACACCTTCTTTATTCTCACCGCAGGACCTTCCTCCTGATGTCTCATAATGCTTGTACTTCTCAGTCTTCCAGTAGTTCGCCTTCTCACTCTCAGCTTCTTGTGCCTCTTGCTCCCAGCTCCTCGCACGCACACCACAAACTGAAGTGAGCTCCTTTTTAAACCCAGGTGCCCTGATTAGCCTGCCTGTCTTAATTGATTCCAGAAAGTTCCTGATTGTTCTGGAACCTTCCCTGTTACCTTACCCAGGGAAAAAGGGACCTACTTAATCTGGGGCTAATATATCTGCCTTCTATCACTCTCCTGTAACCGTCTGGCCCGACCCTGTCACACTATATTGTGGACCTAACAGAAATTACGGCTCCATTGTGCTAGGCACTGTACAAGCACATGGTAAGAGAAAGCATACACCCTGAACAGCTTAATTAAAGCTCAACCTTCTTGGGAAAAATGCTGTTCTCCCATAAGGTGTTGATCTTTGGCTTCCCTCACCGTGTGTTGTCATCCTTTATTGTGCTGTCTGTCCGATTCAGACTGTAAAATCCTCGGAGACCTTTTCTTCTTGCATGTCTCTAACAAAGCATGCCAGAAAGAGAGGTGGTCCCTGCTCTAACTCAGCTACAGACAAACATCTGAACCTACAACACCTTTGGAACTAGGACAATTGACACCAGTTGAGGATCTGCTCCCAGATCAATGTTTTTCCTCATTTTTGTGGCTCTCCTTCCTGCATTCCATCAATACTCCCCTAATTGCTACTCCTATATTGGAAGTGCACGCAGTGGAAAAGGGTGTGGTGGAAGAGAAATACGGGGCGGAATGGGGGAGTCAAGTGGAGAAAGAAGTCCTTCTCTGAACTTGAGTCAGAGATTCCAGTTTGATTTGGTTCATGGCCTGAATGAAGATTAGAGCCAGCTCTTCTGCTTTGTGAATGTGGTCAGAATCATTGGTTTAAATGGCAATAAAAATGCCATGTCACTGCTTGTACATGATCACTCTTCTGGGGTGAGCTCACTGCAGCCTGCGGTCCTAGCAGTAAAGCATCCCTCCCAGAGACATGTGCTACTGGAAATCAAGGATGCCTCTGGTCTAGTCCTATGACTTGTTGTGTGACCTGGGGCTAGTCACTTAGACTGTCTGCCTCGGTTTCCCCATTTGTAATAACTTCCCTGCTTCAGAGTGTTATTTAAAGGCTCGATTAGTTAATGGTCATAAAGTGCTTTGAAGATGAATATGGAAAAGTAGCTTGAGTCCTACGGATGACCCACAAAGGAAAAGAAAGGACTAGAAGGATTATAACATCACAAGTGATGACAACTGAATAACAGAGAAGGAAACCGAATTTTAGTGAGGCTTTTAAAAACTTTTATTTTATTTTTGTTAGCTCCTGCTCAACTCAAACCCCTGAGAAACACATGGGAGAAAAGGAGGTTTTGTTAAAGATGCACCATAAAGAAGCATAAAAGAGCAAAACCCTCAGTTTGTTTTCCTTTGCAGGTCACCTTTAATGATGGAGAAGCTAATGTCTCTCTCTCTAACTTTTTCTGCTCTGTGGTACGCTCATTCACACATGACTGCCAGCTCTGCTTCCTTCAATCTATTCCCTAACACGCAGGAGCGGCATTACTGAACGTCTTGAATATACTCAGCACTTAAGGTTTCATTGAGATTTGTGCATGGTCGCTCCAAAGGCGCCTTGTCACCGTCACCTCTGTTGTTTGCAGAGCTGAATGCCTGCAATACCTGCGTCAGGGCCGAGCGCAGTGCCAATCCCCTCAGCCATCAGCAAATCCAATTTTATGGACATGGCTAAACTTGTGTGATGTGCGGTGGATTAATTCCGGGAGAGCATTGCTTTCGTGATGCTGTAATTCAAGCTGTTTTCATAAGCCAGCGAGAGTGGCACTTGGACATTTTCACATCACGGGGTCAGGCAACAGTTGGCCACGCTGGGATGGATAGGCCAGGAGTTTGCTTGGCCAAAGGTCAACACCACTCTTACAGTGTAGCATCAGATTTGTCAAAGGTTCTAAACAGTCAGCCCAGACGGGTTCATTTGATTTCACAGATGTGAATAGGTCAAAAGGCGACTAGAGATGGCAAGGATTGTGTGTTTGTATTGCCAATTTGCCATACCGTCCGCGACTTATTTGCTGGGTGAATAGATAGATCGTGTCACGGTTCCCTCCCCACTCTGAACTCTAGGGTACAGATGTGGGGACCTGCATGAAAGACCCCCTAAGTTTATTTCTACCAGCTTAGGTTAAAAACTTCCCCAAGGCACAAATCCTTCCTTGTCCTTGGATGGGTACTGCTGCCACCACCAAGTGAGTTAGACAAAAATTCAGGAAAAGGACCACTCCTGTTTCCCTAAAATATCCACCCAAGCCCCTTCACCCCCTTTCCTGGGAAGGCTTGAGAATAATCTACCAACCAAATAGGTAAACCAGATTTTTAAAAAACAGAACTTTATTATAAAGAAAAAAAAAAGTAAAAGAAGCACCTCTGTAAAATCAGGATGGAAGGTAACTTTACAGGGTAATCAGATTCAAAACACAGAGGATTCCCCTCTAGGTAAAACTTTAAAGTTACAAAAAACCAGGGATAAACCTCCCTCTTAGCACAGCTAAAATTCACAAGCTAAAAACAAAAGATAATCTAACGCGCCTTGCCTGATTTACTTACTCTTTTTGCAATATTGAGACTCATTTTAGGATGATTTTAGGAGAAGGAGTTTTCTGACCTGATGCCAGGGCCAGCTCTAAGCACCAGCAAAATAAGCAGGTGCCTGGGGCTGCACATTTCTAGGGGCGGCATTCTGGCTTCCCCAGAGAACACACACAAAAAAAGAGCCCAAACAAAGCCTCCCCCCAGTGCCGATTTGAAAGTATCTTCTTTCCCCATTGGTCCTTTTGGTCAGGTTCCAACCAGGTTATTTGAGCTTCTTAACCCCTTACAGGTAAGGAGGAATTCTAGGCTACCCTTAGCTATATGGTTATGACAGATGGGTTTATAATTAAAAATCACACCCTCCTCCTGAGCCAAGATGCAGCAGAAATGACTAACCCTTAAACGTACTTGTGGCGATCTATCCCCACACTGATCCAGCCCCTCCTGTGTCCCTCTCTGCTCATGGTTTATGTGCATCTGCCTCCCTATCACTTCCTTAAGCCACATGCCTGCAGTGACTTTGCTTCATTCCCACTGCACTGCAGCTGCTCGCCTCTCTATATTACCGCATGCAGCATGGGTCCAAAGCACTTCTTGGTCTGCTAGGGTTGGGATTCCCCAGATGGGGGGGAGAATTCTAACCAGCAGGTAATGGGTGACTTCTGGGGGACAATTCTCCTGCAAAAGGGTTTGTGGGTGGGTGTGGGAATCCTCTCCATTAAAACGAAAGCCAGAAAACCCTTCACCTGGGGAACTAACGACTGTAATAGTGCGTTTAATAATAACAACTAATACAGAGCATGCTCTTGGAGTTGCTTCTGGTACTGGAGGCTCATTTATGGAGTAGCTTCTCCTGTTGGTGTAGTTAATCTGTGAGAGATCTGTGTTAATCTGTGTAGTTAATCTGTGTGAGAGGCGGTAGCTACGTCGAGGGGCGTGCCGTCTACACCAGGGTCAGGTTGGTAGAACTATGTCACTCAGGGGCGTGGCTTTCTCACATCCCTGAGCAACGTGGTTATACGATGTAGGTACAGTGTAGACCTGACCTTAGTTACTCTCCACTGAGCTGTTGGAACATGCTGAAAAATGATGTCACAGATCTGCTGCCATGGAGGCCGCCGGGGTATGTCTACACAACAAAGAAAAACCTGCCGGCTCCAGCTCGCAGGGCTTGGGCTGCGGGGCTGTTCCAGGGCTGTGCAGACTTCTGGGCTGGGGCTGAAGCCTGAGCTCTGGGACCCTCCCATCTCACAGGATCCTACAGCAGCAGTGGCAGAAGGTCCTTAAAAGTGTGGGGGACAACCAGAGCCTGAACCGTGGCCCCACCCTCCTGCAGCACCCCTTCCCCTGAGGCCCCACCCCCACACTGCTCCGTCTCCCCAAGCCCCCCCGCCCTCGCGCCGCCCCCTCCCCTCGGGGCCCCGCCCCCCCCACCCCTTCTTCCCAAGGCCCCACCCTGCACCACCCCTTCCCCCGAGGGCCCGCCACGGCACCACCCCTTCTCCCCGAGGCCCTGCCCTTGCACTGCCCCTTCCCCTGAGGCCCTGCTCCCACACCACCTCTTCCCTCCAAGAACCTGCCCCCCACTTGCTCCTGTCCTCCTCCTCCCCCTGTCGCTCACCCTTATGGTTGATAAAAAAGTTTTTAAAAGTGGGGGACCATGGCCTCTTACCCCCACCCCCCCGTTTCAGCACCCCTGTCCTAGAGCCCAGGCTTTAGGGCCCGAGCCCAGAAGTCTTCACTGGAAGCAGGCTTGGGAGTTTACTGGATAAACCAAACCCTTTTCACCTGCCGATCTCAAAGCACTTTACAAAGGTGGGTGAGCAATGTTAGCTCCATGTGCCAGATGGGGAGAGCAACACACAAACAGGTGAAGTGACTTACCCTAGGTCACGCTGTGAGTCCGTGACACAGTCAGGAATAGAGTCGAAGGGTGAAATCTTGGCCCCTTTGAAGTCAACAGCAAAACTACTATGGATTTCTATGGGGCCAGCATTTCAGCCTAGGTTCCCTAACTCTCAGCACTCTGCTCAGTTCACAGGTGCACCTAACGTACTGAGCGATCCTTATATTTATATTTGGGCTGCCAGCTGTAATGTGCCGAACTTCCCGCACTGTTACTCCAATTAACAACCTCGCCCTGTGTCTGCTGGGAAGCCCCGGAGTTTTACAAGCCAGGCCAGAACACTGGGAAACAGGAAAAGGTGGGAGCTTACAGGGGGTCTGATGTGGTTCTCAGTGCAGTTCCCAATGCAGGGCTCAATTCACGGGGAGCAAGTGGGGGATAGAAAGAGAGTGAAGGGGACAGTGAGAAGGAGGGAGAAACAGCACCAGAGACCAGGCAGCAAGCACACATCTGCTGAGCTCCTCTTGCCCCTCCCAACACCTACCCCATACACATTCCCTTGTCTTTCCGTAGCACCGCGGATGCAGCCAGCTATCCTCCAATGCACTCACCCTCGCCTGCCTGCCTAGCATTGTGTTTGTACCAGAGTGGTTGTCAGGATGGCTCTGGCTCTCAGATAAATGGAGGAACCTTCTATGAACCACTGTCTGTGGCATTGTGGCCCGAATTAGACCACTAACAAAACTGCCTGCTGTCACACGGCGTATTATTTGCTGCATAAAATAGCTTCAAAATATTAGAGACCTGGATAATTGTTACAGTGCTTAAATTACGCTGGAACGTGAGATCAGGGTATGATCAGGTTGTTATCCAAGGCCACAGAAATGAAGCCGCGGAGAGTTAAAGCTCCCTGGGCAACCGTAACTCTGACCTGGTCTGTGGAGTCATTATGATAGGACGTAAGGTCTTTCATTACATGATCATATAACACTGGGCTGTGGGAGCCTTAACTCTGCATTTCCCAGCTCCTGGGGGCTTAAATCACAACCTTAGTGTTCCATTGAAACAGTTCTTTTCCCCCTGTTCCCAATGACATTATCTTGGAGGGAGTTTTTGGGAGTGAAAAGGGAAATCAGAAACCAGGGGAAACTTGGTTATTTCTAGGCTCAGTTCTTAAATTAAGGCCCCTCTTACACCATTCTGGCTGTTTAACAGGATGTTAAAATGGAGGTAATATAATGTAAAACCGCTTTCCGCTGCCAGAGTAGTGTAGGGAGACCTTCGTTAGATAAGAATCGGGGCTAATGCATTTAAAAAGGGGCAAAAATAAACCCATCAAAGGATCTCTCTTAGATCTGTGTTGGTACAGCACCTGGCACAATGGAATGCCGGTCCAGGACTGGGGCTCCTAGGTGCTATGGGGAGACACAAAATAAATAATTATACTAATTGTTGTTCCAGACGCAGCAAAGACACATTTCAAAATGCGCAAATACAGTAACTTTGCCCCTTCATTCAAGCTCCCTCCTCCACCAAGCACCCTCTCTCTCCTCCTTTAAACCCACGTCTCCCAGGAATGCTTCCCAATGTTGTCACCTCCCTCCATTCATCCTCTCCTTTACTCCTGCCTTATGTCTGGTGTTTACCTTGTCTAGCCTAGACTCCGTTCCTTCTCTTATTGAAAACAATAAGGGTCTGTCTGCACTGCTTTGTAAACCTGGGTCTGTGGGACCCAGGCTTGTGGATTTGGTGTGTTCAAGGCCATGCTAGAGCGTCTACACTCTATTGTAAACCTGGATTTACAGTTTTTGGACTTGGGTCTCAAAACCACGCTGATGCATCCATACTGCACTACACAGGCCTTCTGACTCAGGTCTGAGGCAGGCCTGAGCTGCATCTTCACTGCAAAATGACAGGGCTAGAGTCTCAGCAGGACTTGGGATCAGACACACACACCCTGTCCCCCAGGCGGGTTCTAGGAGCCAGGTCCTGAGGGCTTGCTGACCTGAGTGAGACTGATTTGTGTGTGGACGGTACGGGGGCTTGGACTCAAACCCGAGCCTAGATTTACAATGCAGTGTAGACATATCCCCAGAGCTCTGCCATAATCTGAATGAGAGCAAAATCAAGACCTTAGAAAAAGCTTTTGGTGCACGGAATGTGCAAAGTGCTCTGCAACGATACACTTATTACTATTATTTATGTTGTGTATTGTGGTAGTGCCTAGAGACCCCAACCCACTGGGGGTCCCTTTGTGCTAGGCACTGCACATACACATGGTAAAAGGACAGTCCCTACCCAGAAGAGCTAACAGTCTGAAGACCTGACCTAACAGGTGAGTGAAATGGACAAGCAGGCAGTGGGAAGGGCGGAGAAGGGAATAAAAATGATGGGGTGTTATAGCATGGACTAGCTGATGGCACAATTTATAGATGCTAGCCAGGATCAGTAATTGCAACCTGCCAGCTGATGGATATTATTATTAGGAATTAAAGATTTCCGTTTGGGCAGAAATTCCTTCTCTACTTTGACCTGCACAGCTTGGCCCTGATCCAAAGCTGACTGAAGTCACTGGAAGAGTTCTCATTGAGCTGAAGGGACTTTGGATCAGGCCCTTTGAGCAGCTAGAAATACTGTTGCATGTGGACAACTGGTGCATTAGCACTGGGAAGAAATGCAAAGATAGAGTTAATATTTTGGTCAGACATGCAAGGGCTGAAAAACAAATAAAGCAGGGAAATAAGTGGGGACAAATGTACAATCCGTACCAGGTGTTTGCAAAAGCGGCACCCATTGGCCAATGTTCTTTTTCTCATTATAACTCATTTGCAGATCAAACTCAGGAATTATCTCCAGGGACGTTTTCGGATGTAAATAGATGACTAGGCATGTTCTTATCATTTTTGCTGTCCCTAGTATTTATGCTTTATATTGTTTCCCGGGCACACTTCAATCAGATCATCTCGAAACTCCCAGCCAGATCAGGAGTGTTTTGACTGAAATGAAGATTAAACATTATTTGGGGATGAGTCACAGCCACTAGCAACAAGATCAGCAAGAACTTTGGGGGCCTCTAGGGTGGAAAGTGCTGTATAAATGTATGGCATTTTTTATTTCTCATCTTATCACAGCACAATTGTTCACATCCTCTTTGTAGCATCCTTCTGTCTACTTAAACGCCAGTGTCTTAGACCCTCAACCACACAGCCAGATTCCGCTCTCAGTTATATCAGTTAAACAATGGAGTCATTCCCTGTGTAGCTGTGTCCCTGACACCCTCCCACTCTCTTCAGGCCCGTTATCATCCAAGTTGTTCTTCCCAAATCTGAATTGAAATCCCTGGACCAAACACACCCAGACTTTGAAAAACTTTAGATCTGGATTCAAACTTCGCAATCCAGCCCTTTATCTCTAGGATATGTATCTTTTTTCTATGGGTTACATCATACCACTGATTTGTTGGCATTGATTTCAATGGCGTCTTCTGCTTAAAAGGAACGAGATGACAGGGGCCTCCCGTATGGTGCCCAAAACTGTACGTGCTGTCCAGGATTTTCCAAAAGTGACCTGTGATCTTGGACACCCAATTCAAGACATCTTAAAGGGAGCTGAATTTCTGCAAACTGGTGCTCAGCACTTTCAGAAAATCAGGCCCTACCTGTTTTTGAAACTCCCATCATCAAAATATCTGAACACTGCATGATCTTTAGTGTATTTATCCTCACAGCATCCCTGGGAGGTAGGGCAGGGCTGTTCTCTCATTGTATAAATGAAGAAGTGAGGCACAGAGAGAGACTGTGACTTGCCCAAGGTCACACAGGAAGTCTGTGGCAGAGCAGGAAATTGAAACCAGGTCTCTCAAGCCCTAGTCTAGGGCTCTAACCACTGGGCCATCCTGCCACTGTCAAGATGCCCTACATGTTTCTAGTTGGGCTCCTGAAGTAACTGGTCTTTAGACAATCCTGCAGTACTGCCGACCCCCAAACATTCAAAAATCATGACTGCGGCCCTCAAAAATCATAAAACTGCTGGGTTTGGAGCCTCGAGGTTTCACATTTTCAAACTCTTCTCCACAACTGTGATGTCTAGTAACTTACTTACTATTTTAAATGAAAGACAAGACTGTCAAGTAATATCCTGATTCCAGAAGCTGGGGATTTAAGAAAAACACATGATAGTCAAAAACACTGATCTTGTGCCACTCTTCCAAGCAAAGTCTAACCAGCGTGTGTAAAGTAGGAAGAACCCTTCTGGCTCTCATATTTACACAACCCCTGTACTCCCCTTCCCTGCAACCACTGGGCATTTTACAAGGCCAACAGTGATCATATGGGCCGTGCTGAGTGTATTGTACTTGGCCTTCTTAGCCATATGTATTCAAGCAGGTGCCTGTGCCTCTCTGGGCTTGTGAATTCTTCCTTCCCTAGTCAATATGTGCAGGTTGGTAGAAGATGAGGGAAAAGGGGAGTTAATTTCCAGGGCTATTCAGGCATTAATTTGATGTCTCAGTCCTGGCACACAGTGCAGGTGTGGACACTGTTTTGTTTGCTGCTGAGCGTGGGTGGCGCATATAAGAGGTTTGGGGAGGCTAAGCCTCCCCCAGAAACGCTGGCCATGCAGGAGGGCAAATGCCGTGGATGCGCGGGCACCTCCTTTTGGAGGCGTGCCAGCCAGCTGCCTTTGGAGCACCAGAAGTGAAGCTCCCTAGAAGTGGGATTGCACCAGCGTCCAGACTGTGGCTCCACCCATACTCCGCCCCAAGGACCTGTCTCCACTTGGCCTCTTCCTCCAAGGCTCCTCCCTCGCTCCATCTCTTCCCCGTAGCCCCCCGACCATGGAGAGGAGCAAGCAGCAGACAGGCGGTGGGGTGGGGACTCAGGGGGAGAGGCAGAGAGGTGCATGCGGGAGGGGCGCAGAAAGAGTCAGAGTGGAGGCAGGGCCTTTTGGGGGCCAGGGCCACAGTCTGGGCACCGGTGGCTCCCCCACGTCTAGGGAGCTTCCGGCACTCACGTGTAAGCCTCCCCAAACGGAAGACTCTCGCGCTGCCTATGTGGCGGAGATTGATGGTCACTTGGTGGATAGTCCAGAGGGGAGCTAGACCTGCTAAAGGGAAGGGACTGTTTGGGAAGCCATACTGCCAAAGGAAAGATGTCTTCCTTGTGTGGTGTAACTGCGTCTCCTGCATCCAGCCAAGACATTCAGGGATGGAGAAGCTGCTTTGCAGCACCTCCGGGCGATGGGTTGGTATTTTCTCCATTCTGCAGCTGAGAAACAGAGAAAGGAGCTGACTTTTCCAAAGCCATCTTGCTGGCTTGGTTAAATTAGGCATTTGAAAAGTATTAATATCGTGTTTCCAGGGTGGATAAGAATCAATGATTTTTTTTAAAAAAATTTAAAAAATCAGATTTCTTTTTATTTAAATCGGATTTTTTTGATAAAATGCTTTTTGAGGGGAAAAAACCTAGCTATAGTTTCAATTAAGATACATTATAGCTCAAAGATATCTTATCATGGAATAGGGATTATAAATTCTAATTCTATAGTATGAGACAATATATTCACGTAATGTTTAAGAAAAGTTTTGTAAATGAGTTCCAATAGTTCATGGATTAGGGACCCAATTTTATGGGGTGCCAGGGGCTTCTGTATAGATTATTTAGGTTAATCTTTCTATCTAACCAATGGGACTCAGTGCTCAGTCTAGAAGATACCATCAGAGATGCTTAGTTTTGCAGTTCTCAAACTGTGGATTTGTGTCTCCAGAGGTAACATGCTTGTTAACAGCAAAAGTGTTTTTAAATAAACAAATAATATAGAGAGGTGAGAAACAACAGACCTCAACTCTATTGTCCCTCTGCAAATTTGTGTACACAGAGTCAATACCTTACCTCTCTCTAAAGGTGCAAAGTTTCAAAAAGTTCAATGAATAGAAGATTGCTGGGAGTGGAATAGATCTGGACTAAGAGAAGAAGTCTGGAGATAAATGTGAGAAGCGAGGGACATATGCTTGTTTTGTTAAAATATTATATGTTTGCTGTTGAAGAAAAAAATCCAGAATACAAAACCTTGTTGTTTTAGCTAAATAAAACAATTTAAATGTCTATCTGGTGATGTTCTCCTCCTAATACAGCATGGCAAGAAAATCCTCCAAATATTAATGATTAACCTGTTGAATTGGAGATAGTTCACCTCCCAATGACTTCATAAATATCTGCTTCAGTTACCTTTGGTAAATGAAATAACCAAACAATCATTCATTTTCCGATATAGTTGTAAAACTAATCTGAAAAGTTTTCAAAATAAATCACTGTTTAAAAATGTATAGTGTGTACCTTCTAAAAATGACACCTACATCTGCCACTGAGTTGTGAAGAATATGTATTAAGGTTATAACAACCAACAAGAATGTACTTTTATGTAGAAAACCATGATTAAATCGAGTCTTCCTGACTAGTGATTTAAATCAGGATTTAAATCAAATCCACCCTGCGTGTCTCAGAAGAGTTTGCTATTCCTGACTTCCTGCCCCACACTGTTGTACAGAGTTGTTGGGTGCCATTTAAGAAATGCAATATTTCACCCTAGTGTTGGATGAAATGAGCCCTGGTATATTGTATACATAGAGGATTGATTCTGATTTCATGCTGGTGTAAATCAAGGGAAATTCCACTGAAATCAACAGTTACCCAAAGGTAAAGCCAGTGAAAATGGGAGGAGAATCAGGCCTGTGGTTTGTAATGAGCCGATGAAAGCCACCTGTGCGGTGTGGCCAAAACTTGTGATTTTATAGCCAGTCTTACAATATTTTGCAGTTTTTCTTAAAACACCAGTACCCAGAGTCAGGGGATTACATGAGAATCCCACCACTCCTTAAAAAAGAAAGTGCAATTCTAGGCCTGGTGCTTGTGGAGAAAAGCTGGCCAACGTGAACCCTAAAGGCTGGGAACCCTGGAGGCAAATAGAAAGAACCCAGATTTTATTACTTCTTTTAGAAAATGTCATGATCTTTGAACCCTTGGGGATGGGCCGCCACAGAGAGAGTAACGGCTCGATCTCCTCGCTCGGCCAGCCGACGTTCTCAAAAGCTTCTTCCAAGCTTCCAAGCATTCACAGCCACTGGCAACAAGATCAGCCAGAACTTTTGGGGCCTCTGGGGTGGAAAGTGCTGTATAAACGCATGGCATTTTTTATTTCTGGTCTTATCACTGCTAACATCCCAGCCTCATCTCCACTCAGCTTGACAGAGGCTGCTTTTCAATCCAGCTTTAGATAGACCTTCTCGGAGCCATTTCTTCAGCAAAGCTGAATGCTCTAGAAATGGGTTTCCTTCTCCAACACGAGATTCCACTCTCCTTTAGACCTCTCAGCTGTTGTGCAGGCTGGTGCGGAGCCTCAAGACAGGCTTTATTTTCTTCTTTCCAATGCAGCTTCCAGGGCTGCAGAGACTCAGCAGGTGACTCTCACTTTTGCCAGGCTGTCTGCATCCAACATTTCCTGCCTCTCTGACATCAGGGCATTGAACGGCCTGGAAAGTACATCTCAAGTAAGTGGAGTGCATTAGTTTCCACTAATGGAACATTTGTTATCCTGCTCTTTTCAGCACTGGTGCCAGTGAAATGAACGGTCTCCAACCACTATAATTCCTTCATGGGGGATTTAAAATAAAAAAAGCAGCACCAGCAGCTTTCGCAGCCACATTGTTGACTTGTGGTTTGGGGGGATGAACAAGAGGTGAGTCTTTGACTGATATTAAAGATCACAGATGAAATCTGAACAACCGGAGATGTGCACTGCCGATGAAAAATTAGCCTCCAACTTCTAGCAGACTGGCAACATGGTCCAAGGCGCAAGGGAGTGGGGTGTAGTCTAAGTCCAACTGACCAGTGTGGGTAAGCTTCACACATGTTGTGATTAGAGCTGGGTGGAAAATGCTCTTCTGGTCTGTCACAGGGTGGCTGGCCCCTTTAACTGAAGTAGGTCCAGCACCCCTGTGCCAGAACAAGGCACAAATGTCCCAGTTGAGGAGGTGGGCCTTCCTGCACCTGGGGCAATAGGGGGACGGAGAGATACAGTGAAAGGGAACTGGCTGAGAGAGGATTAGAAAGCTCTTGGAACCAGGAGCAGCAGGATTGCCAGGGTTCCCTGGGAGGGGAGGCAGTGTGGCCTGAAATGTAAAGGGTGAGCGGAGGAACTGGTTTGTTTGTTTCAACCCGCCTAAAAGAACCTGTGGGTTGGCAGAGAGTCCTCAGCAAGCTGGGGGGAAGCCCAGCCTTGTTATATCATCTCGCAAATATTTTCGAGAGTTTGAATATTTTTCTCCCCATCTCGAGTTGGGACAGAAAGTTAGAATCTTGAAACTATTCACTAACTGGAAAACTCATTTTTGGGGCGGGGGGGGGGGGGAGGGGGGAAATGTTTTGTCTCAGTAATTGCAAAATGCTTCATTTTGACTTTGACCTTTTTCATGTAAACCACTTTTCAGTCTAAATTTTGAAACAAAAAGTCATTTTGAATGAAAACCCGGATTTCGTGGTTGCTGTTTAGAACATATCAACATTAAACATGGGGACAATTCCTCACCTATTTTTCCGGCTACTTTTTCAGATCAGGAAATTCGTCCAACCCGGTCCTGTATTGCAAACAATTTCGGTTGCAATGGACCCGGAGCAGCTCTAGCTATAACGTCCACCCTGACATCTGCAAAGTGCTTTCCATTTCCATACGGAGATTAGTGAACTGGAGCAGCAGCGGCTGATTGCTCCATTACAGAGCCTTGTCTCCTTTAATGGTTTGATAAAAGGAGGGTGACAGGAAGATAAATAGAGATAATACTTTAGGCGTCTTACACTAGAACCATTATCATTAACGGCATTAATTAGCTTATAATACACTGTATAGAAACATCAAACACAACCATTCTAAGGGGAAGTAACCTGATAATTGTCAGTAACATGATAGCGTAGCTTTAGCACATAGTGAGCATTCAAGATGGCTCGCCCTGCACCACAGCATTGCAGGGTAGAATTCCCCTGGCCGCATCGCAAACAACATCACAAATGTTAGCCAAGTCATTACAAAAAACCATCATTACGGGATGGGCCTCAATAGACAGGGGCTTCGTAATGGACTGTATAGGCACACTGCCTCCCCTCCCAGGGAACCCTGGCAATCCTGCTGCTCCTGGTTCCAACAGCTTTCTAATCCTCTCTCAGCCAGTTCCCTTTCACTGGGTCTCTCCGTCCCCCTATTGCCCCAGGTGCAGGAAGGCCCACCTCCTCAACTGGGACATTTGTGCCTTGTTCTGGCACAGGGGTGCTGGACCTACTTCAGTTACAGGGGCCAGCCACCCTGTGACAGACCAGAAGAGCATTTCCCACCCAGCTCTAATCACAACATGTGTGAAGTGTACCCACACTGGTCAGTTGGATTTAGCCTACACCCCACTCCCTTGCGCCTTGGACCATGTTGCCAGTCTGCTAGAAGTTGGAGGCTAACTTTTCATTGGCAGTGCACATCTCCGGTTGTTCAGATTTCATCTGTGATCTTTAATATCAGTCAAAGACTCACCTCTTGTTCAACTGTTAGTTTCTAAGGTGCCACAAGTACTCCTTTTCTTTTTGCGAATACAGACTAACACGGCTGCTACTCTGACACCTGTATAGCCTTTAACGTTCAAGTCGCTGGCTCCAATCCTGGCCAGGTTGGGAGAGACTAAAGCTTGTTCGCATTTGGAGGATGAAATGAATTACGTTGGTAGGTTGCAGTCCAGATTCCGCTTATCTCAGGTACTTATATGGCTCCCATTGCTGTCATATCTGAGCATCCCTCTCTATTTAATGTATTTATCCTCACAACTCTTCTAGGAGGTAGAGCAGCGCTATAGCCCTCTTTTGCGGGACTGAGGGACACAGACACTATGTGACTTGCCTGAGGCCCCATAGGAAGTTTGTGGCAGAGCAAATAGTCAAATGCCACTCTCCCGACTCCACACTCATGCCAAACCGCTGGATCACCCTTCCCTTGGGGCAACGGTCAGTAACACAGAAGCCACAGCGCCAGTGAGCACTCTCCATGCCAGCAGCCGCACAACAGCCAAAAAGTGACCACACCATGAAATCGTGCTGTAGTGGGCCACCAAAGCTCCTTTGCTGGGGGTGTGGTGGAGGTGAAAGAGACACGTGCACTGCTGATCCCAGTGCTATCGCTTCTCTGCATAGCTGTGGAGGAATTCAGGCTCCTGGGCTGGGAATCCAGCTTTACAGTAACAGAATTTTCTTAAAAGAACCAAACCCCCAAAATTCCAATCACTAAATGGATGTTTAGAGTGAAGTTAGTCAAAAAAAAAAAAAAACCTGGGGATTTTTGGGAAAATTCATAATGTCTAATAAAGTAATCAGTTACAGATTTGGGGATTTTTTGACCTGCGCCAAAGGTGGTCAAAACCAATAGGCTATTTTTGCAAAACGTGTGTGTGAAAATGTCAGTCTGTTTTATTGTTGTTGTTGACATTTTTCAACCCCCCACCCCGCTCACAAAAAACAAATTCCTCAAAATTTCAAGTTTGGAATGAGCCCCATCAGCTGTAGTCCAGAGACGTGCTCACCCAACCCACTTTTAAACCACACAAATCTGTGGCCACAAACAGATCGTCCATGGTCATCAGCAAAACTGCACCCACGTCACTTGAGGATTATAGAGAGACAAGGTGGGTGAGAGAGACAAGCTTTCACGGAGCTCTTCTTCAGGTCTGCTTGAGGATTAAAGAAGTTTGGCTGATACCTTGTGAGCAGCAAAAGAATTCCCGTGAGATCTCCATTAACATTCCCTCTTTTTGCAGAAGATCAGAAGTTAGAAATTGAGACAGTCCACTCCTGAGCAGGTGAGATTCCATCCAGCAGTGAGCAGCGGTGCACACTAGTCAGTCTATTACAACACCCACTTCCCAACTCCTGTATTTTCATACTGTTCCCATACGATGAAACCAAGCCGGACCACGACAGGTAGAAGCTACTGCCACTGAAGCTGCAGTGTTCTTCCTGGGAGTCCATGTCACAAAGCAGTGATGCTCTTGGCAAGATGGTTTAGGCCCAGATCCTCAAAAGTATTTAGGCACCTAACTCCCATTGACTGGGAGAGGTGACTAAATATCTTTGAAAATCTGGGCCTTAGTCTTTACCCATGGGTAAGTTAGACATTTGCAAGACATTGTGACTCCAGGAAGAGCTGGTGCCTTCCACTGCTGTAAGCAGCCTGGCCAGGACGGAAGCCCCTACTCATGAGAGACCTGGCTTCCATCCTTTACCCTGTGAGCAAGTAGGGTTGGGAGGCCGGTGGGCATATCACATTCACCCCCCGGGACACACTATGCAGCCCCTGCAGCAGCTCAGCTATGAGGTGCATTGAATGGGCTCCAAAAAGGCATGTTCTCCAGTCCTTCTGATCCAAGGAAGGTCACTGCAATCAGAAATTTGGGGATGGTTTCGTAACCAAGGCAGGAGTCATCTTTTGAGGTTGAAAAATAAAACAAAGCGGACAGCAGAGAGACTGACAGCTGGAGCCTGCTAGATCTATTGCTATTGACCATGAGCTTGTTTAAGGGGGAAGTTATTGGCTATGGTATTATCTCAGCTAAGAGGGAAAAGGAAACATCAATACTGGAATTGTAAAAGAATAATAATAATAAAAAAACCCACAGCGCTGCTGTGAAATAATGGGACTGCAATGACTAGCGAGACAGACATATAGATGGGGTGAGGTTATTGCAATGGCTCTCAGAGGTATTGGGAATGAGCAGCTACATTCCATTGTGAAAAATTATAATGAGCCAAATTTGTCGGCTTGCTGATTGCATATATTGGTTGTCTGGATAGCCAGGCTGAACTGGGTTCCCATGTGCCTTACAGCAAATGTCCAGAGGAAGGAGATCATGGGGATTTTATTATTCTTTGCTTACATGTGGTACATGAGTTTATTGGAAATGTCTCACATTTCGGATCAAAGGGACTGCAGATGGATTTGCTGCTCTCACTCTATGTTATCCTGTCTACATGGTCCCAGGGCAACGGTTAAATAATAATAAGAATGATGTCTATTTCTTACATGCTGGTTCACAATCTTTAATGTATTTACCCTTGCAACACCCCTGAGAGGTAGGGAAGCATTAGTATCACTAGTTTCGAGATAGGAAACTGAGGCACCGAGAGGCTGAGTGACATGCCCACGGTCACACAGGAAGTCCATAGCAGAACAGGGAATAGAATCCAGGTTTCCTATGTTCTAGGCCAGTGCTCTAACCTTTCTGCTCTGCTTGCACAAAAAGAAAAGGAAGCTAGGGTGTTTGGGCCTTGCTGTATTGAATCGGACGTACATTTTCTCCAGGCTTAGGAGACATGACTTACGTGTGTGTCTGTCATTGTATGTGGTTCAGAGAACAGGGGTCAGCTAGGCATGCAGGACGGTTATAAACGCAAGGAAAGCAGCTGTCTCTCTGCATCATTGGGAACCTGGGTTTATTTCCCCCGGGGACTACTTGTTCCATTTTATTTATGATCTTTAATGGCAATACCCCAAATGGAGACTGCTCCACAGCTGGGACTAGCTCCCAGAAGAGGGACTGTCCCAGGAGTGATCGTCAGCAGCATCAACTTCCCCACCCACCCCCCGGCCAAGACTGAAGCCAGGCACTATCTTCATCAGACACCCTGAAGGAATCCCTGGGTGTGTAATCAGTCTGGGCATCTTGGCTCTGTCCTAGGAGATATAAGGCAATCCCGAGCACAGGCTGCTGGCCTGTCTCCCCAGCCCAGGAAGGAGTAATGCCACACCCAAACCACTGTTCAGGCCCTTCCTTCAAATACAGAACTCGCAGAGTAACACGAGCACCACTATGCCCCTGACTGAGGCAGGCTGCAGGGGGCCCAGGGGCCTTTCCCCTTCGTCCCTCCCCCTGCGCTGGAGCCAGCCACAAAAGCCCACCTCCCTCCTGCGGTTTTCCCTCTTCATTTGAGCCCTTTCAGCCCTCCATAGGAATCACCTGGCCCCTTCCCAGTTGGGCCTAATAATGGACTAGAGCTACCTGGCCGTTTAAGGGGCAGGCCACCCAGTGACAAGTCCTGGGGCTGCTTTTGAAGCAGGGGTGGACTAAGATGACTTTTGATGCTGTTCCACCAAAACTTTACACTCAGCTACACGGCTTCCAGCGGCAGCCGGTCCACAGGACTGGCATCCAGGATCATCTCCCCCTCTCCACACGTGAGCCCTCTGCTGGTAGCAGCCAACACCAATGAGCTGCTTGTGCTGCCTTCTACTCAGTGAAGGCTTGACCCAAACACCCATTAAAGTCAACAGATGCCCACCGACCATCCAGGTAAAAGGATGGTCTCGTATTTAAATGGGGACTCAGGAGACCTGGGTTCAACTCTCAGCTCTGCCCTAAGCTGTCTGGGTAAGTCACTTCCTCCGTGTCTGTTTCCCATCTGCAAAATGGGGCTAGTGGTTTCCTACCTTACGGAGCGGCTGGGAGGATAAATCCATTGAGCGCTATGAGGTGCTCAGATACTGCAGCGAGGAGGCTGCAGATGTACCGAGCTAGGCCTAGTCCTGGGTCCCCACCGTGTCCGCAGCCCTATCGAACATGGTCCTGGATCCCAAGGGACTTGCTTGGATGCTCAGCTGCTTTGCAGACTGGATGGTCCATCGTCCCCCACAGTTTGGGCTGCAGTGCTGGGCCAGTGTCGCTGCACACCACTCCCAAAGGACCAGGCAGGCGAGCATGTGGCTGGCTGGGAGCAGAGAGGGGTCCAGGGGTATTTTCTCCCTGTGTGTCTAGAAGCACAATTCCCCACCCCCAACAGCTCTTCTGGGCCAGTTCTGCTCTCCCGCACGCCTAGTGCAGCAGAGTGCAACTGCCATGACTGAGCTCAGTTTTAGGGGCCTTTAAAATTTTGTCTTCTATTTACTGAAATGGAGGCTGCTACCATTCCTCCCCCCACACCCCCCGCCCGACTCAGTGAGGCTCATAAAAATTAAGTGACAGAAAGAAAAAGAACCCACTGCCACCAATGAAATATCCCTCCCTAAAGCCTCCTGGAGGTCTCCTGTGGTGCAGCCTGATGAGGCCAGGCATAGATCACCTCCTTCCCCTTGCAGAGAGAGAGCTCTCTTCAGAGATGCACAGAGAGGGCCTAATTCGGATCTCGCTTGCAGTTGCAATGTTCTTCCTCTGCAGGCCTGGCGGCAATTTTTTCTCTGTGGTCTTCCAGAGCTTGTCAGTTTCAGAAGCAGGATTCCCCTCCCCCCACATACACACACTTTTTCTTCCCAAAATAGGGAGAGAAAACAAGAGCCCGCCCCCACTTCCTTTACAGAGCATGGCAGGAGAGGATCGGTGCGCTGTAATTATGCACAGACTTCTCCAGGTACAAAGCCCCCAGACAAGATGAGTTACCATCTGTCAGATGGAAACACCAGCTAAGTGCCACCTGGCTTCTCAAAGGGACGGGACCTGTTTAACATTGAGCCAGCTTCCCACCCAGTGTAAACCAGCATAGCTTCATTGTTCATTCGCAGATGACACTAAGCTGGGAGGAGAGGTAGATACGCTGGAGGGTAGGGATAGGATACAGAGTGACCAAGACAAATTGGAGGATTGGGCCAAAAGAAATCTGATGAGGTTCAACAAGGACAAGTGCAGAGTCCTGCACTTAGGATAGAAGAATCCCATGCACCGCTGCAGACTAGGGACCGAATGGCTCGGCAGCAGTTCTGCAGAAAAGGACCTAGGGGTTACAGTGGATGAGAAGCTGGATATGAGTCAGCCGTGTGCCCTTGTTGTCAAGAAGGCCAATGGCATATTGGGCTGTATTAGTAGGAGCATTGCCAGCAGATCGAGGAAAGTGATTATTCCCCTCTATTCAGCACTGGTGAGGCCACACCTGGAGTATTGTATCCAGTTTTGGTCCCCCCACTACAGAAAGGATGTGGACAAATTGAAGAGAGTCCAGCAGAGGGCAAAGCAAATGATTAGGGGGCTAGGGCACATGACTTACGAGGAGAGGCTGAGGGAACTGGGCTTATTTAGTCTGTGGAAGAGAAGACTGAGGGGGGATTTGATAGCTGCTTTCGACTATCTGAAGGGGGGTTTCAAAGAGGATGGAGCTCGGCTGTTCTCAGTGGTGGCAGATGATAGAACAAGGAGCAATGGTCTCAAGTTGCAGTGGGGGAGGTCTAGGTTGGATATTAGGAAAAACTATTTCAGTAGGAGGGTGGTGAAGCACTGGAATTGGTTACCTAGGTAACCCAAATCCTTAGAGGTTTTTAAGGCCCAGCTTGCCAAAGCCCTGGCTGGGATGATTTAGTGGGTGTTGGTCCTACTTTGAGCAGGGGATTGGACTAGATGACCTCCTGAGGTCTCTTCCAACCCTATGATTCTATGATTCATTGACTTCACCTATTTTTTAAGGCCAGGAAGGACCATTATGATCACCAATCTGAGCACATGTAAAGAGCCACAGGATCAGAGCAGGAGATGTGGGATTCCTGCATTCACACTTGCTTGTAAATTCTTAGCTAAGCAACAGCTATTTGTCTATCTAGGCATTTATACACCCCATCGTCATAGTATC
Source organism: Chelonia mydas (assembly GCF_015237465.2). Taxonomy (NCBI): domain Eukaryota; kingdom Metazoa; phylum Chordata; order Testudines; family Cheloniidae; genus Chelonia; species Chelonia mydas. The sequence continues at coordinate 339,720,806 of NC_057849.1, forward strand.
TAGGTACCCCACACTCATTAAGGGGCTTATTCCCACCACATCCTTGTAGGATTATTTTTTTACACCTCGGGAATGGAGGCACAGACTGATAAAGCGACTTGCCCAAGGTTACCCAAGAAGTCTGTGGCAGGGTGAAAAATTGAACCCAGGTGTCCTGGGTCACAGTCCAGTTATTTAACTACAAGCCTACATGGCCTCTAAAGGCAGCAGCATTCCATGAAATACCATGGAACGTGGGCGAGTCTATAGTTCTCAATTAAAGTGGTGGTGGGAAAGGGTGGTGGGGAATGTTTGTAATAAAGGAACAACCAAGTACTAGGTCTATTCAGTGAACGTATTTGAGTAGGAGTCAGTTAAAGGCTGCTTCACAGTAATTGTATCACACATTCACGTTTATCTTGCAATAAAACATTTGAGTTTTCTTTATGCTCCGCCAAGGCAATTAATTCCTGCTGGAAAACAGGGCAAACTCACAGAACGGTTGTACGACAGAAACAAGCAGAGAAAAAAAATCCCTCAGATGGGAACCTCGGATGGGAACCTAGGGACCCCTTGTCCTCCCCTATCAGCCCCCCAAAGGCAGAGCTGCTATAAATCTTCTGGTCCCGATGACAAATGAATGCCAAGGGAACCAGCTGTGCACCTCCCCAGAGCTGTCCATTCTGAGATGGCTTAGGTGGCCAAGAGTAATACTTCGTTATTAAGCCAGAGGTCTCCAATCTGTGGCCCGGAGTGACATGTGGCCCAGGACGCTATAAAGCAGGGCCCTTGAGGGTGGCTATGTTAAGAAGGACATGTGTATTTGATGAGGGAGTGGAAACGTGCTCCCTGAACCTGCAAGCCTTTAAACCGGTGTGTTTGATTCAGCCCCATGGCTCCAGAAAGGCAGCCATGGGCACCTCCTGCCGAACCCTCTCCCCTGCAGCTCCACACTGAGCCGAGAGTGCTCTGAGCTGCTGTCTCTCCCCTGCTACAGCTGCTCTGCAGCATCGGGCAGGCTGTTGCGTCACAGAGGAGGGAAGAGAGTAGCTCTGGCTGCTCCGTTGCCTGCTTCCCTGGTGTGTGGTGGGAGCCCCTTGGAGAGAACAGGAGCTATGCCTGAGCTAAGGGGAACAGTTACAGGGTTGACTGTGGCCCTTTGACCTTTCTGAAAGACTTTGTGCAACCACCCATCTGGAGAGGTTGGACGCCCCTGCGAAGCTGGTGCAGATGGGGGCTGGCAGGCACGGTTCCAGCCCCGAGGAGTTTGCAACCCAAACAGTGGTAGATAAATAAAATCATAGAAATACAAATGGGCCATAGCGGAGGGCAGCAGACAACATGGGGAAGCTATTGCTCCCTGGCACTTGTTTTCCAAATGTAATTGGCCCCGCTGGGGCCGACAAAAGGCTGAGAAGGTTTGAAGGTTCAAAAGGGTTTGAAGCTGAGGGTCGTCCTTCAGCACCATTAGCACCAGCCTCTGTAATGTGATCATTCTAAAGGATTATGTTCTTTGTAGTAGCAGGCTCACAAACCACTTGTGTGGCACAACCATTAGCAGGGGGAAAAAGAGTCACTTTCCTACTGTGTGTTACGCACCACCCTGACCTCGGGAAGCTCATCTCTACTCACCGAGGTCTACCAAAGTTGAAGCCCCCTGCAGGGTGTCACATATGTAATCAACCCCACCCTTGTGCTGAGTGGGGGGTTTGAACCCTGGTCCTTGCAACCGCTCTACTTATTCATGCATGAAGCTCGTTCTGCTTTGGATTGAGACTACTGGGAACTGGAAATAGCTTCCCAGAGGGCAATGCAACACCTCCCACCCACTGGCCTGCCACGATACCTCAACCCTCCCCAGTAGTGACAGAAGGGAGGTCAGGCCAAGGTTTTCACCAGTGACTCACAATTCTGGGTGCCTCCTTTTACAGGTGCCCAACTTGAGTCACCTTAGAGGGGCCAAGTTTCAGAAGGTACTCAGTACCCACCCTCTCAAAGTCAAGTCCTTTAAGGGTGTCCCAAATACGGAGGCACCCAAAATCACCAGTCCTCTTAGCCTCCATGGTCCATTCAGTATTTGGGGTCTCTGAAGAGACTGCCAACTAAAGAGCCCAATCATTCTTTGTACTTGTACGGCGACCTCGCCTGAGGATCTCAGAGCACATTACAGAACAGGATTGAATCAAGATTCACACGCCCTGGTAGTGAAATGAGTCAGTGTTATTCTCCCAGTTTTCAGATGGGGAGGACAATGCATAGCACAGAGAGGAGACGTGACTTATTCGGTGTCTCAAAGAGAGTCTGCCACAGAGCTGTGAATAGAGCACAGATCTCCAGACTCCCACTTCTGGGCTGCAACCACACAGACCATCCTTCCTCTCCCGTACTAGGTGGGAAGTGGACAGGGCTCCACTAGGACCTGAACTTTGAGCCACCAACTCATTCCACAGAGGCCAAGGAGCAGCCCTTGGATGTTAATTACTTTGAGTTACTCTCAGATGGGCCGCAGCGGCTGATTGTTTTCTAACCACGGTGGTTGCACTGTCCCCTTGTCATCCTCCTCCCCTAGCTCACAATATCCATCCGTTGTCTATCATCCTATGTTGACAGTAAGTTCCCTGGGCAGGGAGTGTCATTTGTATCTGGATAGTGCCTAGCACCATGGGGCCATGGTCCCCAGCTGACCACAGCGCTGGGCTGGATCCATTCCTAGGCCCCTGGGGAGTCCACCCCCAAATATGTTCTAAATGTTTTTTTCTTTTCACCATTTTCTGTTGGAGCTATGATTTTTCTTGCTTTGGAACACACAAGTTCAGCCCCCCCCTGGGTTTTAGATATATAATAGCAACTAAAGAAAAAGAAAAGAAAGAAAATCACTTATTTTCCCCTGTTAATAAGACATATATATTTTGCTTTCTTCCTCCCCCTGCCATCCCTCTCAGTTCTTTCCCTGATTCCAGGCTCGGTTGCCGTGCACTCCACAGGAACATCTCCTCTGTGTTTGCCATCTCTGCAGGAGATGTTATTGCCTCTTGGATTCAATGCATCTCTTTTCCTCTCCACCCTCCTTTCCTGCCATTTCCCACTCAGAGCACAGCTGATTCTACAAACTAATGTCAAGCCACACACCTTAGAGCTCACCCTCCCCACGCAGGGATACTTAGCAAACATTCACCCTCCCGGGGTCCCAGACCCTGGGCTCCAGCCCCGGCCTGAATGTCTGCACCGTGATTTTTCAGCCCTGCAAGCCTGAGTCAGCTGGCCTGGGGTCAGCTGCAGGTTTTTTATCCCCATGACGTCATACGCGTTGCCTGTCTGTGCTGTAGTTCCCCACCTGTACACTGAAGAGGACACGCCTTTGAGGATAATGGGGTTCATGAACTGTAGGTGTAAGGGGGTTGGTTTTTATCAAGCAGCTCTCCATGGCACCTGGGGCACCCCAGCTGAGGCTTATTTCTCTCATTGATGGGTCTGCGGAACTCTAGAAGGGGTCACAGGAGAGTAAAGCCTGTTTGATGAGCCTAGGAAGTCAGATGGGTGGGACTGGAGTCCAGTGGCCAATGAGAGAGAGAGAGAGACCATTCTCTCGTTGGCTGCTAGAGTTGTTCATTGGATCAGTGCCCACTATTTTGAGGCTAGATATTTGTAAGCCCTCGCTGGGCAGATCTGTCCTTGTCAATGTGCGGATGAGTGTGTCAGAGCAACAGAAAGTGCAGAAGCAGGAGAGAGGCGGCTCCAACTCAGGGATTTCGTGCCTATACAAAAGCAGAGAAGACAGCGAGGCCGAGGAAGAGAAGAGCCAGGCCCAGCGGAGCAGCAGCTGCCACCAGGAAATAGGAGCTCATGTCCTCTTCGGAGCCCCGCGTCCACTGAGCCCATATGAAGGTTCTTGTTTGCAGGCTGCCAGGTGTTTACATCGCTGCCTGCGGAGGCCGTAACAGGAGCCTTCAACGTGGCCTGCCGTGAAAACGCTGCGGAATAAACACCCTCGCCCGTTGAGCCCTGCGTTTCTCATTGTGCCACTCGTTCCTCCCTCCATCGCACGGTGCGGCAGATTGCCAGGAGCAGGGTGCCTGTCAGACGGTGGGGTTTCCCTCTCCCTCTCCCGGTCTCTTTGGTGCAATGCAGTATTTTCTGCTCTAGCTGCTTAACTCAATGGAACCTTGCAAGTGTTAAAGAAAACAAGGGGTTTGATCTTGCAAATCTCTCCCTGCCTGGATGCTCAGCTCGGAGAGGATTTGGAGGGGTGGGCCTGGGAAGAGGGTAGTGAAGAGGAGCCGGGTATAGGACAGTTTCCAGGCTGTGCTGTTAATAAGAACAGGAGTGGCTAGAGATCAGAGGAGCAGCAAAACGTTTAAAGATTCAGAGCCAAACTTTCCCGAAGTTTAAAGCCAAGGTTCTGCCCCACAGCCATTCCTAGCAGTGACCCAAGTTCTCACACCCATGCCCTTTCCCCCAGTGACCACGTGAACTCAGTGGGGTTTTCCCTGACCATGCCCCCTCTGACCCTCCGCATAACGATAATGGGAAAACACACCACTCCTGTACGTCACACCCGGCGTGTCTAGGCCTGAGCTAAAGGATCTAGATAAAATCACACTCCTCCCCTACACCTCACTCCTGCCCCCTCACCCCCAGTTCCAATCCAAAGCTTTTTGGAAGTCAAGGAAAGTTCAGTGAACTCCTCTTACTACCCTCTCTTTAGTCCATGGTTGTTCATTTCCTTGCTGCCTCTGCCCATCACTGTGCCAGGACCAGGACTTGGAGAGCCCAGATCCCATAGGAAGCACCATTCCAGGCTGACCTGCAGCAGGAAGAACTGGAATTCTCATGGTCCAGGCTGTTTGCTTGGGATTGCCAGTCAGTCTCTGCAGACCCAAGATACTCAGCTACGTACGGGAAATGTGGACGGGCGACTCGCAGACTGTGAGCCACTTGGCGCTCATCTATTTCTATGATTATTGTTTCTATTCCAGTAGCATCTAGGGGCCCAGACTGAGATCCAGGGTCCCATTGCGTTAGGACTGGGCCTAAACTTAGAGTCTGATGCAGCCGTAAGCCATCTCTCCGTGGGCTGTACAATCGCTTTGTGTGTGCACATGTTAAGGTGATGTATTTAGGGAGTATCCTTAAAGTCCCATGGTCCAGTCCCCTGCACCTTCCCAGTGAAAACAACAAGGCCTTTGCAACATCGCATTAAATAACAGTATTGTGTCCTCCTTTGCCACCCATCCTGAAGAAGCAGAAGCTGGTTTACATCTCCTTCCCCTAGTCAACATGGCTCGGTGATGAATTTAAGGGAGGGTGAGCTCTCCATAGCAGCAAACTGTGGCTTATCCCCAGATAGACACGCTTTCTGGAAGTGCCCCCGCTCCCCCTTGCTCTGCGGAGCTAACAAAAAATATATCTATGTTCCAGACTGCACAAGGCTCCTGCTTCTCACCCCTCTCGCTGTCCATTGTAATGAGAACACGGCAGTGCTGCTCCTTCCCCGGCTGCCGGGGCGCTTGTTTGAAGCAGTTTTGAGTCAATTGAATGAAAAGGAATCAATGAGTGGATATTGCAGTTTATGGATGGCTGAGTCAATCCCACAGGCAGTGATTAGAGGTCCACAGTCTCTTTTATGCCCACAGCAAGAAAATGACTTAAATTTGTTCCACTTTCGCTCCAAACAGGAGCCGAATTTGTAGTGGGCTGGGCTGTCAATTATGCCGTCTTTTAATATTCATCTGGAGGAAACAACAGTGCAGATTTCTTTTTTCTTTTCTTTTCTTTTTTTTTTTGTAAAAGGGGACTGCCATTTAAGACAGGTTTATTTGGCTCTGCCCCCCTTCTTTAAGCAGAGGACCAAAGGAAAGGCATTTAGGGAAGTCAAGAAAATACACAAGAGCAAATTCCTTGCCCTCCCTGCCCCTTGGCACTTAAATCAGTGGTGCACCCAGACACACATCATTTGTGCAAGAAAGCATGTTAACGCAAGACTAGCAGCTCACGGTGGAGGATAATTTCCCTTGCTTTCTTCATTGCCCCTTGCTGACACCACCAATGGGCTAAAGCGAATCTTTGCCACCCCTAGATCTGTTTACAACCTCAGATGTGCCCCAGCAAGAGAGCTTCAACTCCAGAATATGGTGCAGGCGCTGGACTGGGACCTGGGGTCCATCTCTGGCTTTGCTAGTGATTTCCTGTGTGACCCTGGATAAGTCACTTACGGGCAGGTTTTTAGAAGTGCTGATTGCCTGCTGCTCCCACAAACTTTGCTGGAATTTGTGGGCACTCTGATCCTTTGAAAATCAGGCCATTAAGTTTTCCAGCTGTAAGATGGGACAGTAATGCTTCCTTTCTCCCCTCCTTTGTCTGATTGAACCCCACAGCCTTTCCTAGTTGTAGTCCCACCAGGATATTGATGCATGCAAGGCAAGAAATAGCCTTTTATCCTGAAGGGCTAACAAGCTAGACAAAGGGTAGAAAGGGAAACGGGCACATAGACAGAAAGTGACTTGCACAAGGTCAGACTACCGGTCAGTAGCAGAGGCAGGAATAGAACCCAGCACCTAATCCAATGTTCTACCCACTGGACCACACTGCCCTGCCATTGTTCTACCCATAAAGGGAGACCTTAAATCTTCAGTCTCACTCCCTCTTGTTTTATCAGCGCTACATTCAGGCTTTGAGGCTTTTTTTTTTTTTTAATGGAGAAAAGATGCAGTAAAGTTTAAAATGCATTTGTCAACCTATACTCCTTACAGATGTATTTTCCTGTCTCCTGGGAGAATGGCTACCATGGCATCAAAAGATGAATTCATCACATCTAGTTTCCTCCTTTTTAAACTGACAGAAGCCTGTCATTTCAGAGTATTTCGTAGAAATTACAAAAACGTTCAGCGCATCAGCTGTTGAATCCAGATGAGGGCTTAAAAGGATACAAAAAATAAACCCCCTCTGAGGCTCTATGTGCATAGAAAAAGCCTTTTGGACGTGATCTTAACTTTCCTTTGGGTTCCTACCTGTTCAGTTTGTGCTGCAGTGTTTGTGCCATTTTACTATAACTTGAACAGTGATGGAGTCAGATTTCCAAGACACAAATACAATATGACGTTGGCTAGACTGGGACCTTTCATATTAACAAGAACATGAGAATGGCCATACTGGGTCAGATCAAAGGTCCATCTAGCTCAGCATCCTGTCTTCTGGCAGTGGCCGATGCTGGGTGCTTCAGAGGGAAAAGAGCTGTATCTTATATGTGTTTCAGAGTTAAATGCAAGGCCACATACATTTAAGCTGCAGGGTGGTCTAATGGACAGTGCACCAAACTAGGCTGCAAGAAGCCTCTGTTCTAGTCCCAACTCTGACTCTATCATCTTGGGTAAATCATTTCGCCTCCGTTCCCCCTCCCAGTCTTTGTCTATTTGAACTGTTAGCTCCAGGGACCATATCTCACTATGTGTATGTACAGCACCTTGCACAATGGGCCCCTGTTGGGTCCATTTGGTCTCAGTTGGGTCCTCTAGAATATATTCTAATGCAGATAACATTAATGAGCTACATAAAGCAGTGGTGCAAAAACAGTGTATGGGGAAGGTATTAAAACATTCAGTCATAAGGCCAGCGATGGCAGCATAAACAATGGAAAAAAGATAATGTACGTTTTATAATCAAAGATAGGTGGAGACTGAAGAAACAATGCTGTTCCAGACAGCAGGCGCTGCAGAGGAGAAGGCTCTCACATCAAGTGTGCATGGGAGGGAGAGAAGACACTGGTGCCTAGAGGAATGGAGGGAGCAGAGTTGGGAGAAGAGAAAGACAAGATCCATTAGGTAGGCTAGAACAAGCCCAAGAAGAGGCCAGGGTCTCTCTCATTACAGAGAAATTCTATTGACCTTAGTGGAATTACTCAGAATTACACTGGTGTAACTGAGATCAGAACACAATATGAGCCGTTAGAGCACTGGGCTGGGGTTCAGGAGAGATAGGGTCAGCTTCTGACCTTGCTACGCTCTTTCCGTGTGAACTTGACCAGTCACTTATGGCCAGATTTTCAAAAGAATTCAGCTTTACAGCTGGTTAGGAAATGATGATTGATTGATTTTGATGCCCATGAAAAACCTTGAAACTTTGTCAAAAGCCCCAAGACTCAAAATGAAAACCCTAGTTTTTTGTCAAAACCAATTTTTTTCATAACAAATTTCACTTTCAGCCAACCCCCATTTTTCAATCAAAAAAAAAAATTCCATCCAAAAAATTCTAACCAGCTGTGCATTGCTCCCCTTTAATCCAAGTAGAGGCCAGATTTACAAAAGTTCTCAGCATGCAGCAGCTCCCATTGTTCCCAAGCTTCAGAAAGTTTTACCTTGTTTGTACCATGGTTGCACTGGAAGATGCTGGAAACTCTGGCCCTTGATCCTTTCCCTGAGCGGCAAGGAGCCCGGGACCCATCTTAACTGGGTCCTGGCCATATCACTGAAGTAGGGGGCTTCCATGGCTGAAGACCAGCTAACAGAATAGCCCAACATTGCATCTTCTGCCACAGGCACATAAGCCAGGGAAGCAGGGGCGGCCTGCAGGCTGCTGTGTTCAAATATTCTCAGCTGCGTAAAGGGTGGCTGTTGGTCACTCTAGCTTATCAGACCCAGCCAGCTCCAGAATCTGGGGTGTAACCTTTCCCCCTGAGCTCAGCTCAGCCATCGGCCTGGATCAGGATGCAGATATCTGTGCTCTTAGACTTTGGCTGATGGAAGCCTACATTTGCTTTCGGGAACAGCTGCTGGTTTTTAAGAAAGCTTTCTGGCTTCTCCTTTTTGCCCTTGAACCGACTTTTCAGTTATAGATCGTGGCTAGAACAAGTCATAATGTTTTGCTGGGCAGGAAACCTTGCCGAGCAAGTCTCCACTCTCTGTGCTAACTGCTGCATTACACAGCTGCACATGGGGAAAATGACAGAGAAAGACCACCCACAGTCAAGCCCAGATTTTCAAAAGAGATCAGCACGTTGGGTGCTGAGCTCCTTTGAAAATCTGGCCCCATGTGACTTGCCCAACATTACACAGGGAGTCTGTTGCAGAACTAGAGGCTAAACCCTGATTTCCTGATCCCCAGTCCAATGCTTTAGCCACAAGCACTTCTAAAAACCTGCCCGTAAGTGACTTATCCAGGGTCACACAAGCAATGGAGCTGGAATTATGTGTATGTATTTTAATGATCTTCCTGGTTCAGCACTGCAGTGAAGGCTGGTCAGAATATTTTTGTCATAATCCTTTCTCAACTGAAAATTAGTTTTTCAGGTAGATGAAGTGTTTTCACAACAAGTGCCACTTTCCATGGAAAATTGCAAAATTTTTGTTAAAACACACTCAATACCCCAAGAACCCAAAATATTTCAGTTCGGATCTGCTGATGTAGTGCCTGTGAGCTGTAGTTCAATTACTTTATGTCCCCATTCTCCACTATGGGCTGGGCTCCTAGACCAGAATACATCTCCCATGATGCACTATGGTCAGGGACTCCTATGATGCACCAGCTCCCTTAATAGAGCCTGTGATGCATAATGGGAGATGTAGTCCATTCAGGGAGCCTGACCTATCGAGGAAAACAGGAACATGAGGTACCTGACCTACAACTCCTTGGACACTATGGTGGCATTTCCGAATCAAAATTTTTCAGTTTTCAGATGAATTTTTGTTTTGAGGCCAAAATGTTTTGGTTTCCAGTCAAAATTTTTCAGTATTCAAATTTTTCAATTGGAAAAAATAAAATCACTTTTTTCTATGGAATCCCCCATTTTTCAGCCAGCTCTATCTGAAGTGTCTTTTAAAAAAAACAAAACTCCCAATTCTGTCTCTCATACTGTCATTTAATTTCAGTACTTGTGAAGGATATTGACTTGAGAGCACTACAAAGAAAGAAAGAAAGAAAAAATCAGTCATGTCTCCTATGCACAGAACAGGGCACTGAGTGGGCCACAACGGTAAAATTTACTCCATTACCACCTTATCAGTCCTTCCACTCTCTGTTGAGACAGATAAGATAAGAGTACTAGCTCTGACTTGGACCTGTCTAATCGTAGCCCATTTCACATAGGCCACCCAACAGCTGTCAAATGGCGAGAACCTTCAGTTGGCCTGATCTGGATTTCTTTCAAAGCCGGTGACCTAAAGGCAAAAGCTTTCTGTATCCTGTTACTAATGGCCGTGAGATCAAAAGAACCTGTATGACTCACTGAAATAATATCAGAGGATACAGAACTACATTCACAGTATTTGAAGGTGTAAGACCTGAAGAAGAGCTCTGTGTAGCTCGAAAGCTCGTCTCTCTCACCAACAGAAGCTGGTCCAATAAAAGATATTACCTCCCCCGCCTTGTCTCTCTAATAGCCTGGGACCAACATGGCTACAACAACTGCAAACAAGGATGAATAGGGATAATGAAGGAAGGCCAAGGGTGTGTTACTGAGTGGGACTGAGCAAAGGAAAATTTAAGCTCGATCTCTGACATTTCCTGGCAGCGAGACTGTAGATTATTCTCCCACGGGAAGAGGTGGAAACCCCATTCACTTTAATCATTTAAAGTCAGGCTGGCCAAAGCACTCAGGAGTGCACTGTGGGGAACAATCCTGCACTGGCCAGAGTGGGATGAGATGATCTAATAGGTCTTTTCCATCTCTAGTTACTATCATTCAGTCCCCTGAGGCATCCATTTTCTTCAGTGCAATTGCTCACTTCCTGGTCTGCTGCTGATTCGCCTTGCTAATCAGCGGAACAATGGCTCTCTCATTAGTTTTCATACTTACCACTCAGATATGTCTTTCATTATAGAGCAGAATCTTACTACAATTACTGATAAAGGAGAGAGCAATTAGGAGCTTTGTCTGAAGTCCCGCCGTATGGGCTGCAGGATGCCCCATATTATATTTACTATGACATGCAGATTGTTAGCTTATCAAAGTGGGCAGAGCAAAGAACAATGGAAGGAACCAGGAACACAGGCCAGTCCTCCGAACGGAGTAACTCAGGCTCCCATTCGGGGGCATACAGGATCAAAGCACGATCCTACGCTGGCAAGGAAAGGGACAAGAGGGTCCTACCAGGTCTTCTCCAACGATGCCTACTCACAGACCCTATAGCAGTGGGTGTTAATATCACTCTCAGCCCCAGAAGGGCAGCCAGGCTTCATGACATACCTCCCTGACCCAAAGTCTCTCTTCCTAAGCCATAACTTCTGGTTACTTTCGTGGTTCATGTTACCTTCCTATGGCCCTGTCTGCAATGGGTAGCAGCATGCTTAAGTATCTTACTCTGATCACAGCCGAGTCACATCACTCTAAAACGTCTGGGAGACAGCTGAACTCATATGCTACAGTCATAAGACCAACCAGACTGGATCAGACCAGTGGTCCATCTAGCCCGGTATCCTGTCTTCCAACAGCAGCTGGTGCCAAATGCTTCAGAGGGAATGAACAGAACAGGGCAATTATCGAGTGATCCATCCCCTCACGTCCAGTCCCATCAGCTGGCAATCAAAGGCTTTTCTGGCTGTCAGAGGCCTGGTCTTAATGAGACTGTGTGTTCCTAGGGGGGTAATTGAAATTATTAGGGATGAGAGAATGTGCTGGGCCAGATTTAGAACACACTGGAAATCAGCCACTCAGAAGATGATCTCCATACTTTTGGAGTTTGTCCCCCATTTGGCTCTGGCAAATGCAAGTTCTCCTTGGCTCTTCGTATTATACCCTGGTCATCTGAGAAGCAGTGCAAGGACTTCCAAGCCAGAATCTTTGTTTGCACGGCCCAGGTTTCCAGCCAGTTAGAAACACCAAGTTGAAAATTATTCTCTCTCTGGATAAAAAAGTGCAGGGCAAGTGCTAAGTGAAACATACGTGTTAAGTAACTAGCAGCCAGACTCCTGTTTCAGGGGAGAGATATAGTACTCCAGAGCGGGGTTTGCATCTTATTCAAATGATCAAGCACTCTGCACTCCTGCACAAGGCCCCAGTACAGGGGCACAGTGCTGGAGATGTGGGGAAAGGATGTTAAGTATCTGTGCAGGGGTCTGTTGTGTAGCCCAGCGCCCAGCATGGCCACATGCAGTGGCTCCTTCAGAGTAGAGAGGGTTGGAGCAGCCTTCTACATGCACATGTGGGTGTCAAAAAGACTAGTAGGAGCCGCTCTGTGGACAAGGGTTCCCCAGCCGAGTTACTCAGGATGGCGATGGAACGCGTGCCGAAGCAATTTAAGGGCTGAAGAGAATACTGACATCAGGGTAGGCTTGTCACCTCCTGTCCTCAAAGCAAGTGGCGGTAGGTTCAAGGTTATGATCTGGAGAAGAATGTGAATGTTCAGAGGCGCCTCTCAAACACTGAGATCTGAAAATCTGGGGGCTCCTGGATCATATGAGAAGTCTGCTCCTCCCTGCCTCTGCTCAGGCAGGAAATCCCATGACAACAGATATGTTTTTACACTTCTGGTCCCAGCACCAAGGAGTTCAGAGGCAACGTGAACCTAAGGGGGCAAAACTAAAAAGGACAAACATTCAATCACTTAAAAAAAAAAAAAACACCCTTGAACAACTTAGTTTTGGAGCAGGTTCTGTCCAAAACCCTTGCCCACCCCTAGTAAAGAGAGGAATTTTAAGTCAGCTTTGGTAATGGAGTCTAGCTTCCATCCAACACATAGAATCATAAAGTTAGAGATGGGAGAGAGCAAAGGTAGGCCTTGATCCAGACACTCCCCTTCCCAATACCTTGGGAAATTTCAGATCTGAATCAGACCTGCACTCTTTCCTTGCAATGGAAGAAGCCAAAGGGCCATATCCAAACTCACTCCTCAATATTGGAATTCACCCATCTGAATTTTGTACCTTCTAGGTCACCCATTCCACACACACACCCCGTTTCTCCCAGTGGCTGATGCAGGATTGCCCCATTCCCTGCACTATATTCCCCAGTGTTTTACCTCGTGTATGTTTCAGGAGACTGGAAACAAACTTCCTCCCCCTTAGCCTGTATTTTGGTACAAAGAAAAGAGGCTGCCTTAAGATGCAAACCAGCAACGGCCTCTCTAGTCAGACAACTATTGAACTGCCATGCCAGCATTTTTTTACAGCAGTTTAAAACACCATCAAGGCGACATCAAACTGCCTTTTACATCTAAACCAAAATGGTTATGGAACGGAGCCTAGAGTGAAATGCTAAATTGGATCCTATCAAATCAGCATCAGCCCGCACAGCCTAAGTGGTAATGAATGGCTCCTAACAATGGAGTTCACCATTATAAAGTAATGACAAAAGATACATAACCATTTTGGTCTCCAGGAGTACAAGCAGCAGCCACCCATCGCCTGCCCCCCTTCACGTTGTCTGTTGCCTGCTGATGTGCTCGTATTAGGGTAAAGCTTTGGGGTGGGGGTGGTGGGGTCAACTGCAGCTAGATTCTCCTCTCTTTAACTGACAAAGTGTTTCAGGGTTCATTCAGGATAAATTATTCAGTCTAAACAGCGATGTAATAAATCTTCAGTGGGAAACAATAGATGGCTCTCCCCTTGGACACACAGAGGCTACAAAACTAGTCTCCTGCTAAGCAATAGTTATGTCCCACCACAGCTGCTGATGGGCCAATTTACAAAGGTATTGTTTGTTTCCTTACGTTAGGTCACCTTGTATTGCTCCAGGAAGGGCTGCCATTTGGCAACCCGTCATTGCATGTGTGGTCCAGTAGCCATGAAAAATATATAAGAGATACCTCACACTTTCCCATTTTGTAAGTAACCTGAAGCTAGTTTCTATACGATATACCCGGAGCCTCAGCAATGGCACAGAATAAGTTATTTTAAAACATATGGGAAAGACCTATTCGGTCAAGGGCTACCCTGAGACAGCGGAGGGTTATTCCATACAACATACTGCTGAGCGTTTTGTCCAGAGTTAACACATCCCAAGTAGCTGGTCTTTCATCACTCCTCTTTGGAGACTCTGGCCTTGTCATTCCTGGACGGTTCCAACTGGGGGGGAGAAAGGCAGCGCTGCTGAGAATGCGATTAAGCCCTTATGAAGCATTGCACCAGTCTGGAAACATCGGCCCAATCTGTGGAGCTCTGGACTCTATCCCCATACACAGTAACGGATCTGAGCTGGTTCATCCAATTTCTCTGATCAGTGTGTGCCAGGCATGTAACATGGCTCCAGGAAATTCTAGCGGAGGACACAGCTTCCTAAGGGGAGCAGCATGCACAAATGTTATAACACTTGTAAAAAAAGAAAAAAAATATCCCCATGCACACTGGTCAGAGGAATTGTGCTACAGCCCAGCATCACAAGACAGCACGGTCCCAACCACAAAGTGGAAGTGGCTGGCCCAGATCCTCACCTGCTGGGAATCAGTGCAGCTCCAGGCACTGTGCAGATTTACACTGGCTAGGGACCTGGCCCACCCATGTTTAAATCCTCCGTCACATTGCACGCCCACTCCCTCCTCTTCTGCCATCTGCCAGGCACTCTGTGCCCTGGGCCAAGATTCATTGCTGACTGTTCTCGCTTCACAAGCCTTTCCCGTCCAAAATATGCCCCAGTGCTTCTGCAGATTCCAACTGTTCCTCTCAGCCAGGGATGTGGCCAAGTTCTCAGGCGTGCTGTCGTTTCCCTGCTCCCATGCCAGCCAATAACAGCCTTTGGTCTCTCCTACCTTTCAGGATCACCTGGAAAATCTCTGACCTACTCATTCCAGTCCTCCTCCTCCGCACAGCACCTGCGGTGCTGTCACCCAAGAAGAATTTACAGCGTAGGAGTTGGAGGGTTATGTGCACTCAAGACATAGTCAGGGTCTTCCTCGCTTTCCTTTGTGGCAGCATGGTCCTCCGGGAACCTGTGGTGCTCACTCCTAATGGATGCTGCATTAGCTAATCCAGTGATTCAATTAGTTCGAAATGCTCTCTGATGGCACAGGCTGACCTTCCTCCTCCTCGGTTTATTGGGCTCCTGGAGACAATGAAGCTGCTTTTTAAGGGAGGGTCCACTAGAAGAGGCAGCCCATCTTTTGCTTTGTTACTGCTACACAGTGGCTATGTTTGCTCAGGGTTTCTCTGGATGGATCATTAGCACCGATTCTGAGATGGAAACTCTCCCACTGCCCCCCCTCATCATTTCTGCTGTCCTTCAGTGGGTGACAGTTACTCCCCGAGTCAATCCAGGACCGACAACACCGTGTTAGAGGGCACATGGCTGGAAGAGCCATCTTTTAGCTGAAGCACAAAACAGAGGTCTTGCTCACCTGACGTCATTCAATATCCCCCTGGTACATATAAAGTAGGGTGTTAGTTCTGGCCAAATTCCAATCTGAGCAATTACAGTATATTCTGCCGATATGAAAAATTCATCTCACAGTTGGAATTGGATAGGATGCATCTCTTCACTTCCTATCCTGAGCTCCTGTGCTCCGGGGTAGCTGCATTTCAGTTGTGAAGTGATGCCACGTGTGTCGCCCAGGTGTGCACCCGTGTGTCATTTACGCATAATGCAACAAATCCCTGGCCTTTTAGGAACTTCACCATTGTCACTCTGCTGCATATCTTGGCATGACATGGTGAAAGCAACAGAAATACTCCTGCTTGACAAGCAGAGCAGAGCTAAAAGACTCTCTCCGTTAGCTATTAGCGGTAAGGAGTTTATGACACACACACATCTGAGCAGTACTGATCCCATTCAGCAGAGGGCAGTGGTGCACATACACAGCAACCAGCTCATTACAAACATGCCTACATACAAAACCAGCTGTGCTTCTTCCAAGGTGAAAGGCAATAAGATCAATGTAAGACTGCTGTGATTCAGTCTGGATAACCTATTTAAGAATAGTATGCAAGCTATGATGCTTTCTTACAAACATCAGAATGTGAGGAAAGACAGACAAAATGGCCTGGGGATAAACTCGATGCATTCTGGTTGGGAGAATGCAAAGCCCATTGTATTTTCATATTTTAGGGGTGAGCATGCACAACCTGCTCATGGCTTTGTTCCTGGCCTGAGGGGTTATATGATCTATCTCAGCCCATGGAAATAATGAAGAGTATCTTAGGCACATATTCTGTGCCTGTGTAAAATGATGCTACACAGAACGTGCAAGAATGACATATGTAATAGCTGATGTGGTCAAAACTCATTGGGTATTTTGTTAACGTCAATGAGACTTGTGTGGTCAACTCCCTAGGTCTGTTTTGAAAACCTCAACCATTGTGCATTGTTATTTACTTACTGGCCTGGTTTTCAGAAGCGCTGAGCACCCACAACTCCCACTGAAGCCTCTGGGAGCTGGGAACACCACTGAAAATCAGTCCACATATCTATCTCAATATATATATGGCAGAGGTCTCCAAATTGTGGGGCGCATCTTCTGGGGAGGCGCAGAAGAACGTTTGAGGGGGTGCAGTGCGGCATGGGCTAGCCCGCACTGGGGGCAGGGCGGGAGCACCCCCAGCTCTGCTCAGGGCCACAGCCCCAGCCTTGGCCCCTGCTACGACTTCCACTCCCGGCCCCAGCTCCAGTCCCCAGCCTTGGCCCCATTCCCAGCCTCAGCTCTGCCCCCAGCTGCAGCCCCAGCCTCGGCCCCTTTACCCCTATCCATTCCCCCCGCCCTCAGGAGCTGTGGCCCCACTCCCAGCCCCTGCTTGGGGCGAGCACGGACAAGGCTAAGGGGGAGGCACGGCCGTGAAAAGTTTCAGGACCACTGATATATGGCTTGTTTGTATGTAAATATGAGAGGGGAGGTGTGTAGTGGGGTAAATACGCAGACATGGAAGTGCTAGGCCAGAGCAAGGAGAGCGTACATGTAAGGAGGAAGATTCAAACAGACACAGCAGCCTGCAATTCAAACATAACGCCAAACAAATTGGCTTAGCGTTACAAGAGCACTAGATGGGTCAAGGATGACGAGAGGAAATTAGAAATGAGGAAATGGGGTCACACTGGAAGACGAAATAAGCAAAGTCGGCCAACACTGCTTAGCTGCGTGTTATGGCAACGTCACAACCACAGGGGAGGATGGTTTTGCTCCCCGTGTGTCCTAACCTGGAAGAGTCGTGAGTGTGAGTTAGCAGTGATGGAGGTTCGAGCTCCAGTGCTGCAGAGCTCTCGCTGTTCAGCGCGAATGCCCGGAGCCTGTCTGTGCTCAGTGCTCTCCTCTCATGGCTGATGGCAACTGTGGGGTTAAGGCAGCTCCTATCGAGAGCTGCAGCAAGCTGTTTGCCGGAGGCTTGAAGTCTGGCAAACAAGCAGGCCCTTCTTGGCTCCCTGGAAACAGATTGCTAACTCTGTTCAGCTCAGGGTGAGAAGCACCACTAAGCTGCTGACATGTGTGGAGCAGATTCAGAGGTTTTATTTTAGCTGTTAGCATGTAGGGGGCAAATCCCGAAGTCCTTACTTGGGCAAAACCTCCCAGTGTTCGGCCTGATACGTCCCTCCCCGAGCAGCTGGTCCACTGAGATGAGCATCTGCTTCAGCTACCAGCTAGAGAAGCTAGCTCAAGCTTTTAGAACTGGAAGCATGGGCCGCGGGTGAACATGCCCTTTGGGGGAGGCTAGCCCCCGGCCCTTCGCCCTCTTCCCACGGCCCCGCCCCTTCTGCCTCCCCTCCCCTGCCAGAGCCCGGCGTGCACACACCCCTCGGCTGCTAGCCCCCCAGCGCGCTGGGCAGGCGGCGTGGCCGGAGCACACCCAGCTCCAGAGTTGGGTGGGTGGGCGGCCAGAGCGTCCCCAGCCCAGGGTGCTGGGCAGGCAGCACGGTCCCGGTGCCGGGAGGACAGGCAGAGCTGCACAATGTGGCTCCAACCCAGGGGTCTCGTATGCACCGCAGCCCCCAGCCTGCCTGCCACAGCCTCTTGGCCACAGAAGGGAGCAGCAGACAGGAGGAGGCCTGGGGGTTGTGGAGCACGTGCGGGGCAATGCAGGCTGTTTGGGGAGGCACAGTCTTCCCCTGCCTATGATACCCACCGTCCCTGACTGGAAGTGCCCGGTTCCATCCACAGTCGCATCCCACAATGGCAGTCGTTACAGAAGGGCTGCCGGATTTGGGTCTCCCTCCATCGTTATTAGTGGACATTTTCCTTCAGCACAAGCAGTCAAGCTGCTTCTATCAGACCCGAGGGTCTCACAAGCCCCAGCCAGGACCGGAGGAAGAGACCCAGTGAGACAGCCGCCATCTTGGCCAATGCATCAGGGATTGAACCAGGCACCCTCTACAGCCAAAAGCACAAAGCTGCTACAGATGGTGCTAAAGAGTCAAACTGCCCTCAACGGAGCTGTAAGAGACTCGTATCCTCTGTGGATTGGGTCCTGGGGACTAGGGTGACCAGATGTCCCAATTTTATAGGGACAGTCCTGATTTTGGGGTCTTTTTCTTATATGGGCTCCTATTACCCCCCACCCCCTGTCCTGATTTTTCACACTTGCTGTCTGGTCACCCTACCGGGGATGAGCCAAAATACCCACATCAGTGGGTTACACTAACACATTTACAGCTGGTAAATTATCTCCCCCCTGAGGATTTTTCAGTGATGGGATATGGAGCCTCACACCTCCAGGCATCTGGTTCACATCCAGGCAAGATATAACTAGAGCCCCCAGATCACCAGATAGTGGCTGCTCCGTGAAATAAGTGGGTGGTTTCAGTCCAGGAAGGTGCTCATGTCACAAGAGAAGCCACCACCCCACAGCAGGTACTAGCCTGGTAGACTCAGCAGAAAGTCCAAGAGTGAACAGGACACAGAGAAGAGCAACTTTGTCACAAAGGAAGTCCCTGCTTGGGGAAATTAGAGGAGGCAATGACCATGCTGTATCTATTCTGGGACTGAATAGTGGGCTGGGTTTCAGTCTCCAGGGCTGCCTCTACCAGCACAAAATCCTTGCAGAAGAAGAGAAAAAAATATTGAAATATTTATCCAGCTAGGGAAACAGTTATACTGCAACAAATCCATGGCTCACAAATGCAACCATTCTGCACTCTGTGGCTACTCAGAACTTCATGGGGGCATCAGAGATGGAACTCAGACACAAAAGCACAGCCCCTCTTACTTGAACTAAAGGAGAATCACCATCAAAAGTGTACAGTATAGGGCATATGCTACACAGTTGAGCAGTTCTGATTCTGTCCAGCAGATGGCAGTGTGGTATCCATATGCACTAGCGACTTGATTACAATGCCTTATATACCATTTATTATGTTCCTTCACTGCAATTATTCGGATCAGAATTTTTCCTTCTTCTTCAGCTTGCCCTCCTGCACACAGTGAATTCAAAGCTGTATTTATAAAGTATGGAACTGGTTACAATGTCACAAAGTCAGCATTGTCACAGGAGTTTGCAGAACCCCAGCCAGACAAGGAAGCTCTTTTTTTCATTTGATAAAAGCACTCAAGTCTGGAGAGCATTTATATAAAACCTGTTCAGGAAACCCCCAGGATCGGGCAGCAGGAGGGAGAGGTCAGTTGTTATGGAGAAAAACCTTCTCTTAAAATCATGCAGCTATCCCAGAGAGAGGTTCAGAAGAGGACTGGAAGGAGCCAGCAAACAGAGCTGTAAAGAGAGGAGTTTGAGGGGGAGTTTGTATTGCGGTGCTTGTTTGGGGTTTGTTTTTGCTGTGGGTGGTGGTGTTTTGGTTTGGGTTGTGTTTCCCAGACTAATAGGACTTAGGTGGGAAGGCTATGACAGATACAGAGGCAGCAGTGGGAGTGACCCATGTTGTGGAAGACACAATGAAGATGACTGGATGTGGAAGCTGCTGTATGTACATGATCCTAGAGGGGGTACCTGGAAAGAGTTTCGTCTGCATGAAGTGCCGTCTGATAGAGCTGATGGAAGAAAAGATCCGAGGATTGGAGATGCAGGTGGAAAGTCTGGCTGAGTTTAGAAGGGGGTTCGAGCAGATTATGGAGCAAAGACATGAGGCAGCTGAAAGGAAAAGCTCAGACTTGCAGATGGAAGCAGGACTGAAGAACTCTGAGGGGAGACTGCTGGGTGAGGCAAGTGGTCAGTGGAAGCATGTGACTAAGAGAACCAGGCAGAGGAAAAGATGGGCTGGTGAAGGAGAATTAGAGCTTAAGAACAGGTTTGCAGAGCTGGAAAATGAAGAAGGGGCTCAGCAGGTGGTCACTGAAGGTGGAAGGGCACGGAAGAAGAGACGAGCGGCTAGTCCTATAGGAAAAGGGGTAGAGTCAATGGAGACTACACCAAATATGAGCCCCTAGAGGATACAGGATGGGTTGAAGAGGATTACAAGGGAGAATAGGAATGGAAAGAACTTGCAGCCAGAGGGAACAGGGGATAGACTGGAGAATCGCACTGTCACCAGGAAAAGGCAGGTCTACGTGATCGGGGACCCCTTACTGAGAAGAATAGACAGGCCTGTAACCAGAGCTGATCCAGAGAATAGAAGGGTGTGCTGTCTTCCAGGTGCTAAGATAAGGGATGTGGACCTGAGGTTGAAGAGGATCCTAAAGGGAGTGGGAAAGAATCCACTGATCGTCCTTCATGTGGGAACAAATGAAACTGGTAGATTCTCACTGGAATGTATCAAGGGAGACTATGCCAGACTGGGGAAGATGCTTAAGGAAATCGAGGCTCAGGTGATCTTCAGTGGAATTCTGCCTGTTCCTAGAGAAGGGCAACAAAGGTGTGACAAGATTATGACTATCAACAGATGGCTCAGGCAGTGGTGCTATAAGGAGGGCTTTGGGATGTATGGCCACTGGGAGGCATTCATGGACAGAGGACAGTCTCTCGGGATGGACTTCATCTGAGTAGGGAAAGAAATAGACTTCTAGGATGGAGGCTGGCACAACTGATTAAGAGAGCTTTAAACTAGGAATCTGGGGGAGATGGTTGGGAGATGTTCAGGTAATCTCCATGTCGGATTTTAGCATTGAGAGGGAAGAAAACAAAGTAAGAAAGGATACAGCCGTGGGTAGGAGAATGGACATAAGGAGGAAGGGCAGTGTGGATACCAGTCTATTAGGTTATACTGGCTGTAGAATGTCTGTGCCTAATCGGGTACAGAATGTGAGCGAGCCCAAACAGCAAAAATTAAGATGTTTGTACACCAGAGCGAGGAGCCTAAGTAACAAAATGGAGGAACTAGAGCTACTGGTGCAGGAAGTGAAACCAGATATTATAAGAATAACAGAAACATGGTGGAATAGTGGTCATGACTGGGCTACAGGTATTGAAGGGTATGTGCTGTTTAGGAAAGACAGAAATAAAGGTAAAGGTGGTGGAGTAGCATTGTATACCAGTGATGAAGTAGACTGCAAAGAAATAAGAAGTGATGGAATGGATAAGACAGAGTCTGTCTGGGCAAAAATCACATTGGGGAAGAAAACTATTAGAGCCTCCCCTGTGATAGCGCCTGGGGTGTGCTATAGACCGCCGGGATCCGATTTGGGTATGGATAGAGCCCTCTTTAATGTTTTTAATGAAGTAAATACGAATGGAAACTGTGTGATCATGGGAGACTTTACCTTCCCAGATATAGACTGGAGGACGAGTGCTAGTAATAATAATAGGGCTCAGATTTTCCTAGATCAAATAGTTGCTGAACCGACTAGAGGGGATGCCATTTTAGATTTGGTTTTGGTGAGTAGTGAGGACCTCACAGAAGAAATGGTTGTAGGGGACAATCTTGGTTCAAGTGATCATGAGCTAATTCAGTTCAAAGTGAACGGAAGGATTAACAAAAATAAATCTGCAACTAGGGTTTTTGATTTCAAAAGCCTGACTTTCAAAAATTAAGAAAATTAGTTAGGGAAGTGGATTGGACTGAAGAACTTGTGGATCTAAAGGCAGAGGAGGCCTGGGATTACTTCAAGTCAAAGCTGCAGAAGCTATCGGAAGCCTGCATCCCAAGAAAGGGGAAAAAATTCATCGGCAGGAGTTGTAGACCCAGCTGGATGAGCAAGCATCTCAGAGAGGTGATTAAGAAAAAGCAGAAAGCAAGAGGGAGTGGAAGATGGGAGGGATCAGCAAGGAAAGCTACCTTATTGAGATCAGAACATGTAGGGATAAAGTGAGAGAGGCTAAAAGTCAAGTAGAGTTGGACCTTGCAAAGGGAATTAAAACCAATAGTAAAAGGTTCTATAGCCATATAAATAAGAAGAAAACAAAGAAAGAAAAAGTGGGACTGCTAAACACTGAGGATGGAGTGGAGGTCAAGGATAATCTAGGCATGGCCCACTATCTAAACAAATACTTTGCCTCAGTGTTTAATAAGGCTAATGAGGGGCTTAGGGATAATGGTAGGATGACAAATGGGAATGAGGATATGGAGGTAGATATTACCACATCTGAGGTAGAAGCGAAACTTGAACAGCTTAATGGGACTAAATCGGGTGGCCCAGATAATCTTCATCCAAGAATATTAAAGGAACTGGCACAAGAAATTGCAAGCCCATTAGCAAGAATTTTTAATGACTCTGTAAACTCAGGGGTTGTACCATATAATTGGAGAATTGCTAACATAGTTTCTTTTTTTAAGAAAGGGGAATAAAGTGATCTGGGTAACTACAGGCCTGTTAGTTTGACATCTGTAGTATGCAAGGTCTTGGAAAAAATTTTGAAGGAGAAAGTAGTTAAGGACATTGAGGTCAATGGTAAATGGGGAAAAATACAACATGGTTTTACAAAAGGTAGATCGTGCCAAACCAACCTGATCTCCTTCTTTGAGAAAGTTACAGATTTTTTAGACAAAGGAAACGCAGTGGATCTAATTTACCTAGATTTCAGTAAGGCGTTTGATACCGTGACACATGGGGAATTATTAGTTAAATTGGAAAAGATGGGGATCAATATGAAAATTGAAAGGTGCATAAGGAATTGGTTAAAGGGGAGACTACAGCGGGTCCTACTGAAAGGTGAACTGTCAGGCTGGAGGGAGGTTACCAGTGGAGTTCCTCAGGGATCGGTTTTGGGACCAATCTTATTTAATCTTTTTATTACTGACCTTGGCACAAAAAGTGGGAGTGTGCTAATAAAGTTTGCGGATGATACAAAGCTAGGAGGTATTGCCAATTTAGAGAAGGACTGGGAAATCATACAGGAAGATTTGGTTTACAAGGTCATCTGGAGTAATAGTAATAGGATGAAATTTAATAGTGAGAAGTGTAAGGTCATGCATTTAGGGATTAATAACAAGAATTTTAGTTATAAGCTGGGCACGCATCAATTAGAAGTAACGGAGGAGGAGAAGGACCTTGGAGTATTGGTTGACCACAGGATGACTATGAGCGGCCAATGTCATATGGCCGTGAAAAAAGCTAATGCGGTCTTGGGATGCATCAGGCGAGGTATTTCCAGTAGAGATAAGGAGGTGTTAGTACCATTATACAAGGCACTGGTGAGACCTTACCTGGAATACTGTGTGCAGTTCTGGTCTCCCATGTTTAAGAAGGATGAATTCAAACTGGAACAGGTACAGAGAAGAGCTACTAGGATGATCCGAGGAATGGAAAACCTGTCTTATGAAAGGAGATTCAAGGAGCTTGGCTTGTTTAGCTTAACCAAAAGAAGGCTGAGGGGAGATATGATTGCTCTCCATAAATATATCAGAGGGATAAATACCAGGGAGGGAGAGGAATTATTTAAGCTCAGTACCAATGTGGACACACAAACAAATGGATATAAACTGGCCTTCGGGAAGTTTAGACTTGAAATTAGACAAAGGTTTCTAACCGTCAGAGGAGTGAAGTTCTGGAACAGCCTTCCAAGGGAAGCAGTGGGGGCAAAAGACCTATCTGGCTTCATGATTAAACTTGATAAGTTTATGGAGGAGATTGTATGACGGGATAACATGATTTTGGCAATTAATTGATCTTTAACTATTCAAGGTAAATATGCCCAATGGCCTGTGATGGGATGTTAGATGGGGTGGGATCTGAGTTACTACAGATAAGTCTTTCCTGGGTATCTGGCTGGTGAATCTTGCCCACATGCTCAGGGTTCAGCTGATCGCCATATTTGGGGTCGGGAAGGAATTTTCCTCCAGGGCAGATTAGAAGAGACCTTGGGGGGGTTTCGCCTTCCTCTGTAGCATGGGGCACAGGTCACTTGCTGGAGGATTCTCTGCACCTTGAAGTCTTTAAACCATGATTTGAGGACTTCAATAGCTCAGGCATAGGTGAGAGGTTTATTGCAGGAGTGTGTGGGTGAGATTCTGTGGCCTGCATTGTGCAGGAGGTCAGACTAGATGATCATAATGGTCCCTTCTGACCTTAATATCTATGAATCTATGATCTCATCAAAAGGAAACAACAATATTACTACAATGAACTGCCTAGTGAGAATATGCACCAGCTTCATTTAGTGGATGGAATCAGAACTGCTCAGCTGAGTTTCATAGACCCTGTACTACAAATAGCTAATGGAGATTCTCCTTTAGCTCAAGTGGCAGAGCTTTTGGAGCCTGCGGTTTGCAGTTCTATCCCTGCTGTCACAATGCAGTTCTAATTAGCCATGGTGTGCTGCGTAGAGACAAGCATGACCTAAGTTCTTTGGGACAGAGTCTGTCTTGTACAGGACTGGGTACACTGTTGGTGCTGAAATGTTCACAGTTCTTAGGTGGCCATATATTTGTCCAAATACTTAACATCTATAAGTCTCCTTTCCAAGTATTAATGAAATTAGTTCTCACAGCAACCCTGTCTGTGAGGGAGGGAAGAATTTTTATAAATACCAATTTTACTGAGACCCAAAAGGGGTTAAGTGACTTGCTCAAGGCCACGCATGGAGTCAGTGTCAAAGCTAGGATTAGAACGCATGAATCCTGTGATCCGGTGACACCGGTTGGTTGGTCAAGCTGAGTTAGTCACCTCCCCCACCCCATTGCTACAGTCCCTCTCTCTCAATTCAAATTGAGTGAGGCCCTGAAGAGAGAAATCCTTAAAGGAAGAAAGTCAGTTCTCATCCTTGCTACAAAGCATGATTCCCACACTTGGAAGGTCTATGCGAAGCAGGACCATGCAAAGAAAACCAGCCCTTCCTGGGGCTGCAGGATCTATAAGGATACATGTTATAATTTTCCATTGCTGGAAAGGGACCCTTTGTTTCTGAGATTCCTTTAGCTGCTGATCAATGTCACGACTTCCCCTCAAGCCAGACCAAACCTCAGGCCTCGCTTTCCTCCTGCTAAAGGCAGCCTTTCTTCCACCCCCATACAAAACAGGATCCCAGGGGTGCTGCCAACAGAATGACTCCTTTAGTGAAGGGCCCAAGGTCTAAGTCCAGGATCCAAGCTTGGTCTCCCGCTGACAAACCACAGCTGTGAATTCTTCCAAGCTGATCAACGGGATGGAGAGGCCGCTCGAGGAGCAATGACAGACCAGACTTCCCCTGGAATGGGAAGAAGAGAGGAGCTCACACCGGTCCTCCATCTCACCCTCAGCAGAGTCAGCCCATTTAGAACGAGGCAGCACCACTCATTGAATTCCCCTGTCACTTTTTCAGTCCAGGGGAACGAAAAAACTGTTGATCGTTGGCAACTGCAACGAACAGAAGGAGCCAAAGGACAAAGTTTGCAATACATCCATCGAAGCACCTAGTAGATCAGCCAGGCCGTCTCCCCTTGGTCAATGCAGGATTGCTCTCTATGGTACATTTTAAAATATCTTATTCTTTTTATCATAGTAGCACCAAGATCAGGTGCTAGGCAATGTTCAGAGACATGGCAAGGGACAGCCCCGGCCTGAGGAGCTGACAAGACAAAGAGTGGGAGGGGAAACAGAAGAAGAAAGAGGTGGAGGGACTAGCCCACAGCAGTTCACTTGCAAGACTAGAACTTGGGTTTCCTGTATCCCCAGCCAGAACCTGAACTACTAGACTGATTTTAAAGGTGCATATTTCACTAGGACCCTAATGCCTTAGCATGCTGGGACAGGCTAACTAGTCTAGTTTTAAATATCCCAGGTGCTGGAGTGCCCATCAGTTCCCTTGGGAGACTATTTCACATCCTCAGAACATCTCGCTGTCAGGAAGTTTCCCCAGATGTTCAGCTTTAAACATTATACCTCTCAGTTCCCTCCTATTTACACTCCCGTGTATCTTACTAAACAATTTCTCTCCCTCCTTGCTGTCTACAACCTTCAAATCTCTCCCGACTGTGATCATGTATCCCCTGCCCTTAGTGACTGCCTAGCCACACTCGACAGATTTAGCTCTTTTAATCTTTCCCTGTACGTCAAATCCCTCCAGATCCTTGATTGTTTTTGCTGCTCTTCTCTGAGCTCCCTCCAGTTTGTCAATATCTTGCTGGCAGTGTGGTGCCCAGAATGAAATGCAATATTCCAGATGTGGTTGCACAGCAGCCACAGAGAGTGTAACAGATACCTCCCTGCTTCCTAAATTAATAGTCGCTAGCAGCCCCTTCCACCCTAGAGGATCCCCCAATTACAGCCACCTCTTGCAGATCACAAATACCACCTGGCACAGTGCCTCAAGGGTTGGGGAGGAGGAGTGAATTGAAGGCAAACACAATGGGATCTTTGCGTGTCTCACCTCACAAGCCACGGGCTGCCTAGAGCAAAGGAAATGGAGGCCAGCGCTGGGGGAGAGGTTTAATGCTCTTTTATCAGCAGAGCGGTAGCAGGTCCCCGCTCATGAACTCTACCACTGCAGGCCTCGTGTTACACCAGTACGGTGACCATAAAGGGACACACCATTCTATTCCTCCCTCCAATGCTTTATAAAGCCCACAAGAGATGAAAAACAGATCCACATGTTCCCCACTCCTGGCATTCCTCAGTGTCATGAGAAACACCATCACCGTTATGTTCCCTGCACAAAGTCCACAGCACAGCAATTGCTTGGGCCTGATTCAACCTTAGAGCCCCTTAAACGCCTCCTGACCTCAGCCAGAGTCTTGAGCGTGCGACAGATGCAGGATCAGGTCCCTACACCCACATGGGAAGGGTCGCGGGCTGAGCTGATCCTGACGAACGCGCAGGTCTATGGAGCGGAAGCATTTCACACAGCTGGATGCGTTCATGTCACAAGGGTGTTAAATGTTGTAACCTGGGTCCAGGCAATGGAGATCAGCCTCTTACCAGCACTTCCATGCATCACTCTTACAACAGCCCCTCTGTGCTTGGCATGAGGGGAAGGCCACGAATGGCTGGGAGCTGGACATCTTTGGTTTGCCTGTCATAAAAGAGAAATAATCAAGGTGAGCTGCCATTTAATCCTTATTTGTGAGTCACACGGTATCTGTGCAGGAATGAAAATCCCGCCCCTTCCAGAGAAGACAGGCATGGCATGAGAAAGCCCCCCTCCCCCCCCCGTGCGCTCCCACTCCACAGCATCAGCTCCTCCTAAACTACCCCTTGGCGCTGAGGTGCAGAGAGCTTTGTGCAGCACAGGAGCTCCTAGGGGAGCTGGAGACAGCGACCTTGGGTATGGGGTCCTGCCATCCTGCCCTTACTCCTAGGGCAGCAAAACTGCACCAGTTCCCCAGGAGCTACAGAACTGTCCACATGCCCCAGTGAGGAGCTCAGCGCAGACAGATTAGATTGGCTAGACAGACTCAGAGCCCACCAGAGCTGCAGTGGATGGAGCAGAGCATGCCCCAGATTACTGAAAAAAAAAGAAAAAGGGAGTAATCGGTTATCCACTGGTGCTGGGGGAGGGCAGCATGATCTAGGAGCTCTGCCACTGGGTCTGTTGTGTGAGCTTGGGCAAGTTTCTTCCCCCCTTCGCCCGTCTTGTCTGTTTACACTGTAAGCTTTTCAGGATAGAAACAGTCTCTCCCTAGGTGTAACTAAGGCCCTTTGTTTTCAGATTTTACTGAACAATGCCCAGGTTTTACAAAAGCTATTATGCGGGTTTTACTGATTTTTCACCTGAATTTTGGACCAGTTACACAAAAATACTATGTTAAGAAAACCCAATACATGACATTAGGTAGTGTACACGTGATGCTGTCTGTTAAAGTAAGGCGTGTAGTGGGAGATGCACGTGAACGTACTATTAATGTACAGTTCATGAAATAAACCACAGCATTAAACTGCTTTCATTTTTAATAATCTTACTTTTCGCTTACTTCCCCAGTCCCCAGTATTTACACAAAACTGTGATGTTAATTTTTTGCACCAATTTTCACCCGTTTTTTAAATTATATAATAAACATTGATAAATTCCCACGACATTTTAAGCAAACTAAAAACCAAAAATGAAGGGCCTTGTGTATAACCCACCGGTGAGTGTGTTACAGGGCCCCTCTGTAATGAGTTGTTACTTCCACCACCTCTGGAGGCTTGGCTCCTTAGGTCAATCAGTAGCAGCTCATATTTTCAGCTCTAGAAGTCACTGGGGTTCAATTGCTGGCATGTCAGCCAAGAAGGCAGGCATCATATATATACAGCACCTACCACAATGAGGTCCAAATCTCAACTGGGGTTTCTAGGCACAAACCACAATACCACTACTAATAATAATCTGAACAGATGTGATCAAAGTTCCACCTGCGTGATGGCAAACCTCCTTCGGATGGAGCTGCCTTGTTGCAAAGCAACAGTGGCACCAATCTGTAATAAGACGACCCTTTTTTAGGGGAGGGGCAGTTGCATTGTCTTGCCTGCCCCTTCATAGTGGAAGCTCACTGGGGCACAGACTGTATTTCCCTGTCGGGCTAAGCACTCCAGCCATGGCAATAACACTTAATCTTTGCAGAGCTGGTGAGCAGAGGAATCTCATAAAGATCTATATTGGGACTGGTACCCTCCAATGTTTTTATTAATGATTCAGACATGGTAGATCATTAAATTTGCAGACGATAATAAAATAAGGGCAGTGGTTAAGACTCAGAAGGATGTAACCGTTTCACAAGATAATCTTGACAGATCAGGTGAATAGGCTCAGAGGTGGAATATGAAATTTAATGTGTCTAAGTGTAAAGCGATGCAGTTGGGTAGGAATAATCTCCAAGTTAAGTGCACATTAAATGGCACTGAAATAGCCATAGAGAGCAATATGAGCTGGGCATATTGACAGACCCAGCATTTACATTCTCAGTCCATTGTGAAGCAGCAGTAAATATATAATGTTTCAGGGTCAGCCCTGTCCACTGAAGCCAATAGAAGAAGCACTGAAACAAAGTTGCTTCTCCAGCACACTGTCTTGCGGCTGGATGGACAGAAGCAGCAACTCTGCCTCAGTTTCCCCTGCTGTTCTTTAGCCTACTTGAGTCATCGATGTGACCTTACCCTCTGGCCAGACCACTTTATAGAATCCAACCCCTCCCAGGGCCTCAAAATCCAATCAAAATATGAAAACAACCAAACCTTCAACCCAACTGGCTACCTCTTCCTCCCAGGCCCCACTCAACCAATACAGTCTGTCCCCATGCCTCCCCCCAGGCTTCTGTGCCTCCAATAACCCCACTGGCTGAAGGTTGGTAGGCTCTTCCCCTCACTCAGGGGTTCAGGCAGGACTCCTGCTCACCAGGACTCCTGCTTCCAGTCAAGCTCCAGCTCACACTGGGAGTAGCTTGTCTGCTTCCTCGCCTTCTTTCAGGCTGCTTCCCAGAGAAGGGACCAAGACTGGGCCTTGCTTCTCCACTTCCCACTGCATTCACCCAGCTCTTTATGGAAAGCCCCAGCTCCCCCCAAGCTAGGTCTGGTAAGAGAGTTGTGCCATCTCATCTCCAGCTGATAAGGATCAGCTGGGGTGAGGAGGGATCGATGATCTGTCATGGGCTGAACCCTTAAAGGGCCACCCAGCCTGTGTCAGTCACCCATAGAAACGAGGGCACAGCCAGGCTCCATTAAGGACAAAATGATTGTTAATTGGACACCCCTGGGTCTCTGCTCTTAATGATTCTAAACATGTTCACAGACAGAGCTGACAATCCCGCCTTCACTTCAGGTTGCCTGACACTTCCCATTATAATGATCTTGCTCTCTGTTATAACTTTGCCAAACTTTAACCTTTTGGGCTGAAGTTTCCCACCCTGGGCGTCTGCCTCAGGCTGAATTTTTGGGAACGTTTCAGCAAAAACAGTGCAGCTGTTTCCAAGAACAAGATTAGGGAGAAATACATTGTTTTGCCTCCACAAACATACAACTCTTGTGTTAGATGCTCTAGTGCTTTGGAACAGGGACTTGACATGTGACTGGAGGATTGCCCCAAGTGTCACGGACGTGGCTTTTGCTGTTCCTGTGAAAATCTGGCCACGTTCTAAGCCTCCAAAAAACCGCATTTCGCACAGGCTCAGTACAGACTTGCTAGATTTTGGCAGCTAAAATTCTTCAAAGATTCTGACTGTACTGAGCATGCTCCATCCCAGGGCTTCAGGGGCTGAGCAGGACTTTTCTTGCACTTGCTTCTCCTGATTGCAGGGAGCCAATGTGGCACCCAGCACAGGAACTGTGAAGAGAGAGCCTCCCTGTTGTGTGTTCTCAGTGCTGGTGCACAGGCAGCAAAGAAGAAGAGGAAAGAGTCTGATTCCAATGCCTAGCGATGAAGAATGGGACAGAGATGGGAGAGAGAGGTAAGTGGTAGACAGAAGCAGAGTGGAGCCAGGGGTGGGTGGATAGGAGCAGAATTGTTGTGAGTGTATAGCAGCAGGTGCCAGGATGAGGGAGAAGTGTATAGGAGCAGAAAAGGGCATCGACAGGCTGGGGACACAGGGAAAACAGTCTATAACCACTAGAGCACACTCCCCTCCAGAACCTGGAATTGAACCCAAGATTCCTGAGTCTCATCATTCCTCTGCTGTCACCAAAGAGCTGGGAGACCTGTTGGCGACGGGTGTGGCTCCTCCCCACCCCTCCAGTGCTGGTCCACCCAGAGGATGACAACCTATTATTGCTATCATTGGCTCAAGTGGCAGAGGCCTGTGTGGTGGAACTAAAGAGCTGAACTCTGCTGATGACCCATCACATGACTGAACATCTGGGGGGTGTTTTTCAGTTTATTTTGTTCTTTAAATTTAGTAAATTACACTTAAAAGAACCTGCAATAAGAGAACACGAAGGCTGAAAAGTCAAACACTCAACCGTTACGAAATGCCACAATTCAGGTTGCCCTAAATTTGGACCACCCAAGATCAGCACCATTGTGCAAAGTGCTGTACAAACCCAGTAAGAGAGTCCCTGCCCCAAAGAGAAGTGAAGTGGCTTGTCCAAGGTCACACAGCAAATTAGTGGCAGGGCTGGGAATAGAACTGCTCTTGGGGACAGGGATGTGTCTTTCTTGTGCACAGCTGGGGTCCTGACCTGGGTTGGAGCCTCTTGGTGCTACTGTAGTACAAATAATAAATAACAATACCATGGAATGAGTACCTTGTAGGGCCTTATGTGTGAGGGGTGACAGACAAGACAGTGATTTTTCAGTCTTGGCAGCCCATGATTATGTAGCATGACTGAAGTGTTTACAGTGCAGGTCTGCTCTAAAAAGGGCCTGTGTAGAAACAGCACCTTCTGACTGAACAGACCCTGCTCCTGGTGTGTGTTCAGACAGGGGGCTGTTGATTAGAGTGACAGAAGTAAGTCTGGCAAAGAGTCCTGTGGCACCTTATAGACTAACAGATGTATTGGAGCATAAGCTTTCGTGGGTGAATACCCACTTCGTCAGATGCAAAAAGTAAGTCTGTAATGCTTTTTCCGCCTGCTTGCTCGTGCAGGGCTCACACAGCTAACCGAGCCAGAACTGGATTCTGCATCTTCCAGCGGGCCATCAGAACTGTTTATTCAATGCCAACCGGTTAATAAGTAATAATAATACCTACGTCTTGTATAGCACTTTTCATCTGAGCACTGCTCAAGGGAGATCAGTGTCCTCACTTTGCATATGGGGAAACTGAGACACAGAGCTGCGACGTGACCTGCCCAAACTCACCCAACAGGTTAGTGCCCAACCTGGGAATCAAACCAGGTCTCCTGAGTCCCAGTCCAATGCTCTACTGCTAGAACATACTGCTGGCAATGAGATTGCCTGAGGGCATAATTTGAAGACGGTGGTTTTGCACAGATGTCAAACTAAGTTCTTAACTCGGGCTGCTGAGTTGTTATTACTGGTGATGTATGAGAAGGAAAGGACCCATTCTGGCAGGAAAAAACTTTTCTTCTGCCCTGATCCCTTTTGCCATGGAAATCACTGAGAAATTAGTGCAATTCCCACAGTCACTTGTCACACTAGATCTGCTCTTTAATCTATGGCTCAGTATGAAATTTACCAGGATGGTCTATTTGAGGAGGAGCAGTAGTGGTGTAAATCTAACTAGTGAAGAGGCCAAGGATGGGGAAATTGAGATGGTATTATTCTACAGTCAGCAGCGGTTCTCAAACTTGAGTAACCCAAGGACCCCCATTTTGATTTAAAATTTTTCTGCAGACCCCCAAGCCACCCTGCTTAGCTGTAGGCCCCGCCCCCACTCCACCCCTTGCCCCAGGGTCCATCCCTGCCCCACCTCTTCCCACACCCACTCCACCCCTGCCCCTCCTTTTCCCCACCTCTTTCCACCCCTTCCTCCTCCTCCCAGTGCCTCCAGCACGCCAGGGAACAGCTGTTCCACAGCATGCAGGAGGTGCTGGGAGGGAGGAGGAGGAGTTGAGAGAGGGAGGAGTTGATCAGCAGGGCCCACAGACCCCCCTGGAGTACCTCAGGGACCCCCAGGGGTCTGCGGACCTCAGTTTGAGAAACCGTGTTCTACAGAAACAGCAGATGGCTTGGATTTCCATTTGAAGGAAAAGGCTTAGGTAGCAGGGCTAAGCAAAAATTAGATCCTGAGTGGGGAGCAATATGACAACATAGGCCTAGGAAGAGCAGACTGTCCTTTTGGGAATCAGCGAGGGCACTGTTTGCTGATGGGATGCTTTTCCCCCATCTTTTTTCATGCTCACAGACTTGACAGGGTTTGTTGGTTTGTTTTTAGCAAGGGAGTGGTTTTGCTCTCCTGGGACCATGCCATCTCCTCCAGAATCAGAAAGGAAAAACTAGAGGAGTTAAGAGCACAGCTGGAAGAGGGGCAGCAAGAGGGATATGCAGCCAGCAGCCACCAGTTGCAAAATGGCCACTTGAGAGCTGCAATTGTCTAGCTGTGCCAAATGTAAAGGTCTAGCCTCCTCAAAAGGCCCATTACATATCGACCCTGCAGGAGGGAGAGTCAGCCCAGACCCGGCAGCCAGTCACAGAGGAAGGTGCGGTGGAGGGGGAAGGTAGAGGCTGCTTCTGTATCTTCCTTTGATACGATGGCCAAGATTCTCAAAAGTGACTAGTAATTTTGGAGGCATCAGTGCTGGCGGTCCCAATATAAGATGCTTTGGAGGGGCCTGGTTTTCAGGAAGTGTTGATCACTCACCTTCTAAAAATCAGGCTCCTTCAAAGTTGCCCCCCAAATCAGGCTCCTCAAGTTGCCCCCCAAATCGCTAGCCACTTTTGAAAACCTTGGCTAATCAGTTTACCCAAAAAGCCCATTTTAAAACAGGAACATTTCAAACATGTTCAGCCAAGTGCTGATTTCATCTACATCCGTGGAAATCCCAAGAAATTCCACCAATTTCAGTGGAGTTGCTTGGATTTTTGCCAATGTCCCTGAAATCAGAATTTGACCCATGTGGTAGAGAGATGGCCGAGTTATCCTCAGATTGACCCATGGCTCATGTCTGGTTCTAACTTCTACTGCAGTAGCGCTGATTCCAGAAAAACAGAATCAGCAGGGGACTGAGATGGAGACATGTCGGGACAGAAAGGCTTTCAGGAAGGGAGATAGCTTTTTGTCATATGGCCTTTGAGACTGGGGGGTGAGAGAGACAGTGCAGCAGTTAAACGTTTAAGACTGCCTTGTGTCTTCTTTTACAAATGGAATGATGTGGAGAGTTACAAACGGAAGGAGCTTTTAATCTGTGAACACACTACAAATCGAACCTCATTATGTTGGAGACTTTGTGTTTTAAAAATGAGAATAATTTTACCTAATGAGAAGCTCTTAATAGGTGATGTTTTTGCTAAATTATCATATTAACCACAAGATAATTAACAAGCATTTCCTTAATGTGGGGCTATACTCACAAAATCACTAAATAAATCTTATTGTCTATAAACCAT
Organism: Chelonia mydas; assembly: GCF_015237465.2. Classification (NCBI taxonomy): domain Eukaryota; kingdom Metazoa; phylum Chordata; order Testudines; family Cheloniidae; genus Chelonia; species Chelonia mydas. The sequence continues at coordinate 339,754,841 of NC_057849.1, forward strand.
CAAGCCAGAATAAAAACAGGCTTTTTAATCATGATGACAGGCTTCCTGAAGGAAAAGTGCAGGGTTCCTGGATCATTTTAGTTATTGGGAACTAGTTTGAAAATAGGTTATCTAACTAATCTGATGCCTTTGGTCTCATGGCAACCCAAAGCGTTTTATCAACTATATTTACGTATAGGAATTGATTAATCTGTCACTGAAACATGGCAGATGTTTAATGGCACATAGAGACACTATACAAGAACTTAGGAAGTGATGACTAATATACACGGACTAGCATAGATATATATTAGGCTGATAATAACTACACGTATCTTAAACATTAAAGTAAACATGTTATGCATTAATACAGCGGCTATATAGCTGAAATTGGCCTATACCTTTACTATAATCCTGAACATTTATGCTAAGTATCCCATAACACCTTGCATTAGCTGTAGTAAGCCGTAGCTCAAATAAATAGGAAACCAGCCAATGACAGTTTATCTAACAACAGGAAAGGAGTTGCCCACACAAACCTAGGAAGTCCCTTCATCCCCCTTAATACCTGAGATGTATGTACTCAAAAAGATATGGATGCATCATAACCTGGAACGCACACCATGGTACCAGAACAGGGCAAAAGCTAACTAACGAAATGATGTATACGGCACCCTTTTCTGGTAAACAAGTAGGGTTTAAAAGAATGGCTTCGGAGCATAGTTTTGGGGTCACACCTTCTTCTTAAGGTGAATGTAACATCGCTGCAAGGAACTGCTCTTCAGAAACTGGTATCATATACAACATTTTTTGTACCATATTAATAAAACAGACTAAAAGTGGTTATTTGGATTTAAGTATATTTCATAATTCAGTAAGGAACCAGAGTGTGGTCAAGCAATTGGCTATGCCATTTACCAACAGGAAGGGAAGTGAAGAAAAGAATGTCATACCCAGCTGACTCTGCAGAGGAATTTATACAGACAGAATAATTACTCGAGTAGGAATTAGGCCAGGATGCCCTAATTTAACAGAAAGTGCTGTGGGACAAGTGGTCAGGACCTCAGCTCTGTGTGTGAACTGAAAGATGGCTGCTCCAGCAGCCCATTGCACACAGCAGCATGCTGGGTATTGGCTCCGGGCTGACTCAGAGAAAAAAAGAATGCCACTGACACTGGTTTTGTAGAATGGTTTGGATGCTTAGACTAAGGGAGGGTCCACTGGGTCCAATTACCAACCTCCCCGAACAGCCTCTAGCCCATGGCCACTCTGTTCATCATCACAGCATCAAGAAGGCCTCACTGGTGGTCCTGCAACGCCTACCATTGGCTGCACACGACCAAATATAGGCTGACTGGTACCATCCGTATTTGCAGTAGTTCCAGCCTAATGCCACATCTTCCTGGTGCCTGTCACCTTGGTCCCCTGTCTAACCTATCTACATTGTTTACCCTGCATTCATCGCCATGGTATCCAAGCACCTGTTGTGACAATTCTTTCTGTCCGCTTAGACAGCTTTTGCCCAAGGACACACAAGAAGTATGTGGCCAAGCCAGGAATTGAACCCAGGGCTCCTGAGTCCCAGCCCTGAGTCAGATTCTTCCACTTGAAAGGTTTCAGAGTAGCAGCCGTGGTAGTCTGTATTCGCAAAAAGAAAAGGAGTACTTGTGGCACCTTAGAGACTAACAAATTTATTTGAGCATAAGCTTTCATGAGCTAGAGCATGAAGTGAGCTGTAGCTCACGAAAGCTTATGCTCAAATAAATTGGTTAGTCTCTAAGGTGCCACAAGTACTCCTTTTCTTTTTCCACTTGAGACAAACTTCACCTGTTTCAGATCCAGCTGCTACCTTATTCCAATCAAATGCTGGGGTAGAGAGAAGTGCGTTTCTGATGTAGGTTTCTGGTTATGGCCCAGTTCTGCCTAGTACAGTAATTCCTCTCCTGTGTAATAGTGCTGTTGTTGGTAGTGATTTTTGAGATGTCCTGGCTCTCTCTTGATTATGGTCCTTGAGCCACTGAATTAATTTCAGTCTGTTCTTAAAGTCCTATTAGTTCATCAATATACCTTTTAAATTAATCTTCCCCTTTATGTGTCCAGGGAAGGTCAGGAGGGGAAGGATTTTGCCATAGAAGAAAGGTGGCTGGGGCCAGCTGAGCAAAGTTTAAGCCACCTCTCTGCACTCGCTGTTAGAAATTCACTGACACCTGCAGGCTGCGTTCACTCAGAATGACACAGCTGCAGCTTTCTTCTCGGCATCCGACTGCTCCAATGCCTCACTGCTCAGTCCAGGGGCTCCATTCCAGATGGCCCAGGTCAGGAAAAGTTTTGCGCTGACAGCAAAGTCAGGCCGCAAGCAAGGAACAAAGATATTAAAAGCAGCAAACACTCCAAGAGGGAAAGAACAAAATAAAGGCAAAAGCTGCAGGACTGGATGTCTCTGGGGCCTGGGAATAGGATACAGAGTCCTTCACTAATCTGTTGCCACTGTGCTACTCATCATGAGCGATCACAACTTCATAATGCAGCTGGAGAGTGGCAAAAGAACTCTGATCTTCCCTCTCCTAAGCCAAAGTCATCTATTACTTGGGTTAACGAGAATAACTCCTCACTCTTAACAATATAGGGCCAATGATGTACCTGCAGTTCAGTAGTTCTTGGTCCAGCCAGTAGAGGGCAGCAGTAAGCATACACATTACCATACCCTGCTTGGATCTGAACGACTGAGCAGAAGTCATCGGCATCGGAGATGCAGTTTGAAACCAGTGGGTGGTTCGCGCTCTGACATTCACACCTATGCAGAGGGCCTGCACCAGGATCATGCAGTGCTTAGATTGGGATTGTCTAAGGAACCGAAGGGAATTGCTCCCAGCTCCGATCTGGTGCCTAACTCCCTTAGACTCCTTCACCAATCCCAGCCTGAAGTCCTGCTTGAATTAGTGTTGCATAGACCTTTGCACAAGGATGAATTTCAGCTGCAGGGCAGGGTCTGTAAGGGAAGGCACATTCGTTCTGGAATGGGAAGGAGAGCTTGCCCTGCTGCAGTTCATGCTGTAGCGGTTCTGAGGACTGAATGGCGGAGCTCATTCTCCCAGGCTGTCAGTCCAGCTCCTTCCATCAGCATCAAGATGTTTAAAGAAAATGTAAAAGAAAAGTGGATAAAAGAAAAACATTGCAAGGACCCTGGATTGCATGCTGTTTCCAAATCTCTATATCCAAGAGCACTAGGCAGATGGCTGTGATATACGCTGGCATGAAATATGTATGGACAGGATCATAAGGAATCTTTTGACATAACACCTCAAAACAAATTTCCATTCCTTCCCGCCGTGACTTCACCTCTTCTCACCCCAACTTTCATCCTTGGCAGCTGGCCCAATTTCTTCTGCAGCTGCTGTCAGCTCTTCAAAGACGGAGGTGAAGCAACTTCATCTGAAGTGTTTGGGGAGGGGGCTTCAGAATCTCCTCTGCAGAGGGCAGAGACAAAATCTCAGTGCCAGCAAAAACTAAAGAGCTTTAATGCTCTATATGCTTCAGTCTAAACAGAAAAACACCTGAAAACTATGAAGGAGACCCACGTGCAGAGAGAGGCACCTTCAGGGATAATCACAGAATCATAGAACTGGAAGGGACCTCGAGAGGTCATCTAGTCCAGTCCCCTGCACTCAAGGCAGGACTAAGTGTTCTTAAAGTCCTGTTAGTTCAGGTGTTTGTCCAACCTGCTCTTAAAAATCCCCAATGATGAAGATTCCACAACCTCCCTAGGCAATTTATTCCAGTGCTTAACCACCCTGACAGTGAGGAAGTCTTTCCTAATGTCCAACCTAAACCACCCTTGCTGCAATTTAAGCCCATTGCTTCTTGTCCTATCCTCAGAGGTTAAGAAGAACAATTCTTCTCCCTCCTCCTTGTAACAACCTCTTATGTGCTTGAAAACTGTTATCATGTCCCCTCTCAGTCTTCTCTGTTCCAGACTAAACAAACCCAATTTTTTCAATCTTCCTTCATAGGTCATGTTTTCTAGACCTTTATTCATTTTTGTTGCTTTTCTCTGGACTTTCTCCAATTTGTCCACATCTTTCCTGAAATGGGGCACCCAGAACTGGACACAATATTGCAGTTGAGGCCTAATCAGTGCGGAGTAGAGCAGAAGAATTACTTCTCATGTCTTGCTTACAATACTCCTGCAAATATATCCTAGAATGATGTTTGCTTTTTTTTGCAACAGTGTTACACTGTTGACTCATAGTTAGCTTGTGATCCACTATGACCCCCAGATCCCTTTATGCAGGCCTACTTCCTAGGCAGTCATTTCCCATTTTTATGTGTGCAGCTGATTGTTCCTTCCTAAGTGGAGTACTTTGCATTTGTCCTTATTGAATTTCATCCTATTTACTTCAGACAATTTCTCCAGTTTGTCCAGATCCTTTTTAATTTTAATCCTATCCTCCAAAGCACTCGCAACCCCTTTCAGCTTGGTATCGTCTGCAAACTTTATAAGTGTACTCTCTATGCCATTATCTAAATCATTGATGACGATATTGGACAGAACTGGACCCAGAACTGATCTCCGTGGGACCCCACTCATTATGCCTTTCCAGCATGACTGTGAACCACTGATAACTACTCACTGGGAATGATTTTTCAACCAGTTATGCACCCACCTTATATTAGCTGTATCTAGGTTGTATTTCCCTTGTTTGTTTATGAGAAGGTCATGCGAGACAGTATCAAAAGCCTTACTAAAGTCAAGATATACCACATCTACTGCTTCCCCCCATCCACAAGGCTTGTTACTCTGTCAAAGAAAGCTATCAGGTTGGTTTGACATGATTTGTTCTTGACAAATCCATGCTGACTGTTACTTATCACCTTATTTCGTCTAGGTGTTTGCAAATTGATTTCTTAATTATTTGCTCCATTATCTTTCCGGGTACAGAAGTTAAGCTGACTGGTCTATAATTCCCCGGGTTGTCTTTATTTCCCTTTTTATAGATGGGGACTATATTTGCCCTTTTCCAGTCTTCTGAAATGTCTCCCGTCTTCCATAACTTTTCAAAGATAATTGCTAATGGCTCAGATATCTCCTCAGTCAGCTCCTTGAGTATTCTAGGATGCATTTCATCAGGCCCTGGTGATTTGAAGACATCTAACTTGTCTAAGTAATTTTTGACTTGTACTTTCCCTATTTTAGACTCTGATTCTACCTCATGCTGAGCTGTAGCAAGGAGCAGGACAGTCATGGGAAAGAAACATCCCAGGGCATAGACTGGGATACCACGGAAGGGGTGGTTCTCTTCCAAGCTCTACCCACTGCTCAAGCTCCACCCCCAACCTTGTCCCTGCCCCTTTCCCTCCCTGAATGGTCATATCCTATGCTGCCCCTCCTCTGTCTCCACCCCATTTCTCTCTACAGGGGGAGAAGTTAGGGGGAATGAAGTGAGGAGAGAGAGGCAATGGAGGGAAGGAAGGAGAGAGGGAGTGGCCAGTGTCACCACACTGGGTGAAAAGGGAAAATGGCAGCCAGCTCAGAGAAGTGGGTATCAGACATACACTCATGAGTAGCCTCAATTTGAGCTCTGTTTTTTGCATACAGGAATGCAGAAACTGGTTAGGAGAAAATAAGAACGAACATGAACCTTTGCCCAGAACTCAACCCCAATTTTGAAAAAATTCCATTAACTCCCCGTTCTCCCAATTCATTTTAATTTTTTGCTGGACCTCTGTGCTCTTGGATTATGGCCAGTCAGTGGAAGCGCCAATAAACACCACTCTGGCAGATACAACTTTAACCCCATACTGCAAGTGTCTTTGGGGAAGGGGACAGCAAGCAGCCCATTTCTGTGTGATATGCACTAAGAAGCTTCAAAAATCCAGAGAGCTTTCTCTCTTTGCCTAGTGAAAACTGACTGCTCCAAGATTTGTGGGAAAGGAAATCATGTTGGAATTTAATCCTGCTTTGTGTATGTGCACGCACATATAAATCCTTTGTAAATAATAAATAAAGGAGTGGGAGGGATGATCTCAATTCTTGCCTCCACAAAGCATTGGAAATTTGCAGCATCCTTCCTAATTACCACTCCATTTCCAATGCGTTTGGCCACAGAAACTGCTGACTTGAATTGTGCAGCATCTCTTTCTCATTCTCTCTTTCCCTCTTACTGAGCCACTTTATTGGATCACATAGCTCAGAAGCACGATTTGAAGTTTCAAAAGGAACACTGCAGCGAATAAGATAATCAACACCAACCAATTGGCCGCTGCTACTCTCAGCGGAATTCACACCCCTCGTGCCAGCCAAATGAAGCAGAGTCCGGCTAATGCCTTTGGGTCAAGCTTTGAAATACCTAACGTGGGATGTATGGCAGAAGAGCGGGTAGGGAGGGTTATCCTGTCACATGCAATCTCGCCTAAGTGTTTTTACATCAAGGGAGGACTTGTTAGGAGTAATGTTGGGTGCCAAGTGCCAAAAGCAATAATCGCCAGCACTGCGGTGATTTGGCCCACTTGAGACGCTGTATTTGTATGGATGAGGAGGCCATATTTAACAAAGACACACCAACCACGTGGGAAAGAGCCTCTTTTGTCACTTGGTGTAGGGGGGTTAGAGCAGGGTGACTCCAGAGACCTGGGTTCTGGTCCCAGCCCTGCTGCTATGAACCCCTGGCTCAGACAGGCTAAGGCAGGGGTGGGCCACATCTGGGTACGGAAATTGTAGGCGGGGCCATGAATGCTCATGAAATTGGGGGCTGGGATGTAGGAGGGCGCTCCGGGCTGGGGCAGGGGGTTGGGATGTGGGAGGGGCATAGGATGAGGGATTTGGGGTGCAGGAGGGGGCTGCAGGCTGGGGGTGGAGCAGAGGGGTTTGGAGAATGGGAGGGGGCTCCGGGCTGAGGCAGGGGGTTGGGGTGTGTGGGGGGGTATGGGCTCTGGACTGGGGGTGCAGGTTTCAGGGTGGGGCCAGAAATGAGGTGTTCAGGGTGCAGGAAGGGGCTCCGGGCTGGGGCTGAGGGGTTCGAAGTGCGGGAGGGGGCTCCGGGCTGGGACACAGAGGAGGGGTGAGGGCTCTGGCTGGGGGTGCGAGCTCTGGGGTGTGGCTTGGGATGAGGGGTTTGGGGTCCAGGAGGGTGCTCTGGGCTGGGACTGAGGGTTTGGAGGACAGGAGAGGGATCAGGTCTGGGGCATGGGGTTGGGGCGTGGGAAGAGGCTCAGGGTACAGGCCCTGAGCGCTTACCTCAAGCAGCTCCTGGAAGCAGCGGCATGTCCCCGCTCTGGCTCCTATGGAGAGGTGTGCAGCGCCAGCCAGGCTGCTCTGCACGCTGCCCCATCCACAGGCACCACCCCTGCAGCTCCCATTGGCTGTGGTTCCTGGACAATGGGAGCTGCAGAGCTGGCAATTGGGGTGGGGTCAGCCTAGGAGCCGGAAGAGGGACATGCCGCTGCTTCTGGGAGCCACACGGAGCAGGGCAAGCCCTGGACCCTGCTCCCCAGCTGGAGCTCGAGGGCTGGATTAAAAGGTCTGACGGGCCAGATGTGGCCCACGGGCCATAGTTTGCCCATCCCTGTACTAAATAATTCCTTCCCTGAAGAGCTTGTAGTCTAGACAAGACAGACCAAGGATTGGAGGGGAAACAGAGGGACAGAGACCTGGCCCAGTATCCTGCCTTTATTGCTGCAGCTGGCAGAATAGCACGGACTGTCTACGATCTGTCTATTGTACATACACAACCACCATCACCATAGTATCTGAGCACCTTGCAATCAAAAATGTATTTATCACAACGCCCCGTGTTACTGAGGAGGAATGAACGATAATAGCACTGCCCTGTTGGGGAACTGAGGCACAGAGAGGCAAATGACTGGCCCAGTGTCCCACAGGGAGTCTGTGTCAGAGCAGAGAATTGAACCTGTCTCTCCAAGTCCCACGTTAACCCCCTAACCACTGGACCATCCTCCTGCTCTGAAATGCTAAACTCTGCAAGGACTGACGATTTTTTTGCTTGGTAAAAGTTTTCATGTCCCAATTCCATTGGTCTCTAAATGATACGGTATTAAAAAATAGTTACCCAGTGTCATAGGTGAACAGAGGGCAGCCTATGGAGTAGTGACAAAGTATCCGGTATTGATATTTGAAATTTGGGCTTCCAAACTGGTCACTATGTTTTCGCATAGACTCAATAACACTTTGGCGAAGGCCCTGATTCAGTAAAGCACTTAAGCATGTGCTTAATTTTAAGCACATGCGTAAATCATATTGACATCTATGGGATTTAAGCATGTGTTTAAGTGACTTGCTACATAGAGATAGGTTTTCTAGTCTATTTTATATAGGTTCTCACCACCATAGTATGTGAGTGCCTGCTTCAGCGGCGAATGAATCTGCTCTCAACTCCTCTATTACTCATTGGCATGTGACTAATGTATGCTATGCAATACATGGGAGGGTGGACGGGGTGACCCTCAGCCCTGGTTGATCCAATATCCATATTGGACCAAATGGCTCAGTCCATCTCAACAGCTTGGTCAATTCACAGATCATGGACTCAGACATGGGCCAGTAAAAACAAGCCCCTAGTTTTTGTGAAATATTTATCCTTTCCCATTCCAGTATCTAACTAGGTCTGATTATAACAGGTGTCACCTCGATTATAAATAAACACACTTGACATTTTTAACATGTAAAACAGGTACAGTCACCTGTCACATTGTGTAAACAAATCAATTCATCCAGTGGCGACACGTGGGAGGCACACAAAGGGTCAAGTGACCCTCCAGCAGGGTCAAGTGCCCCCAGCAGCCGGCCGGGGTGGGGAGAGGAAGGGATGGGGCCAGAGCCAGAAGCGAAGAGGCAGGGCCAGAGCCTTTCCTCTTCCAGCCACGTTGCCTGGGATGCTGCCCACTGCAGCGCAGCGGCTGACTGGGAGAGCGCCTGGCTGCAGCAGCAGCAGGCTGCCCCCCACCCCGGTTCAGCTTCTGGAGACAGTGGCCAAGCGAGCCGGAGATCCCCCAGCCCCTCTGGCATGCTCAGAGTCGGATCCTGTCCCCAGAAGCTGCCACCGCTCTCTGTCCAGGCTCAGCTTCTGCGGACAGGAGCCGACTCTGAGCATGCCAGGGAGGGCGGAGGGGCTCCGACTCGCTCAGTCGCTGTCCCAGAAGCCAAACCCAGGTGGGAGGCAGCCCACTGCCGCCGCAGCCAGGCACTCTCCCAGGCAGCTATCCATTCATCCAATATCTTTGGAACTCCCCATTCTCTGCAACATAAAGAATCTTTTTCTCCCTCTCTCACACACATATCTATATTCCTTCACTGTGGCGCTCCAAGGAGAGCAATCACTCTCTCTTTATAATGATCTCCCGTTGTGAGCCGTGATAGGCAATGTAATAATACTTTTTATTGGGTCAATAGATCAGTTAGGAAACAGAAGCTATTCCCTTCTTCAGGTGATGGCCAAGAAGTGACCTATGTGAGTCGGGCTGCCTGTATATTATAGCTGTTATGCTGGCCCAAGAGGAGGTATGGTATACTTACCTCACTTAGTTTGTTCTCTGTTCTTTATTGCATTTCCTGTATTGTAAACAGCCCTCATAAAACATCTTTCTGAAGGGCTCTCCACTGAGTAGTAAATATTGTCCCTGTTCCAACAGCTTAGATAGACATCAATCAGCTGCAGGCGGCCTCCTGGGATTGTCATTTGTATCATTCAAGGATAGGCTATGGACAGCCAGGTGACAGCAGCAAGATTGCAGAATTTCTGCTAGGAAGTAACCCTCCTAAAGATTACCCCAGGAGTGTGGGGTGAACCACTGTGACTTAGTAAATAGGAAGGTTTCATCTCCGATTCTCAGCAGGGTTTCTTTAAACTATCCATGAAAAAAAAAAAAGGTGTCTCTGAAATCAGACATCTGGCTGGCCCAGGTGTAAGAGCTACAATGTTTCAAGGTGTTTTGGGCTCTCACACCCGTGGACATCAGGACCTAACTTGTGCACCTCAAGCCACAGACCACCAAAGTCAACAGGAGCTTCTCCATTGACTTCACAGGACATAGGACTGGAAGGGACCTCCTGCGTCATACAATCCAGTCTCCTGCTATCACAGGCAACCACATCATACAAGCATGTTCCTAAATCTATCTAGCTCCACCTTAAAACTAGTTAGGTTTCTTGCCTCGCTCCTCCGATGGTTAAAAACCTTCTAATTTCCAGCCTCAATTTAGTTATGGCTAGTTTATACCCATTTGTTCTTGTGCCAGTGTAACGCCAACAGATGCAGGTCGTCAGCAGGTGGGATCGAACCTGGGACCTCTGGAGTTAAATGCATGAACCTCTACTGCATGAGCTAAAAGCCATATGGCTGGTAGCTAAGGCTGCAGAGCAGACTCATTAATCTCTAAGTGGTCTCAGTGCCACTAGATGGGACAGAACACCGGAGGTGTGTCCTTCAGTTTAAATAGCTTTTAACTCTCCCTTGTGTTTACCCCCTGGATGTATTTATAGAAAGCAATCATATCCCCGTTCAACCTTCGTTTTCCTAGGCTAAAACAAGCCACGCTCTTTTAATCTCCTCTTGTAAAATAGGCCCTCCAGTCTCCTGATCATTCTAATAGCCACCTATTCCAGTCTGAATTCATCTTTCTTGAACATGGGTGACCAGAATTGCATCCAGTATTCCAGATGAGGTCTTCACAGTGCCTGGTATAATGGCATTGATACTTCCCGATCTCCACTAGAAATACCTCACCTGATACCTCCTAGGATTGCATTTGCCTTTTTCAGAGCTGCAGCACATTGGTGGCGCATAGTCATCTTGTGATTGAGTAAGCTGTGGATCAGGCCCCTGGTAAAGTAGGCACCAAGGGGAGTGGCTGGCATTTTTCATTCCAGTTCCTTCTGCCAGGTAATCATAGGAAATCTCCTCCACACCTCCGCTCCAACAGCTGGTGCCCTTCTAGGCAGATGAATGAGTTCTCCGGTGTGAATCCTCAGCACCTTTTCTGGGCTGATTTTGGTCAGAACTAGAAGTGGCAGAGGGATACTTCACAGCAATTTTTCCTTCCTCCGGGTAGTACTTTGCAGTTGTCTTTACTGAATTTCATCCTGTTGATTTCAGACCAATTCTCTAATTTGTCAAGGTCACTTTGAATTCTAATCCTGTCCTCCAAAGGGCTAGCAATCCCTCCCAGCTTGGTGTCATCCACAAACTTAATAGGCATACTCTCCGCTGTATTATCCAAGTCATTAATGAAAGTATTGAACAGTACCAAACCCAGGACAGACCCCCTACAAGGCTGTGATAGATATGTCCCCTCCCCCCATGAACCATTGATAACCACTCTTTGAGTGTGATCTTTCAACCAGTTATGCACCCACCTTTCAGTAATTTCATCTAGACCATATTTCCCTAGTTTGCTTTTGAAAATATCATGTGGGACTGTGTCAAAAGCCTTACTAAAATCAAGATATATCATGTCTACAGCTTCCCCCCATCCACTAAGGCAGTAACCCCGTCAAAGAAGGAAATTAAGTTGGTTTGGCGTGATTTGTTCTTGACAAATCCATGCTGTCATTATGTGTCCTGGCTGTTCTGATTTTGTCCCTACACGATTTTGTCTTCCTCCTTCACCCAAATTGCCTTCAACCTTCAGATTTGCAGCTAATTCCTCCCTGTTGGTCAGAATCAAGTCTGAAATGGCTCTCCCCCCCCCCCCGCCCCCGACTTCCTCCACCTTCTGAAACAAGAAGTTGTCCCCAAGACACTTCAAGAACTTTCTGGGCATTTTGTGTTTTTTTGTATTATTTTTTCTCCGTGCTCATTCACATCTGTCATTTAGCCTTATCCAGTATGAGGCTTTGAACCTGACCAAGTGAATAAATTCTTGATGTACAATGCAACACGTCCTCCCTCTTCCCCGTCTGTCCTTCCTGAACAAGCTACACCCTCTACACCAATATTCCCGTCATGAGATTTATCCCACCAAGTCTCTGTGATGCCAATTAAGTCACACTTTAACATATGGACCAAATGGCTTCTTTTTGTTTATTCCTCCGACTCCTTGTGCTTGTGTCTAGCCATTTAAAATGTTGAGCAGATTCTCCCACTGTTTTCTCTCTTGTTGCTCCTATGACTCTGTTGTAAATTTCCATTTTCTCCCTTTCCCTCCCTCAAGCATTTAGCCCTCTTTTAAAGGTCTCCTTTTTTAATACCTACTTGTGGCCTTTTGTCACCTGCCACCATTGAAGCTAGTTTAATGCCCTCCTCACTAGATTGGTGAGTTGATGTGAAAAGATGCTGTTCCCCTCCTTCTTGAGGCGGACCCCATCTCTCCCCAGAGTAACTGCATGTGAAGATAACCATTTAATTGTGACCATTATGGGATCAACTTTTGGCTGCTCACCTTTGGCAGAGTCCTGAGCAAGTCATCCATTTAGTAGAGCCAGCATAGAGTAAAGAGGATGGGAGTGCTTTGGTTGTTGTTTAAACTGCATATGACGGACATCAAAAGGTTTTCAGTGAGAGCTGCATTTTAACTGCATTAGCTGCCAACTCCGTCAGGTGAGCCCTGTGGACTATGATTGATTGATGCATAGCAATTCCCTTCACCTTACAGTTACCCATCTATAATAAGGGATGGCTATCAGAGGCACCTGAAGATAACCTATAACAGCAGCAAACATGTTGGCAATAGCAACACATCCAGGCTTCGGAGTGAATTAAACCTGAGAACTCAGAAGCTAAATCCTCTCCAGTTGGACAGGAGACAAGAGAATTCAGGCTGGATAATGTATTCACAGGCTGTCCTTCGCAATTTGGCTTCGAGCCTGTTGACCGATAATAGGTGCCATCTCAGAAGCAAATGCAACACGTGCTTCCACCGGTAGCTCTCATTGATGGCGCGGCTGGCTTCTTGGCCAGCTGGACAGGACTCTAGTTGCAACGTATCCCAAAGCAAGCTCAGCAGTTTACACTTTGATTCCAAGCCCAGTAAAATCCAGGCAAAAGATTTGCCCTAGGGATTACCGCTTGGTCATGGCTGCTCGGGGAAAGGCAATCAATGCCAAATTCAGATTTGTTTAAAACAGAGTTCAAAGCCTCGTACTGGATAAGGCTAAATGACAGATGTGAATGAGCACGGAGAAGGGTGTCAAAAGTTTCTGCAAGAGTGATTAGGTAATATTTGTAGCCAAAGGATGGCTGGTGGATAAAACACAGGTCCTGGTACTTGGGGATCTGGGCTTTGTGAGCCTGCAGTGAGTCGTTCATCCTCTTTATCTGTATAATGGGGATAATATGTACCAACCTCACAGGGCAGTGAGAGGCTTAATTCATTAGCATTTTTACTGTGCTTTGAAGTCCTCTAATGGAAGGAGCTATGCACTCTTGAGGTATAATACTTACAGCATAAGTAAGTCAACATATGGACCAATAGGCTGTTGTTATAGGTTATTGTCAGGTGCCTCTAATAGCCATAAGTCCAGGGCTGAAATTCTCACCTCCTTTCCAACCAGGTTGAAGGGCCAGAGCAGAGTAAAGGGGCCCCCCAAAGGCCCCATTTCTGGAAGGAAGAGCATCCCCCGGTGCAGGCACTGCAGAAAAAAGTCATGATATAGAGGCATGGCTGGGGTTGTGCCCTGATATAGGGGCATGGCTGGGGGTGGTGCCGTGGAAAGAAGGTGGAAGGCCACAGCATGCAGCATGGCAAAGGTCCTGGGCGGTGCTGCACCCCATCGGGCAAACTAGGGAAACTGCTATCACTTCAGCTTCACAATGTTATTGTAGCTACGTGGATCCCAGTACATTAGAGAGACAGGGTGGGTGAGGGCACGTCTTTTATTGGACCCACTTCTGTTGGTGAGAGATCAGTTACAACACGGGCACTTGGACACCTTTATCATTAGTACTATTTGTATTCCCTAGAGGCGCGAGCTAAGGTCACGGTTCCATTGTGCTAGGCACTGCACAAACTAATAAGAGACCGTCCGTGCCTCACAGTCTACATGGAAAAGACAGCCAGAGGGTGGGAGAGACAGAGTATTCATTATCCCTGTTTTACAGATGGGGAAGTGAGACTGTAACAGGGCACAGACTCACAACAGCAGCACCTCCTGCTGGTTGGTTTGGGAATTAGCTCTTCCAGCAGTGCGCCTTCGCTAGTGGTGTTTCACCCACCGTTATTCTCTCGGTCTCCACCACCCTCACAGTCGGACCCATGTCACTTCGAGACCTTGGCATCCGCTTCTGGACACTGCCCTCTGGCTGTCCCCGCTCCGCTGGCTCTCCCCCACGTCCGGGGGACCGGCAGCTTCTGGTTCTACCACTTGCCTCAGTGGTTCATTGCAGTCCTCAGTCTTGCCCCTTCCTCCCAGGGCAAACTGCAGTCTGCCTTAGCCACTCTCATCACTGGCAAGTGAGGGGGGAAGGGGGAAGTCAGGCCCACCCACTATTCTGGGCCCTGACCCAGGGACCCTCTAGCGGCAGCCACTTAGTGCCCTCCTCCAACTCTCCTTTACTGCCTACTTCTCTGGGCCACTTCCCCATAGCCCCAGCACCTTCTCTGCCCCTTTGTGTCAGGGCCCCAGTCTGACAGTCATCAGCTCAGAGCCCTCCCAGCCTCTGATGACCCGCCCCTTGCCTTGCCTTGCCTTGCCTTGCCTTGCCTTGCCTTGCCTTGCCTTGCCTTGCCTTGCCTTGCCTTGCCTTGCCTTGCCCTCTAAGATCCAGTTCTTCTCCCTTTGCCCTCCAGGGAGAGACTCTGCTCCTCTCTGCCCTGCAGCCTTCTTATAGGGCCCAGCATGGCCCTAATTGGCTGCTTTCAAGCTTCCACTTGATTGGTTTCCAATAAGCCCTTCCAGGATTGGCTGGGGCTCTTTGCAGCCTCTCTGGCTTGCTCTAACCCCTTCCATGCCAGAGTGGGGCAGCTGCCCCACTACAGAGATAGAGAGACTAAGCAGCTTGCCCAAGGTCACACACAGAGTCTGTGGCAGAGCTGAGACTAGAATCCATAATTCCCAGTCTAACAAGAGCCATCTTCCTCTCCTCTGCCCTGATTTCCTTGTCTTCCGAGCAAATGAAGCAGCATAAACACTGTACATGCAAACAACAACAAAAATAACCTAGGTCCACTAGCCTTGTATTAATAGCTGCGTTCATCTTAGCTTATGAACTCTGATGCATTAGAACTCTCCAGCCAAAGGGCATCAGCCCTAGCAGTGAGGCACTTCACTGGCACTTTTTTGCCCAGGCTTGTGTTTCATTACAGTTGGCAGGAAAGTGCCTGCTGGTTTTATTCAGCCGATCCTGTTGCACTTTACTGAGCTGCAAACATTGCTGGGGTTTTTTTTTTGGTAACCTAGTTTCCACTCTAAAATTACAGAGCTTGTTCCTCCAGGGACGAGGAGAGCGATGCCCTGGTGAGCTGGCTCATTCCACTCAGCACACTCGCCTCCCCACGCCATTACCATTTGCCCCTGGGACGGGTGCAGGTGGAAGGGATGCGAAGGAGAATGCATTAGGCATTTGCTGCACCTCCCTGTTCTCTTGCTGCTCCTGGTTTTTTCTCTTGAGGGCATGATTAACAGCAAGGCCTGGTGATTCCACTGGAGTGAAAAACAGTGGCATACTCTGCTCTGTTAAGGCAGCTGTAACTCAGCTAATCTCTACCAATTCTACCCTCCTGGCTCCATGTGTTTCTTTTTTCCTCAAGCAACTCATCATTGCCCTGCTGTGACCTGCCTGACCCCATCTGTACTGTGAAACTGACTTTGATGCTCAGCAGCCGCCCAGATTCCTGGTCTGTAAATACAAGATCTTGGTGCCCATATGTTGACCTCTGACTCGGTACCTGTTCCCAGGAGACTTGATGGGTTTGTCTATTTGCCTTGCTGCCTGGAGTGACGGGATCCAACGCTGAGGAAAGGTATGTGGTACTGTTGCACTCTGTGCTGCTTACTTCAGAGCGGATCTTTCCTGGAGTTCAGAGCCAGGAGTTTGGTCTGGCTTATTACAGGAATAAAAGACCTGCTATGAAGTTGGGACCAGGATACAGAACCGCAGCTCATGGATCTTCCAGTCCAGGTTCAATCACCAGGGAGATGGTCCTGTCCTGCTGTCTCCCTGGGCCAGAGCCTCCCGGAGGTGCAGCATCCTTCCCCCTCCATGGGGCATTTTATCTGCCTGGCAGGGGGCCTGCTGCAAGCACCAGGGAGCTGCTCCTGTGCCAGTCCCCCCCCCCAGCATTTTCCACACTCTGTCTGCTTAGTGTACCAGCCACTCCCCCATAGCTCTCACTGCACCCCCTTGTGCATCAGGACATCCACTCGCCTCTTCCCTCCCTTTCCTCCACGGGCAGCCTTCCCCTGTCCTTGTTCCCATCACCTCTCTTCAGTTCCCACCAGCACTGCCTGCTCCTCTTCCCCCTCCATCCCAATCTCTTCCCTCCTCCCACCAGCACAGATCCTGATGCCACATCCACACCTGACTCTGTCTCACCTCTGGCAATGTTTGTTAGGATAGAGATATTCAGGCCTGTCTGTAAAGGCCTAGACTCGAAGAATTTAGGTGTATTCTTATCACTTAGCTAGTTATAGAGGTATAAAAGAAAGAATCAAAATCACTGTCTGCCGGTGTAAGGGCCTTCTCTTACTGCGACAGTCTGAGGCCCTGTTCTTAGGTAAGGCCTTTGGCTAAGCAGCAGAGGAAGCCATAAACTGCGAAGCAAACTGTCAAATCCTCACATTCCAAACTAGTCACATTGAAATAAGGTGCTGTAGGGCTGTTAGGAATACAGTCCTGTCCTGATAATGCCTATCGCCTCCAGAGAAAGGGAAGTGCCTAGAAAATGTAAAAGGAAACTTAGTTTGATAGCATCCTGTCTGGCAAGAACTCACTTATCAATAGCTGGGATGTGAAATCCTCATTTCTGTGTTTGTTCTATCATTGTAGTCCCCATTTCCCCATTGTTTGTCTGTATAATCTCTGTCTGGTTCTGTGATTGTTTCTGTCTGCTGTATAATTAATTTTGCTGGATGTAAACTAATTAAGGTGGTAGGATATAATTGGTTAAATAATCATGTTACAATATGTTAGGATTGGTTAGTTAAATTTCAGTAAAATGATTGGTTATGGTATAGCTAAGCGGAACTCAAGTTTTACTATATAGTCTGCAGTCAATCAGGAAGTGAGGGGGGGAATGGGAACGGGGAATGGGGGTAGGGGAATTGGAATCATGCTTTGATAAGGGGGGGAAATGGGAACAGGGACACAGGCATGGCTCTGTGGTGTCAGAGCTGGGAAAGGGGACACTAAGGAAGGAAACTGGAATCATGCTTGCTGGAAGTTTACCCCAATAAACATCGAATTGTTTGCACCTTTGGACTTCGGGTATTGTGTTCTCCGTTCATGGGAGAAGGACCAGGGAAGTAAGCGGGTGAAGGAATAAGCCCCCTAACAATGTTTACCCCAGTTCTGGCCCTCCCTCCATCCTTCTCTCTGGCTGTGGTAAATGCAATCTTGCCCCACTCATATCTATTCACAATGCTGCTGTAAACTTCATTATCTTAGCCCAGTGGTCCCCAAAACTTTTATATCGTGCCCCCTCTTACCTGTAATGTAATCTGTTTGTGCCAGCCGGGGCCAGGAGCCGAGGCTGGGGCTGGGAGCAGGGCCAGGGCTGAAAGCCAGGAGTGGTAACCGCAGTTGGGAGCAGAGCCAGAGCCTGGAGCTGGGCCACAGTCGGGGGCAGAGGCCGAGCTGGGCCACGGTCAGGGGCTAAAGCTGGGACCTTGGCTGGGGGTGGGGCTGGGGTCGGAGTTGGAATGGAGCTGGAGGCAGAGAGGGGTTGCATGGCTCTCCCTACCTGCCCCCCATGGGGGCTAGCCCAGGCCCCACTGCCCCTCCTGAATGTCCCTCTGTGCCCCCTAAGGGGGCGCACCCCACAGTTTGGAGACCACTGTCCTAGCCTGTCACTTTGACCATGTCACATCCTCCCTTTGCATCCCTCCACTGCTTCCCTCCTTCTCTGTTGCACCAAATATAAGTTGCTTGTTTTCACTTTCCAGGCATTTCTTGGCCTATCCCCCACCCCCGACCTATCACCTCTCGTTCCCTATCAAGACACCGATTCTCTCCTCCAGTCAGACCATGATGCCAGCCTCCATCACCCATTTTCAAACAAGCCCCTTGGTGGTTTCTCCCATGTTGTTCCTCCCAATAAACAACCACAAAGCTACCTCATTGTCCTTCAAAACCCTCCTCAAAGCCTTCTGTAGGACGGTTAGTCTGCTGGGGAGCCGAGACCACCGCCTGTCATGCCGACCAATATTGTCTCGGTGTTTCCTTCTGCTTCCCCTTTGGTCTGTTTGTGTCCCTCTGTTGTCTCATGTTTTATACTTAGGGGAAGGGACTCTCTGATCTGTGTCCTTGCCCTTGGCCATTATCTTTGAAAACTCGTGGCGAACGGGGGAAGTCCCGGATGACTGGAAAAAGGCTAATGTAGTGCCAATCTTTAAAAAAGGGAAGAAGGAGGATCCTGGGAACTACAGGCCAGTCAGCCTCACCTCAGTCCCTGGAAAAATCATGGAGCAGGTCCTCAAAGAATCAATCCTGAAGCACTTACATGAGAGGAAAGTGATCAGGAACAGTCAGCATGGATTCACCAAGGGAAGGTCATGCCTGACTAATCTAATCGCCTTTTATGATGAGATTACTGGTTCTGTGGATGAAGGGAAAGCAGTGGATGTATTGTTTCTTGACTTTAGCAAAGCTTTTGACACGGTCTCCCACAGTATTCTTGTCAGCAAGTTAAGGAAGTATGGGCTGGATGAATGCACTATAAGGTGGGTAGAAAGCTGGCTAGATTGTCGGGCTCAACGGGTAGTGATCAATGGCTCCATGTCTAGTTGGCAGCCGGTGTCAAGTGGAGTGCCCCAGGGGTCAGTCCTGGGGCCGGTTTTGTTCAATATCTTCATAAATGATCTGGAGGATGGTGTGGATTGCACTCTCAGCAAATTTGCGGATGATACTAAACTGGGAGGAGTGGTAGATACGCTGGAGGGGAGGGATAGGATACAGAAGGACCTAGACAAATTGGAGGTTTGGGCCAAAAGAAATCTGATGAGGTTCAATAAGGATAAGTGCAGGGTCCTACACTTAGGATGGAAGAATCCAATGCACCGCTACAGACTAGGGACTGAATGGCTAGGTAGCAGTTCTGCGGAAAAGGACCTAGGGGTGACAGTGGACGAGAAGCTGGATATGAGTCAGCAGTGTGCCCTTGTTGCCAAGAAGGCCAATGGCATTTTGGGATGTATAAGTAGGGGCATAGCGAGCAGATCGAGGGACGTGATCGTTCCCCTCTATTCGACACTGGTGAGGCCTCATCTGGAGTACTGTGTCCAGTTTTGGGCCCCACACTACAAGAAGGATGTGGATAAATTGGAGAGAGTCCAGCGAAGGGCAACAAAAATGATTAGGGGTCTAGAGCACATGACTTATGAGGAGAGGCTGAGGGAGCTGGGATTGTTTAGTCTGCAGAAGAGAAGAATGAGGGGGGATTTGATAGCTGCTTTCAACTACCTGAAAGGGGGTTCCAAAGAGGATGGCTCTAGACTGTTCTCAATGGTAGCAGATGACAGAACGAGGAGTAATGGTCTCAAGTTGCAATGGGGGAGGTTTAGATTGGATATTAGGAAAAACTTTTTCACTAAGAGGGTGGTGAAACACTGGAATGCGTTACCTAGGGAGGTGGTAGAATCTCCTTCCTTAGAGGTTTTTAAGGTCAGGCTTGACAAAGCCCTGGCTGGGATGATTTAACTGGGAATTGGTCCTGCTTCGAGCAGGGGGTTGGACTAGATGACCTTCTGGGGTCCCTTCCAACCCTGATATTCTATGATTCTATGATTCTATGTGTCTGTACAGCACCTAACATAATGGGGTCCTGGTCCAGGCCTAGGGCTGCTAGGTACCACAGTAATACAAAAAGTAAATAATAATAATAATAACAATGTACTGTCCAGTATAATACTGAAAAGTCCAGCTGGGATGTTACCGTTTAATCTGATCATGGCAGAGCAGCAATAGTGGGGTCAGGGGTCCTCAAACTAAGTCAAGAACCCCGGGGATCTTCCTGGGGAGTCAGGCATTTCCAGCCAAACCTTTGCAGATTCTCCTTGAGGCCAGACCTGGTTTGGGTGCCAATATTCTCCACCTGGAAGTGAAAAAGAGAGACAGCCACTAAAAATCAAACAAATAAACGATGTTTCGCAGCTATGGAGCTCTCCGTCACCCTCGCAACAGCCGACTGAACAGGGCTGGAAATGGGTCTGAACTAAAACCCTGGCTATAAACAGCCTCCAAGCTGGGGTCCTGAATTCAGGGCTGAGCTCTCCAGCCAGCGCTGTCTCCATCACAGGCCAAACCAAACCTTACCCCTAAATGCTAATCTGCCCTCCCCACTGGGTTCTACTTTCTGAGCAGAGGGAAAGCTTGCTGCTCTGCTCCGGGTTTAATCTCCTCTGAGGGCAGCTGCTCCAAGGGAAGCATCATCTATTTCACTGCTGCAGTCAGAGTTGAAGAACGACTCCACTGAATGACACAGAACCAGAGCATCTGGGTTACAGCCCTTGTTAAGCCTGGAAACTAGCCTTCAAAGCTTTAGTAAAAGTGCATTTCCAATAAAAAAACAAGAACAACGAACCTCTGCCCCCAATGGGTATTGTTGTTCAATTGCGGTCAGCATGGCCAGGACAGTAATATTAACATAAGAACATCCATACTGGGTCAGACCAAAGGTCCATCTAACCCAATATCCTGTCTTCCGACAGTGGCCAGTGCCAGGTGCCCCAGAGGGAATGGACAGAACAGGTAATCATCAAGTGATCCATCCCTTGTCACCCATTCCCAGCTTCTGGCAATCAGAGGCTAGGGACAACATCCCTGCCCATTCTGGCTAATAGTCATTGATTGACTTATCCTCCATGAACTTATCTAGTTCTTTTTAGTCTTGGTCTCCACAGCATCCTGTGGCAAAGAGTTCCACAGATTGCCTGTGTGAAGAAATACTTCCTTTTGTTTGTTTTAATTGTGTCTCCTGGAAAATTACAAAGTTAAATCTCTCTCTGAAAAGAAAATATGTGTATAAATTCACGACTTACAAGTGAAGACCCTTCTAACTGAACCAGAGGCCCAAAAACTGGAGCAGGACTGGGAGGGAGCAGCTAATTCTAGTTAGAGCTGGAGAGGAAACGGTTTTTCCATCCCATGAAACTTTGTGAGATTTCAGAAATGTTCCCATTCTGTATCAGGATGGGACTGAAATGTTTTGATGGTTTTTGTGAAAAACCAGAGCTCCACCACCGCAAACTAGCCAAGAGCCTGCTGCGTAGGGCCTTCACCTGGCACTTTCTGCTCTGCCTGATTGAGACCACAGCCCTGAATCTGAGGCTATGTTTGCACTTAAACTGCCACAGCGGCAGAGCTGCAGCTGTGCCGGTGTAGTGGTTCAGTGTAGACACTCACTACAGGGATGGGAGGGGTTTTCCCCTGGCTGTCGTTAATCCCCCTCCCTGAGAGGCAGTAGCTAGGTCAACAAAAGAATCCTTCCATTGACCTACCTGTGTCTACACCGGGCATTAACTCTGTTGCTCAGAGTTGTGGATTTTTCACACACCTGTGCGCCGGAGCTGGGCCAGCCTAACTCTTAGCGTAGACCTGGCCTGAGTCTCCCAAGTGTGAAGTAAATGTCCTGACCACTGGACTATAGCCAGTTTCCCTGTGGCCCAATGAATATTTAATGATTTATACAACATAAAGCCACTCCAACAGAAGAGAGCATAGCCTGGTGGTTAAGGCACTCACTTCGCATCTGGGAGACCCAGTCCAAGTCCCTGCTCTGAATTTGGCAGTGCAGACACTTGAATCGGAGTCTTCTCCATCAGAGGGGAGTGCCCAGAGGTGGTGGTGGTGTTTGTTTGTTCATTCGTTCTCTCTCCCTCTCTCCATCTCCCTCTCCCACCTGAGGAACCTTTCTCCATAAAGCTTTCATCAAACCTGGTATGGGCCCGGGAAAAGTTTCAGTTTTGACCAACTGGCATTTTCCAGTGAAAAATCATTTAATTGAAAAATTCCCGACCATCTCTATTTCTAGTCCTTACAACTCTGGCACTAAAGTTATGTGATGGACACACAAAAGATTGATTCCCCAGGTCATTGAGCAAAAACCAGCCCCTGCCCGCCTCCCAGAAGCTTTGTGATGGCAAATGTCACACTAAATGATTGTAACCTTTGCTGGTCTGTATTGGCCAAACAAAGAGGAACTTGGGTACTTCCATAACTTCTTGGCGGGACTAATGGAAATCAGCAGACCCTTGCTGGGTTCTTCAACAAAAGTCTTGACCCCATATTAGACAAATCTTCTCCATACTGCACAGGCCTTCAAGCAACAGGCTAGCAGTATTATCATAGCTATTAGATCTGTGTCTGGTAGATATATGGATACTTAAACGTCCTATTGCCCATGACAACAGCTTTTTTTTTAACCTCTCACTCTACCTATTGGAGGATAAATTACTTTATAATAGCCCATCCTAGCTCAATTTGTCCATGAGGCCACAGAGGGGATGATCTCGGTATCAGACCATGCGAATGTCAATCTAAAGCTTTCCCTGCTGGAGGCTGAGACATCTAGACAGGCATGGAGACTTTGCACCTCACAGACGTCACCTCTGTGGCATTCATCAATGATGAGCCAGAGATCTTTCACAGCCCCATCAACTGCAATATTATGGGAAGCAGCAAAAGTTTCCGTCAGGGCAGGATTAGAGTGCCTTCGTCAGCAAAAAAAAAAAAAAAAGACCTTGTAACAAAAAAACAGAAACCTTCGCTGAAAAACTTAAAAATGTAGATCAAGACTATGCCAAAGAAACCACCCCTGACAAACAAAAATGTCCTGGTACAAATGAGATACGAATTAAACAGACTCAGACACAAAAGGCAGAATTTACTGTGTTTCACCTTAAACATGATTACCAGGAGCCAGGGGAGAGAGAGGGCAGGCAAACTCCTTGCTTATAAACTGAAACCAAAATCCAGTAGAGGTAAAATACCCTTAGTATGCAATGCCCAAAGGAAGACATACATGACACAGAAAGACATTAATACCCATTTCCAGTTCTTTTATTTGGAATTATCCAAAGCAGATCCCCCAGCCACTACGGCAGCCTTGAACCAATTCCCGGACGGAGCTTTGTTGCCATGCATTGCAAAAGCCTGGGAGGAGCTCGAGAAGACACTCTGCTCAGCCTCCAGGAAACAGACCTAACTGTGAAAGAAGTGGAACATGGTAAATCCCTGGGCAGCAATGGATTTTCTATGAAGTGTTATAAAAAAGGAAAAACTGGATCAAATATTCCACTGATCTGTTTAAAAGAGTGGTTCCCTACTTTCACAGTGCAAAAGGCAATTCAACCCATTATACCCAACCCAGGGAAAGATCCTGCTAACTGCACAGGTTACAGACCCATTTCACTGATAAATTGTGAGGGGAAGATTCTTGCCAAAGCCCTTGCTTGTACACTGGCACATGTTATTATTCTAATTGTATATGTAGCTCAGGTCAGGTGTATTAAATCTAGGTATGGGTCAGTATGGCTGCTCCTCCTCCAGCTCCAGGCCCCCTGGCATTTGTGTGTGGTGTCACAGGTGATGCCTTAGTTTCCCCTCGCCTGGTACGGACAAGTCTGAAGATACCCTTCTGTGAGCTAAAGAGCAGCCCTTTCAGAGGGTCCCATTTATTAACAACAAAGATTAACATGATCATAAGCAAGACCCTTGTTCAGGCGCTTCCTTGGAAATCCACTGGCAGGGTCAGTCCAACTAACCTCTTAGTCCTTTAACCATTGGCACTCCAGACCAAGCCCTTCATCTGGAGCCAGGGCTTCCAGGCTGCTCCTGCTCCCTTCCCTTGGAGAGCGACCTCCAGTTGTCTCTTCAGGATACTCCTATTCCTTTCACCTCGGGGACAGTCTCTCTCTCTCTCTCTGGAGCCCTTCCAGTTCCTACCCCTGGTCTACTCCTGTTGCCTCCCTGGGAACACTCTCCCCCCAGGGTTATCGTCTCCCCTGCAAGCCCCTTCTCATCAGAGGCACATATTTCCTGCGAATACTTCCCCCAACTAAGCTCAGGCAGCTTTGTTACAGGGCACGGTGTTCTTCTACTTGTTGGCCATTGAACAGCTGTCTCAGGCAACCAATTACTCGCATGTGGGTCTTCAGAGGACTGTCATGGACAGGCGAGGCCCTGACTCCCCTTAGAGGGCCAGTTGCCCCATGACAACCTCAGGTAACTCACTGATAAAACCACAGTACCACAGCACTCAGAGGAACCTTTGGTAGCATTGTAGCTTAATGCTGAAAAAGCCTTTGACAGGGTTGCTTGGGATGATCTCTTTGGGGTCCTTGAGAGAATGAGATTTGGTGAGCACTTTATCAACTGGATTAAATTGCTCTATAGAATCCTAGAATCGTAGGACTGGAAGGGACCTCGAGGGGTCATCTAGTCCAGTCCCCTGCACTCATGGCAGCACTAAGTATTATCTAGACCATTCCTGAACAGGTGTTTGTCAAACCTGCTCTTTAAAATCTCCAGTGACGGAGATTCCACAACCTCCCTACGCAATTTATTCCAATACTTAACCACTCTGACAGATAGGAAGCTTTTCCTAATGTCCAACCTTAACCTCCCTTGCTGCAATTTAAGCCCATTGCTTCTTGTCCTATCCTCAGAGATGAAGAAGAACAATTCTTTTCCCTCCTCCTTGTAACAACCTCTTATGTGCTTGAAAACTATTATCATGTCCCCTCTCAGTCTTCTCTTTTCCAGACTAAAACCCAGTTTTTTCAGTCTTCCCTCATAGGTCATGTTTTCTAGACCTTTAATCATTTTTGTTGCTCTTCTCCGGACTTTCTCCAATTTGTCCACATCTTTCTTGAAATGTGGCACCCAGAATTGGACACAATACTGCAGTTGAGGTCTAATCAATGCGGAGTAGAGCGGAAAAATTACTTCTCATGTCTTGCTTACAATACTCCTGCGAATACATCCCAGAATGATGTCCAGAATGATATGCTAATTCCTCCTTTCATCTTATCACCTGTAACTATATTTCAGATCTTTTCTCATTACAGAGAGGCCTGTGTGCATTACAGAGCCAGGGTTGGCCACTCTCTCCACTGCTCTTTAGCATATTGCAAGAACTGTCGTATGTGCAATCTGGGGCTGTGTAGATAGAACAGCTACTCGGAATGATCCTATGGAGCAAAAAATGATATTGTGTGCAGATGGTGTGCTGGTTCTACTCTCTAACCCACAAAGGTAGGTGCCCAAATTATTAGAACTCACCAGCAGTTTCAGGCACTTGGCCAGCTGTAAGATTAAACACAACAAGTCAGAGGCATTAGGACTAACGAAATACGCACACCAGGCCTTGCTTAGTCAGTGGGATTTCCAATGGCATTAACATATCTCGGAATTCTAATCCCCAGTAATTTATAACAAATGACTAAAATCAACTTTGCCCTGATTATCACTCAAATCACTGATCACCTAGATAATTGGGATCCATCTCTTTAGCTCCATGGTGATTATTAGTCACAGACAGGAGTACTGGACCACAGAGCGGTGATGTGATTTGCCCAAGGTCACAAAGCAAGTCAATGTCAGAGATGGCATTAAAATCCTGGCTCTCTGGCCTGTACTCAGACTGCACCTTTCTCTCTATGGGCTGACCCAATGGACAATAAATAGAGCCAACACATAATGTATTGATTTTAATTATGGCTGAACATATGGCCTTAAACATCTGGAGGACCAGTTCAGGTGACTGAAAATGGGATCTCTGTTGCTAGTTCGAATCCCACTCAACTCAGGTGTTTCTGAATGGGACCTATAGCCTGCACCTATAGGTCATGAGTTCAACTCCCACCCAGATTGGAAGTGACCAGACACTGGTACCAGCCGATGGCTGTTTGATCACCCTATGACTCTCCATAAACTCCACCTTCATAGCTGGCTCTAGCAGGAGGCAGTCGCACTCAAGAGACTCATATACAACTTGGCCAGCGAGACTGAGTCAACCTCTCCGCCCGAAAGCTCTTTCCAGGACAGGAAAGAAGCACACAGGCAGGGCAGTGTGAGGGAAGCCCAGTGTGATAGGGCCCAGTTCTTCTGCTCCCCAAGCCTGTCTGTTAACTACATGATCATCCTCCCCCTCCCTACAAGAGAACCAGAGCTGACAAAGCCATGTAAGGGGAAGAGCGTCATATGGCCCCATATCCTGCTCTCCGTTAGGTCTGCATGCCCTCACTGGTTTCAATATGGATGTACCAGGGAGCAGAGCTGCGTCCAGGTACAGTTACTACCCATCAGCAGGCGAGTTTGTTTTCTTGCAGGGAACCATTGATAGGAGTCAACTCTTGAGCTTATGCGCTCGTGCACTTGAGCTGAAAATGTAATGACAAATGAAACATTGCTTTCCTGCGTGCCTGCCTTCTGTCAAGGGCACGTCCACACGGCAGCATGGTGCCCAGCCATCCCAGCACAGGACTGTCCCATCCCAGCATTCACAACTGCCCCCTCCGCTTCCCTTAGGAATCTGGAGGCTGATTCGTTTTGCACTATGCAAGCAAACAGGCAGCGTGCCTCAAAAAGAGCTCAGCTAGCAACAGAGGAGCCCACGGGTGGAGTGGTGATGGGAGGGAATTAGAGAGCTGCCTGGAGGCTTGCAATGAGTCAGGCGTCTGCAAACCAAAGCTAGCTTCGCAAATACAAAACAACCCCAGCCTGTGCAACCAGAGCTTCAGCCGGGCAGTCAGAGAGCATAGCAGCAGCCGTCACGGTGGTATGAATGCAATTTATAACACTGGTGTATTGACATGATAACGGGAAATACTGCGTCAGTAGGACTCTCCCGTCCATCACCGACCAGCACCACAGCCTGCTTGCTCAGGGACCAGGCTGGGGGAGGAAAGGGAGTCACCTGTGACGGCTTGAAATATCCTCCTGGCTCAGCGGAGAAAAGTCTGCTAACTCAGGACTGGAGAGTGCCTAATTCCAGATTTACAGAGAGCGGGAGTGCATCCAGGTGGGGAGGGCTCTAGGATTATTTTGCCTTAGCCATACAAATAGACCTCTCTGAGTCAACGAGACTACTGACATGAAAAAGGGCCATAGGGCTGAGCTCTGCCAGAAGATTTGATTGCAGCGTTTTAGTTTATGAAGGGAGTAAACAGTGAAAACAAGCCATCACAGGATGAAATTTAGAACAAAACAAAGGAAATACCAGTGCAGAACACAGCCCAATCACATGCAGTATCCTTCCTCCCGCTGGAGCAGTTTCTGACAGTTCAGTGAAAGATGAAAAGAACAACAACCAACCAACTCCATTTTGCATCCCCCTAAGTGTGCAATGCTGGGCACAAGTGGAAAATTCCTTCCTGACCCCTGCAATTGGTTGATGCCCTGAAGCAGGAGTACTGATTACCCTGCTCTTATCATGAATTAACGAATCAATATTAACCCCCCTGCCCCCCACACACACAAGTGCCTAGACATGTGTACAAAGGTGATTTTCAAAAATGCCCATACGTGGATGGCTGCTGACTTAGCTGAGCTGCTTGCCCGTGAAGTTGCACTGCTGGACATTTGGAAGGCAGGTGGCTGGAATTGGCATTACTGTCTGTGAGCTGGCTTGCAAATAAAAGAATCCCAAGGGGGCCATTGAGCAGCCGCTGGAACCAGGGAGCTACTTGAGCTTCACCAATGCCCAAAAGGCACAATCGTGTCCCTGTCTCTTCTGTTGTGATAAATATTGACCAACTAGGACTTGACAGCTGTTACTAAGGGCTTGTCTTCACTACGGCTCTACATCGCCGCAGCTGCATCAATGCAGCTGTGCTGATGTAGTGCTTCTGATGAAGACATGCTATGCCAACGGGACGGGAGAGCACTCTCCTGTCAACAGAATTACTCCACCTCAACGAGAGGCAGAAGCTATGTCGGTGGGATAAGCTGTGTAGACACTGCTTTAAGTGGATGTAACTTACGTCAGTCAGGGGCGTGTTTTTTAACACCCCGAGCGACATAAGGTACATCCACTTAAGCTGTAGTGTGGACAAGCCCTATGATACATCACATGGCCAATCAGAAAGTCTTGGTGAAAGCAGGAAGAGACTCAAAAGCTCAGGCCCCTAAGCCTCGAGCAAAACGGGAGGCTGTGTGAGCTTCTTAGCAGGATAGGGCCTATGACCCACAGCTGGCCAGTTCTGAGTTCATCCAGCAGAGCGCAGTGGTGCAAAGAAGCACGACCCATTGTATTATAATAGTCTGGTTGAAAAATTAAGGTTGCCATTGAGAGACTGGGCAGAGAAGACTCATGTCAACTCATCACAGTGAAAGCTGTATTTTAGTACCATTAGCTCCGTGGAGAGAATAGCATCTTCTGTATAAAAATGATCCTCTTGACATAACCTGCCCCCCCCATCATACCGCAACCCCAAGAAACCTTGAAAACTGTCATTCTTAACATTGAAAAGAAAGATTGTAGCCTAAAAAGAAAAACAACGCTACTGAATTATTTTACCTTTTTTTTAATACGAGAATCTCAAATAAACAAAGCACCAAATAGATGATTCCTTATTGTTATTATTATTTGTATTACTGCAGTGTGTAGGAGCCACAGTCAGACACCGTGACCCTATTTTACTAGGCACTGTGCACACAGAAAACAAAAAGATGGTCTTGTCCCCCACGGTAAGTGTCGTGTATGAAGCTATGGAAGTGGGCTCCCTTTATGGACCATGCGTAGCAAGGAGCTGACGCTTTGGGCTCCGAAGGTGAAGTGTTTGAACCCCGCTGACAGCCCGAGCAGGGTTGGTTATATTTGCACTTTGATTGTAAGTTCTTTGGAGCAGGGGCCGTTGTTTTTAGTTTTGCCTTTCCCACCATTGGCAGTTAACCTAAAATAAGCTCAATATTTATCATCAAGCTTCCCAGGCAGCAGGAAGGATTGAGAGGAGAGACATTTCAAAATGATCATTATAACAAGTGGCTTCCCCCTGGTAACTCAGCTCTGAGAAGGTTGAACTCAGACCAGAGATTTGGGCTTTCTTAGCTCTGTCTGCATTTATTCCCTGCTAAGCACAAACACCAATTCCCCCCTCCCCACCCTCAAGTTATCATCTAAACACTCTGGCTTAACATCCCCTATTTCAACGGACACTACCATGGCTTAAGTGACACATGTACAAATATTGACTCTTAGCTCTAAGATGTTGCTGATTCCAGACTCAGCCAAGGCCTCTATCGTTTCAGTGCATCGTATCATTCAATTTCCTGGAAAGTGCTGTTGTCATGTAACACAATGCAGTGCTGTTTCTTGGCAGGTGCTTCTGAGAGACCACAGTGACCAGGCTCTGCCTCACTGTGACCAGGAAGAGATGGCATGTTGGCCTGTCATGGTGGAGGTACATCTTAGTTCCTCTAAACAAGGAGGGCCGAGGAGGGTGGAGTATTCCCCTTTATTCTTTTCTCCTATCCATGTAAATTTAGTGCTGAAGTTCTCTCTCCACAGACCAGCCCCGATAGCTTCCCTACATCACACGCCTGACTTGGAGGAAACACCTCTTGGTGGCTAATGCAGTCCTTGGTTTCTGCTAAGGATGCCAATGAGAGGGACAATTAGGGCTTGTCTACATGAATAGCGTAGCTGAAGTTGATGTACTTAGAACTACTTACCGCTGTGTCTTCACTGCGGTAAATCAACAGGTGACGCTCTCCCATTGACTCCGCTTGTGCTCCTTTTTCTGGTGGAGTACCGGAGTTGATGGAAGAGTGCTCAGCAGTTGATTTATTGTGTCTAGACTAGAAACAATAAATCGAACCCCATTGGATTGATTGCTGCCCGCCGATCTGGCAGGTAGTGTAGACAAGCCCTTTGTGCCAGTTGACATGGACCATTGTCCACTAGGAACAAGAGTAACACCGATATATTGCACTTCAGCCATGGTATGGTCACCAGATGATGCTGTTTGGTCAGAACTGACCTGGGCTAGAATTGAACCTGTGACTGAGAGGTGTAAAGTTGCCCTGAGCCATCGCACTTTGGCTGCATGCACGCGCGAACACACACACACGGTTCAGAAAGGCCATGCGCTCCATTGCTACTCAGCCTCAGGAAGGATATACAGCTATTGTACATGCACCTCTTCACCTCCATTGAAGGGAGGCAGGGAAATCTTACCAAGGGTTGGAGGAGCCAAGCCGGTTGAGTTCGGGAAGATAGTCAGGAAACTAGTTCATTTACTGTGTGGAGGGAACACAATGAAGTTGATTTGATGTTGCATTGTCAACTCCACTGACTGCCCCTGCAGCTGCTATAAAATTGGCTCTCCATTTTGGTATCCTGATATGAGTAGAAGAAGCAGGTGTATCAATAAACTGCCATGGTGGCTTGCCATGGCTTGCTCTTTGCTACACCTGCAGCTGGCATGTCTGCCTGTGTCACTGGCAAGGTCTATGGATACATGTATCTGAGGGAGAACCTGAAGACTCAAGCAATGAATCCTGTTTCATATGCCATAGAGGCACCCAATCACTTCTCGGTTGAGCTCTCCACCTAGGTACGTCCTGGAACTGCACTAGCTGAGCTGGCCCTGAGTTTATATCTGTGACATTATCTGATTAAAATATGACCATGTAGATCATTGTTGCTACTACTGTTATATAATTGCAACAAATCTTGTACAAAATGTGTCAAGTAAGGTGTCTATGGAAAGGTTATGATTTGCTGCATATGTTTATGTTATTTGTATGCATGTATCATTTTTGTATTTGAAGTTATGAGTATTGGCTCTATACCTGGAATTCAAATGTTTGCTCCTAGGGTAACACCCCCAAGGTATTTAGCCTGCACACCTTGAAGGGACTTTCAAATTAAGTGGGTCATCAAGGAATGCTTAACTCACAATGGACCATGGGAGATGCCTATCTACACTTAATGGACTTTCCTGCTATGACTAAGCAAAGTCATGCATGGACATGTGACTTGCCCATGTGACTCCAAACTCCATCTTTTACCTGTAAATTTCCACTAGCTGTGCTGAGGGCTTTGTTTGAAACAATAGATTTCTCTCCACGTGACAGAAGCTATAAAAGGCGCTGGAAACACCTCCATTTTGCCTTTTTCCTGCTCAAGCCTGTTTCCTGCTCAAACCTCTGGACTATTGACTTACACTAATGGGAGCATTCTAACCAAGGGACTGAGGACTTTCCAATTATTTGGAAGCAGCCAGAGACTTAAGACAGCAGTTTATTCCATCACTGCTACAAGCCTGAACCAAGAATTTTGCAATTATTGTATGTATTTGATTCCTTTAACCAATTTTAACTTTCACCTTTCTTTGTTTTTTTAAAAAATAAACCTTTTAGATTTTAGATACTAAAGGATTGGCAACAGCATGATTATTGGGTAAGATCTGAGTTATATATTGACCTGGGTGTGTCTTTTGGGATCAGAAGAACCTTTATCTGATGAAATTGGTTTGAAAGAACCAGTCATCTTTAAGTCTAGTGTTTTTGGTGGTGATACAAGGACTGGAATACCTAAGGAAACTGCTTTTCTGACTTCTTGATAGCCAGTATGGTGAAACAGAAGTTTACTTTTGTTGCTGGTTTGATATATCTCATGGGAGAATAACCACCAGTTTTGGGGTGTGTCTGCCCTATTTTTCGGCAGTTTGTCCTGTGTTTGGTATTCTCAGCTGTAACCCCCTGAGACACAGTTACAGTATCACTGGATTGGTTCAGACTTCCAGTAACCCTAGCCTTCCAAATAGCGCAGGGGGACTGGGTGGCTCAAGGATTAGTAATGGAAACCCAGCATGTCTAGACACATTGGTAGTGGCCAAGGACTCAAAAAGTAACAGCAAAAAATGTTTAAGTACATCAGAAGCAGGAAGCCTGTCAAATAATCAGTGGGGCCACTGGGCAATCAAGGTGCTAAAGGAGCGCTCAAGGAAGATAAGGCCATTGCGGAGAAGCTAAATGAATTCTGTGCATTTGTCTTTACTGCCGGAGGATGTGGGGGAGATTCCCACACTTGAGCCATTCTTTTTAGGGGACAAATCTGAGGAACTGTCCCAGGTTGAGGTGTCAGTAGAGGAGATTTTGGAATAAATTGATAAACTAAACGGCAATAAGTCACCAGGACCAGATGGTATTCACCCAAGAGTTCTGAAAGAACTCAAATATGAAATTGCCAGAACTACTAAGTGTGGCATGTAACCTATCGTTTAAATCAGCCTCTGTTCCAGATGGCTGGAGGATGGCTAATGTGATGCCAATTTTTAAAAAAGGCTCCAGAGGCAACCCTGGCAATTACAGGCTGATAAGCCTAACTTCAGTACCAGGCAAATCAGTTGAGACTATAGTAAAGAACAGAATTATCAGACACACAGATGAACACAAGTTGTTGGAGAAGAGTGAACATGGCTTCTGTAAAGGAAAATCATGCCTCACCAATCTATAAGAATTTTTTGAGGGGGGTCAACAAGCATGTGGATAAGAGTGATCCAGTGGATATAGTGTACTTGGACTTTCAGAAAGCCTTTTATAAGGTCCCTAACCAAAAGCTCGTAAGCAAAGTAAGCTGTCATGGGATGAGAGGGAAGGTCCTCTCGTGGATCGCTAAAAGACAGGAAACAAAGGGTAGGAATAATTGGTCAGTTTTCAGAATGGAGAGAGAGAAATAGTGGTGTCCCCCAGGGATCTACACTGAGACAAATGCTGTTGAACGTATTCATAAATGATCCGGGAAAAGGGGTAAACAGTGAGATGGCAAAATTTGCAGACGATACAAAATTACTCAAGATAGTTAAGTCCAAAGCTGACTGTAAAGAGCTACAAAGGGATCTCACTAAACTGGGTGACTGGGCAACATGAAATGGCAGATGAAATTTCATGTTGATAAATGCAAAGTAACGCACATTGGAAAACATAATCCCAACTATACATACAAAATGATGGGATCTGTTACCATTCAGGAAAGAGATCTTGGAATCATTGTGGATGCTTCTCTGAAAACATCAGCTCAATGTGCAGCAGCAGTTAAAAAAGGTCTGTTACGTTAAGAACCATTATTAGGAAAGGGATAGAATGAGACAGAACCATCAAGAAAGGGATAGATAATAACACAGAAAATATCATAATGCCACTATATAAATCCATGATATGCCCACACCTTGAATACTGCACGCAGTTTTGGTCACCTCACCTCAAAAAAAGATATATTAGAATTGGAAAAGGTACAGACAAGGGCAACAAAATGATTAGGGGTATGGAACAGCTTACATATGAGGAGAGATTAAAAAGACTGGAACTTTTCAGGTTGGAAAAGAGACAACTAAGAGAGGATATGATAGAGGTCTATAAAATCATGACTGGTGTGGAGAAAGTGTTATGTACTTCTCATAACACACGAACGAGGGTCACCCAATGAAATTAACAGGCAACAGGTTTAAAACAAAGAAAAGTACTTCTTCACACAACACACAATCAACCTGTGAAACTCGTTGCTGGGGATGGTGTAAAAGACAAAACTACAACGGGGTTCAAAAAATAATTAGGTAAGTTCATGGAGGATAGGTCTATCAATGACTATTAGCCAAGATTGTCAGGGATGCAACCCCAGGCTCTGGGTGGCCCTAGGCTCTGTTTGCCAGAAGCTGGGAATGAGCGACAGGGGATGGATCACTTGATGATTACCTGTTCTGTTCATTCCTTCTGAAGCACCTGGCATTGGCCTCTGTCTGGAGACAGGACACTGGGCTAGATGGACCATTGATCTCACCCAGTATGGTCGTTCTTATGTTCTAACATCACAGCATCCAACAGCTGCTTGCTGCTCTAGGCTCTCACAGTCCATTTTTCTAATGGACCAGCGTCTGCATCCCAGAAAAGCTCTACCAGAGTCAGCAAAGTCTGGCCCCAATCTCAACAGGGAACCCAAGAAACCAGTGGGCCTGTTGGCACAACTAAGCGGTCCTTCCAGGCTGGACAGCAGAGGGACACATTGGGCAGGGCAATTAGGGAAGCTTGCTCTGCTTGGTCTGCACCCATTTTGGGGAGGAGGGTGTGAAGGGGGACCCAGAGGGGGCGTGGTGTCCAGCACCTGTCACCAACACTAACATGGCAACTATAAGAGGGGCGAGATGGATCTCTCTCTGTACCTGCGCAGTGAAGAACACCCATACAGCAGGTGAAAATTCCCCCAAGGCAGGGAGTTAAGTGGGAGGCACCGACGGGTGGCCCAGGGGTGAATTTTACCCAGCTTACCTGGTGTGTGATGTTGTTTCAATGGCACGTGTCATCCAGTCAGCAGGACTTTCTGTCCCCGTTCTTGAAGCCGCCGGTGAAGCATTTCCAATCACTGCTTTGGACCCACTGCTGCTTGGCAGGATCCCTGCCATGAGGCTGAAAAGCAGCGGCCAAGTCAAAATGAAGACAAAGCACCTGGAGCCGTTGACGGACGACCGGCAGAGCCGCCGTCAGATTGGCCTCTCATACAATACACAAACGGAGACACAAATCAATGCAAAGTGTTTAAACCCCAGGAAAAAAAATCAACACATCTATCACACTTAGTCATGGGCCCCTTTTAGACCAGACACTAGCAGCAGTTTGACATGGGGGCAGGGCTTCATTAAACCTATCCAGACCTTAGGGACACCAATATCATGAGGCCCCCACCCCGACTTGGAGAGGCAGGGTGTTTGCACTGTCCTTCCAGAGAGGCAGTAGCATGTATTTTACGTACTCACCTGGCCTCCATTTCCTTAGTATGTGAGTGTGACACAGAGGCCAGCTTTACAGGCAACTCCTGTCTCAGACCTGACAAACTCACTGCAGCTAATACCCCACTTTCATGGTACTGAGCCATAAAGGGTAGCATGTGAGGTCTCTGCTGAAAGCTGGGAACTTACTGATACTGCTAATCATTGCAAGCTGTGTTCATGGGTGATATTTAAGAAATAATGTAACTATATTGAAAATTATGCCCTTATGGGTCTTCGAGTGAAATTCAGTCACCAGGGAATCATGTGTCTGAGTGATGGCCCATTCAAGCAGGCAGGACTTGTCATCCCCTCCCTTTCTAGCTGATGATGTATGTATGGCTCAACTTTCTGCTGTTGCAACATACCAGAAAAACTGATGGAAAATTACGAGTTACACTATAAACATCAAACCCACTTGGAAGTGCAGAGGAACAATATGACAGTAAGGGCATCACCCCAGCTGTGAATCAACACAAAACAGTGTAGCTCCGGGTGGAGAAAGATACTCTGCATCCATTCACTGAGGTGGTACCTTGAGGAGCAGGGGCGCTTCATGAAAGATTGGGTTCTGGCTCCTTGGGGCCAGCCAACGCTGCAGAAGTCTGAACTCTTGGGTGAGACTCTAGTTTATTAGCTAGGAAAGGCCACTATTAATAGCTTTTGGCCCTAGTTTGCATTTTATGGTTTTGTTTTGTAAGTCGCCATTTGTTTCCAACACGCGCAATTGTCTCTGTTTGAATCTGGAGTCTCTCTTTTTGGGCACACTTTTGAATGGATACAGGGGTTGGGGGTGCATCTCTTGTAAACTGGCCGAGCTGGCATAGCCCAGAGGTGAGTGCATGAGCGGCTGACAGGCTGGTTCTGTTAGGGAGCTAGCACCCAGCTGGCACCAGGCAAGTCTCTCTTACACTGGAGGAAGGTGGTGACAAGGTGACTCACAGCCCTGGCTGCCCTGAGAAGCATCACACTGAGCGCCACCCACTCTTTCACGTAAGTCTACTCGCTACACCTCTGAGAGGCGCCTATTTTACAGAACAGACTATGTCGTGCACCAAGATCACAGAGGCAGACTGCAGCAGAGCTGGGACTGGAACCCAGGTCTCCCCGGCCCGCACATCAACCACTGGACCATCCTTCCTCCCAGGGCATGCAGCCCCCTTCTTTCCTGCCGGGGCACCTCTCCTCTCTGGAGCAGCAGGGGAGCAATGGGATCCCCTCTGCCCCACCTGGAGAGGAAGGCCTGGCTGAAGAGAGCTCCCTACTACTTACCCATCTGCTGGGGTGAATCTGTTTGGGTAGGGGCTGCACACGCCTTCTGCCATACACAGAGCCCTCTGCCGGGGGTGAGGTCGGCGAAAGCTCCCGGAGCAATGGATGTGGGAGCTGACTCGCCACTGAGTGGCAAGAGGCATGTCAGCCCTTTCACAGCTATTGCTTCAGGCTGTCTGCAGACTCAGGCAGTCACCATTGTATCGATCACACCCACTGGTCCCTCTAAGCTGTGCGCTTGTGCACGTGCACACAGATCCGAAACCCTGCGCACACGGCGAAACACCGCGCGCATATTTGTCCTGTGTCCCTATATCGGGGACCGCTCACCATCACCGCCAAAGTCCCGGGGCTGGCGTGGCGGCTCTTCCTGGGCAGAAGCGGAGGGGGTCTAGGCACAGAGGCAGAGGGGGGGTCTCGTTGTGCTGCACTGGCTCCCTCCTGCCCAATCAGAGCTGCGGGAGTGGGGCTTGCAGGCGCCGGCAGCGGGCAGAGAGCCCTCCGCCCCGCCCCGCCCCACCCCGACCAGACCCAATCCTAGGAGCCAGACGGACCTGCTGGCTCTTAGGGTCTCTGCGCACTGCCGGCACCTGCAAGCCCCACTCCAAAAAGAAAAGGAGGACTTGTGGCACCTTAGAGACTAACCAATTTATTTGAGCATAAGCTTTCGTGAGCTACAGCTCACTTCATCGGATGCATATTGTGGAAAGTGTAGAAGATCTTTTTATACACACAAAGCATGAAAAAATACCTCCCCCCACCCCACTCTCCTGCTGGTAATAGCTTATCTACATTGTAAGGAGAGTGATCACTTTAGATAAGCTATTACCAGCAGGAGAGTGGGGTGGGGGGAGGTATTTTTTCATGCTTTGTGTGTATAAAAAGATCTTCTACACTTTCCACAGTATGCATCCGATGAAGTGAGCTGTAGCTCACGAAAGCTTATGCTCAAATAAATTGGTTAGTCTCTAAGGTGCCACAAGTCCTCCTTTTCTTTTTGCGAATACAGACTAACATGGCTGTTACTCTGAAGCCCCACTCCGTGGCTCTGGCAGCTCCCATTGGTGCTTGTGGCGGGCACAGCACATGGAGAGTCTGGAGACACCCCCCGCCCACCGCTCTGACGCTAGAAGCCAGAGACCTCCCAGCAGGGCTGGTGAGTGCGGCCAGGGAAGCAGGCGGGGTGTAATGGAGTGAGTGTCTGGGAGGTCTGTGGCGGGGTGGTGGGCTGTGAGGGTGTGGAGGGTGCCGG
The DNA here is from genome assembly GCF_015237465.2 of Chelonia mydas. Taxonomy (NCBI): domain Eukaryota; kingdom Metazoa; phylum Chordata; order Testudines; family Cheloniidae; genus Chelonia; species Chelonia mydas. The sequence goes on from NC_057849.1 coordinate 339,792,217, forward strand.
GCAGTGGGGGAGGTTTGTGTGTTTTGGGGTGCTAGGCAGTGGGGGCCTGTTGGGGGGTGCTGGGCAGTGGGGGAGATCTGTGTGTGTCAGGGCACTGGGCAGTGGGGGTCTGTGTGGGGCATTGTGTAGTTGTGGTGGTGAGGCTGTGGGGAAGGGCACTGGGAGAAAGGGAGGAGAAATCTATGTGTATTGGGAAACTAGAGAGTGGGGGGTTCTGTCTGGGGTGCTGGGCAGCTGTGGTGGGGCTGTGGGCAGGGGGGCGCTGGGCAGGGGTGGTGGTGTGCACAGCACTGTGCATTTGTGGTGGATATGTGAGGGAGTTGTGGGGGGGCTCTGGGCATAGTGGGTTCAGGGAGTGCAGGGCAGGGGAGCTGTGTGGCTCTCTTCGATCTGGTCACCCTATTTAGGTTATTTTAGCAGGCTTTGACATTTCGACCAATAAGGAAATTAAAATGCAGGTGTAATTACATATCTTATTCTTGGCTGATAATCATTTATTGATATTTTTTCGGAAAATTTTAAATTTAAAACAGACAAACTCTTGTTTTTCTTTTTTCACTTATGATGTCTCTATCTGAAAACCCATATAAATTGACACAAATTGCAAATTAAAACTTTTAAAATGTATATGCATTTTACTCGCTTGGGCGCATTTGCCTCATGGCGCACAAATTTGAACTCTGCTTCAAAAATTTTCACAGAAGAAATTTCTGGTGCACATGGCCTATCAAAAATTAGAGGGAACATTGATCACACCTGGGTCCTGGCTTCAACCTTTTCTTCACAACCCAAGATTGCCAGAAATGTTCTTTAAAAAAAGAAAGGTGTGCTTTGACTCCAGTGCGATCACATGACTCAAGGCCCTGATTTAGAACATGGGCGCTGGAGCCCCTGAATGGCCCAGGGGACTGGGATCTCCCACCTCTAGGTTTGAATCTGGCCCACCAGAGTGGCTGGAAGTCACGCCGATATGACTGAGATGAGCTTCCCTGGTGCTCAGCTGCCTTTCTAGGGGACAGGTCTCAACATAACAGTGTCCCCCCCCCGTCACAGGAAGGCATCGTTCATAGACATCTCAGCCTCGAGGCTATGGACTTAACTGGCCACCGAGACCTAGCTACTCTTTCATCACATAGGCTGGTCCCAACAAGCCCAGGGTCGGGGCACATTGGTAGGGCAGGGAAGTCAGCAATCTCATCCATGATTTAGGGAGACCCTGTGTGGTAACTAGGCAGCATGGGATGGGACAGGAGCTGGGAAGCCAGAGAGAGCCACAGCAGTGTCCTGTCCGTGTCCAGCAACCTTAGTGAAGAATTTCCTTTATATTCAGTATAACCCATCCTGTCCCTTCTGTGCCATGAGACAATTGTGACAGACAGTCCTCTAGTTTCGGAGGGATCCCCTCAGGCTCTGCCCACCTCCTAGAGGACAATTTGCATAAGGATTGTTTCTGGGACCCCTGCCAGCCTGCGGGCTGCAGAGACAAAGCTCCTACGCAGAGTGGCACAGCTCTGAGCCTGCCTGCTGGCGTGTGCTGGAGGAGGATGCACCCAGAAGCTTGACCGACGTGTCAGATAGGCCCTGTGAGGCTGCGGCCAGGGACCCTGTGACTAGAGAGACAGCCTGGGGCAGAGAAGGGGGCTATTCTCCTCTTCAGCCACATGGGGAGGAAGTAAGGTTGCTAGGTGTTCAGTTTTCGACCGGAACACCTGGTCAAAAAGGGACCCTGGCGGGTCTGGTCAGCACCACTGACCAGGCTGTTAAAAGTCCAGTTGGCATGGGGCTGGCAGGCTCTCTACTCAGCTCCGCACGGCTCCTGGGAAGTGACATGTCCCTCCAGCTCCTAGGTAGGCCAGCTCCACAGTTCCCATTGGCCGGGAACCGTAGCCAATGGGAGCTGCGAGGGCGGCACCAGCGGACAGGGGCAGCATGCAGTGCCACCTGGCCACGTCTACGTCTAGGACCCAGAGGCACATGTTGCCACTTCCCAGGAGCCACCTGAGGTAAGCACAGCCTGGAACCTGCCCCCACTCCCAAGCCCCTTCCCCAGCCCTGAGCCCCCTCCCGCACCCAAACTCCCTCCCGGAACCCGCACCCCACACCCCCAACCCCCTGTCCCAGCCCAGAGCCCCCTCCTGCGTCCCAAACCCTTCATCCCTGGCCCCACCCCAGAGCCCGCACCCCCAGCCAGAGCCCTCACCCCATCCCGCAACCCAACTCCCAGCTCAGTGAAAATGAGTGAGTGAGTGAGTGAGGGTGGGGGAGAGTGAGGGATGGAGGGAGGGGGATAGAGTGAGCAGAGTCGGGGTCTTGAAGAAGGGGCAAGACAGGGGCAGGGCCTCAGGGAAGGCACGGGGGGGCAAGGGTGTTTGGTTTTCTGCGATTAGAAAGTTGGCAGCCCTAGACTGTCTTGCCAGCCGTACAAGCGAAACCCACACACCTCCTGGGTGTGGTGCTCTGTCCCATCTAGTGGCACCGAGACCACTTAGAGAGAGAGTTAAATGAGTCTGCTCTACAGCCTTAGCTAACAGCCAGTTGGCTTTTAGTTCATGCAGTAGAGGCTCATGCACTAAGCTCCAGAGATCCCCGGTTCGATCCCGCCTGCCGACGCCCGGGGTTTATCAGTGTTACACAAGCCCATTGTAAGAACCAGCCCATGCTTTTACAATCTGAACAACCCAGATGGACAGACAGTGAGAGAAAGGAGGTGCAGATGGGGAGCTGATGCACAGAGCTACTAAGTGACTTGCCCAAGGTCACACAGTGAGCATAGGACACAGCTGGGAACTAAATTCACCTGTCCCATCCCAGCACCTTAACCACCAGCCCACCCTTCCTCGCAACCAGGATGAAACTCCTGTGACTCACTCCAAGCCCTGTGCTCACTAGCCCCAGGGTGGGAGCCCCTCAAATGAAGAGGCACAATCTGCAAGTGGCAACGAGGGGAGAATATGGGAGCTTCTCCCATTCAAGTCATTGTATGTTCCACTCATGCAGCAAGGATAAGAGAGGATGCTGCAAAAGCCACTAGCTGCCCGCTGCCCAAGGTCTGCCACTTATTCCGTTCAAGGGGATTCTGAGATGTGAATCAGTCTGTTGCTGTGGCAGCTGACAAGTGTGTATCTCAGCCAGGAACGGGTTGTCTTCCCCTCCCCCCAGTCTCTCCTCTGTTAGACGGTGAAGAACACATCATCGATTCACCTTCAACTGGAAACAAGTGCAAGGGCCTGGACCTGTAGCTATCAACTGATTTCAAAGGCAGCAGCATCCCCTTCCTTTTACCGGGAAGGTGTCAGGGAGAGAGGTGGAGAACAGAAACGGGAGGATGGGCTGCCTTTCACTCATCTATCCAGGGCATTTGGAGACCCATCGATTTATCCATAGCACTTATACAACACTTTGCAGCTTCAAAGCACTGTGCAGTAACCAATTAACTCTCCCCATACTCTGGGAGGTACGGGGAACTGAGGCATAGAGAGGCTAAGGGATTTGCCCACGGGCAGAGAAGGAGGTGGTATGGAAGGAATGTCTTGTGCTCCAAGCACCAGATTGCCCAGGCAGGAGTTGTGGGGTCTGTTCCTGACTGTGATACATAGTTAGGCCTGATCTACACTTAAAATTTAGGCCGACCTAACTACATCACTCAGGGGTGTGAAAAATTCGTCCCCCGAAAGGGGTGATTAAGCCGACCTAATCCATGCTCTAGACACCAGCTGGACGAATTCTTCTGTTAACCCAGCTGCCGCCTCTCAAGGGGGTGGATTTACTACAGCGATGGAAGAATCCCTTCTGTTGCTGTAGCTAGTGTCTACATTGCAGCGGCAAAGCTTGCTGTGTGAGCACGGGCAAGTCACTCCACTTCATAGAATATCAGGGTTGGAAGGAATCTCAGGAGGTCATCTAGACCAACCCCCTGCTCAAAGCAGGACCAATCCCCAATTTTTGCCCCAGATCCCTAAATGGCCCCCTCAAGGATTAAACTCACAACTCTTCCAACCCTGATATTCTATGATTCTATAATATGATTATATTAAGAAGTTCAGGCCACGCTTTCCATATTATAAAGTTGTATTTTCAGCTGAGCTTCTAGTGATGACTGCAAACCAATCAACTTTTCATACGGGCATCAGTTTAAAATATGGCCTTAAATCAGACAGTTAATGAAGGAGGAACATTTTTACACAATATCTTCATCCAAAAATGGATCCCAAAGTGTTTTTATTAACTGATCAATAAAGCTATGGGCCAAATCCCACTTGCCTTAGCCCCTTCAAGCTAAGTGGGACCGCTTATTTTACATAAGTAAAGTAAACTAGATTTGTCTGGAACCACTTCAGAAAAAATTCAGCCACCTCTGGGGTGGAACTCAGCAGCTGTTTAACAGCGCACAGCAATGCTGCACAATAGTTTTAGGGGCAAAGTGAAAGAACACTTTATCCAGCTGAACTTTCAGGGGGAATTTAAATATACAGAATGTCACTTAAATTCTACATCATTTAGATGTAAACACACACACGCTCGCACAGCACTCTATTTGAGCTGATCTGGTAAAACCCAGGGTCTGTTTTACATAGAAATGTTTGGGTCTGATGAGGAAAGAAATGTAACGTGCAGCCCAGCAACCCTGAAGTTTATACATGCAAATCTCGCTATGATTAACAGATGTGTTACCTAAATAGGCCTAGAGATGTTTAGCTTCTTCCTTTGACAGTTTGGTGACAAAAACTGTTGCTGTATCAACAGAATTCTGCCTGGAATAAACATGAGGGTAAATGACAGGTAATCTAGGATGGAGCGCGAGGAGGCTGAGACAAACCACTGGATAGCTCTGCACAAAGCTGGTTTATTGAGCTGCACAAACTGAGACCCAGAATGAGATTAACACACTATAGTTCTGTCTGGTCCACTTACCTTAATGGATTAAGGGCCTGATTCAAAGCCCACTGAAGTCAATGGAAAGACCTCTATTGACTTCAATGGCTTCTGAGTCAAGCACCTGTAAAGAGAAGGCATGGACAACATTAATCATAGAATATCAGGGTTGGAAGGGACCTCAGGAGGTCATCTAGTCCAACCCCCTATTCAGGGCAGGACCAATCCCCAATTTTTGCCCCAGATCCCTAAGTGGCCCCCTCAAGGATTGAACTCACAACCCTGAGTTTAGCAGGCCAATGCTCAAACCACTGAGCTATCCCTCCCCCCTATATGCAGCCAATGAAGTGAGCTGTAGCTCACGAAAGCTTATGCTCTAATAAATTTGTTAGTCTCTAAGGTGCTACAAGTACTCCTTTTCTTTTTACGGATACAGACTAACATGGCTGCTACTCTGAAACCTGTTATAGTCTTGGCATTCACAACATCCTCTGGCAAGGAGTTCCACAGGTTGACTGTGTGTTGTGTGAAAAAATACTTCCTTTTGTTTGTTTTAAACCTGCTGCCTATAATTTCATTGGGTGACCCCTAGTTCTTGTGTTATGAGAAGGAGTAAATAACACTTCCTTATTTACTTTCTCCACAGCAGTCATGATTGTATAGACCTTTATCATATCCCCCCTTAGTTGTCTCTTTTCCAAGATCAAAAGTCCAAGTCTTATTAACCTCTCCCCATATGGCAGCTGTTCCATACCTCTAATCATTTTTGTTGCCCTTTTACAATTCCAATATACCTTAATTGAGATGGGGCGACCACATCCAGACACAGTATTTAAGATGTGGGCGTACCCTGGATTTATATAGAGGCAATATGATATTTTCTATCTTATTATCTATCCCTTTCTTAATGATTCCCAACATTCTGTTCACTTTTAGAATGCTGCTGCACACTGAGTGGATGTTTTCAGAGAACTACCCACAATGATTCCAAGATCTCTTTCTTGAGTAGCTAATTTAGACCCCATCATTGTATATGTATAGTTGGGATTATGTTTTCCAATGTGCATTACTTTGCATTTATCAACACTGAATTTCATCTTCGCAGTCTGCCTGGGACTTACCTATCTTGAGTAGTTTTGTATCATCTGCAAATTTTGCCAAATTTTCCAGATCATTTATGAACACGTTGAATAGGACTGGTCCCGGTACAGACCCCTGGGGGACACCACTATTTACCTCTCCCAATTCTGAAAATTGACCATTTATTCCTACCCTTTGTTTCCTATCTTTTAACTGGTTACCGATCCATAAGAGGATCTTGTCTCTTATCCCATGACAGCTTACTTTGCTTAAAAGCCTTTGGTGAGGAACCTTGTCAAAGGCTTTCTGAAAATCTAAGTACACTATATCCACTGGCTCACCCTTGTCCACATGCTTGTTGACCCCCTCAAAGAATTCTAGTAGATTGGTGAGGCATGATTTCCCTTTACAAAAACCGTGTTCATTCTTCACCAACAAATTAAGCTCCTCTATGTATCTGACAATTTTGTTCTTTATGATAGTTTGAACCAGTTTGCCCAGTACTGAAGTCAGATTTACTGGCCTATAATTGCCGGGATCACCTCTGGAGACCTTTTAAAAAAATTGGTGTCACATTAGCTATCCTCCAGTCATTTGGTACAGAAGCTGATTGAAATGATCGGTTACAAACTACAGTTAGTAGTTCTGCAATTTCACATTTGGGTTCCTTCAGAACTCTTGGGTGAATACCATCTGGTCCTGGCGACTTATTGCCGTTTAGTTATCAGTTTGTTCCAAAACCTCCTCTAATGACACTAGACCCAGCGTGGAGACATGGCTGGTCGACAGGGCATTAAGCACCAGAACCAGAGGGGAGGATGTGGCTGGGCAAGAGGGCGTTATGCACCAGACCCAGGGTGGGGGGAGACATGGCTGGGCAAGAGGGCGTTATGCGCTAGACCCAGAGAGGAGCATGGCCTGAGAGGAGGCCAGAACCGAAGGTGATGAACAGGTTCTGGGACAGAGTCCAAACCCATGCATGAGAAGTGCCCCCCCAGCAGTGTCAGAGCAGCATGACCAGGTCCAGGAAGAAGACACTGGGCTAGTAAATTGGTTTTAACTGTAAGGTTTATTGCACTTTGGAGACTGCTGCATTGAACTTTACCCAAGCCATCTCCTCATGGGGCTTACACTGTGAAGAGTTCTTTAATCCCCAAAGAAGGGGCTTTGGTGTAATTAACTTGTGTATATGTTTAAGTGAAGTGCAGCAATCACTGGTTACAAAGGTAACAACTGAGTTAGGAGGATCTTGGAGTAGAGGCACCTTCACCCCTGCCCGGAGTTGCCCTCAAAGGGAGTGAGGTAAACACCCAGGAACCCGTGGGCTCAGTCCTCCCTGTGATGCGAGTCCTCTTCACACGGTGCCAGGAGGGAAAGTCAAGGTGGGCAGGCACCTGAGTGAAGTGAATCACCGTGGGGAATTCGATTCTCTCTTCACGCCATTCAGCCAGGGTACTGCGCACGTTAAGAAACTCCCTTACTACAATGGGACAAATGCCCAGTTTATACATGGTCTGTGAATGCAAGGGGAGTGAGCGCTTACCAGGGTGTCTATGCATGACGGGGGAGGCAAGTGCCTACTAGGAAACGGTGTACCAGGATGATGTGGGAAACCGTCTGGCTCTCCCATCCCCTCTCACTGTTCAAGCTTGCCAGTCAGGAGTGGAGGAGAGGAAGCTCGGAGAGCTTTTGGATGTGCTGCTTGTTACCATGGAAACGCCTTCCTCAGTAGCCAGGCTGGCTGGGTGTCTGTCTGTCTAGCTCTGTCAGGCTGGCTGCATGGGGAGCTGGGAGGGAAAGGGGACGGGGGCCAGGAAGGCAGGGATGGCGATGCGCAGAATGGCTTCTGTTCGCTGGGCTCCCACCTCAGGCAGGCCAGGGCGATGTGCCGACGCCTCCTTGCAGGAGGGCCAGGGGGATCAGATGTCCCGTTCTTATGGGGACAGTCCTGGTTCTGGGGACTTTTTCCGATATAGGCGCCTATTACCCCCCACCCCGTCCCGTTTTTTCACAGTTGCTATCTGCTCACCCTAAGGAGCGCTCTAGTGTGGGCAGCGAGCGACTCTCTGCCCACCCCAATCGGCCCCGGCTCAGCTTCCTCCGAATGCTCGAGAGACGCTAACACAGGAGCCATGCGAGCGCAGGGGCCAATGGCATCGTGTCTAACAAGGACATCCAGTGGTGTCAGAGAGGAGACAGTTTACAAGGCCCTCTGGCTTCAGGGCATCAGCCAGCCACTCAGAAAGGGATGGGGTGAGGAAGGCCCCTCCGCTCTGGTCAGGTTAGTCCGCAGCTGTCTGTTCTGCGGCTGGAGACAAGATTCTGTCTGGTAAGTCCCATGGCTTAGCTCAGCCAGAGAACGTGGGCTAAGGCAGAGAGCTCCGTGGGAGCAGCGTTTAATACTGCTGCCGAGCCAAGGAGCGAGTGACTATCTGGATTCCATTAGGAGCCAGCTCCAGTTCTGGTGCTCCTCCCCCCATTCCTGCTTGGGGCCCCTCGAATGACGACCACCTCATGAGATCAGCCACCCTGTCCAGACTTCCACCTCTCCAATCTGCAGCTGAACCAGACCCCTTCCAAGCCGGGCTCACACCCAAAACAAAGGCGACGGGTTCAGACCTGGGGCTTCAGATCCAATCTTCCCCCCAAATTCAAAGGTGGGGTGGGAGCCCCCAACCTGGGGTTCCAGTTCAGACCCACCCTGTGCTATTACTGTATCGCCCCTTTCACAATCCAAGCTCTACGATAAGGCCTGAGTGCTGGCCCCACTAACGGCCATGGTTGCTTCATCACCAACTTCCCTGGGACAAGGATTTAGACCTAAGGCCTTCAATGGCGAAGAGGACAATGAACAGCGCCTCTGCAAGGAGTCAAATCACAGCCAAAGAGCCCAGTCCTGCGATGTGCTGGGCACTGTCTGTCAAGGACCTGGTCAGCCTGGTGCAAGGTTGGACTCCCAATGATACTCAATGATGGGCACCAATGATACTGCCAAGAATGACCTTGAGCGGATCACTGCGGACTACGTGGCTCTGGGAAGAAGGATAAAAGAGTTTGAGGTGCAAGTGGTGCTCTCGTCCATCCTCCCCGTGGAAGGAAAAGGCCTGGGTAGAGACCGTCGAATCGTGGAAGTCAACGAATGGCTACGCAGGTGGTGTTGGAGAGAAGGCTTTGGATTCTTTGACCATGGGATGGTGTTCTAAGAAGGAGTGCTAGGCAGAGACGGGCTCCACCTAACGAAGAGAGGGAAGAGCATCTTCGCAAGCAGGCTGGCTAACCTAGTGAGGAGGGCTTTAAACTACGTTCACCGGAGGAAGGAGACCAAAGCCCTGAGGTAAGTGGGGAAGTGGGATACCGGGAGGAGGAGCGCGTGAGAGGGGAGGGCTCCTGCCTCATACTGAGAAAGAGGGGCGATCAGCAGGTTACCTCAAGTGCCTACATACAAATGCACGAAGCCTGGGAAACAAGCAGGGAGAACTGGAAGTCCTGGCACAGTCAAGGAATTATGATGTGATTGGAATAACGGAGACTTTGTGGGGTAACTCACATGACTGGAGTACTGTCATGGATGGATATAAACTGTTCAGGAAGGACAGGAAGGGCAGAAAAGGTGGGGGAGTTGCACTGTATGTAAGAGAGCAGTATGACTGCTCAGAGCTCAAGTATGAAACTGCAGAAAAACCTGAGAGTCTCTGGATTAAGTTTAGAAGTGTGAGCAACAAGGGTGATGTCGTTGTGGGAGTCTGCTATAGACCACCGGACCAGGGGGATGAGGTGGACGAGGCTTTCTTCCGGCAACTCGCAGAAGTTACTAGATCGCGGGCCCTGGTTCTCATGGGAGACTTCAATCACCCTGATATCTGCTGGGAGAGCAATACAGTGGTGCACAGGAAATCCAGGAAGTTTTTAGAAAGTGTAGGGGACAATTTCCTGGTGCAAGTGCTGGAGGAACCAACTAGGGGCAGAGCTCTTCTTGACCTGCTGCTCACAAACCGGGAAGAATTAGTAGGGGAAGCAAAAGTGGATGGGAACCTGGGAGGCAGTGACCATGAAATGTTCGAGTTCAGGATCCTAACACAAGGAAGAAAGGAGAGCAGCAGAATACAGACTTTGGATTTCAGAAAAGCAGACTTTGACTCCCTCAGGGAGCTGATGGGCAAGATCCCCTGGGAGAATAACATGAGGGGGAAAGGAGTCCAGGAGAGCTGGCTGTATTTTAAAGAATCCTTATTGAGGTTAGAGGGACAAACCATCCCGATGTGTAGAAAGAATAGTAAATATGGCAGGCAACCACCTTGGCTTAACAGTGAAATTCTTGCTGCTCGTAAATACAAAAAAGAAGCTTACAAGAAGTGGAAGATTGGACAAATGATCAGGGATGAGTATCAAAATATTGCTCGGGCATGCAGGAGTGAAATCAGGAAGGCCAAATCACACCTGGAGTTGCAGCTAGCAAGAGATGTTAAGAGTAACAAGAAGGGTTTCTTCAGGTATGTTAGCAACAAGAAGAAAGTCAAGGAAAGTGTGGGCCCCTTACTGAATGAGGGAGGCAACCTAGTGACAGAGGATGTGGAAAAAGCGAATGTACTCAATGCTTTTTTTGCCTCGGTCTTCACGAACAAGGTCAGCTCCCAGACTACTGCACTGGGCAGCACAGCATGGGGAGGAGGTGACCAGCCCTCTGTGGAGAAAGAAGTGGTTCAGGACTATTTAGAAAATCTGGATGTGCACAAGTCCATGGGGCCGGATGCGTTGCATCCGAGAGTGCTAAAGGAGTTGGCGGATGTGATTGCAGAGCCATTGGCCGTTATCTTTGAAAACTCATGGCGATCGGGGGAGGTCCCAGATGACTGGAAAAACGCTAATGTAGTGCCCATCTTTTAAAAAGGGAAGAAGGAGGATCCTGGGAACTACAGGCCAGTCAGCCTCATCTCAGTCCCTGGAAAAATCATGGAGCAGGTCCTCAAGGAATCAATTCTGAAGCACTTAGAGGAAAGGAAAGTGATCAGGAACAGCCAGCATGGATTCACCAAGGGCAAGTCATGCCTGACTAATCTAATTGCCTTCTATGACGAGATAACTGGCTCTGTGGATGAAGGGAAAGCAGTGGACTTGTTGTTCCTTGACTTTAGCAAAGCTTTTGACACGGTCTCCCACAGTATTCTTGCCAGCAAGTTAAAGAAGTATGGGCTAGATGAATGGACTATAAGGTGGACAGAAAGGTAGCTAGATTGTCGGGCTCAACGGGTAGTGATCAATGGCTCCATGTCTAGTTGGCAGCCGGTATCAAGTGGAGTGCCCCAGGGGTCGGTCCTGGGGCCGGTTTTGTTCAATATCTTCATAAATGATCTGGAGGATGGCGTGGATTGCACCCTCAGCAAGTTTGCAGATGACACTAAACTGGGAGGAGTGGTAGATATGCTGGAGGGTAGGGATAGGATACAGATGGCCCTAGACAAATTGGAGGATTGGTCCAAAAGACATCTGATGAGGTTCAACAAGGACAAGTGCAGAGTCCTGCACTTAGGACGGAAGAATCCCATGCACCGCTACAGACTAGGGACCGAATGGCTCGGCAGCAGTTCTGCAGAAAAGGACATAGGGGTTACAGTGGACGAGAAGTTGGATATGAGTCAACAGTGTGCCCTTGTTGCCAAGAAGGCCAATGGCATTTTGGGATGTATAAGTAGGGGCAGTGCCAGCAGATCGAGGGACGTGATCGTTCCCCTCTATTCGACATTGGTGAGGCCTCATCTAGAGTACTGTGTCCAGTTTTGGGCTCCACACTACAAGAAGGATGTGGAAAAATTGGAAAGAGTCCAGCGGAGGGCAACAAAAATGATTAGGGGACTGGAATACATGACTTATGAGGAGAGGTTGAGGGAACTGGGGATGTTTAGTCTTCAGAAGAGAAGAATGAGGGGGGATTTGATAGCTGCTTTCAACTACCTGAAAGGGGGTTCCTAAGAGGAAGGCTCTAGTCTGTTCTCAATGGTAGCAGATGACAGAACAAGGAGTAATGGTCTCAAGTTGCAGTGGGGGAGATTTAGGTTGGATATTAGGAAAAACTTTTTCACTAGGAGGGTGGTGAAACACTGGAATGCGTTACCTAGGGAGGTGGTGGAATCTCCTTCCTTAGAAGTTTTTAAGGTCAGGCTTGACAAAGCCCTGGCTGGGATGATTTAGTTGGGGATCGGTCTTGGTTTGAGCAGGGGGTTGGACTAGATGACCTCCTGAGGTCCCTTCCAACCCTGATATTCTATGATTCTATGAGCTCGCTTCCCAAGTAGGGTGACCAGCAAGTGTGAACAATCAGGACAGCGGATGGGCGACTGTATAAGACAAAGCCCTGACTATCGGGGCCGTCCCTATAAAGGCAGGACATCTGGTTACCCTATTCCTGAGTGAGATCATTCTCCCTTGAAACCACTTTACAATATGCCTGCAGCTGACTGATGAAATATGCTGGGCCTTCCTCGGCCTAGATGGAGGCCAAAATTCTCATTGCTAAAGGACTGACCTTTCCCGCACACAAAACACTGCGGCACCATAGGGCTAGTGCAGGGGGTTGTGCATCTGAGTGGTGTGGGGCATGGAACTCAGCCCCTTTATATACAACATACTCCAATAAAGCCCTTCAGTGCTAGATAAATGGCATATATTCTCCTATAGGGAGAAATTCACCCACAGGCAGCAAATACCTTAAGTCTCACCTACTAGGGTTATGGCCAACACATAGGCTTTGTGCTGGCTCTCTGCACACCGGGTGAATTTCACCCATTATGATCACATTTCACTACTGCTCTTTTCCATGCATTTTATTTATTTATTTTGAGGAGTATTTATTTATTGTGGATGGCTTCTGTATTTTACTAAACTGCAAGAAAATATGTAAACAGCAAATGATCAAAACAATCTCTGTATCTGAGTGCACACCAGCCAGATGGAGATAATTAATGAAGATGCTTAGCAAGACTAGCCATTGTTTAGCTTTTCTGAATGCAGGTGGTTTCCAGACACATCAGTAATGAATTTAATAAACAATCCCTGGAGGTGTAAGAAGTTCTAGTGCTCACTCCCGCCCCCTTATAAAGAACTGAATGAAACTTTTTTTTGATGTGTGGTTAGTATTTGCTGCTGGACTCACAGCACTAGAAATCATTGATTCTTTGCTACTGGCTTCCCAAAATTTAATGCGTCCCTTTTCCCTCTCCCCCAGTCGAGTTTTCTTTGTTTCATGCAGCGGACTACATGCTTGCACAGGAGGAGTACTGCTCGTCAAGGGCACCGGGGGTGGGGGTGGGGTGGGGGGGTGTTTTCAGGTTTTTGGGTGGGGACTCGAGCCAAAGTTATTGAAGGAAACCCTAGATAACTAAATACAGCTCTCATTGCTGCCAACACCACCTAGCAGAAGGATTACACATGACCTGCTTTTCTGAGGGAGATTTCCTCTCTCTCCTAGGGCTGCATGGTTCCTGGGTGTGTTTCTCCATCCATGGCATAGTCTGTTTGCCTATGACAAAGCCCTTCGTTTGGGATTCTCTGTATAATGGTTATTATGGGAGGCTTAATTTCTTTTAGCACTATGGAGTGAATGCCTGTTGGCTCCATGGCCTTGCAATTTGTTAGGGGCATACCAAAGTAGTTAGAGATTGGTACAAATCAAAGGTACCACAAAAATAGCCAGTGGAATTACGTGTTTAGAATCAGTGCTGGGAGCTGCTGAATCATTTGGTCTCTCTCTCTTTCTTTCTTACACACACACAAACATGGCAGGCTCCCATACTCAGTATTTGATCCAATTCTCTCCTGAATAAATCTAGGCTCTGATTCAGCAAAGCACTAAAGGATGTGCTGATGCATCTTGCTACCTTTCCCTACACCAAAACAAAACATGCATACTTTCAGTCCACAGTGGCTTATCTTGAAGATGAAGGAAAACAGCAAAAAAGAAAGAACAAAAGGAAAGTTTCCAGGAGAGAGCACAGTATGCGTGTGTCTCTTTTTTAACAGGCTGCAGCAACACTGAGAACAAACTCTGCTGAACTCAGAGTTCTTAGAAATTTTAATGTACAATATGCAGACATACCATACATATCCTCCTCTGTTATTCTCTCACCTGCACTGGCTGGAAAGGGTCAAAAGTAGGGCTGTCGATTCATCGCAGTTAACTCACGTGATTAACTAAAAAAAATTAATCACGATTAAAATTTTTTATTGTGATTAATTGCTGTTTTAATCACACTGTTAAACAGTAGAATACCAACTGAAATTTATTAAATATTTTTGGATGTTTTTCTACATTTTCAAATATATCAATTTCAATTACAACACAGAATACAAAGTGCTCACTTTATATTATTTTTATTACAAATATTTGCACTGTAAAAATGCTAAACAAAAGAAATAATATTTTTCAGTTCACCTCATACAAGTACAGTAGTGCAATCTCTTTCTCATGAAAGTGCAACTTAGAAATGTAGGGGTTTTTTTTTTTGTTACATAACTGCACTCAAAAATAAAACAATGTAAAAGTTTAGAGCCTACAAGTCCACTCAGTCCCACTTCTTGTTCAACCAATCGCTAAGAGAAATAAGTTTGTTTACATTTACGGGAGCTAATGCTGCCCACTTCTTGATTACAATGTCACCTGAAAATGACAACTGGCATTTGCATGGCACTGTTGTAGCCGGAGTAGCAAGATATTTACGTGCCAGATGCGCTAAAGTTTCATATGTCTGTTCATGCTTCAGCCACCGTTCCAGAGGACGTGATTTCATGCTGATGATGCGTTTTAAAATAATGTGGTCTTTAAATTTGTGACTGAACTCCTTGGGGGGAGACCTGTATGTCTCCTGCTCTGTTTTACCCGCATGCTGCCATATATTTCACGTTATAGCAGTCTCGGATGATGACCCGGCACATGTTGTTCATTTTAAGAACACTTTCACTGCAGATTTGACAAAATGCAAAGAAGACAGCTACAGTGACTCAACCCAAGGTTTAAGAATCTGAAGTGCCTTCCAAAATCTGAGAGGGACGAGATGTTAGATCATGCTTTCAGAAGTCTTAAAAGAGCAACACTCTGATGCAGAAACTACAGAACCTGAACCACCTTCTGCTGGTGGCATCTGACGCAGATGATGAAAATGAACATGCGTCGGTCCGCTCTGCTTTGGATTGTTATCAAGCAGAACCCATCATCAGCATGCACGCCTGTCCTCTGGAATGGTGGCTGAAGCATGAAGGGACATATGAATCTTTAGTGCATCTGGCACATAAATATCTTGTGATGCCGGCTACAACAGTCCCATGCAAACGCCTGTTCTCACTTTCAGGTGCCATTGTAAACAAGAAGCAGGCAGCATTATCTTCTGCAAAAGTAAACAAACTTGTTTGTCTGGCTGAACAAGAAGTAGGACTGATTGGACTTGTAGGCTCTGAAGTTTTACATTATTTTATCTGTGAATGCAGGTTTTTTTGGTACACAATTCTACATTTGTAAGTTTAACTTTCACGAGAAAGAGATAGCACTACAGTACTTGTATGAGGTGAATTGAAAAATACCATTTCTTTTGTTTTTTACAGTGCAAATATTTATAATAAAAATAAATATAAAATGAGCAGTGAACACTTTGTGTTCTTTATTGCAATTGAAATCAATATAATTGAAAGTGCAGAAAACATCCAAAAATATTTAAATAAATGGTATTCTATTGTTGTTTAACAGCACGATTAATCATGCAATTAATTTTTTTAATCACGCGATTAATCATGATTAATTTTTTTAATGGCTTGACAGCCCCAGTCAAAATGACTCTGGAAGACAGTAGCATCCTGCATGTACCACCAAGCAGGCATTTCCCCAGCCTCCATCAGCTGCAACAAGCTTTCAAACCAAACAGAGCAATAGGAGCTTTTAAAAATGATCATACAGACCCAAAGGTTTGGCACTGAGCATCCACTTCCACAGCTGTAATGACAGCATGTTCACATGGACCCAGGTACATTTCTGAGACACGAGTCTAAAATGGATTTTACGATGTACATTTATACTAAGAACCAGATTTCTTTTCTGGGGCTTTTTCCCCCCAGTGGTTCATTTTATTTGGCTTGTTTTTCGGCAAGACGTTTCCTAGATGGAGAGACAATGCTGCCGTCATTCGCGTTTTTATTTCGACAACTACTGAGGCCATTGATGGTGCTATGGCAATTTATTCCAACTGAGCATCTGTCCCATTTTACTTAGAATCATAGAATATCAGGGTTGGAAGGGACCTCAGGAGGTCATCTAGTCCAACCCCCTGCTCAAAGCAGGACCAATCCCCAATCAAATCATCCCAGCCAAGGCTTTGTCAAGCCTGACCTTAAAAACTTCCAAGGAAGGAGATTCTACCACCTCCCTAGGTAACGCATTCCAGTGTTTCACCACCCTCTTAGTGAAAAAGTTTTTCCTAATATCCAACCTAAACCTCCCCCCCTGCAACTTGAGACCATTACTCCTTGTCCTGTCCTCTTCTACCACTTAACATGGACTGATGGCCTTGGTTTGGAAAGATCTTTGAGGTGGTGTGACAGCGTGCTGGGCTGGGACTCCTGAGCCAGCCCTCTGTCACGCCAGCTCCAATCAAGGGAGGTAAATTGGAGCTGGCTAGAAAAACCTGGGTCTGACTGGCAAAGAAGAAACAGCGGATTAGCCTGGGGCTGCGTAAAAGCCTCAGGGGAAGGAAGCCAGGGGGGCAGACAGAAAGGGGGGAAGCCAGAGAGTGGAAGCTCTTTTCTCCTGGCTGCAAAGACTGAGACACCCTTAAGGCTGAAACCCTCAAACTGTATATGGTGAGAAGGTGGTGGGCTTGCACGCTGTAAATAAACTGCACCAGTGATTGCTGAACCTGAGGGTCTCTGGAGCAGAGCAGAGGCAGGACCAAGGCCCTACTATGCCCTGTTACATGGTCACTGGATCACATTTTTTAATGTTTCTTTTTCTTTTTTTAAACCTGGCACAGTGGATCAGGCACTGGGTTGGGACTCAGGAGATATGAGTTCTAGTGATGCTGCCATTGACCCACAGGATGACCTTGCTTCCTCTTCCCATGCCTCCATTTCCCCATCTGTAGAATGGGTCTAGTACTGACCTCCTTTGTAAGGTTTATGAGCTCTATGGATAAGAAGCGCTAGATAAGGGTTGGTTTCAGAGTAGCAGCCATGTTAGTCTGTATTTGCAAAAAGAAAAGGAGTACTTGTGGCACCTTAGAGACTAACCAATTTATCTGAGCATAAGCTTTCGTGAGCTACAGCTCACTTCATCGGATGCATCCGATGAAGTGAGCTGTAGCTCACGAAAGCTTATGCTCAGATAAATTGGTTAGTCTCTAAGGTGCCACAAGTACTCCTTTTCTTTTTAGGTAAGGGTTGGGTAAGGTCTTACTTTATATTAAGGTTCCATCTATAAACAGTTTTAAAGGGGTTAATAAATGATTAGTAGATGTTTTAATACATAGTCAGTCAATTGTGGAGTCCAGCAGGGTACGTATAATCCTCTATTCGGACCTAGAGGTCTGAAGAGGAACATTTTATCAACTGAAATAAACAGAATGGCGGGCAGTGTTGCCTAATGGTTAGAACATGGAAAAAGGACTGAAAAGACCTACATTCAAAGCCTGGTTTTGTCTGTGACTTGTTATGACCTTGGGTGAGCCTCTTTACTGCTTCTGTGCTTTGGTTTCCCTATCCATAGGATGGGGCCATTACTGCTTATCCACCTCCTGGCAGGGGGGAGGATCAGTCAGTTAAGGTCACCCATTGACTTCAGTGTGGTGGGGCCACAGACACACACAGACCTCTCTGTAGAGCATTAGTACGCTAGTGGGTCGATTGACTTGGCCTGCCCTCAAAATCCTTTGCACTAGCTGGACTGATGCACACTTCCAAAGATCCTTGGTCTCAGTACCAAGGAGTGGCCCTTTGTTTTTACAGAGGTAGTATGTGTGGAATCAGAGTCCCCTTGCCCTGCTGCCGTAACTCTACTGACTTCAATAATTACACCCAGGAAAAACTGGTCCCCAGACATTCAGCATTACTGTGCTTCAAGATTCTTGTTGCAATCACAAGAGGATCCCGAAGTGGTGGCATCATATTCTCCCCCCACCAAGGGAAGGAGAGAGGGAGAGAAGTGGGGTTGGAGGGAGCAGAGAGCCAAGGCGCAGGGAGGTGTTGCATTCGCTCCTATTCTCCAGATTTAGGACTTGACACCCAACACGTTTTCCTGCTTGAAAATGAGGTGTCGGCACATCACGTCCCCATCGGGTCCTGCCCAGTCCCACTTTGATTTCAGACAGCAGCGGGCAGTCATTAACATTATTAATACAGCTGGCCCCAGCTATGTATCCAAGCAAGACTAATTACTATTCACCCAGTTGCTCTTCTTGTCTCTCTGCCCTTTGCCATGTCCTTCTTCCCCTCAGCTCTCGGTTGCCACTTTGCACAAATGTTCCCACCTCAGAGCAAGGCAGACAAAACAGCAGCAGAATTCCGCCCCGTGACCCACTTAATGTGACTTGCCCAGGTTATTAGCAAAGGCCAAATACCCCAAATCCTTCCTCGAATGATCAAGAAAAACAACATTTAATCGGATAAGTACCACTGTCCCATTAAAAACTAACTGAACAGCTGAGTAATAAGGTTCACGTTCATCTTCTAAAGCTGGTATTAAGTTCTCCTTAAACAACTAATCACTATCAGTGTGGTCAAGGCACGGGGCTGGAAACCAGGACTCCTATGCTCTCTTCTCCCTGACTCACTGTGGGACCTCGGGCAACTCACACAGGGCCCAGTCCTGCTGCCACTGAAGTACATCACACAATGCCCAGCACCTGCAGCGGGAGCAGGTCTTCATGGAATCTTTGCCTCAGTTTCCCCACTCTGTGATATGAGGACGACAGTACTGACCCACGGCAGACAGGGGTTGTGAGGCTCAGCGTGCTGCTGTGTGTCAAGTGTTTGAAAACCTGGGAGGGCAGGTGCTTTAGATGCGTTAAGGATTACTATGGCCTAGGGCAGGGTCAGCCAAAGGACAAGTGAAAAGTCACTGAGGCTTTGAGGTGCTCTGCCCCACTCAGGGTCAGCTTCCAGTTCATGTCTGAGACGGCCCTGTGCTCCACTCATTCTGTGGCTTAGCCAGGACTTCAGTCTGCAGTAAACTCAGCTCGTTCCACCTGCCAGATCCTTACCTCTATTCAAAGGAGGATGGAACCAAATGGAAACAGCATCTCTGACATCTCTGCAGTCCCATTCTGCTCCCACCAGAGCGAATGGCCAAACCTGTGCCGACCTCAGTGGCTGCTGGCATGGGTCCCCTAGACACGCGCAGGAGAGGGGCAGGGGTAGCAGTGCCATCCACCATCAGCGGTCCGTTAGCTGGTGGCAGTGCACTCACTCCTGCTTCTCTTGCGCGTGCCTGTTAATCAGGAGCTGTCTGCACCTGAATATTCATGGCAACATTTCAGGGCACTGCACTGCAAACACCACTTGAAACACACATGTACAACTGCCAAGTCCCATCTGCTGAGCCGCTGGAGTGAGGGACCTAAATGGTCCAAACATTGTGTGTGTGTGTCTGTCTGTCTCTGTGGCTGATTTTACCCTTAAGAAAAACCAGGGAAATCTGACCCAAAAGACATTTTACATCCCAGCACCTGGTGCAGATCACTAATGGCCTCCCATTCTGCCTACAGGGCAGAATCTCGCTTCCAGGAAAGGCTGTTCTGGGGCTCAGCCTGGGAAAGCCAGGAGCACATTGCAGTCGCACTCCAGGGTTTGTAGGTCTCTTTGGGTACATCTACTGTGCAAAAAACCACCTCGGGCAGCCAGTCTCAGATCTTGGGTCATCGGACGCAGGCTGACACTATGGGGATAAACATAGCAGTGTCGACATTCCTGCTCAGGTTGGAGCTGGGCTCTGAAACCTGGTGAGCAGGGTGGATCTTAGAGCCCGAGCTCCAGCTCAACTGGGACCATCTACACTTCTATTTTTAGCCCATAGCAAGAGCCCCCCTGAGCCTGAGTCAGTTGACCCTGGCTCTGAGATTCACTGCTGCAGGGTGTTTTTGTTTTTGCAGTGCAGACGCACCCTCTCTTACCCCTGGAAGGGAAGGATCTCCTCCCTTTATGAAAATACACCTTCCCATCCCTTACTCGATCCCCCATATGCCACCACGCAAAACATGTCTGGCAAAGATCAGTGTGCAGCTAAAAGGCAAAAGCGCCATATGCAAGGCTGATACTAACACACACCGCCTGAGACACAAATGCTGCCTTGGCTGACATCCACTTGCAAGGCAAACACCTTCATGGAACAGAGAACAAGTCAAGGAACAGAATTTACCAGCACCGTCGGCCCTAACTGGCAAATTTCTTGGTACCATCTTCCCAGCACCAGAGACCAAGAGTTGAATGGGCCATGGAGAGTACACCCCTGCCCCCCGAGCCTAAAGGTGGGTCCCTCCTGGTCAAGGTTGGGGAAGCTTGCACTGCTATTCCCCAGGTTCTGTAAATAAACCAACCATTTGAATCTTCAGACCTGCCCATTTAAATACCTTTAACCATCACTAAATTCATTTCAGAATAAAGATGGGAAAGAGGCATGGTTTGGTTATTTTACACGTTCACACAATGTGTAATTACCTTGTGGAACTCATTGCCACTGGATGTCATTAGCAAGATTCACAGAGGGACTGGATGTTCACCTGGATTGCTATTGTAACTTTGGCTATTCTTGTTAATATTTTTTTTTTAAAAAAGTCTGAAAGTGGATAAACCCTCCTCATGCTTCAGGGCTTAAATCAGTCTTTGAATATTAGGGGATAAGAGGAGACTTCCCTGGGGTAAATTATCCCCCATCTGCCTGCTGCAGGGGTTCTTGCGTCTTCCTCTGAAGCAGCTGACATTGGCCACTGTCAGAGACAGCCTTCTGGATTAGATGGACCTTGGTCTGATCTGGTCTGGCAATTCTTATGTAAACTGTAGTTTCAAATGAGCCATGTGCGTGGTGCTGTACATTCCAATTGTTAATTCTAAATCTGCTAACCCACATGTGCAGGGGTCATACACTGGGGAAAACTTAGCTCAGTCTCCCCATTTGGGGAAAACAATCCAGGGATGAGCCTCTCCATACTCCAGCTCAGGGCTTTGTAATAACCAAAGAGACACTGTCTCCCCACAAACCGTGCTGGGGAATCTCCGAAGCAGCACAGTCATGATCAATGAAACTCATCGTTTCGTACCCCACTACTGCGGCTCCGTCTTTTGAGTCCTCTGAGCGTAGCTCCTGTGGTAATAGGCCCAAAGAGAACAGCACACAATAGTGTTATTACTCCAGGAGGTTAGTACTGGAGTCTTCCCCCCGCCCCACTAGTCCCTCTACCATCCATAACATCACGGCCATTACAGTTTTAGCTATAGAATCATACTGGAGTATCTCATACGTTCCCACTGAGATCAGACAGGTTACAATGGTGGCAGAACCATACACACTCATCTCTTTACACTGCCATGGAAATGAGAGCCGTTGAATCTCAGTGACCACGGAGAGCATCTCTTAGTATCTGTCCATGAATTTGGAACATTCCCCTCACTGTCGTGTCACACATGTCCACGATGACCCGGGTGACGTGGGTTTATAGCACCAGAAATGAAGGATCTCAGATGCTCCCAGAGAGATTGTGCTGGGTCTTCCAAATACAAAGAGCAAGGCATGCACGGTACAGACAAGGTGGCCTATTTCAAACTGAACAAGAAGGAAAGAAAGAACAAAAGTAAAGTCTCCACAAGAGAGAAAGCAGAGCGCTTATGTCTTACTCTATAAAATCTTCCCTCTAGAATCCCCTTCCCTCTGCAAAGGACCCATCCCCAGCCTAGTAGGGAAGCTAGTGTGTGTACTAGGCACATCCACTGGTGCGGTATAGAGATGCCATCGTCACAGTTACTTATGCCACTGGCACTAGCATTCTATCTCCATGATCTAGCATAAAACCCTGGAAGTACCATCTCAGATGAGCAAAGATTCTAGGAACAGACTATGAGAGATGGCAGGACCATGAATTCCAATAGCCCCACCACATTCCCAGTGCTTTTTAAAGAGCTGGAAGGAATATAAAGAGAAGCCTGATTTCCTTCCCTTTCCTGCATGGCGTCTAGCGGCAAAGCAAAGGGCATGAAATGAAAGCAGTTTAGGGAGAATTTTGCTGGTGATATTTCATGCTGCCCCAAGTCTATTCTTTCCTACTGAGTGTTCCCAGCTTGAATATTGAGCAAGCCCAGCTTCAAACCACACATGGAGGTGATGAATTGCTGCTGAATGCAGGCTGAAGTTTTGAGCCAACAATTATCTTTCTCTCAAGACTTTTGTCTCACCAGGATCTAAGGAACAAAATACATTTGAATTGTTCTTCTGCACAGCAAGTGGAATCTTAAACGAATCGGGGCTCTGGACAACTCATTACTGGGGGTGAAATGCCTGGTGATGTGTTGGTTTTTGTGCAAGCATGTTATGGGCAGGGAATTAATTTCACTGTGTTGTGAGAAGGATCTGTTCTGAAACTATTAACGACTTGAGCAAAATCCCAGCACCGGTTTCTCATTACAACCCCCGCTAGGAAAATGAGGAAACAGAAAAGGCCCTTGTCATGGGAATCCACCTCCTGTGGGAATCTCGGGATCGAAAAGAAATGATTCCCTTCAGGGAAAGTGGGTTTTGATCCCACCCATGAAAAAGAAGGTGTATCTAGCCACTTAAATTGCCCTGTCAGCAGCTTTTGTTCAGGGGTGGGGATGTCTTAAGGACCAGGGCCAAAGGTGATCAGCGATTTTGGGGGCTGAACTTCACACACTTTAAAAGGACCTGAATTTCATAGGGTCAGCGCTCACCACTTTCTGCATCAGGTCCTTTTAAGGTGTCAAGTTGGGCATCCAGAAATTGAGCCCCCTTTTCCCCCTTTTGGAAAAGGTTGGCCTGGGTTTGCCTGACACATTAATTTTCCATAAAGATTGACTCGGTCTTTCTGTCTCTCTCACATATGTAACTGGCCCCCAATTCCATTGTATCTGAGCACCTCACTGCCTTTAATGCAACACAACACCCTGTAAGGTAGCGAAGTGCGTTCGTCCCTATTTCACAGACGAAGGCATATGGAAACCAAGTGACTTGCCCAAGGCCACACAGGAAGTCAGTGGTACAGCTGGGAATTGAATCCTAGGCGAGCACCCTAATCTCTGAGACATCCTTCCTCCTTTCAAGCCAGGTACCCACATTGAAAACTGCATGGAATTACATGTAGGAGGTTGTGGGTCTTGCAGGTAA
Source organism: Chelonia mydas (assembly GCF_015237465.2). Classification (NCBI taxonomy): domain Eukaryota; kingdom Metazoa; phylum Chordata; order Testudines; family Cheloniidae; genus Chelonia; species Chelonia mydas. Next base: position 339,815,525 of record NC_057849.1, read on the forward strand.
GACCCTGAAACCAGGGACTGCTCCGCATGGAGATTAAAGATTCCCTTGAGGAAGAGTTTGTTCTGAGATGCTTGGCCAGAATTACCCCTTCCTTGTGTTCCAGTGACTGCTGTTTTCCAACCCAGAAGCAATGCAATTTCTCCAGGAGGGAAGTGTTTCCTGTATGTATGGAGTTTGCAGAGAGGCACAGATCCCCCAGCCAGATATTGTTATTAAGTGAAAAGTTACACTGGGTATAAATCAGGGGGAGTTTGATAATCAGGATCTGCAGAGCTCCTCCGGTCTGCTGCTGTAACGCTGCTAAACTCTGCAGGAGGGGAGCTGGAGAGATCCGTAACTCCATCCGCAGTTTGGACGACACTGGATGTTAAGGGCCTGATCGGAAGCCCAGAGAAGTCAACGCAAAGACTATGGAACTCCCTTCTAGAGGAAACGAGAATGACCAGACCTCATGCCTCCAGAACAAAATACAAGACTCACTTGTTCAGCCTTCCCTCCCCTCTCCTCCCCACACCCATACCCACCCACACAGCAGAGAACAGTGTCATATGGGAAGAAGGGAGATATCTAGCCCCCTTGTCAGACCTTTTCCAGGCGTGTACTACCCCTTTAAGGGTAGGCTGGTGCCTATGCCCTGGAGAGCCTGGGGTGTAATCAAGGAGGCCCTGCCCTCACCCTAGTGCTGGGCTATTTAAACGGGAACCGGAAGCTAAGGAGAGAGGGGAGTGGAAACCATACAGGCTCCAGTGGGTGCTGCCTTCCCAATTGGGAGCACATATTTAGTCACAGATGCACTGGACCTCACTCCCTCTTCAAGGGGCCAGTCACTGTGTGACAGACCCTGTGTCGTGTTAGCTCTATCCTAGGGAGGTGTTCAGGTACTACAGTGATGAGGGCCTGATGTGATCCTAGATGGATGGATTCGATAGACAGGGAAGAGAGTTAACACCATCCCTAATTGCTCCATCTAGCAATGATCCCACTCTTCACACCTCTAGCGCCCTTCATGCCGGGATCGCAAAGCACTTTAAAACATAATGATTTCTGCAACACCCCAATTATCCTCAACATATGGTGGGGAAACTGAGGCACGGAGCAGTTAAGTGATTTACTCAAGCTCACGCAGTAAATCAGTGGTAGCACAGGAAACAGAACCCACGTGCCCCAATTCTTAGTCTGCTCCTCTGCCCATTAGACCATGCTCCCTTCCAAAGCCCACGGCTCGCTATCTGACATGTCAGCTACAGCTAAGGGGGCCTGAGCAGCAGGAATTGACTCCTCCAGGGCTGGTCCCTGGATCACGCTATAACAGGTGCTGCACAGAAATAAGATGGCTCAAAGAGATTTCATGGAACAGGGGAGGATATCATCGCACAGCTCAGAGACTCTCACCCCCCTTGGTTAACCAAGGCTCAGCGTCACAGATTTATTGCGGTCTCTGGTTTCCTGGCAGCGGCAGCAACCAGAGTTGTTCTAAAACCGAGCAATATTACAGTGACATCAGATTAAAGAGCTTCCATTTCAAAAAACCAGAGGAGACTTAATAGTGATTAGTAACGATGCAGCCACTCGCTGGATTACAGGCTCCCTGATGGATGTGCTTCCCATTCAAGGAAAATACACTGAGCAGTTAGTGAATGATGTCGCTAGACTCTGTGCCCTAAACCCAGCGCACTTAGGATGATATGCAGATCCCAGCACACCCAGAGCTTACAGTAACATTAGCAGCAGCCACACAGCCTGCATCCTAAAAGCTCAAAGTGGATTCACAACTGTCTGCTGTGTTACTGGAAGCTACTTAACATGCTGGTGTCATCCTGGCTCTTTCTCCCCGGCCCTCCTTTGCAGCTTCCCTCCCAGCCTGTAAAAACAAACCCACACAGGCACGTTTGCTGCAGTGTTCCCTAGATGCCTCCTTATCGTTCCTATGAGGCCCCAAACCGTGACCCGAGAACGGGAGGTGTGCAGAGACCGGGAGCTTTCCTACCCACCCAATGTGCAACAGTGATTGCCAGCTAAACCAATGAACGTGCCACTCTCTGCACCTCAGGTCACATGCCCCTGTCCCGGGGTGGCCAAGCCCAAACATTCCAAAACGCGAGACTGCTTCAAAATCTGAGATTACAAGTAAACGGGGGGCTCTTTTTCTTTGCCTTCTGGACTTTGAGCATTCGGATTTAAACTCAGGTCACATTTCCAAGTTTTTTCTCTGCAGTCATGCGGGCTAGAAATGTACTTGTTTCTCTGTAATGAAAGCTGAGATTCTCCTGCAATCATCTGACACCAAGAGCCAGGGCTTGAAGTGAAACAACAAATATAATGAGACCTCACAATAAAAGAGCGAGAGTTGGGAACTCTGCAACTGTTATCAACGCCCAGGCTCCTCACCCCCACAACTAGCTTCCTTGCAAGTTGCAAGCCATACTGTTTAAAGAGGGCCGTGGCAGAATATCGTTTTTTTTTAAAAAGAAATAACTTTAGAAGGCATTCAAGCTGACAACGGCCCCTTTCAAAATAACCCACCATCGAAAAAATACAAGTAAAGAAAACCACTTGAAGTGAGGAATGGGGCAGAGAAGGGGCGAATTAGTATTGGCAGCCTGGCTAGAGAAGGAGGTAGGGCAGTAAGGACCCGCCATGCATCTGGTCTCCCCAGCTTCCATCCTGAAATACACCTCCAACCAGCCCCTCAACGGAGCTGTCTATGCCTCCCCTTCATCCAGCCCCCTGGCCATGTCTTTCTTATGGGCCAGCAGGCCTAGAAGACTGGGACTCCCTGGTGTAACTTTCTGGTCAGCAGGAGGCTGGTAGATGGGGAGCCAGGGACTGTGACAATACCACCTAGCTCTAACATAGCGCTTTTCCCTCAGTAGATCTCAAAGGGCTCTGCATTAGCTGCATTTTACACCCAGGGAAACTGAGGCAGCGAGCGGGGGATGTGACTTGCCCAAGGTCACCCAGCAGAGCAGTGGGAAAGCAGGGAATTGAAGTGGTCTTTACCCGCTGGGGTGGGGGAGGGGGTGTAGGTTGGGCTGGCTGTGAGCTCTGGGGAAGAAAGGACTGGGGAGATCAGCTCTACAGCACAGACCACGCTGGGAGAGGAGCAGGGCAGGCACTTACGCTGTTGTTCCACACACCACCATTCAACAGGGAGCAATTCCCATCTGCTGGGTGACTGGCAAACAAGTGTGGCTTTGCACTGGAGCTGTGCAGAAAACGTATGGCTGCAGGATTGCCAACCCCAAACGCTCAACAATCATGAGTCAGGCTCACCAAAAGTCATGAGATTATGTAAACATAATAGATGTGGGGTTCTTTGTATTTGCCTTCTGTTTTTTGAGCCTTTAGGGTGCACTGGGGTCACATTTTGAAGCTTTCTCTACAGCCACAAGGGCTAGAAACTTACTTTTTCTTTAAGAAGGAAGGCTGAAATCATTACAGAGCCACGTGACTCCAGGAGCTGGGGCTCTACGGAAAACCGTAATTACCATGAGCCTCCTGACAAAATCATGAAAGTTGACAACGCTGCGTCTGTGCTGCTGTCTTAGGCCCTGATCCCACAGAAATGCCTGCATCTGAGTAGCCCCACGGAAGTCAACGGGATTACTCACGTGCATAAAGCCAAGCATGTGCATAAGGAGTCACAGTATCCAGGCTGTGAATGCTCGACATTCAGCTCGGATCCTTGCCCAGTGCCATGTGAATTAAGGGATTTCCTCTCTGCTCAGCTTAAATCTCAGTGCAGCCCTATAATACTAAAATAAGGGCAGTAATAAACCCCATACCTTGGACCCCCCCCGAATCCGCCCGTTGGGAATTCAGCCGTGTTCGTGCTGAATTCCCAACCATTCCTGATCAACAACACGACTGGGACTGAACTCTAAAACCAGGAGTTACCCCAGGCACCCCGGGACTATTAGTCTGTAAAGCCTTCATAATTCAGGATCAAGCCACCCCAGGGACCGCGTGCTGCCCTGGCGCCCGTCCCAGCGATTAGGGTCAGGGTGGCATGTACGGCGGTGTGGCTGGGAGGCCAGGCTGTGGGGCTCTGGCTCTAGTATGTGTTGGTTTTACTGTTAGATGCCCAGGGGTTTCTGGGCATGAGGAGCCCCCAAGAAGCAACGTTTCAGTAACAGTCATTTCTCCTATGAATTCTGCCTTCCTTGGGAATCTTGCATGCCACAGCCACGAGTGGAAGGGAAAGGGTTAAACCGGCCAGAGGCTGCTTTTCAAAGCCCTTTGCTCCCTTCAGCACAACGGCTGCGTGTTCTTGCCTTCCCCAACAGTCCCTGGCCGGAGAGAGAATCCAACTAATTACCTTTCATTACCCAAACTAATTACCTCCTTAATTACCTGGCATCTCTGTTGGTGTAAAGCAGACAGTTCCGGGCCAGGGCTCCATGCTCACTGGGGCGCTGCCTGGCTGGGGGGAAGAGGAAGCCCCACTTGACAGTGACCACGATCCCTGCCACCGCCGGCTGTCCATGCTCCCCAAGCTGGTCTCCTCCCTCCCAGTGCAGGCCGGTGCCTGAGCTCCCCGGCGGGTTCCGAACACAACTAGGCTCCTCACAGCAAGCACCAAAACGGGCTCTTTGCCCTTTATGGCTTCACTGTGAGGCACGAAGGCCAGGTGCCAAGAAAGGCCGGGTGCCTTTTGCTGTATGCACTTTTCAAGACAGGAACCTCCATCCCCAACGATGCCACAGAGCGACATCCATGTTCAAGCCACCACCAGAGACCCTGTTCACTCACGGCACCCTTCCACGGGGCCATCTGCAGCCACACTGCTGGCTGACAATGGCTGGAGAGGACACGCACTCTTAGAATAAAGAAACTGGCAGATCTATGCACCCGCACGCTTCTATCGCTGTCACCCGCCCTACTGCAACCCCATTTGTTTGCTGTGCCCAAAGCTTGCCTCCTGTCTTAACCTAGCCTGTATGTTCTCCTAGGCAAGGACTGTTGTTTCTTACTATGTATGCGTACTGCACCTAGCACAGTGGGGTCCTGGCTGGCACCAGTCACAGCCCTGATCCAGTTCCCCCTGCTGGACACTCACCAGGTTGTGGTGTCTGGATCCCGACATGCTGCACCTGTGCGTGTTAAAGCTTTCTGCAGGCTCTGCCCCTGGCTCGAGGTGCACTCTCGGGATCAGATTTCTAGCCCCCCCATTCTGAAAGTTTAGCTTCCACAGTCCAGTTACCTACGCCCTGAGGCTAATGCTGGCTCCCCCAGACTCCCCAGTTGGTTAAGCATGCCGTTCCCCAGAGCTTCATCCTTGGGGGCATTCTGGTTTACAGTTCACCTCTTCAGGGACACGGGATAGTTGAAGCAAACAGATGCAGGCTTCGCAAAAGGTTTCTATTCCAGTTACTCTTTATCTTAGGTAGCACAAAAGCTATACAGACCTAGGCAAAACACCTGCGCGCCAGTCCTTGCCTCAGTTTCGCATCACTCAAGTGGCTCTTTGGGCTAGACTCTTTTCAGGGTTCAAGGTGCCCTCTGATGGGCCGCACTTTTACATCTCCTGGCTTCTTCTCTGACACACAGCGTCTCTCCGTGATGTCTGCAGTCAGTTTCCTCCAGCCTTGGCTGGTCCTGAAGTCAAAAAGCACCTCTCTGCAATGAAAGCATGGCCTTCTGGCCTTCTCTCCTGCCCCAAGCTGCCTTTGTGCAACTGACTGACCCAGTCTCTGTGTTTTTAAAGGGCTGTGCCAACAACTCCTCTCTTCATTACTATTATTTTTATTGATTTGTACTATCGTATTCCTAATCGTCCCATTCATGGACCAGGACCTTTGTATTAGGCACTGTACAAACACAGAACATAGCCAGTCCCTGCCCCCAGAAAGCTTACAACAGGCAACCGCCTCTGGAGAGAAGTTGGAGAAAACTGGTTTTTCTAGGTACTGTTACCCCTTTGTTTCGCTCAGGCCTCATCTATTCAGGTGTTGATTGTCCTTAATGACTGGCCTATTTATAGACAGAATTGCAGGCGCCACTCCCCTATCTCCCTCGCACAAGGCATATGAGACAAGAACAAGTATAACCATAAGGGGCTTAAACATGCAGAGTTCAGAATCTCAAACAAAATTCATACGCTAGACACTGAGTCCCCAGATGGTCACAAGATCTTGGGGCACTACTTTATATAATCGTTAGGCTTTCCCTCAGGAGGACATGAGCAATATATTTGGAGGGCCTGAAAATAGGGATGACGCTTGAGGCTGTAATCTGAATGGTCACTCTCTCCCTGACCAGCTGAGAGGGGAAAGGTGACGTTGACTCCAATCAGCAAGCCAAGTTCAAGGAAAACATTTGCTAATTGCAAATTCACTGGCCAAAATTCAGAATTCCACTGTCATTTACCGACTGATAAAGAAGGCATCTAACTTTACATCGCATGCAGATTCAGGGCTATCACACCCATCTCTTGGCCAATTAGCATTTATGTTGGAAAGGGTAAGAGAACGGGACTGATCCACAGATTTCCAGTTGTCTTACAGGTGAACTGCAGCATGAGAGGCAGGGTGGTCCAGTGGTTAGGATACCTGGGTTCTTTTCCTGGCTCTGCAATTGATGTTCTGCATGACCACGGGTGAGTGGCTTTACTTCTCTGTTTTTCATCCCATCCACGATCTGCCTTGTCTACTTAGCAAAGTTTTTGGGGCTCAAATTAACTCTTACCACGTGCCCGTACAATGCCTAATGCAACAAGACCCTGATCTTGACTAGGGCCTTTAGGTGCTAATGGACTATAAAGAAAGCTATACATAGTAAATCATATTAAAAAAATTGGTTCTGTTCTGTGTTCTACAAAGTATGTATCCTAATCCGCAACCACACCACGCCTCAGCTGGAGAAAGGGATATACGCTTCAGGCTACTGCCTTGAGGGATATTCCTGTCCAACACCTCCAAAGACCTTGCCCTGGTCCTTCAGCAGAGGAGGACATGGACCAATATTCCTGTTATTTCAAATGCGGGTGGGGGACTGTCAAACCCTTTCCCCTTCCTGTCGAGAGAGTCTGAGTCAGTATTTTCATATCATGCTAATAAATGCTAATTAGGTCAGAGAAAGGAGCAATAATCCTGCAGCCTGCCTGAGCAGCATAGCTAGGAAGTGTCACAAAATTCCAGTAAGGCTGTACTTTGCCAGCTAGCAGATTTCACAATGGCAGATAGTTTCCTTGAGCTTCGCAGCTTGACAGTACTACAGAGAAATGGGTTTCATCCTTCGCTGTCAGCACCAGGCACCTGTCTGCCATGCCCCTGGCTTTTCCCTCATTTATAGATTTCACAGCAAAGGTGTAAGGCAAATGGGGCAGCCTTTCAAACTTGACATGCAGGCACTAATGGGAGCAGCATAGCAAGACAGAAATAAGAAGGAAGTACTAAAACCAAGACCTTGTTACTAGGAGGCCTCTCCTCAGGTAGAAGACTTCAGTTCCAGAGATGACATTTAGCTGCACCAGATGGAGTCCCACCTGGATCTCCCCACTCCCCAAGACCTCCCAAAAAGGGCAGATCTAAATACAGCAAAGCAATGGCCTTCTGAGCCCTGGAGCTGACCCCATCACTCCTCTAACTGCATATAAAAGCTAATATGCAAGTGTCTTTCTTATTTCAACTGAATGCAGGGCTACCTTCAAAGGTGAAAGTGGCATCTCTGCAAGGTTATGTAATCACACACACACACTCAAGACTCTCCAGAGGAAAAGTACCAAGAGGTAGGGGCTGAGGAAAGAAAGCCTAGTGTTTTAAGGAGTTCTGTACTGGGAAAGCGTTTGAGTCCCGGGGCAGGACTGGTTACTCTACCACTGTTCAGTTGGAAGAGTTACTGGTTTGTTAAGCAGAAACAAAGGAAAAAGAAAGATCATAATGATGTGATTAGCCCATCACCACTGCTCTTTCTACTTCCAGTCTCACCATACCTGGCTAAAACCTTGGGCAAAACTGTCCTCTTAGACCACTGAGGAAAGCTAGCTAGAAGGCCAGTGAGGATATAGATTTTTTAGTATTATTAAAAGGCCCCAACTGAGATCAGGGCTCCATTGTGCTGGGAACTGTGCACAAAGAGAGTCAGGGAGAGTCAGTTATAAGCCCCTGCCCCAAAGACCTGACAATAGAAGTAGACAAAAGAGCCAAAGAAAAGTACTAGCACCCATTTTGCCGCTGGGGAACTGAGGCACAGAGAGACTAAGGGTAAACATTTTCACAAGCATATAAGTGATTTAGGAGCCTGAGTCCAAGTTAAAGTGAACAGGACTTAGGAGCCCAAGTCACTTAGGCTTAAATTTTCACGAAGTGACTTGTTCAAGGCCACACAGGGAGTCTGTGACAGAACTAAAAATTAAATCCAGTCTCCTTAGTCCAGGTCCAGAGTCTTAACTACAAGATCAACCTTTTATTATAAGCCGAGCAACTCCTGTATGGTTGCATTCTAAGGAGCCATTTTCTTTTACTTACACAGTTTCCACTTTTTACCTTTGGCAGATTTTTTCTGTCTGGGAGAGAATAATTGTGGGAAGTTTAAGCTAAAATGGTCCAGGTTTTTTCAAGAAAGAAGAACTTCCCCCTCTCTCTCACACACGCTTTTCCTGTTCCAAAAACAATTTTAATTTTTAAAAGCTTGGGCAGCGGTAGATGGTAGAATATTGAAGGGTGGCAGAGAGGAAGTCTTTAGATGTGTGGTCTTTTTTGGTGGCCTGATGAAAATTGGTTCGTATTAAAGTGGTTGGAAAATTACAAACATTGGCAATTATAATGTGATTGCTTAATTGCCTGCCAATGGTTTGGCTATTACTGCACACATACGCACAGCTTCGCAAATTCATAGTCCTCCTCTTTGATTAGTGAGGATGTCCTGGGGTGGAGGCACAGAGTGAACTGGACTCCAGATGAGTCCTATGATAAGCATATGGAAACTGGTAGGGCTTGCAAGCCCTACAGAGATGTACCTAGAATGAGGACACGGCTCCTGCCAATCATTGCGCATGCTGAACTGCAGAGAGTGCTGGACTACTGACTAGCGGATAGCCGAATATGGTGGTTTTTATGATTCAAAACACCTAGGAAATTCATGGAAAAGCATACATTCAAATATCAGTACAACAGCAATGGAGCACTTGAGGAAGGGCGGTCCTGTTAACTGGGGGCTAGCTGGGTTCAACTCCCAGCTTTACCACAGATTTCCTGGGTAACTATGTGGAAGTCACCTACCCTGTGCCGCAAATTCCCCGATGTGTACAGTGGGGACAGTAGTGCTGCCTTACCTCACATGGGTGTGACGGGGATAGCAACACTGAAGATTGTGAGACGCTCAGATCCAGGGGTGATGGGGGCCAGATAAGCATCTGGATTGAATAGAAAGGAAGTGATGTAGTTAAGGCTGCCTGAGCAAAATGGGACCTTAGACTCCTAGATTTGAAAGTCCGAAGGGACCATCATGGTTGTCTAGTCTGACCTCCTGTACGTGGCAGGCCACAGAACCTCACCCACCACTCCGGTATCAGACCCTTAACCTCTAGCTGAGTTACTGAAGTCCTCAAATCATGGTTTAAAGACTTCAAGTTACAGAGAATCCACCCTTTACTCTAGTTTAACCCTGCAAGTGACCCGTGCCCCATGCTGCAGAGGAAGGCGAAAAACTCTCAGAATCTTTGCTAATCTAACCCAGGACAAAATTCCTTCCTGACACCAAATATGGCAACCAGACCTCGAGCATGTAGGCAAGACCCTCCAGCCAGACATCGGGGAAAGAATTGCACATGCCCATCCCACTGTAGGTGTGTGTGCCCAGTGTGACAACCCTAAGTAGGGTATTAGCCCACGCAACCAGGTTGCATGCAGCTTCTGCAGCCTTTCTGGCTCAGGTGCTTATCTGAGACATTTAGTAAGGCAGCAATTTGCTCATCAGTTCATACATTTGGTTCCCACTATGCCCACTCTCAACAGTCCAGAGATGATGCCACATTTGGTCATGCGGTCCTAAAATCCTTGTTAAGAACAGCCGTGCTGGGTCAGACCAAAGGTCCATCCAACCCAGTATCCTGTCTTCCAACAGTAACCAATGCCAGGTGCCCCAGAGGGAATGAACAGAACAGGGAATCATCAAGTGATCCATCCCCCCTTGCTCATTCCAGCTTCTGGCAAACATACGCCAGAGACACCCCAGTGGTGCAAGTAGAATTCATTTCTTACCGGTACGCTGCACTCATGGGAGGGACACCAAGGGGGGGCACCAGCTAAAGGAGGGCACGTGACTTCCCCACGTGACTCCTCCTCACCTGCCCCCAGCCCGGGGCTCCCACGCTTTCCCTATCCCCTCCCCATGATCCCTATCAAAGTCTTATTCAGTAAGAAGGAACTAATGGGGGCTGGGGATGTCTCCACCCTCTAGACCATTTTGCAGCAGAGCTAGGTAGCAAGAGCACTTGTACTACCCCAAGGGGTACTGCTGAGGGAAAATATCTCCAACAACAGTGCACTGGGAGCACATACACCTACGGGGAATGGCCATGTGCAATCACTCAAAGAATAGGTACAACTTTTGTCTAGAAAGTGTCAATCTAAAGAGACATGGAAAGGGGACTTCCAAAATCCGCTTGAGTAATGGCAGATGATCTATAGCCTCCTGAAAAAATTTAGAAGGAGGGGCTAGCACTGCCTGCCTTCTTGGCAGAATAACTCAAAGTTCCCACAGTCTAAGGTTAATTTGAATGACTGGGTATAGGGAGGAAGAGACATAGAACTTAACTCTATCCTGTTACACTCCCATAAATCCTGGGTAATTCCAGTGATATCTATGGCTTTATTCTGGGGTTCCTGCAAACTCTGGCCCACAGACTGGACCAAACACCCTTTAAAAGTTCAAGTCATGTTCTAGAAAATCAGTTGCCCGAAAACCCAAGTACCAAATGTTAGCGACCCTGCTGCTGACACTATAGAAGATGTTTCAAAGAGCAGAACACCTCAAACCCCTGAACGCAGCTGGAAAAAGCAAGCAAGTTCGGGTGCCACTGGTCATGGCTGTCAGAATGGGAAATTAATAAACAGCTGGCAATAGAAATTAGATCGTTTAGAGGTGGCCCATCGCTGCCTAGCTAACTGTGTTCTGTGGTGTTCAGGAGATCACTTGGGAAGTTGGGAGGAAGTTTGTTAATAGAGAAGTTTTTTCAGGGGAGGGATAGCTCAGTGGTTTGAGCATTGGCCTGCTAAACCCAGGGTTGTGAGCTCAATCCTGGAGGGGGCCATTTGGGATCTGGGGCAAAAATTGGGGATTGGTCCTGCTTTGAGCAGGGGGTTGGACTAGATGACCTCCTGAGGTCCCTTCCGATTCTATGTATTCTAATAAGAGAGACCTTTTCCCCCAGCATCTCTCTTTCTCTGATTTTACAGAATCATTTGGCCTCAAAAATGTCAGTCCTTCCTCAGTGTTGCATTTTGCTGCCAATTCAAAGACTGGCAAGGAAAAACCTGCCAACTTCTTGGGTCTCGGTTATAAATGAGAACATTATGAAGGAGAATTTGTGAGTTAGTTCATTTGTAAACACTACAGCAAGTCACTGTGTAAACACGTCGCTTGTGTTCCTATTATTTCTCTCAAGCAGTTTACCTGGCATCCCACACTGCATGCCAGGATTTTCCTCTCCTTAAGTTACCATGGTTCCTTCACACTTAAAAAAGCCCAGCTTCTTTTTATACTATTTAAAAAACAACCACCACCCAACCCTTTAATTAATCTAATCACAAAGCATCTTGATAATTAGGGTAGGAGAGTCACTGAAAACGTTGTGAATACAAATCAGATCTGCAGGTGCACTTGCATGGCAGGATACCGTTCTATTGCAGCCAATTAGGGAATGAGAACAAGTCCATAAATAACAGAGGGTTCCAGATATGTTGCTCATTTGAAACTTTTATCATCACGCAAAAAATTTTTTTAAAAATTGCTCTACAGGCTGTAGTAGCCATTCACATAAAAATACAATTTGAAATCAGTGAAAGTCCTCCCAGGTTTGGCCCTGTTCATGTTACTCAGAGAGCAGGAATTGGTTTGATAGAGGGTCTTTCATATTCAAGATAATCTCAACGTATTTTTCAAAATAAGGAGTTAGATGCAGATGGTGCAGGGGCAAATCAATCAGCAGTGTGCTGTCAAACAGATCAGCTGTCATGTGCACAGCAGTGGCTGGGACACCAAGGTAATCCCCTACTCTTCAAAAATGAGCAAGGAACCTTCTACCTGCCTCCGAGGCAGGTTTAAAGTTTTGTCTGGAGGAGGGTCTCTCTCTAGCAGGGCAGCGTCTTCCTAGCCCAGAACTACAGCATTAGCAGTAGAAGACAGTGTAGTCTAGTATTTGAAGAAACCTAATCCTGACATTGGCTTGCTGGGTTATGAGACAAATCCATGTTCCATAGTATTCTTACCTGTAAAATGGGGAAATCTAACACCTGTGCAAAGTGCTCTGTAATGCCTGGGTGAAAGTTATTACCTATGGGTATCATTATTGACCCCAGTTCTGGTGTGGGCATGGAACGCACAATTCTATGTGTTAGGAGTATGAGCAACACCAGCTGCAACTGACACAAACCACAGTTGGGGCATTAGCTGACTATGAACAGAGGAAAGAAGCAGACCAGATTGAAACATCAATTCTGTTCACAAAATATATTTATTGTTGATACAGAGTGAGACATAATTTTCAATACTTGATGACAGTTGGTAGCATAACGTGATCATAGGTTCCTGACAGAATGTAATTAAAGGCCATTTTACACCTTGCACTCCTTAAGTATTGGAGTGTTAACATGATTCCAGCAGAGGGCATGGCGAGGGAAAGGGGGACTTTTTGGTTACATAATCTTAGTAATAAGTTAGGCAAACATTCCTTCAATTGCATATAGAAAGGAAAAGATCTTAACAACCAGCATTCAACACAGGCCCTATAGTATGTAGTAGCAGTTGGCCAGTTCACATAGTGTCACCCTCCCCTGGGACACTAAGCGTTACGTGCCCCTGGATTTGACTGCATGGAGTTACTGAGCAGATTCTACAATGAAATAGCAGCGTTTGGAGACAATTTCCCCTCCTCTAAGCTCAATGGGAGATATTTTTTCTTTACGTTTTTTCAATCACCAATAAGCGAGTTTTATGACGACTGAACAGCACCCTCGGATGTCTCATTTCTGATGTAATAAGATACAGGTCTTAGCTTTTCAAATGGCCACGCTGATTGAACTGTGATGGCTGCTGCTCTTGAAATGGCTCTTCCCGTTCTTCTCTTTATTGGTCTGCTCTGTAAATGGGCTGTCATCTTCTTGGAGAAAATGCCCTGCTGCTGGAATTAGAGTTGATGGCTTTTTGCTTGATTTGGACATCGCCTTACCCTCCTCTACCAAGCATGCTCTGCTAAGAAAAGGGGAGGGAAAAGCACAGATTTCAACATTTAAAGCTACACTGGATGCTCTCTTAAATGTCAGCAACAACTACACACTGTTTGCAGGTTACCCGTATTCAAGGGAAGATGTTGTAAAGCAAAAGTGTCAGCATATATGTAACCACAGTAAAAAGTTAGGGGACCAGGAAACAGAATGCATCAGTGCTGTAGACTCAATGAGCAGGACACCAAAAGCACACCGAAAAGCTGGAGGAAAAATTCCTTTTATCGTTCCTAACAGTATTGCCTATGGCTGCTAGCCATTTTAGGCCCCTTTAAAAAAAATCTGCCCTTACAATAAGGAAAAACTCATCCCCAAGGTCAGTAGGTTAATCCTATTCCTAGGGTCTTTAGGATACCACTTTCCATCACATTTTAAAAATATCCCCCCCTACCCCCTGCAATTTCCTGGTGTCTGTGAGCCAGGGTCAAACTAGCCTGGCTAGCTTTGAACATGTCACACTGACCACTTGCTCCACTGATAGTTTTCCAGGCACCATCAGGCCACGCAGATGTAACAGCATTGAAGTTTCATATTGTGTGGCTACCCCAAGTACTCCATTATCAAGAGTTCACAAGCTGCACTGATGTTCCTTCTAGCCCCACATCAGAGACCTGTCAAACTCCACCAGCATACCCTGCATCTGGAAGGGAGAGTACAGTAACTCCTCCCTTAAACTCGTCCCCGTTAACTTTGTTACATTGCTGATCAATTAGGGAACATGCTTGTTTAAAGTTGTGCAATGCTTCCTTATAATGTTGTTTGGCAGCCGCCTGCTTTGCCCACTGCTTGCAGGAAGAGCAGCCCGTTGGAGCGAGCTGGGGAGGGGCTTGGCGCCAGGGTGGGCCGGCAGCCCCCCATCAGCCCCCTGCTCCCCTAAGATCCCTGTGTGGCAGCTGCCCAGCAGGCTATCGATTACTGGGCAGTTCAGGTGTCCCTCCCACCACTACCCTGTGCTGCTCCTGCCCTCCGCCTTGGTGCTGCTCCCGGGGGCCTCCTGCTTTCTGGGGCGAGGGGGTGTTAGGGGTAGGGGAAAGAGGGTGTCCCCCTCCCCCTGCACCCCATCTCCACAGAGCACGGTGGGGGGGGAATGGGACATGACAGGGCTCAGGACAGAGGGAGCTTGCTGGCAGCAGCTGCTGTCTCAGCTTGCTGATCTGCTTAAAAAGGCAATGTACTTAGAGTGCGGTCAGCGTACTTAAAGGGGCAATGTGCATTTCTCTCACTCACAGGGTGTGTGTCTCTGTCTCCCATGCTGTCTCCCCTCCCTCCATTCACGATGCCTTGTAGAGTGTCAGTCTGCATTAACAACGTGTTAATCCTTGAGGGCTCAGCCGAGTTCTAATTCATCATTTAGCAGTAAGCCATTCCCTGGGAAATATGCCACCCTCTTATTCCACCACCTCAACCAAGCTTCACAATCATCATTGTGTATGTGTGTGTGTGTGTGTGTATATATATATATATATAATCTTTTGTCTGGTGAAAAAAATTTCCCCAAAACCTAACCCCCCCCCACCTCCATTTACATTAATTCTTATGGGGAAATTGGATTCATTTAACATCGTTTCGCTTAAAGTAGCATTTTTCAGGAACATAACTACAGCGTTAAGCGAGGAGTTACTGTACTGTACTGTACCAGGCAACGGGATCCATCATGGATATAGAGACCTGGATGGCTATGTTCCTGGGCTCGCTGAGGATTTCCTATTGCTATGGCCTGTGGGAGAGGAGGCTGGTGGAAACAAAAACATGTAGAGGTTCCAAGAGGTAAGGGAGGATAGGTACCTGGCTCAGTAAAGAGCATACCACTAAGTGGGAGTTGGTACTAGACTGGCCAGCGGCATGGTAAAAGCATGGTGGAAGCTGGAGGGCTTGGAGGTTAGCCAGAAGGAATCTGTTGCTCCTAGACCTTGGTGTCCAAAAAAGGTAGTGGTAGGTGCGGGACTGTGAATCTTTAGGCCTAATTGAGGTCTGAGCCCCAAATGCAGGCCTTGAAAAGTTACATGGTCTGGTATGACAGGGGAAAAGCCAGGCTACCATCAGTTGGCAATTACTTTAGTAGTTTATGGTGGGACAAGGCAGAGTTTCCAGCTCACCAGTGGTGATTCGGGAGTCGAGAGCCCAGGAATTTAGAGATCAGGAGAGAGGTGGTTAACGAATGGGGGCTGTTCTCAAAGTGTGCATGTGTGTAGCAAAATAAAGGGAAAAGTTGTAGGTTGTCATTTATAACTTTAACCACACTCACATGATACATTTATTATAGCTCAGAAGATAACCTACAAAGAGCAGTTTGGGTGTAAGGAAAAGATTGCACTGAGGAGCAGTTCCTGGGCGGATCATTGCACCACAAGCGTATGAAACAAAGAGAACTGCCCCAATGATCACAAATATTGATCAAAACCCAGATTAAATAAATGAGGACAAAGTCAGACAGGTGAGTTTTATATTCCTTAGTTGCTATTAAAAGTTTTACTTTGCTTTGTTTCTATTAGTTAACAAAATATATAATCTAAATCTTTACAGCATCACCTAAGAGTTTTCTGCAGAACTGACAAAGGCTATTTTAGCGGGAAGGCTCCACTGCAGTGGTTGTATGAAAACTTGCATGTAACTGCTGTTGGTCTGAATATTAACATTGCATAAATTTAACACTGCATAAATTAACATAGGAAAATCTTAAAGGATCTGGGGAAAAGCTCTGCAAGTCACAATCTTAAAATTATTTCTTTTGCTTAGGATCCTGCTAACACTGAAATCCTGACAGTGAGGAAAGAAATTGCAGGTATTGGCCCATCCACAGATTTTTGCCTGCAGCATTTCATCTCCACCCAGAAGGATGTGCTCTACGGTACCGAGAAGGTGGGATTGGTTGAGTGGGGGGTACTTTCTCCTGCTCAGCAATAAACAGTAGGGGCCCGCATAAACTAGGAACAAAACCTCAGAGGCTGAAAACTGTGGGCCGTCTCCTTTTGTTAAAATGATCTTAACAGATTGTGCAAATATAGTGGATCCGTTATCGCCGTGAACGAGGTTTCAGCCTGATTTCTGAATTACAGCTCAGTCATTGTCATGTATGCTGCCCCGTTCTCTCTTCTGGTTGGTTGCGAATGGCAGCACCGTGCTTTGCCAAGTCTTTACAGTATCAACTTAAATTCTGTAACTAGTATCACTGACGTCAGAGAATGAGAGAGTTGTTAGATCCTTTTGTCCACTTCCAGTCAGTGCAGGGCCATTCCCATTTATTTTATATGTGGCCAACCTTGTTCCGAGTATAACAAAGCAGTGGGGCTTCCACTATTTCCTTTGGAAGGCTGCTCTCTTCAAATCGCCCACTGGTCATTTTTGTTGCTCTTAACTCTCTCCTCTTAGCCAATATCCTTCTGGCAATGTACCTAGAGCTCAATGGAATGCTCCAGGTTTGTGGCACCATTGTGAGTGGAGGAACTATCACCAGCCTGCTCGGTGATGTGATTCTCATGTCTCATATGGTGCCCACTATCACCCCTATTTCAGTACCAATGTGGACATAAGAACAAATGGATATAAACTGGCCATCAGGAAGCTTAGACTTGAAATTAGACGAAGGTTTCTTACCATCAGAGGAGTGAAGTTCTGGAACAGCCTTCCAATGGAAGCAGTGGGGGCAAAAGTCATATCTGGCTTTAAGACTAAGCTTGATAAGTTTATGGAAGAGATGATATGATGGGACAGATCTTCAACTATTAACGGTAGATATGCCCAATGGCCTGTGATGGGATGTTATATGGGGTGGGATCTGAGTTACTACAGAGAATTCTTTCCTGGGTGTCTGGCTGGTAAGTCTTGCCCACATGCTCAGAGTCAAGCTGATCGCCATATTTGGGATCGGGAAGGAATTTTCCTCCAAGCCAGACTGGCAGAGGCCCTGGGGGTTTTTTGCCTTCCTCTGCAGCATGGGGCACAGGTCACTTGTTGGAGGATTCTCTGCACCTCACAGTCTTTAAACCACGATTTGAGGACTTCAATATTTCAGACATAGGTGAGGGGTTTGTTACAGGAGTGGGTGGGTGAGATTCTGTGGTCTGCGTTGTGCAGGAGGTCAGACTAGAAGATCATAATGGTCCCTTCTGACCTTAAAGTCTATGATTCTATTTCAGTATTACTGCTTACCTAGTTTCTCTCCCTCCAGCCAGAGCATCTGCAATCAAATTATTCTCCCCAAAAGCAGCAGCACTTTTGTTAACTACTGCCTATGTTTCTAATTTCTGTAAATTCTCTATTGGTTGTAACAGTTAGTCTCATTTTAATACCATGTGCTAATTTCACCAGTTTGCCGTTTCTTCTCACTCTTCCGAGTCATTAATGAAGGTGTCAAAGGAGAATGGTCCAAACAGTACTCCCTGAGGCACGTACCTCTTCCCCACTTAATAAACTGCCTTTTATTGCTACCTTTCGTTAAAGTCTTTTAGCCAGTTTTCACTCCACTTCTGTTTTCCCAGCCATGCCAAATTTAAAGAATTTTTCAATTCAGGTTTTGTAGACAGTATCAAGCGCTTCACTAAAATCCAAATATATCACATTTATTGCAGGGCTTGGTCAAATATGGCTTTATTCTGGCTACGAAGCACTATTAAGGTCCACTCTCTGCTACAAATTGGAATCATGATTGTAACTAGGCTGGGGGATAATGTTTTGTAACCAGGCTTTCTGGCAGTGATGTATTTGTAGTGTACGCTAGGCTAAGGCTTGATACCATGTTTCAAAGTATTTTCAAACACAGCCTAACGTGGCTGTAGAAATTGGCATCCGCGCCTAGCACAGCTACAATTGTACACCTGTACTCTGAACCTGTGCTGTACAGACGGTGTTGGGGTGTAGTATGGATGAGACTACAACTTGAAAATGAGGACCGACTGGTAGCAATGGGGGAGTCTGTAGCGTAGGCAGGGTTCAGGGGGCTTTCCCAATGTCTCATCTATATCTGCTCTGCGTGGACTAATAACAGGGTGATAGAAATGCTGGTAGACAGTCTAGATTAATGCTCCCATTGTTACTATCACTGGTAGTACTGCAACAGTGAAAGAAATTTAAAAAAAATGCCGATGAGGACTCTGCCATAGCGTCTACCCTTAATGATAGTAATAAGTATCCTTCTCCCCCACTATTACAACAGTATGAATAATACACTTCTATTTATTAGACCAGCTTCCTAGGACTTCAGGTAAAGATTTACACATTTGAAGTCAAGATGTCAAACTCCTTAGTATTAGCAGCTCTCCGGGCTTTTCTCAGAAGGGGAGAAAAGACGAGATTGAGACATAAGATTACAGAGAGGGAGAGAAATGAAGAGCATATTGAAGAAAGGGTGAAGTGATAACAAGCATGATAGGCAAGAAAGAGGAGTCAATAAATGCAATTTATGAAAAGCGCAGAGAATTCTCTGCCTGAGCATAAGTGCCCAGTTTCCCCACCTAGACACTGGATTAGTTAATTGGTTTTTAATATCTTGGTCTCGTCCCCCTAACAAGTTTTTTCCCCCTTTTGTTTTGCTTCTGGTAGCCAACATCAGTTAACATTTTGCTTCCTGAATCCTCTTTCTATTTATCCCCCTTAGCACACATTTTCATTTGTTAATATTTGCTGTATATTACTATAATATTTAATATGGATTTCATAGTAATTGTACAATTTTGGTAATAAGTAGGTAAAAAATCATTCTATTTACAGCTGTAACACATGAAGGATGAGAACTGCTGATCATGACGACAATGCAATTGTTGTTTCTGGCTGCAAATATTTCCGTCATAGAACGCTTCCCTGAGTCAGGTATATTAAGGTAGTAACTTGAATGAATCACCATTCTTGGAGCATGTATGAATGAGACTGAGAAATGGGCTTTAAAAAAACCCCCATTCTTGTGCAGGAAACATTTGCAACCACTCAAGAGGTTTGGCAAAAAATGGACACTTATTGCCCCCCATCCCCTTCTCCTCACCCTGCATCACAAGAGGATATGAGCATCTCCCAAACATGAACGAATTCATCCCTGTGAACACCCCTGTGAGGAAGGGAAGCATTGTTCATTGTTTATATTAGTTTACAACAGGTTTATACATGATTTAGAGATGTTAAAAATGTTAACAGTAGGTATTATAGATGATTATAAGCACATCAGTAGAAGGTATTATATATGGTTATAAGCAATCTAGAACTATTGATTAACCATTGACTAAAAGAACTACTAACACCCGTATCTATAAACATCCACAACAACATGCCGGAGAGGAAGATGCTTAGTTCAGATTTCAAAGCAGAAAGGCACTGCATGCCAGTAAGTGAAAATGTGGAAAAATTAAATATATGCAGATTAGCAGGGTCTGGCTGGTATGCACCCTAAAGGGTAAAGGGAATTTAGCTAAAGCATTTAGTGAACTACAGGCAGTTATCTCTGAAGAGACCCAGAGAATTAAGGAGGTTCCAGAAGGCTGGAGAAAAAGCAAACCCTTTCCAGCTGGTGAATGCCCCACTGGAAAAAATGCAGTCACACTTTTCGTGCTCAAGGGAGTGCAAGGAATGTTGCTGTGGTCAATGCCTGCATGGCGGTCCAAAGCTTCTTGCATTTCCTGACACCTTATGTGCCTGAGCAGGGCTCAGTCATAATCTGCCCCAAAATAATAAATAAAATGGCATTAGGTTTGGCAAAGGAAAAAGACTGGGTATCATGAAAAATTTCATTAGCAGTGAGATCTGTTAGACTGTGGAACATCAAGGGATGTGTGGGAGCACAATTGCTTAGTGCATTTATAACTGGATAGGAAGACGCTCAAGAGAACACACTGGAGGGAACAGCCCTGCATTCCTAAAGGAAATAGAAAAGGTGACCTAATTGGTCCTTTCCATTTCAGATCTTTATACTAACTGTATACTACAGTGAATCATGTTTGGTTGGGACTACTCATTCACAATAAGAAATTAACCACCAAGTGAAGTGGGGAGCTTCGCTAAAAACGTAAAAAAATCCATAGCTTGGATCCCTCCCCACACAGTGCAAACATACTGCAGCTGTTCGGGTGGAGGCCTTTCTTCCAGCATTGCTAATCCACCAGGGATTCCTATTTCAGAAGGAATACACTAACTACATGGACAAAGGATTATAAGGATGGAAAGAGAAGTTTATTAAGCGTTGCCAACCTCAGATGGTACGGGTTGTTTTAGCACCGCAACACAACGGTGACTATTTGGCTGGATTGAGATTCCACAGCAGCAGACCATTAGCATATTAATACCAATAAAGACAGCGCAGTACAAAAAAAGCTGCACTGACCCAGAGTTACTGTCAAAAGGCTGAAGTGAATGGATATGGTGAAACTCTTGCTAGTATTCACTACAGGTGTAACTAACTACAATAAAGGAAACAAGGCTACATTATCAGTATCAGAAGAGTTTGCTAAAACACTGGTGCAGGAGCGCTGATGTTTTCCTTTCAACTACTGGAGTTCACCAACATTAAAAATTGAGATCAATGGTCTTATTTAAGCACTTGCTTTTATACATATAAAGCTGTGGGGTGTGTGCATTGCTCCCACTGATTTCTTCAAAGACAGAGAAATTCACAGATTCTAAGGCCAGAAGGGACCACTGTGAACATTCAGTCTGACCTTCTGTATAACACAGGCCATAGATAACTCCTGTCTGAACCACACATATAGCTTTTAGATTAGAATAATATCCACCCTTGATTTAAAAATTGCCAATGATGGAAAATCCACCACAACTGTTGGTAAATTGTTCTAAAGGTTAATTACCCTCACAGTTAAAAATGTACACCTTCCTTCTAGTCTGAATTTGTTGAGCTTCAACTTCTAGCCACTGACCTTTGTTATACCATTGTTTGCTAAACTGAAGAGCCCATCGTCAAATATTTGTTCCCTGAGTAGGTCCTTACAGACGCAATCAAGTCACTCCTTAACTTTCTCTTTGTTAAGCTACACAGATTGAGCTCCTGGAGTCTATCACTGCAAGGCACGTTTTCTAATCCTGTAATCATTCTTGGGGCTCTTCTTTTAACACCTCCCCCCCGCAACATTCTTCTTCAATTGTGGATACCAGAACTGGACCGTACTCCAATAGCTGTCGCTCCAAGGCCAAATACAGAGGTAATAGAACCTTCCTATTCCTACTCAATAGTCTCATTCATGCATCCAAGGACTGCATTAGCCCTTTGGCCACAGAGAGAGACTGAGAGCTCAAGTTCAGCTGATTACCCACCACGACCCCCAGGTCTTTTTCAGTCACTGCTTCCCAGGATACAGTCCCCTGGAAGTAAGACCTAAGTTCTTTGTTCCTAAATGTACAACTTTATATTAGCCGTATTTAAAATGCATATTGTTTGCTTGTGCCCAGCTTACCAAGAGATCTTCATCATTCTGTATCAGTGAGCTGTCCTCTGAGCATGGAATACGTCCCTTGGTACTTACATTGGAGAAGGCCCCAAACCAAGACCCCAGAACTGAACCATCATGAAATATTGTTATGTTCAAAGAACCGAACCCAAGCTTAGAGGCTTGAGTCTATCTCTAATTTAAACATATACTTTGCTCATTTCTAGCCTCTTTCTCCTATGCTGCGCTAATATGTCAATACAACTAAGTGTGGTGAGTCAGCTAGTAGCACCCAAGTGCTTCAGTTACTAGTATAGCTGCAGGTTTGGTTGCTTGTTAGTGTACATAAAGAGCTGCACTTTCACAAAATAAAATACCCAACTGCCACAATATTATGATGTGTATACATCAAAGACCCCTAAAAACTACACTGTGCAGTTACAAGCCAGATACAAAAAGGAATGTTAAATCACTGGCTTTTGAAAGGAGTCACAGACTTTTAAACAAATCTATTATATTTTGCAACTATTCATTTAAAAAATCCTTCAGACGTAAGTGGCTAATCAAACTTTTATAGAACATCGGAAGTTTACACTATATGGTAAAATTATAATGCTAGCAAATTAGGCTGCAAAAGGATAGGATAGGCAGGTTACAATGCCACATTCTGGGAGTTGGTTGTACGTCAAAAATCAAAACTTCCTACAATCTGACTGGTTCGCTGGCCAGTTTAAGACATGCGTTAACTTGTTACTGAAATGGGTGATGTTATGGGTTGGAATTTTATGACAAAAATACCACTCAGATGAATCCGTTTATCTTGCAGCTAAAATCGTAGGTACGAGGAAACATTTGCTAACTGTAATGTCTATTACACTGTGGAACAGTCTCCCAAGGGAAGTTATGGAAACACTTTTGCTTGAGTAATTTAAAATTAGACTCTACAAAGCACATGAAAACATACTATTAGGAACAATCCTGCACTGGCAGGTGAAAAGGATTAACAAGATGATCCAACAGTTTTTTCCATTTTATTTCCATAGGCCATTCAGTAGCTGCATTCTTCTACCCACCTGTTTGGCATGATTGACACAATGAAGGTATTGGCTGGCTAGTGCAGAGCAGCTGAGGGTCTCATGTGAGTTTTGCTGATAACATTGGAGAATCTTACTCTGCAGATCAGCACAGATTGGATGAGACTCATATCGCCTGGGGAAAGAAAAACAGAACAACATTTTACAGTTTCCGACTGAGAAAGATTTCATGAGGGCTTTATCCAGCCGTTTTGTTAAAAGTAAACCAAATAGTAAAAGTGAAGGAAAATTTTGTAGAGTTAGGAAGAAAAGTAAACCAAATAGTAAAAGTGAAGGAAAATTTTGTAGAGTTAGGAAGGAAAGCTGCTTCCAGACTATACTGTGCTTTTACCTGAACAACATAAAATACAAGTGCAAAAGGGAGCTATAAACTATTAGGACCAGAGACCAGCTACATCTTCTAGATCCAACATTCAGTTCTAGTTTTTAGAGACACTAACACCCAATTTACTTCACCTGCGCATAGGTCTCTAATTAAAAGGCCCCAAAGCTACTAAACAGGCCTGGTTTCACCTACAATAAGAAAAAGTTACAGAAAGAACCACAAAGTAAGTCAAGCCTCACCAATGCATATCTCTGTGACATCTTAATACTTCTGCTGGTCATGTTGTGCCTGTGTGCATAGGACAGGCAAGGAATGCTATCTTCTTGGACCTGGCCCACAGAGCACATAAAGGACCCACTATTGCCACCAGATGAGGGAGATGACCTTTTGCTCAAATGATATCCTGTTATTTTTAGAGCTCAAGGCTCCAAGTTCTAAGCCCAATTCCCTGGTATGTATGTGATTTAAATAAGAATTGTGTCTGTCTTCTTCACTGTATGGGATTCGTGACACTTGCATCAACCTCTCTTGTTAACGCAATGTAGCCATTATCTTCAATGGGAGCTGTGGGAATTGAACACATCTCAGGACCAGTCTTTTAAAATGTAAGCTGTTTTGGGCAAGTATCTTGTCATCTTGCCCTTATCCATGAAGTGCTATCCATGCCTATAGCGCTGCAGAATCAATAAATAATTCCTGAGCTCTAAGCACGGCTCAGACACAGATACCCTCTGTAAACTTGTGCAGGTCAAACTGTCACTATTTTCGCATCTGTAAAATGGGGGTACAATGCATGCCTACCTCAAAGCTAAGAATGTTTGCAAGGTGCTTTCAAGATGAAAAGTGCCAAGTATTATTAGACTGACTGGCGACCTGGGCGTGTTAATTGTAAAAAAAGGCATTTCTATGGCATTCATCACTACAGCATAAGGCCAAATGATGTTTTTTTAAACCCAGTAGTAAAATGCTTTTTTATTGACTATAAATAAACACAGCTTTAAACATTATATGATTCTTCTACTTTGAAGGCTAATATTCATTTTATGTGCATATATAGCATACTTAACTCGTCTTCCAGTTAGTCCTTCAAGGAACCTGAAAATGGCTGCTCAAATATACATTCCACAATACATTATTTTCAGCTCAATAAGGTTAAAAAAAAAAAAAGACTCATCAAGCCAGAGTATCCTCAGATGAATATTTTGCTCCTTATTTGCTGTTTGGCCTAGGCAGCTCTATATTGTACTAGAGTACGAAAGTAAACTGCAATGCACAATACTGTTCCTTAGGGACATTTGCTTCTTGGCAGCCTCTCAAGATGTAGTACCAAAAAAAAAAAAAAAAGGTTAAATCTCCTTGATTTTACAGTATATGCCCATATAAAACATCTCTCTCTTACTCTCTTCATCCAGTACCTTACATCTCCATGAAACACCTAAAACAGAATTTAAATCCAGTCCCATTACATTCTTTATGATCTGAAAATTCAGACTTCTGTGGATTCTTATGGATGACGATTTTCCCTTAATCCCGTCTCTGCTGATACTAGCAAGCGTTTTAGAGGCTGTTGTACATCAGAACGTATGACCACAGAATGTTGTACACTGACTGATTAGAGTGAGGTCTTTGGCTGTATCAATATCAAATAAAATGTGAGGGGAAGCACAGCATATGCTCTTTGCAGACTTATGACTCACCACTCTGATGATTCTGTTTCTACCAAGATTCATAGATTCCAAGGCTAAAACCAATGCTCATTTTACCTGACTGAAAGCCTACTCTGGACTGATAATCGAATCAGTTAACAGAAAATAAAGACATGCATACACATGCATTGACCTAACCCTGCCTTAATTCACAAGTGACTTTAAAAGTCTGCCATGTATTGTGTCCCATATAAATTGGGAGGTTGGGGGAAGGAAGGAAGGAAATGGTTCTTTATATTTTCATTATGTAAATTTGTCTAAATACTATTTCAATAGTTTTAGGCCACAGACAAGCTTTTGTTTGTTTTTTTGAGTCATGCTATTAGCAACACAGTTCAAAGCCCATAAATTATTTTTTATTTGAAATGTGTCCAGGTATACTTTTATGCTGCTGTCAGTACTACAGCACTTCAGGGCCTTTGATTTTCTGTCTGTTAATCACTTGTTTTCATAATATTTTTAAAAAAGCATCTGCATCCACTGCCAAGCTCCTCAGACATTCGAACCTGGTATTTATGGGAGCTCAGTGCGAACAGGTGCAGTTCCTTGAGTAGACCATGGCCATTTGCTTGGATTAGTCTGCTCAGGAAGAACACTGGCCCTGTACTGCTCTGCTATGCCTGTTATGCTACCCTAATACACTGTTTTCACTTTTGAGAAACGTCTAAATGAGATACTATCTAACATTAGGTGGCCATAAAACACAAACTGTGGTACCTTCCATTTGGAAGGAGATTCCAAGATGCTTCCAATGTGCATACTGGTAAGTCTGCCATACAGTTACCAACTGATTTCTGAAGAGGAATGCACTCTCTCCTTATGATGTACAGAACTGCTGTTAGGTGGGCATCACAGAAAGCAAATGGCAAGACAACTCCTTGGAAGGGAAACTAAGTATCTACCTATAAGGGAAGATTTTATAAGGTTTTATAAAAGTGGTTAAGGGCCTGGTGGGTTTGACTGAGGAGGAAAGGTTAAAAGAGTTAAATGATGAAAATGCTAATGAAGTGATACCTGTAATGTATCTTCATTAAGCAATTAATGTATGTATTTCAGGGTTGTTTTTTGTTATTGTTTTTTTACAGCGGTCATCACCACTGTGGCTTAAGAGACCACCACGTAATATCCACCCTAATCTACTGTTGATAAATATGTCCTGCCTGTGTTAGATCACCCTGTTCAGAAACAGAGTTTTATGATTCTTAGCCACTCATGATTTACTGTATCTATGGGGTGTGAAGGCACTAAGGAAGTAGAGGAAGTGTTTAGGGTAGTCCAAGGAGATATAATGAGAAACAAAGGTGTTAAATTAAGAAAAGGTAAATTTAAGATGACCATCAGGAGAAACACATCCTGACAGTGAGATCTATTATACTGTAGAACAATTATCCACAGGAAGTGCTGGAATCTTCATCACTTGGGACAGTCACAATGAGACCAGACAAAACAACAGAAAAAATATAATGTAAAGAACAGTCTCTTGCCTGGTAAGGGGATGAGCTGGATAGCTTGATAAGTCTTTCCCACCTCTAACAGATGCGATTCTATTATCATTTTAAGAAAATAACACATCCAAGAGATTTAAAATAGAAAGTTGCTGGTTTTCATGGCAAAAATCAGAATGAGAAACAGGCTGATCTAGGCAGTCCATTATATGGAACAACTGCAACAATTTGTTTTTGAACTTATTACTGTATTACTTCTTGATCTGCTTTTGCTTTCCTAGCTGCCCCTTAAGCACCTGACATGCTAAGAGAATGCTTCTGTGTATGAGAGTACGCCTTAAAGGATGCCATTCACCCACCCTTTCAATAAAGCTGATGTAATGGAAGTTGGTAAAGATAATAAAATGAAAACAAAAAAGAGAATAAGAGGTTGTTGTTTTTTAAATTCACATTCTATGCTATGGGATGAAGAACATATTTAATGAAAGGGACTTTTCTTTCTATCTATCTATATATCTACCTATCTAGTCTTTCTCAAAGAACTTTGCTCATTATAGTCCCAGGGGCTCCAAGAAAGGAACCCTTTAGAATGTTCAAACAAAATGTCAACCAAAGAGGAAATCTGAAGCCAGCATGGTAAGCTACACAGTGTTGTAATAAAACGGGCATCCTGAATGGAAGAATTTGAATGGCTGATGAGTTTCCAACTGTGCAGGT
Source organism: Chelonia mydas (assembly GCF_015237465.2). Classification (NCBI taxonomy): domain Eukaryota; kingdom Metazoa; phylum Chordata; order Testudines; family Cheloniidae; genus Chelonia; species Chelonia mydas. The sequence goes on from NC_057849.1 coordinate 339,842,617, forward strand.
AACTGGTATGATCCTATAGGATGAGGAATCAGACAATTGTCAGAAGAATGTAAGAGCACACATATAAAAGCACTAACACACTTTGAAACATACAGGATACCCAGATTTCTCAGGTCATGGAGTTGCTCTTTAGCTTTAGGCCTCTCAACAACAAGGCACATATTTATGTGTGTATATATATATATACACACAGACAGACACACATACACGCACACTTATCAGGAAGTGAAACATGTAGTTTCCAGTTGAAACTGCAGGGAATTTAGAGGGACATGAATCCAGTTAACAAAACTGGATTTTTGCCCAGAAGACTTGATTTATCACCATCTCTCATAAAAGAAGTGCCACTGGATCTTAATGGACAGAGGTGGCCAGAGCCTCAGTTTTATTCCTCATTCAAATGCTGGCACCTTCCAACAACACTTATTATCATTATTATTATTTGTATTACTCTAGTGCCTAGGAATCCTTGTCAAGGCCCAGGACCCCATTGTGCTAAGTGTGGTACAAACAGAACAAAAAGATGCTCCCTGCCCCAAAGAGTTTATAATCTAAGTATAAGGCAAGAGACAAGAGATGGATACTGACAGATGAGGAAGTACACGGACACAATGAGACAATACTGGTCAGCATGACAGGGAGCGGGAGCGGTCTCCACACACCAATAGCTTAACTGTTATCAAGTTTTTCTGCAGGCATCATGTAAAAGATATTTGAAGATGGATAATGAGGTGACTTTTCAGATGTTGACAGAAAGCGTGAGGGGAAACTCAGAGGAAAGCACGATGTTGCTTGTTAGAAAATTTAAGATGAGGGTAGGGCTGATGGTGGCTGGCATCATGGGCCAAAAGAAGGCGGGAAATGACATCTCGATAGCGAATGAGAGATGATAGGGATACGGTGGGGATAGGCCATGAAGGGCCTTGAAAGTGAAGACAAGGAGGAGGAATTCTATAGTATACCTATGGCCCTGTGTAAATTGCATTTTTATTATTATTATTATTATAGTGCTTTTAAAATTCACAGCAGCATCACAGGTGTTTGAATTTAATGGGATACGCATGGTGCTGAGTCATCCCCCCCACCCCGAACTGATTTTTCCACTATCAAGGAGGACGAAGCAGGCATCCTAGCTTTCACCTAAATGCTGAGGCAGTGCCTGCTTGTGGGGAGTTAGCGGGCCAGTCCCACCTCGGTGAGGATAGGGAAGGCTGCAGGAGGTCTCACTACATGGCGCCACCCATCTACTCCACCCTGGCCACGGACAGAGATTGGAGCTCGGCTTACTTCTTATTCAGCTCCAGCCTCGGTCCCTGCTGCTTCTGCTTCCTGGCCAGCTGGGTAGGGCCCCCTCAAGCACCTGCTCATGCTCCAAGTGGTAGATCCTGGTTTCAGTACCTCACCAGCCAGCACTTTGGTTCCAGATCACCGTGGGCCAGGCTGGGGTTCCAAATCACCGTGCACCGTTAGCCCTACCTCCATCTCCCTGCTAGCAGGGCAGGAAACTAGCACCACCATGAGCTGCTGAAGTGGCCCAATACCATGATTTTTCCAACAGCAGGGAGGTAGAAGCAGATGTCTCTGCTTTTGCCTCCCCGCTGTTGGAAAAATAACAGTATTGGGCTTAATTTAATAATTTCTGTGCAACCCTTGAAATCGTGATTTTCATAGGGCCTTAGTTATAACCTTATCTTGACAGATAAAGGAGGACTGATCACAGAACAAAAAATTAGTGGTGGTACTAGGTACAAGTCATCATAACTTGATCACATTTGTTATGTGCAAGCAGAACCTGAAGCCCAAACTGGGAATGCACATACGTGGTAATTTAAAAGGCCAGTTTCACAAAGTGGACAACAATTATAAGCCAAACCAGGTGAGAGAGAGAATTTCAACAGAAACATCTGAATGACAGTTGGGAACTGTTTAAGCAAATTTTACTAGATGCCCCAAAAGCCACAATAAAGAAGGCCACAATGATTAAAAAACTGGCTTAAAGGGGAAGTGAAGGAAGTTATAAAAAAAAAAAAAACATAACAAATGGAAGAAAGGGGAAGTTGACAGTAATGACTATAAACCAGAAGCTAAGAATTTGTAGAAAATTGATAAAGGAAGTAAAAGGACACAAGGACAAAAGGAAATCCAGGGCCGTCCTTACCCATACACAAAGCACGCAGCTGCGTAGGGCAGTGCCCTGTGCAGCTGCATGCTGCTCCAGCCCCTGCTCCGGCTCTTCCCCAGGCCCCCGACCCTGCTCTGCCCCAGCCCCGCCTCTTCCCTGCCCCAGCCTCCCCTGAAGATTGCAGCCAGGCCTGACCCTGCACTCACGGCATGGTAAGCAGAGCAGCCTGGGGCCCCAGGCCTCCAAGGGCGGGGGTGGGGGGCTGTGTGGGGACCCAGGCCTCCACGGGTGGGGAGGTGGGGGCTGGCCACTTCCTGCGGGAAGTGGAGTGATCCAGCCCCAGCCTGTTCCACTCCCCTGGCTCCTACGCTTGGGGGGAAGGGGAGACCCACCCCCCAACACTCGCCAGCAGTGCGGCTGGGAGCCAGGGGAGCGGAGCAGGCTGGGGCTGGGTCACTTCACTTCCCACAGGAAGTGGCCAGCTCCTGTCCCCCATGGAGGCCTGGAGACAGGCCCCCTCCCCTGCGGAGGCCTGGGGGGGCTGCGTAGGACACCAGAATAGCTAGGGATGACCCTGGCAAAATCTATCAAGAGTTCTTATTATCCTGAACTATATTAGGGACAAAAAGTTCCTCAGAATGGCATTGATACAATACTAGATGGAAATGGTAGAACTAGCCATAATAATGCAGAAAAGGAAGAAGCGTTCAATAACATTTCTGTTCTGTATTTGGGAAAAAAAACATGTAGTCAGATCATATGATGATCATGCCATCTTCCATTCCAATAGTAACTCAGGATGAAGTTAAACAGCAGATACTGAAGGTAGACATTTTTAAATCAGGAGATCCAGATGACTTGCAGCCAAGAGTTGGACAAGGACAATTAATGTTCATTTTTCAATAACTCTTGGAACACTGGGAAAATTCCAAAAGTCTGGAAGAAAGCTAATGTTGTGCCAATATGTAAAATGGGTAAACAAGACGACTTGGGTAATTATAGATCTATCAGCCTGACTTTGGCACTGGGCAGAATAACTGAAAGGCTGATAAGGAACTCAGTTAAAGAATTAGAAGAGATTAATATAATTAATGCCAATCAATATGGATTTATGGAAAATAGTTCCTGTCAAATTGGAAATCTTTTTCTGATGAGATTACAAATTTAGTTGATAAAGGTAAGAGCATTGATGTAACAAACTTCTGTAAGGCATTTGACTAGGTATGCCTGAAATTTTGATTAAAAATAAAATACAAAATTTACATGCACACATTAAATAGATTAAAAACTGACTAACTGACAAGTCTCAAAATCTAATTGTAAATGGGGAATCATCATGGAGCAGATGTATTTCTAGTGGCTTCCCACAGGGATCAGTTCTTGCCCTTCTGCTATTTAACATTTTCATCAATAATCTGGAAAAAATTTGCAGATGACACAAAGATTGTAAGCGTGATACATAATGAAGAGGTCAGGACGATGACACAGTGATCTGGATCACTTGATAAACTGGGCACAAACAATGTGTGTTATAAATACGGTCAAATGTAAAGCCTAGCAACAAAGAATTTAGGCCATACTTACAGGATTAGGGACTCCATCCTGGGCAGCAGTGACTGTGAAAATGACTTGGGAGTCATGGTGGATAATCAGCTAAACATGAGCTCCCAGTGTGATGTTCTTGCCAAAAGGGCTAACGAATTCCTTGGATGCATAAAGAGGGGAATATCAAGTATGAGTGGGGAGATTATATTACCTCTGTATTTGGCCCTGCTGCAACTACTACTAGAATATTGTCCAGTTCTGGTGTCCACAATTCAAGAAGAATGTTGGTACATTGGAGAGGGTTGACAGAAGAGTCAGAAGAATGATTAAAGGATTGGAAAACATGCCTTATAATGACAGACACAAGAATCTCAATCCAATAAGCTTAACAAAGGCCAGACCTACAATAAAAAATTAGGTGAACCCAATTATGTCACTCAGGGGTGTAAAAAAATCCTCACTCCTGAATGACGCAGTTAACCCCGGGTGTAGACAGCACCAGGTCAATGGGCCTACCACCGCCTCTCAGGAGATGGATTAACTACAGCAAGGGGAGAATATGTTAACCTTCTCTTTCACTATTTCTTCACTAGAAATGCTGCAGTGGCACATCTGCAGCATTGAAGCTATGCCGCTTTGCCATTTCTAGTGAAGACACAGCCAAAGAGAAGGTTAAGGGGTGACTTGATCACAGGCTATAAGTACCTACATGGGTAATTGGGCTATTTGATAATGAGCACTTCGATCTAGCAGACAAACAGTACAACATGATCCAATGGCTAAAAGTTGAAACTAGTCAAATTCAGCCTGGAAAGAGAGTGTGTGTTTTTAACAGTGAGCGCTTAGCGATTGGAACAATTTACCAAGGATTGTGGTGGATTCTCTATCAATGGCAATCAAGACTGGATGTTTTTCTAAAAGATACTCTCTAGTTCAAACAAGAATTAAATCAGGGAAATCCTATGGCCTGTGTTATACAGGAGGTCAGACTAGATGATGACTATGGTCCCTTCTGGCCTAATAACCTGTGAATCTACATTTGATGCAATAGGGATAGCCTGTGGGGGATGCAAAGAATGGGGTGATATGGTGAAACGACTGGCTAGGAAAAAGATCTTTTCCACAGCATTCTGAATGAACCTGAGTAGGGTAAGACTGCATTTGTCAAGGCCAGCAAAAAGGATGTTGCCTTTATCAAGATGCAAGATGATGAAATCCAGCATGACAGTTTTAGCTCTGAGAATGGAGAGGAAAGGCTGTATCTTAGACAGGATATGCAGAAATAATCAGCAAGGTATAGACAATGTCTGGATGTGAGGATCTACACAGAGGTCTGAGCTGAAGATGATACACATGTTATGGGCCTGAGTGACAGGCAAAAAGATCACTGTGGACAATACCACAAAACAACATAACGTTCACTGCTTTAGTAAGGACTTATGTGAAGGGAGCGCTTTCTACCAAATCATGTCCTAGAACCATGTGAGGGTTTCTGTTCAAAGTGGTAAATAATAATCAGAAAACAAAGGGGAGAGTAACAAGAAGGCACATGATACTAAAGATATGTTTTGCACAGTTATTTTTAGTTTCAGAATTCATTTTTCCCTATGATAAATTATTCAAGACTACCTTCCCACATTCAACACATCACAAGTCATGTGTGGATTATGAAATATGCAAAACACAAATCAAACAATAATGTTCTTTTAAAATATTTTGGCATTACTGCAGTGTAACCAAAATCTACAATGGATATTTCTAAATGGTCCACAATCAACCCCTCATCCATCTACAATCCAGCTGCTTACAACGTGTAAAAAAACACCACCTGAAGACTAAGTGTTCTACAGTTTGATTCTTGTTTGATTTACACTTGACTTTTTTGAGACTTTTTATTGAGACTTTTTTGGTAGATGAAAATGAAAGTGGAACTGTTCCAAGAAAAAACTATAATTAAAATGGTGAAAGTAGACAGGATTAATTTCTCTTCCATCATGATTCAGAATACGGAATAAATGAGGAAATGCTGTACTAACGACTTCTGCACTGTGACCTTGAAAACAACTCACTCTGCCCACCGTCAAATGAATCAACCATTTATATTACTAGCAATCAGTTACTAGTGTTAATTTCTATAATAGTAAGCCAAAAGAATCTAAAAACGAACACATATGGTGTATTACAGCAGACTAAATTCAGCATTGACAAACTGCATACGAAAATTTCATAAGCGTCTCAACTTCTCCCTCCTTCCAAGGAAAAGTAAAATCTACTTCACACATTTTGACCTATGAAATTTATAAAAGAGGATAGAGAACATTCAGTTGTCTCTTGAAGGCAATGTTAAATCTTCAGCTATTTCCAGGATGTTAACACAAGCTTTGTACACTGCCCAAAAAGTCACATTTAACAAACATGACTAGCAGAAGGCTCTATTGACCATTTTATATGTCTTCTTTGCCCTTTCTCAGCTGGTAAAATACCACTGTCTGGCAGGTTTTTCCTGTACTTTTTAGTATAATCTATGAGACGTATATAAATGGAAACCATCCCCAGCAATGCAACACTATATTTACTGAATAAGGGAGTAGCATTAAGATTAATGGGAAGGAATTGAGACCCCAATGCAACAAAGCATGTAAGAACATACATAACTTTAAACACTAAGTAGTGCCATTAACTTTAATGAGATTACTCATGTGCTTAAAGTTATAAACATGCTTAAGTACTTTTTGGATGGGGGCTTAAAATTAGACTTAAGGATCAGGAAAGATTTCTTAACAGTAGGACCCTATTAGGTTGAGGGACCATCTCCCAAGGGAAGTAGTAGAAACCCTATTACTTGGGACATTCAAAACTAGCCTGGACAAACCATTAGTAAATGTGCTGCAGGAAATAACCCTGACCTAGAGCCTTCACAATGACAGAAGTAATGTGATTTAGAGAAGTTAAAAGCACTTGTACAGCATGTCACCACATGCACAGTACATGACTCCTGTTGACTTTGATAGGCAGATTTAGACCCAATAAATTTGTTTCAATCTGTGCTGAGTTTCTGTTCTTCCAAAACATTATTCCTTTAAAAAAAAACACTTTAAAAATGCAAAGTATGCCATTACAATACATTATATAAATGCACAGAGGTCACAGTTAGTCACACAGTTGCTGTGGGAACCACAATTTTGGCATCCTGACTTGCAAGTGTTTACATTTTCAGCCACGATACTACAGGAACAGTTTGCTTTGACTATTAAGATATTTTTACTATATATTTCAGGATAAACAGTGTTTTGATACAACAGTGATGGGCATTTTAGAAATTCTAAGACAGGTAGAAAAATATACTCCCTTAGTGTCAAAAATATAAATCAGTAAACCAGAATTTATTCAAAGAAACTCTAGATGGTGTGGGGGTGCATGCACCTGCATACTTGCCTTCTGTACAATTTGAGAATGGTAAACATTTCCTGGTCTTGTGATGGGAAGAGTTTCTGTGCAAGTCAGGAGAATGGTAATGACAAACAGCCAGCTATACATCTGCTGTACCACAGGGCAGAGAAATATAGAGTAACTCTCCCATGAGGGTGCATCTAGTCACTCTGGTATGCACAGAAACACACACATTTATATCACACATGTGGTTATATAATCATCATATAAACACACATATTTCAAATACCATAGCATGAAATCAAAATGATAAAAATTAACTTTAAACTATACTTGTGGCGTTAGCTCTTTGCCTAAATCGTTCTAACTAGAGAGAATTGTTGAGGCAGAGTTGCTCCCTGGGAACTGGCACTGATACTTTGGCTGACATTCCTGAAAGAGGCGACTAGTCTGCATGCTTCTTATGACCACCTCTTTTCCAGGACTGGTACATGTAATGTAAAATAAACAAGTTCCATAAAGAATATACTCAGCCACTGCATCATTGACTTTTGCAGACGAAAGTCAACCTGCAAGGCCCTGAAATCTGCTATGCAATGCTGAACTACCATACAGTAGTCAAAAGAAGAAAAAGAATAGAGGGAGACAAAAGCAAGGACCAAAAAACCCCAACGAGTAGCATAAACCAAAGGTATGATAGTGTAGGGATGCTGAAAGGTTTTATTGCCAATTGTTTCAGAAAAGCTGCATGATTCTCTTCTGGCTCTGTAAAACTCACAAGTAACATGGTCACCCCAAACTCAAGGCAATAAAAATTTTATAGCAGCACACACGAATACAGAATCTTGCTTTCATTTTATATATATGTATGTGCTTGGCATAATTCATTTTTTAAAAGAATTCTGACAGATATCAATGTTTCTTTTTAAGCTTTTTAGACTTTTATCTATTTAATTTTTTACAGTTGCGGGTAGTTATTGGGAACAGTCAATTATTTAATGACTGTAGATGTTGAGATTCAAAAAGTTAAAGCTTTATGAATGCTGTATAATTATCTGCAGCTCCAGCTCCGCTAATGCCGGAATTGGCTATTTTAGCGGCGCTGTAAATATGTGCTTTATGCAGCATTCTTTACCTTCAATGCATTTTATACACATTAAGGTGGGACTGTAATAAGTGCTCAGACATCAACTTTCTTTCTTTGCCTATCTGTAAATTTTGATTATTTCGATGGAAATATTTTTTCATCTGTTTGTGTGTGTATACAGTGACACTATTTACAGATATTTATTGATAAATTTAATCCTTCCAAGCCTAAATATATGCAATATTCCGATGTATAGACACACTCTTCCTGAACATCAAAGGTCTCTATAAAATCTACATCACTCTCTATAAAATACCCTGAGGCATACAGCACTATGTTCTGGCACATTACGCCCTAAATATTATTCTCTTGTGTAATATAAGTTTAACTAGTTTTTTCATGGGGAGAGCCAGGAATTAGTGCACAGTCTGAAAGTCTGTTACTGATCACAAAAGAAAGAAATGTTACGGGCAAGAGGTACAGTATAGAGAAAGCAACAAAAGATTTAACTGCTGCTGAAACAGGTTACAATTATTTAAGGGAACTGAAATTTCCATTCTTCTTAAAAGATGATGTGACAGTAAGATTACTGTATATCCAGATGTATGGATTATGGACAAGAAAGCATGTTTTGGATTCACAGTGACGAGCTGCATTTGTTATATGCACCTCTTGAGATCTCTCATTAGGCTGTGTTAACAAGTCATCCTGTCTTTAGGAACTGACCACAGTGTTCAAGTTAACTTGTGATGAGCTAAATTAAATAGCATTGTGTTGGCAAACAAAACCAAAAAAATCAAGAGGCATAAATCACCCCTGCAAGTACTTTTGATAAGGGGATGCTAGATCTGGTTGGAATATTGCTTATCTTTTAACCCTCTCTTACTGTATATTGGAGAAATTTAAAAGAAACTTCCTGAACATCTGTTAGACCTGCCTAACATAGTTATATGGGGAAATGTGCTTCTCACCATGAATACATTTTGAATTGTATTTAGAGTAAATTAAGTATTCAGAATAATATAAGATTTTCATGTTAACTTAGTATTCCCTTCACCGCCTAGTGGTAAACACCTTCCTGAAATACAGACATGATGTCTGACACTAACAATATATACAGCAGTGTTCTTCAATCTTTTTGGACTCAGGACCTACTTGTAAACCTTGATGGTCTGTCACAACCCAGTGCAAAAAACATCTGGCTTACTAAATATTTTTTTACTCATTAAATGTAATATACACATTAGCATAATAAGTAAGTACTAAATAAGCACATCAGGTGTACCATAGCAGCAGCTCCAGAGGATGTTGTGAAGGCCAAGACTATAAGAGGGTTCAAAAAGAACTAGATAAGTTCACTGAGGTCCATCAATGGCTATTTACAAAAGTATCTTCAAATTTAATTGTAATTATGACAACCTGTGGTAAGGCCTAAACTTATCATGATCTATTATCATTTAAATTAAATACAAAATAATATTAAACAGTACATGTTACTGCTGACATTTTAAATAAAAGTCAAAGAACTGAACTGGCGGAAGTTACTGGCTAACCAGCTGGAACCAGAGATTGTTGAAATGTTAAACCAGCTTTTGACAGCGGTAGCTTCTTCTGTGGCTGCAGAGAATATTTTCTTCATTTCACTTTATTCAACTAGTTCAATTTAATGACTAGTTCATTCAAAGTTCAACTAACTGGGAGTTGATAAAGCAGGAAAGCGTCTCTTCCTCTTACAATCTATGACTAAGAATTAGATGTGAGAAGTATTTATTAGTTCTAAAATCTTGAAGGACATGGTGACCCGCCACAATCGCTTCAATTCACTAAATACTGATTCTACTGTATTTAATAAATCAGTTAGTTTTAAATACAAAACATGTTTTGATAAACTTTTTTTAATGCATCCAGCACATTTAAGATAGTTTTATTTAACTAAATTTTTTTTAAATGCTGATTTTGCATGTTTTTCACAGAATTCCAATTTCCATCCAAATAGAGCTTAATACAAAACATAAGTAAAACATAATAATCTAGTACATTAGAAACACATCAGTCACCATTTTCTATTAATCTGAATAAATTTATTAAAGGAATTATATATCTTAAAGATACTTGCGTAGAGATACAGTGCACTGCCTGGATTAGCAAAAGTAGTAACAAATTTAGTGTAAAGACTGTTGTTAGTTGCAAATCAACATGTTTTAATGGTTACCAACTCTTGAGAATCCACTTTTCTTTTGGAAAGTAACTGCAAAGTACCAATGCAAAACAAGATTTAAATCAATCTTGTACAATCTATGATTCATTATGGAAGCAACTGTTGATCCAAGAGAAACAAGATGATTCCTGTGGTCAGCTGCAGATGGAAGTTTTTTGGTGCTCTTGGGCGCTGTGGTTACTTAGATGTCTAAGTGAAGCACAGGGTCTGAGATGACCCCCCCAAAGGAGTGACCAATCTAACAATCTGAGGGCAATTACTTTGATGGTGAGGATTGTAACAGAGGAGGTGAGATTTCAAAGCACTTTTCCCTTCTCCAGTATCACTTCCATCAAGTACCAATAGGCAATTTCTAAACTATTCCTTTTATGTCTTATTATTATTGATCGAGCCACCAGCAGGAGAGCTACCCCTTTTAAAGGGGTGAAGTAATGTACCTTTTTCACCACTGGTTGTGTAAAACAGTCGGAGAACACCAAGCAAAGCTACAGCCTGTTATCCACTCACATAGTAAGATGGTTCTATTGTAAACTGCACTCTGCACTGACTGAAAGCACCCATCAGTGATACCGAGAGCTCAAAGAGACAATAATGAACATTACTGTAGTTAGTTATTGTTTGGTCTACTTACAGCCCCATTTTATAATGCCTCAGCCATCAGAGCTATTTTATGTGATGTCTTTTTCATGCATCAACTTTTTTATATATCAAAGCAAAAGCCAACACTAGGCAGTTTCTCCTGCAGCCTGTTTGATAATAAATGTTAACACTGAACCCTGGCTGTTATCAATCTTCATAAATGTGTCCATGATATGGCAAGCCTGTTCCACATTACAATGAGCCTGCCACTAATGCATGCACAGGAATGACCCAACGGCTTAATGGGTCTTCTAAATGGCTTGAAAAAGGGACCAATTTTACTGGGGAAGGAAGTTTCAAACAAAATTTGTTTTCCCTTTCCTTAAGTATATATGACAAAAAGATTTCACTTTACCTTTGGTCTATCCCTGTCTTGTTTGAGAAATGGTTATAACCTACTTTAATACTAATTCGCAAACATACAATAGAGACCCCAGGGAAACTGCATGTAGCATTCAGGCATTTCTAATAAGAGAAACTTGTTATGAGGCTCTAATTCGCTCCTTTTGGCAGATATCTACATGACTGAGGATGTTTTGTCTCCAAGTACAAGAAACAAACTTTGACAGAGATGACTAACTCACTTTTGAAAGTGTACAGCCTATTAAATAACTCTCAATGGCTATGTGGGGCAAGAACCTCATTTATATGTAAGTAATATTTGGGAAGTAGTTGGAAACACTAATAGGGCAAGCTGTTACTTGAGGTTATTGAGCAAAAAACCCATGTGCATGGGGAGGTGGGGGGGCCCTTGTATGGTCTTGACAGCATCTGTATTTTAAATTCCACAGGGTCTAAGGATAAGAATAAGCTTACTTGCCCAAATGCTCTATGGTTTGTATGGTCCTGGACACATTAAAGACTGCCTCTCTCTTTGTGCTATACAGTGGCTGTTGATATCAGCTAAGACAGTCATGTTAAGAGCCTAAAAACTATTCATAGATTCTAAGGCCAGAAGGGGCCAAACTATGATCATCTAGTCTCACCTGCACAACACAGGCCACAGGACTTTCCTGAAATAATTCCTGTTTAAAATGGTGGAGCATGGTAACGGACCTTTACAGTGATGAGTCCTCAGGTGTGGAACTCACTTCCCCTCACTGTCCATCAGAGCCTTATCTGTGGACCAAACAGATGGCTACTTGCAAAGACTTTTTACATGGGGGAAAATGTGAGGGTTCTGACATTTTTTTTGCTTGAGGAAAGAAGAACCACTGAGCTGGAATCTTACTGGAATTGACTCAATCTGTAAATAATTGTTTATTGTTTTCACAGTATCTGCTGATTACCATATTTATATGAAGAGTAATAAATATACTAAATACATCTATTATACTGCATCAGGAACAATCTTATGGGGCGAATGGGAAGGAAGGCGGATACATACACTGAAGCAAAGGAAGTACATTTCACTGTTCAACGTGAGCGGAGAAAAACGCATAGCAAAACAGTGTGGACAACAGGCAATCTACCTCACACAGTTGCATCAATGCACTTCAAACCAGACCTGCAACACCTCATAATCCTGGACTTTCTTTCCATAGTGTATGCTACACAATGCAGCACTTTCTAAAGTATATTGTCCATCTTGATATATCATTGACAAAACAGTCCATCTCTTCAAGGTTAATGGCCAAGGACACAGCACTCAAGTGGTCTCCTTAAAGATGCACATGTTAACAAACTCCACTTCAGTTCAATAATTTTCTTTGGGTTGTAAGCCTTGGATTAGTACATATTTTGACTCTGTACTGCAGTAAGAGGGATGGGGAGGAAGAGAAGCATGTGAGAGGGTGAAGGAGCTTACACGTTTTTACATTGAAAGCTTTCTAGTTTCAGCTACAGATCCTTCCTGGGGAACATAGCATTTGTCCTTACAAATATACTGCTCTAGAAACAGGTATGGGTCAAATTTCTGTCACAGAACAATTTTCAGCACTCATCTCTCTTCAGTGCTGGAAGCTGGGGTTCTGTCGTTAATATTTCCAGTCAACTATCACTACATATATTTGAATGGTCACCACTGTTAATGTCAGATTCAATTTACTACAACTCAAACAAAACTTCTGAGGAAATTTCTGCTGAAAAATTAATGAGATGGCTTTTGTGTGTTCAGAAATTAGGCATGTATTTTAAAAATGGCAAATACTGTGGCTAGATTTAAAAATGGGTTAGGACATTTTATGACCAACAACAGCATTTGTAATTACATGTTAAAATAAGAGTTGTTGAAACACACACTTCACGGCTGCAGCAGTAATCACTAGATGAGTCAGAATGGATGTGAACATCAACAAGATCAGAAATAATTCAGTATGGCACATGGAGATAACTAGAAATAATGGGATAAAATTAAAGGGGAAATACAGACTGAACACCAGGAAAAACTTCTTGACAGCAACATGCATTAAGCTGTTAAATAGTCTGCTGAGACAAATGAATAAAGCTGAGGAGTTTTATAAAAGACAGGTTACTTATTTTGGGTAAATGGAGTACTTCTAGATGTGTGATCCCTATCTGTATTCTATGTGGGTATGCATGCACTCCACACACTTGAGACTGGAAGATTCTTGCTAAAATAGTGTCCATTGGTAAATGCCTGCACACGTTCTCTCCTCAAGCTCCAACCGGAGGGCATAAGGGACAGTGTGAACCGATTGCCTCTCCCATTCTTTCTCTACCGTGAAACCAAGTGTGATCTGAAGCAGAGGAGCAGGAGGGCGGGTAGTGGAATACAGAAAGAGATCACACACCTCACAGAACTCTGATTATGGAAAGTAGGTAACCTCTCTTTCTTCTTCAAGGGCTGATCCCCATGTGTATTCCACTGAAGGTGACTGACATGCAATTCTCATGAAAGAGGTAGATGCAAGGACCCTTGCGGTATTGAGGATTGAAAGATCATAGACCCAAAAGAATGCATCAGCTGAGAAAGGGTGCACCAGGGCATAAAGAAAAGGAGTACTTGTGGCACCTTAGAGACTAACCAATTTATTTGAGCATGAGCTTTCGTGAGCTACAGCTCACTTCATCGGATGCATACTGTGGAAACTGCAGAAGACATTATATACACAGAGACCATGAAACAATACCTCCTCCCACCCCACTCTCCTGCTGGTAATAGCTTATCTAAAGTGATCATCAAGTTGGGCCATTTCCAGCACAAATCCAGGTTTTCTCACCCTCCCACCCCCCACTTCTTGTGAAGGAATGAATGGGACTCCATGGGGCTGCTTTGCATACGTCCACAAGAGGTACTCCTCCAAGCGCAGCTACTTAGGCAGCCTTTGCTCTGGTGGAGGGGGCCCTCACTCCGTGTGAGTCTGACAGCTGGCAAAAGAGGAAGATACACTCCGAAATCCAACTAGACAGTTGGTGACAAGCTTACCAGCTCTCTCAAGCATTCTGCAAGGGCAAGAAAGAGTCTGCGTGACTTCCTAAAGGGTTTTGTTCCTTGAAGACAGAGTGCCAACGCTCGATGCACATCCAAGGAATGGAGTCTCTGTTCCTCCTGGGTGGTATGAGGCTTCCAAAAAAAAAAAAAAATACAGGTACATTTATGGACTGATTTTTGTGGAAATCGGAGACTACTTTGGGGACAATTTTAGGGTGGAATCATAAGAAAACCTCATCATCATGGAATACTGTATACAGTGGGTTGGCCATTAGGCCCTCAATTCAATGATGGCTACCAGGAAGGTAACTTTCATAACTAAATGGGATAACAAGCATGTTGCTAGTGTTTCAAAAGGTGGTTTAGTTAGTGTCAAAAGGACCACGTTAAGGTCCCAAGCTGGAACATCCGTTACTGGAACAACCGAAAACAGTTGTTAATCAGAGAGTGGCAGACACTGATTGCTGCTACATGACCCTGTAGTGGGGTGGTTACCCACTCTGGCCCTGACAGGGCTGAGGCCAGCCCGGGGAGAGGGCTGGGGCTGTGGGGAAAAGCCCAGGCTGATTAAGGGAGCAGCCGCAGCTGTAGCCAGCTCAATCAGGCCCAGCTGGCCCCTATAAAAGGCTGTGAGCCAGGAGCCCAGTCAGTCTGCCTCTGCCTGGAGGGGGAGAAGGGCCTGGCTGCAAGGTGCTGAGCAGGACACCTAGGTGGAATCTCCTTCCTTAGAAGTTTTTAAGGTCAGGCTTGACAAAGCCCTGGCTGGGATGATTTAGTTGGGGATTGGTCCTGCTTTGAGCAGGGGGTTGGACTAGATGACCTCCTGAGGTCCCTTCCAACCCTGATATTCTATGATTCTATGATTAGAGCAAGGCTAGAAAAGGGCCAGAGGAGCTGGGAGCTCCAGCCTTGAAAGCCTCAGGCTGCAGGCCTGACTTCAGGCTGAATACGTGCAGGGTTGCAGAGGGGCAGCCCAAGGGTAAGCGGAGGCAGGAGGTCCAAAACCCCCTTGCCAGTGATGAGTGGCGTATACACTGCAGTCTGCCCCCGATATAAGGCACTAAGTGGGGACTGGCAGTAGCCCAGACTGAGGTGAGGTGGGGGGGTTAGAGGCTGGGGTTTCCCCTGGGTCAGGAGACCCAGAACCCGAGAGTGTGGGGGTACTGCCCTGGGGCAGCACCCCAGAGAAAGGGGCACCGGGTCCTGGGAGGGACACAGGGGCTGGCGGTAAGGCGGATCACCGGCCTGCAGAGGGCGCTACAGGGCTGGACAAACTAATTCCCAACGACTACCAGCAGGAGGTGCCGCGGGGTGAACTGAACCTTTACAGACCCTGAAGTGAGCGAAGGGAAAGATCAAAGGATTTCAAGGTAAGCAGATGGTCTAAGATGGTAAGGACAGTTGAAGAAGAATGCGGAACCAAAATTGTTGTGGCCACCTGGGAGTGATGAGAATGATCACTGCTGTGTCCTGCTGGATCTTTCTGAGAACCCGAGCTAAGAGTAGGATGGGAGGAAAGGCATACATCAGATTTCCTGACCATGAGATTGAGGGCATCTCTTCTGGAGTTTGCTCCCTGAAGAAGTTTATTGTTCACTTCTTGTTATCCCAAATATGTCCAGAGATGGGGGTCCTCACTGTTGGAATATGTTGCTTACCATTGAGCTGTGAATCTCCCATTAATGATCTGTTGAGAAATGACAGCTGAGATGTTGTGGCTCACAGGGAAGTGTACTGCTGATAGTGTAATAAGATGACACACATACCAATTTCACAGCTGGACTGCATATACGCAAGGGGATGCAGATCTTGCTTCCCCCGCTCCTTGATATAGAATAAAATTGTAATATTGTCCGTCACCTGGACATAATGGGACTGCATAAATGGTAGGAATCTTTTGCAGGCCTCCTGAACTTCTCTCAACTCCAGAAGATTTATCTGCATTCTTGATACATGAGAGCCATGTACCTGGGCTTGTGCATTTGTCTAGATGCACTCCCCAACCTAACAGAGACGCATCCATGATTGAGGCCTTCTGAGGAGGTGGGGAGAGTCTTACACCAAACTGGAGAGTCTTGCACCAAACTGGTGAGTCCCATGACCTATGAGGATTTGTAACTAACTTGTCCACACTCTACTTGCTTGGTGCACAAACTGTGCAAAGCCAAGCTTGCAGGCATTAGACGCCATGTGTGCAGGAGGATGAGGTATGTCTGAACTGATGTTTGTGGTCTCTGTCTGAGATGATTGATCAGAATGTTCATGGACTGGAACTTCCTCCGTAGGAAGGTAAGCTCTATCTCACAGTCTGTGTTGGAGCAAAGGTGGACTTTTCTATATTTATGTAGATTTCTAGTGCTGTTAGGAGAGTAAGGATGAAGTTAATGACATTACTTCCCAACGAGACCTGTCGGTTAGAAGCCAGTCATCCAGGTATGGAAAGACTACTGAATTGAGACGAGATTCTTGATGCTAGAGTGACCATTCTGAATCTGAACTTCTGCATAAAGATATTATGGTGGTGGTGGTCTAAGATGGATCTCCATCCTCTGTTTTCTTGGGGAAACATTTGGATTGGAATCCTTTTCCGCAGTGCTGAGGTGATACATGCTCTATCACCCCTTGTTAAAGTAGTATTCTTTTGTGAAAGTGGTCCCTGAAAGGGGATAGGGAAGGGCGTTTGTGGAGGGGGAGGGGATAAGAACTCTATGGTGCATCCAAAATGAATGACACCAAGGACTCATCAGTTTGTTAAAATTGTTTACCATCAAAGGAAAATGTGGGCTAGCCAGCCACCAAATCAAATCTTGGAGGAGGGAGAACATGGCCTCCAGGTCAGTTCACAGCTCTGGGAGGTCCCATCAAAAGTACTTCTTGCCTGGTGGTTGACGATGGAAAGAGGATTATTCTGCTTGGACCTTTGCAACCTGCCTCTTTCATGGTGTTTCATACCCTCTTTGATGGAAGAATGGTTGAGCTTGTGGTCTAGGTTTATATGGTTGCTTGCTGTATTTTCTCCTGGCAGCTGTGTGTAAATAACCAGAGACTGGAGGGTTGCCCATGAGTCTTAACGAGTGTAAGGATTTGTCAGTCTTTTTGCTGAATAAGTCGTCCCCTTCAAAAGGCAGGACCTCCACAGTTGCCTGTTCTTCTCTGGGGAACCCTGAGGAGTGAAGCCAGGATTCCCACTGCATCATAATAGCAGTTGCCATTGATGGTGATGCTGAAGAAGGAATACGATATATCCAACAGGACTGCCGGATCCAGTACTACTACTTCTTCCATGGGTTCCAGAAGGAGCTCGGGCTGGTCTCTGGGAGGAGAGGAATAATGACTCCCTACAGGACCATACTAACTCTGTGTAATGTATATACAGTTTCCATGGTCCCCAATACGGCTAATGGGAAGGGTCCATCATGGGCTGTGGTGGTCCCCAAAGTACCGATGGTCACAGGGAGGTTATACTGCTCTACAGTGTGGTGGAGGAACCCAGGAGGTACTAGATTTTGCATCTGGCCTAATCTCCCTGGGTGGTGGCTATGATGGTCTTTCCTTAATGCTGGAAGTTTCTGATGATAACGTAGGGTCCAATTCTAATGGTGGTGCCCTTGGTACCATCAATATCTTGCTGGTAGATGAGAGCGGCCAAGAGTCTTTCTCTTCATAGTAATCCAGCACCAATAGTATCAAAATCTCTCTGGTGAGGAACAGTTCTGAAAGGAAGGGAGAGTATGGATCAGACTGGACCATATC
This sequence comes from Chelonia mydas, assembly GCF_015237465.2. Taxonomy (NCBI): domain Eukaryota; kingdom Metazoa; phylum Chordata; order Testudines; family Cheloniidae; genus Chelonia; species Chelonia mydas. The sequence continues at coordinate 339,860,765 of NC_057849.1, forward strand.
CTCAGTTGCAATATACCTCCCCCCAGATAGGAGGGGTGAAGGCTTTTGTCTCCCCATACCAACAGAGCTGGTATAGGAAGTCCATTGGAAGATTTATCTTCTGAGTGCAAGTGTGACAGTATCATTAGTGCTCACTTTTTGAGCGATTTCTTTGCTGGTTCTGCTGGTAGCAGAAGTCTGGGCTTGCGGTGTGTTTTTTTGTTTGTTTGATACTGCTGGTGAGGTGATAGCTGCTGGTACCGGCACCAAAGTGATCTTAGTCTTCCAAGCCTGAGAATCATGCCTTGGGTCTTTGGGTCCAGCACATTATGATTCAGTTGACTTAGAGTTAATCTTTTTAGAAAAGGATTTGGAGGGGGATTTCTCTCTAGAATGCAGACAGTGCCTCTCTTGAGTAGAAGTGATGGTACTAGAGGGTGCGCTTCTCAATAACTCTGCCCCATGCACAGGGGTCAGAGTGAGGTCTCATCTCTTGCTCCACAAGGTATTATCTGAGTGTCAACTCTCATGCTTGATGGGGCCAGCATGTGAAGGAACAGCAAATTCTGGACTTGCCAGAAATGTGGGCCTCTCCCAAGCAGTACAAGCACATCTGGTTGTTGCTACTGACCGGGAAGGGTCTTGGGCAGAAGACGAAGTCCTTGAATCCTGGTATTTTGGGTACAGCTCTATGTCCATGTCAGGAAAAAGGAAGGGGAGGGACACCAAAAGAAGAAAAAATGGACTAACTGTTCTAAAAGGACAAACAATCTAGTAAGAAATATTTTTTAAACTGTTTGCAGTTAAGTCGAAGGAAGAGTTCTGAGGACACTGGAGTGTTCTGTCTCAGACCACGTGGCGGTAAGAAGGAACTGGAGAGGCCGTCAGGCTGCATTGTCCCTTATACACTCAATTTTGAGCACAAGGAAAGAAAGCGGAACAATGGACACTACTAGCAGGCATCTTCCAGTCCCTTGTACATGGAGAGCATATGTACCCTCAGTGGAATAGAAACAGGGACCAGCTAGTGAAGAACTAAAATAAAACAGTAGTAACAGTACTGTGGGGAATAAGCCTGCAATGGCAGGGAGATGGGCTGGAAGAACTAATAGTTCTTTTCCACATCTACTATAGTTGCCCCCTTCCTCCAAAAAATATGATATGGTGCAGTTGGCTTTGTATATTAAAAACGGTTTTCTTTTGAAGCATTAGATATAGATCTTTGCCAGAAATAGGATTTTGGACTTGATGGACCTAGACCTAACCTGCTATGGCAAGGGAAATGTAATAGTCTGTGTGTGTGCATGCAGGCATGCACTCAGGCAAGTAGCCAGGATCTGGCAACCTGGAATGAACTGAACACTGACTGGTAAAACTAAATTTAAGAGGATGTCTACAATTGAAACTCACCGTCAAATTCAAGATGGAAAGAATAAGACATGTTAAGAGAGATAACATTCATAACTGGTTACACACTGCCTTGGATTTATTACATGTTTTTGAGCAAGGTTTCTGGATCTAATCATAAGGGAATAAATATGGTGTGCCTGACTTTGTTTAAAAAAAAAAAAGAGAGAGAAGTTTAAGTTTACATCAGATTAGCGGTGCTGTCATGCTGCTCCCCTGCTCAAAGCAGCGAGGGCAGCATAGCACACCAGCAATATTCAGTTCTAACAGAGAAGACATAACCAAAAGAAGAAGTGATGTGTGGGACAGGGAAACAATACAGTACTGCATGATCTGTATCACACTGCATGTTAGGAACATAGGAACTGCCATACCAGATCAAACTCTAGTTTCATCTAGTTCAATAGCCACAGCAACCAGTACCAGATGCTTCAGAGAAAACAATAGGCAGATATGGAGTAATCTGCAGTAGGCAGATATGGAATAATTTTCCCCCCATGTTAGGTCTCATTTTATCTGTAAGAGTTAGAGATTGCCTTAAGCCTAGAAGCACAAGATTTAATATCCCTTTCAAAATTTTGTAATAACGACAACTCTGGATAGACAGGGAGACCAGAAGTTCACTATCTGCTTTCTCTAGAGCATTCATTATTTTATGTACTTTTATCATGTCCCCTCTTATTTGTCTCCTTTCTAAGGTAAACAATCCCAGTTTTCTCAATCTCTCTTCAGTTGATGAATAGGAAAGGATGAAAAGCAGCAAATGTTAACTGACAACATTAGTATTCTGTATACTAAGCAGGAACGAAGACGGCTAAAATAACTCACACGCAGCCGCGACAAGAAGCAGCAGAACGTAAGGTTCAGGGACTATTCTGATAACATCCCTTGAAATGTAACACTATCACAACACTAGGTTTACTTTTGAGAGAAGGTGAGCTAGTGATTTGAACAAGAAATGGGACCCACCAATTCCTGAACTCTAGTTGCAAGTCTGATACAGACCCCCCCTCTGTGGTCTCAGGCAAGTCACTTAACCCCTAGTGCATCTGTGTTCCCTTGTGCTGGGCACTGTTTGTTAAGCACCTTTAACAGAAGGAGTACAATATAAATTCGAAGTATTATCATCAGGGCTTCACATATTTCATAGACCCCCTAGGGTTAGAAGGGACCACAAGGGTTATCTAGTCTAACCCCCTGCCAAGATGCAGATTTGTTGTGTCTAAACCATCCAAGTCAGATGGCCATCCAGACTCCTTTTAAAAACCTCCTGTGAAGGAGCTTCCATGACCTCCATAGGCAGTCTGTTCCATTGTCCTATGGTTCTGACAGTTAGGAAATTTTTTCCTGATATATTATTTAAATCTGCTATGCTGTAATTTGAACCCACTGCCTCTTGTCCTGCCCTATGTGGCAAAAGAGAACAACTTTTCTCCATCTTTTTTTATGGAAGCCTTTAAAGTATTTGAAGACTGCAATCATGTTTCTCCCCCGCCCCCAATCTTCTCATTTTCCAAACTAAACATACCCGGTTCCTTCAGCCTTTGCTCATCTGGCTTGCATTCCATCCCTTTAAGCCTCTTTCTCACTCACTTCTGGATCCTCTCCAGATTTTCTACATCCTTTCTATACATTGGTGACCAAAACTGGACATAGTACTCCAGCTGAGGCCTAACCATCGCCAAGTAGAGCAGTACTATCACCTCCCATGATTTGCATGCTATGCCACTATTAATGCAACCTCAAATTGTATTTGCTTTTTTTGCAATAGCATAGCACTGACAACTGTTGTTAAGGTTGTCATCCACCACCACTCCCAGACCCTTCTGAGCAGTGCTGCTGCCAAGCAAGTTAGCCCCCATTCTGTATTTGTGCGTTTGGTTTTTCCTCCCTAAGTATAGCACCTTAAATTTGTCTTTGTTGAATTTCATTTTGTAGTCTATAGCCCAGATGATCCCTTCTAATTTTTTACGCTATCTTGCAAATCTGATCAGTGTGCTCTCTATTCCTACATCCAGGTCATTAATAAAGATGTTAAATATATCACTGGACCCAAAACAGATCCCTGTGGAACTCCACTTAAGACCCCCTTCCAATCTGACATCATTCCATTAATAGCTACTCTTTGTTTTCAGTTGTTTAATTATGTATCCACTTAATGGTAGTTCTGCTGAGCCTGCATTTCTCCAATTTACTTATCAGAATGTCATGTGGGACTGTGTCAAAAGCCTTGCTAAAGTCCAGGTATATAATGTCCACTTCATTCCCCCATCCACCAAACCAGCTACCCTGTCCTCCAGAATATTCGCAAACTGAACTTTTTTTTTATAATTTTTAAATTTTTCTCTGGTAGCTTCCCAGGGATCAAGGTCAGGCTGACTGGTCTATAGTTCCCCAGCCCCTCCTTTCCCCCCTTTTTAAAAATGGGCACTACGTTAGCCCTCCTCCAATCTTCCAGCACCTCTACTGTCATGCATGGGTTTGCAAATATTATCGCCAGTGATTCTACGGCTCCATTATTCACCTCTTCCCAACTGCTCGTTGAAGGATTTTGTTGCATTTAACCAATGAACAAGTGAACTGAGTGTTCACTGACAGTGCTGTCTTCCTGAGTCTGCAGACAGAATGAAATGACAGCTCAGATGTGAATTTTCCTGTTCATTTCAATGGGTTGTTAAAACTGAAATCGAAAGATGACAATCCCAAACTACTTCCACACACCTCCACAGGTGCTAAAAGTCCCAACAGTTTCCAGGCCAGTTGCTAATCCCTCCAGCATCACCCCCACCCCCCAGCCACCTACAAGGCAGTTGTATTGTCAATACAAACATCTGCAACATACTTAAAAATGAAAATGTGGGGACAACATAAACTAACTTGAATTTAGTTTCAAAATTAATAACACCAGGACTATTGTTCTGGTTGTATTATACATTTTCCTAATTTAAAAATTTAAATGAAGCTGCCACAGAATTTTCAGTCTGCTGCCCCAGAGTGTCTTGCTGAAGAATCTAGGGCTAGATTGCCAAAGAGTATTCAGCACTTGGTTATTAACTAAGGTCCATCAGTGGGTTCCCTATGGCACTTTGAATTCCAGAGTCCATTGTGTTTCCATATGGACACACAAAGGTGCACTGCACTTAAAAATGAACCTATGCTCAGAAAAGTAGCTGCTTAAAATGACACTGTTCCCCTCCCCCTGGGTAACTTCGAATCACATCAGCTTCCTACAGTGAAAAAACAATTCCTCACTCCAATTAATCCTACAGAACTCACACAGTTAAGGGAGATTCTATTTTGAGCTAGATTCTATTTTGCTTCATGCATCATCAACATAACTACCAGATGCTAAATTCTACCTAGTGAATCTTTATGACTGGTGATGATGGAACAGGCAGAAAGAACTCAGCTTGATTTGCAGGTCACATGTGGAACTTGTAATGCTGGTAATTAAAAAAAAACAAAAAACAACCCAAACCCCAAACAAAATCCCCCCTACCAAAACAAGAAAATCTAAACAACTTTTGACTTATGACCTAGTCCAATTTGAACTAGAAGCCAGTGAGGGAACCTAAATACTACATGGATCCTCACAATACTGTTTTTTACAAAATCCATTTTCTGAATATAACAGCACTTTGCAATAAAGTGAGTATTTGGTGTTAGCCGTTTCCAAACTGTTTAATGCACACTTCTGTTTGACAACGGTGATTGCACTTAGCTGGATTCTATACAGAGTGACTGCAGTCTATTTTCTTCACTCATTTTGCAGCTCAAGTATTAGATCAACATTACTGCAAAAAAAGAAAAGAACTGGTTAATTACGACTAGCAGCAAATGAGCTATAATGGAGGTGTTATGAATGTAAATCAGTGACGCCTGATGCAGCAACAGCAGCATCTGTGCATGCAGCTTGCAAAGTAATGAGATTGTGATGATGTACTGGCATCCTGCTTTGATCACTTCATCTTGTTCAAGAGCTCTGCTGGGAAAACAAAGGTTAGTGGACTGACCTCCCTTCCTGCAGCTTGCACATGCACAAATAATATTAGCAATTGATCAAGGACTGATTTCTTTCCAACCCCTTTTCAGAACGGATGGATTCATAGTTGGAGGCCATGGGTAAACAGATAGCATAAACTCCTACAATATGAAGTGTCATGTTCTAACATGTTGAGGTAATTGGCAATTCATTCTTCACCCTGTAACCAGAAACAGGTGTATGCTACTTTAAAAAAACATACCATCAACTGTGCAAAATGTGTTCCCTCTCATGCAAACAGGTTTGCTGGTACGTGCTCAAATGCGGGGGCAGTGAGATTTGTAGATTTTCAATCTACAGATGGCTCAGATGCAATAAAAAAAGAATTTGTAAATCTTAGCAACACAAGATTAAAGAAACAGAACAAATGCATCAAAAAAGACTGCATTTTTTAGCCTCCCTTTGTTTTAATACTGTAATTGGGAAAGAGTTGACTTGTGTTTATGTTAATTCCCAACAAAGCATGTTTAACACATTTAAACAAGAGGCTTTAGTCCTTGAAAGGGATTGTGAAGCCAGATGCATCACTGCAGAGTTTATCTGCCAGCTACACTAAGAACCAGCAGTTCATACTGGTTGTGGGTCACTCATGAAACTGCAGCCAGCAGCAAGAGCAGCCCTTAATGAGCACATCTATCAATTTTCAGGGGACTTGGTTGATTACCATTACACAAAAATAAGTACCATGCCAATTTAACTGTTGGCCACTGAAGCGTGAAGGAAGTGTTTCACTCACTTGATTTCATAAGGAAGTCTATAAAATTACTTAACGTGTCCATGTGAGGAGATATGGGAGGCTAGAGGCATTTTAACACAAGTGTGTGTCCATCCACGTTAACGTGTGATGATGGGAAAAGATACAAGCTGCACTAGTACATTATCTAAATAGATGTCTTCTTCCTATGCTCATTTTGAAGGGTTATTCCATCAAATTACCTTCCAGAAAAATCTGTATTTTTCCTATTTTAATGAAATCATTAAGTTAATGTCAACAAAAAGAAGTTTCTAACTACTGACTTGTTCAAGTTTTAAAGAAAAGCTTTTTTAAAATCTCACATGCAAATGCCAAGCTAAGTGAAAAACTGGTGATTACTTGAGGGGAGCATCTTTAATTTACCTAAGGTTTATACAAGGGGAAGGAGAAAAAGACATACAAGACATGGCTTAGTTCTCTTAATGAACAGGTTTATTATAGTACTGGTTTAAAAAATGAATAAATAGGTGAGTAGACCTACCATAAACCCACTGAAACCTTATTTGTTGGTCTACAGACATAGTTCTCAACACTCAAGTTATATTTGTTGAGCATCTCAACAAAATACTTAACATTTACATGCAAACTAACATGATTCTGTGCTTAAATTACAGCACATGAAGAAATCACAGATTCTTCTCTAAAATCCTCCGCTTCCACTTCATTCAGAATGAATCTACTCCTACCTAAAATGTACATAATTAATATTTCATACAGCTTTGTTGGGTATTCTACATTCCTAATGGATTGTATTGATCAAAGCAAGAAAGCTGAATGTCTATACTGCTGTAGAAAAAACTAAAATTGTCATAGATGAAGTGATCATTGTTTCATAGGTTTAATAATGTTGAGTGGAGCTTCTGCAAAGCAGAGGCAACAAATAATGTTTCGGACTCAGACATGTTGAAACTCTGTTCAAATTGTGTCCCTATAGACATCATACACAGACTACATAATACCACTTAAACTCAGGTCTACCATGCTGACCAATATTGTATCATTGTTTCATTATTTACCAGGGCCAGCCCGAGGGTTTTTGATGCCATAGGCGAACTATGACTTTGGCATCCCCGCTGCCTCCCCCCCGCACATTCAACGTAGAGAAAAATGAGACGTCTAGAATGAACTTTTAAATTATTTACTTGGCATTGGAAGTGAACAATGTAAACATAAAAATAGTTTTTGTTTTTTGTTTTTTTTTTACTTTTCATTAATACTAACACAATTATTCTGTATAAAAAAAATAAACTTCCGTCTAATTTGGCACCCCTTAAAGCCTGGCGCCCATGGTGACCGCCTAGTTTGCCTATATGGTCGGGCCAGCCCTGTTGCAGACCTGCCATTTGTCAGCATCCATCTGCTGTCTCTTGGCTTTTACTTAAATTGCAAGCTCTTTGCAGCAGTGACTGTCTTTTTGTTCTGTGTTTGTACAGTGCCTGGCAAAATGGGATCCAGTCCATTACTAGGGCTCTTAAGCACTACAATAAGGCAAACAACAACAACACTGTGCATTCCCTCTAGCATAACTTGTTATCCAAACAACAAGAGTCCCTCATTCATGATGTGTAGGTAGTGCTATAAATCGTGCCATGTTCCCCCCTAAGGTTCCCACTAGGGTTGAACATGATTTCAGTATGGAATTATTTTCAGAACACTGAAATCCAGAATTTAAATTGCAACTTTTAGTCCTGAGGGAATTCTGCACCAAAACATTACAAATTATGCACCAAAACATTACAAATTATGCATATTTTATTTGTCAAAGTAACATAATATAATCAGACCATTTTCAAATATTTTCGTAATTTATTACAAAATACTTGTCAGCAAGTATGTCTGTAATAATACAGACGACAAAAAAAGATTCAGGAACTGTTTTTTGACAAATAGATTCCTTAGTAGGCATATTAGCACATCCATATGGCTCCACAGCGAGGGACAGTGTCTTGCATGCATACACGCCCAGCCCTGCCCCCATGATCCAGGTGTAGGGCAGGCAGGCTCAACCCAACAGGATACAAGTGTGCAGGGGCTTATTGTACAGAAATCCAGGTGTGGGGTGAGAGGGTTCTGTGTGGGGCAATCTGGGTGTTGGTGGCTCAGTAGGGGGTCTGGGGGCAGGGGGGAATCTGGATGCAAGGGGGCTCATTGGGGAGTTCTGCGGGGTGGTCCAGGTGAAGGTGGTAGACTCAGCAGGGGCGGTCTGGGTGTGGGGGAGATGGGGCTCGGCAGGGGAGTCTAGGTGCAGGGTGCTCAGCAGCAGGGGTTTGGGTGCTGGAGAAGTGGGGCTTAGTCAGGTGGGGGTCTGGGTGCAGCTGGTTGGGACTAAGTGCAGTGGAGGTCCAGGTGCAGGAGGCTCGGCAGGGTTGGTCTGGGTGCGGAGATGGGTGTCCAAGTGCAGTGGGTGGGGCTCAGCGGGAACGGAGGGGGGTCTGGATGCATGGAGGATGGGCAGATTGGGGGACAGCTCCTCATACAGTGACCTCTCCTCCCATGGCTGGGGAGCAGAAGAGGTAGGAAGTGGGGGGTGGTGGGGGTGCGGACCTTCCTGCAGCTGAAGGAGGTTCCAGGGGATGGGTCTGACCTCACCCTGGGAGCAGCCCATGCAGGGGAAGAGGAAGTCCTATCCCCACCCAGCTCAGCTGGGACTAGCAGCTGGAGCCCAGCACAGGGTAGGAGCCACCGGCTGTGGTGTCCCCAGCCCTGCCTCCCGATGCAGTGATTTACATCTCCCCCGGCTGCTCCCGATGCCCGAAACAGACATGCGTTCCTCCCTCCACCCCCGACCACTGCTTGGGAGGGGTGCATGACTCAGTTTTTCTGCAGAGAAAGAATAAAATCTGTGGGGGACATTAATTCTCCGCTTGCGCAGTGACGCAGAATTCCCTCAGGAGTAAACTTTGCCACTAACTTATTGAATAACCTGGAATGAGTCCAACCTCTGTGCCTCAGTGTTGGAAAATTAAATGTCATGTAAAAGTAATGTAAAATGTGCATGCTCCAATTTACCCTTAGACGTACTGTGAGGATTACTTAATATTTGCCCGGCACTTACACATGTGGGGTTTTAAGAATAGTATTGTCTAATATTTTACCAGGGGCAAGTAAAAATAAAATGACTGAGTGCTAATACAGCACTAATAAGTTCCGTGCTACCTTTATAAGAGGAAGAAGCTAGGTACCTCAATTTTTTTTTTTTAGATTCCAATGACCTCTGCCAAGCAGGGCTTCCAAAGAAGTCAGTGGGAGTTCAGCTCAGTGAAGGGCTGCAGAATCTGGCCCACTGTTTCCAAATATTTTTCAGTTTTCAGTTATTCAAAGACACTACGTGGTATTTTTGCTGGGATTCAGTAAATACTACATATTATTTTAAAAGTGAATTAATGCTCATGAAAGGTGAAAGCATGGAAGATTGAAGCTGTTTATCCATAAAATGTGTCTAAACACAGGCAACAGCGCAAGCTAAGGTATTTCGACGAGCTCCCCATCTATGGAGTCTATAAGTTCATCAAGAAGACTACTGAATTCATCTTCACAAAACCCTTGTAAAACCCATTTTTCAGATGGGGACGCTGAGGCACAGGATGATTAAGTGACTCACCCGAGATCACACTGGTGATAGAGCAGGGAATTAAACCCAGATCTCCTCAGACCCTGTCCAGTGCTTCAACCACAAGACCATCCTTTCTCTCTGCACTGCACTTTTAAAGTACAGAAAGTTAACACCATTGCTTTAGGATCGGGCAATAATATTTCAAGGTCTGTTTTCTTCCTTGTTCATTTAGACAAAGGACAAGTTGACAATAACCTCTTCCTAAACTTTTACTGTAGTACTTTCTTTAGGTCAACAAGTTAAGTAAAGATGATTCAATAAATTGAGCATATCTCCTTCCTGACGTATGTACAATTGACCATAAATGATCAAAAGCAATCTGTGCTCCTAAATTCACCTTCCAGACAGGGACCTGAAAGTGTTTTACAAACATGAATAAATTAAATTTCACAGCACACTAGTTGCCAGTTGGAGGAATACCTCATTATTATCCTCTGCCACGCCCTCTGGTTCTCCCATCCAATTCTGGATCCAAAGTTCTAATCTTCAAGGCCCTGAACAGGCAGATGCCTGGCTATCATATATATATATATATCATGTCTCCCATCAGAGCTGTGGAAGTTATCTAGGATCAGGTGAAACTATCAGGTCCCACATAGAAAGAATATTTAGAGGAAGGTTCTAAACTAGCCACTTACAGTGAACTCACTGCGAAAAGAGATCAGAATAAGCTGAGAGGTCTTACTAAAAACATTGTGCATTCCCTCTAGCATAAAGTTAGATCAATCACAAGAGCCAGAGGCAATCCCCACAATTATAGGGCTCAACAACATACAGGCAACCTCACAGTGAGAGGAGAAAAACAAACAAAATCCACCAATAACATCCATCAGTAGGCCAAACTGAGTGGTACATAGAGGCCTCTATGGCCACATCTACCCTACACACCACTGGGGGCAGCATATAGTGTATGTATAGCTACATGCTGCAGTGAAAGCAACACACCCTTTTCCCCTGCCGGAATCTTTCCCTGAAGCAGGGGAAGGGTTTAGCAGCAGAGAGTTGGTGGAGCCTTTCTCTGCTGCACCCCCAGCTGCCGGAGTCTTTCCGTGCTGCGGGGAAGGGCTCCAGCAATGGAGAGCTGCCCGAGCCTTTCCCCATTGTGGAAGTCGTTCCCTGAGATGAACAGAGGCTCCACAGTGGGGAGCTGCCCAAGCCTTTCCTTGCCACCTCCCCCCTGCAAGCGCCATTCCCCACTTGGGGAGTCTTTTCATGAGACAGGAAAAGGCTCCAGAAGCAGGGAGGCAGAGGGACACTGTTAAAAATAGCAGCATAGACAGGGAGGCACTGCTTAGGCAAATAGAGGGAGAGAGTAAGTGTAGGGAATGGACTCTCAGACATACCCACCCCCTTCAGGTATGTCTTTACTCTACTTGTCTGAGACACTGCTATTTAGATCTGTGCTAGGGGGCTATGAGGTTATGCTCTCTATATGCCACTGAAAAAATTGTGCAATGTACACATACCTATGGCTAAAAACTATCTGTGTACCTTAATTTTATACTGGTGTCTAGATGTCGGAGTGTTTGGCACTCTATAAACAGAGACAGAAAAACAGTGTTACAAAGCAGGAGGCCCAGAATTTGGCTCCCTCAAAGGCACTGGGAGTTTTGGAGCATTGAAGTGACATTCTTCGTTCCCGGAAAGAGGCTTACCTTTGTTTTGCTCTGCAGCAACACCACCTGGACAGTCCACAACAGCGTGACCTAATTCCCAGAGGGCACCTGGATTTCATCAGTACCTCACAGCTTGCATTTCCTGGCAAAGTCCCCCAACGACTATGGAAAAGTTCTCTCCAAAACAGCAGCAGTACTAGCAAGGTAGTTTTGTGGCATGGGTAGAAATGGAACCGGTGAGGGGCAATGATACAGTTTGTAAAAATGCACTAATGCACAGCTGTTAAAGCTGAAATCCACCAAATGAAGTAAAAAACCCACAGAGGTGAAGGTAACAACATTTATTTTAGGTAGAATTTGGCCTCTACAATTATTTTATCCTTAACTGAATAATCAAGATGTTACTTGGCTCTGAAGACCATGGGGGAATAAAATGTCACCACTACAGCTGCCAAATTTCCTGCTACCAGCCCTCCAAATTAAAGGAAAAACCCATACAGATGCAAAATTTAATTAGTCAGTAAAAGCCCAAATCCTCACCCAAAGCCCTGCTCATCCTGTAATATTGCATTCTTTTCTTCTTGTGTATACTTCTAATTATGAGGGAGACATCTTCATAATATAATAATTCTGGTTATAATGTAACTGCTGGTAACATAACTCCTACATTAGAAAAGGCAGCATGCTCTAGTAATGTTGTTTTAATATAATTTGTGTACTGCAGGAACTGACTGAACCTGATCATTTAGAATTTGATCAATGTGAATTAGTGTCTTAGAGAGATAAACCATTTGATGATTTAGAATTTGATCAATGTGAATCTGGGCCTTAAAGAGATAAAACATTTATCATGCACATTTGGAATATCACACTAATTCATGCAGCACTGAAGTAGATAATAAGCAGGCATCAATAAATAGTGCAGACAAAATACAGAGGATCTATGAGTTCTCTGATACAAGTCTATATAGGGTATTTAGTCTTCTCCCTTTAACGAGTGAATTGTGCATAAAGCCCACTGAAGCCACAAATGACATAATTTCAAGGACTGAAGGGAGGAAGGTAAGGAAAATGCAAGAAAGATAGGTAGATAGTTATTTCAAACTCTTGAAATACATTTTAATTTAAACGTTGAAACAGAATTCTAAGCTATCTGGATGAAACTTCCTAAAATTCGAGACATGTTTAAAATGATTAGTGGAGCAGCTTCGTAACAATACCACAATTAGTGCTATTAATCTCACACTTTCAACTTGAAATCGTACTAACATGCAGCACATTGGTTTACACATTTAACAGAATTATAAATTTAGCAGTTCAACCTTATTTAATTCTTCTTTTACAGCCAATTAAACAAGCTCTTTAAACATTATTGCTTGAAACCCTGTCCTCCATCCTTACATTCAATTACACTGACACAAGAAGCGGCTGGTGATACCAAAAGAGCATCATCTTTAGGTTTCACTAAATCATTCATAATTTATGTATCAAACCCCACACCAAAGACAGTGTTAAAATAGCATTCATTTAGTTTAACCCCACAAGAGCATGGAAATTTACAGTTTTAAAAAGAGACTTTTACATGAAGGAAAATGTGAAATATGGGGTAATAAAATCCATTTGCATCCCAAGTGTCCCTCACTATTTTTGCTAATTATGAAACATATCTGAATTTATAAATGTACTTCCAAATACCTTTTCTTCTAGTCTTTTCTGCCTCTATACAGCAATGAACCATACCTGGAACCACTAATCAGGCTACCCCAACAAACGCTGGCATCTTAGCTTACATACACACTACAGCGTAGGCTGGTATAAGTCAGTGGTTCTCAAACTGTGGGTCGGGACCCCTAAGTCATTTTAATGGGGTCACCAGGGCTGGCTTAGACTTGCTGGGGCCAAAGCCAAAGCCTGGGCCCCACCACCCTGGGCTTCAGCCCTGGGCATCGGGGCTCAGGTTACAGGCCCCCTGCCTTGGACTGAAGCCCTTGGGCTTCAGGCTTGGCCCCCCCGACCCAGGGGGTGGGGTTCAAGTGGGGTCAGGCTTCGGTCCTCTCTCCTAAAATCTCCTGTTGGCTTAGAGTGTCTGCATTAGCAGCATAGCTGCACCACTGTAAGCTCTGCAGTGTAGCCATAGCCTTGGATAAAACAGGATTGGGATACAAACCTCCCCTTTTTAAAAAACACCCTTGTATTTGGCCCTCTGTATTTATTATTAGCATGGATTTCAAGGAGACTACTCTCATGCTTAAAATTAAGGATATAATTTTGTCAAGAGATAGAGTCACCCTGCCCCCCTCACCCCAGACCTTGTGTTCCTCCACATAAAGTGCCCTAGCCATCAGCCTATTGGCTATTCTGGGGTGAATCAATCTTTCTAGTTTTTTTGCTAAAATTTTCAAGAGGTCTTGGTATCATCCCAGTGGGTAACAGGGAACGTTTTAATGTTCAATGACAAGAAAGCCATTTCTCACCCAGGTCTATTTTTACAGTCTGTTGCCAAAGTGTATTTGAGTACAACTATCAGAAACTGCTGACAAGACGGACGAGTTTGCCAAGGTGCACTTGGAGACTTGGTCATCCATGGATGACCGTAAACAGGAAACAACTGGCTTCAAAAGTGTTTACGGGAGACAAGGAAGGTGAGATAATATCTTTGACTGGTCAAAATTACTTCACCCATCTTGTCTCCCTCATATCCTGGGACCAACACGGCTACAACAACACTGCAAACAACAATGGAAGATATAGTCTGAGGCTATATCTACACTGCAGTTAGACACCCACGATTGGCCCACACCAGCTGACAAGGGCTCACAGAGCTCAGGCTAAAGGGCTGTTTAATTGTGGTGTAGACTTTCAGGCTTGGGCTTCATCCCAAACTCTGGGACCCTCCCACCTCACAGGGTCCTCGAGACTGTGCTCCAGCCCAGGCCTGAATGTCTACACCATAATTAAACAGCCCCTTAGCTTGAGTCAGCTGACACAGGTCAGCTGCAGGTTTTTAACTGCATTGTAGACATACCCTAAGGATCTAATCCACGAATCATGGGACTGGAAGGGACCTCAAGAGGTCATCTAGTCCAATCCCCTGCACCCATTGCAGGACTAAGTATTATCTAGACCAGGGGTCTCAAACATGCAGCCCGCGGGCCGAATGCGGCCCGTGGGGTTATTTTCTGCGGCCCCCCCCCCAGCATTTACCTAGAGTGGCTCCGGCCTGGCACGCACCGGGGGCAGGGCAGGCTCCCTCCCTGGCTGCCTGCCCTTCCCCCGCACAGCTCCGGGAAGTGGCCGGAACCTGCAGGGGGTGCCACAGGGGTCTGTGTGTTCCCCCATTCCCGGCCAATGGGAGCCTCAGGGGATGTACCTGGAGGAGCGGCCAGCACAACACACAGACCCCTGTGCCCTCCCCCCCCCGGCCCGCTTTCCGGAGCGGCACGGGGGCAGGGCAGGCAGACAGGGAGCCTGCCCTGCCCTGCCCCCAGTGCGCGCCGGGCCGGACCCGCCCCCTGAACCTCTCCGGCACCCCAACCCCCTGCCCTAAACCCCCTGCCGCACCCCAACCCCCTGCCCTGAGTCCCCTGCCGCACCCCTCCTGCACCCCAACCCCCTGCCCTGAGCCCCTTGCCGCACCCCTCCTGTACCCCAACCCCCTGCCCTGAGCCCCCTGCCGCACCCCTCCTGCACCCCAACCCCCTGCCCTGAGCCCCCTGCCACACCCCTCCTGCACCCCAACCCCCTGCCCTGAGCCCCTTGCCGCACCCCTCCTGTACCCCAACCCCCTGCCCTAAGCCCCCTGCCACACCCCACATCCCAACTCCCTGCCCTGAGCCCCCTGCCACACCCCTCCTGCACCCCAACCCCCTGATGCACCCCGGTCCCCTCCTGCACCCCAACCCCCTGCCCTGAGCCCCCTGCCACACCCTGCACCCCCTGGGGGCAAGGAGGGGGCAGAGTTGGGGTGGGAATTTCAGGGAAGGGGTTGGAATGGGGCACGGAAGGGGTGGGGCCTCACAGAAGGGGTGGAGTGGGGGCGGAGCCAGGGCAGCGTGGGGTGGGGGTGGTCAGTGGTGCAGCCCTCGGGCATATGTACTAGTCCTCATGTTGCCCTTGTGGTCATTTGAGTTTGAAACCCCTGATCTAGACCATTCCTGACAGGTGTTTGTCTAACCTGCTCTTAAAAATCTCCAATGACTGAGATTCCACAACCTCCCTAGGCAATTTATTCCAGTGCTTAACCACCCTGACAGTTAGGAAGTTTTTCCTAATGTCCAACCTAAACCTCCCTTGCTGCCATTTAAGCCCATTGCTTCTTGTCCTATCCTCAGAGGTTAAGAACAACAATTCTCCCTCCTCCTTTTAACAACCTTTTATGTACTTGAAAACTGTTACCATGTCCCCTCTCAGTCTACTCTTCTCCAGACTAAACAAACCCATTTTTTTTTATCCTAGATATAACATCAGTTCACCTGTTATGCTTCCTTACTTGCACATGCAGGCCAAACTTCCCTTAAATTATTTTCCTTCAATGACTAACCAGTTTATTTGAGCATGAGCTTTCGTGAGCTACAGCTCACTTCATCGGCTATGCATCCGATGAAGTGAGCTGTAGCTCACGAAAGCTCATGCTCAAATAAACTGGTTAGTCTCTAAGGTGCCACAAGTACTCCTTTTCTTTTTACGAATACAGACTTACACGGCTGTTACTCTGAAACCTTTCCTTCAATGGTCATTCATGTCTCTGTTGACAATCAGAAGGAGGAAGTCTCAACAAGTCTGAGGATTTCACAATCCCATTCCCCATATCCCCTTTGCACAACTATTTTTCTGGTTAAAGGAGGACTGAATGGAATGCTTTTCACAACTGGTTTTTAAACTTCCCAGATGATTTTATGTTGTGTGATGTTAGGTACTACACCTAGAACCCTGCTGTTTAGGCAGGCCTGTAAACACCTGGAAGAGCCAGGCAGTACTTGACTGATTTTGGAAATTGTTGGGGGCTGGAACACGGCAGGCCTCCCAACTCTGCAAACGAAGTCACTGGACATAAGTCACAATAGCTACTACTACCTACCAACTATTCCCTTATTTCATATCTAGTAACATGGATCAGCATTCATGTTGCGCTCTCCATCAGTACATGGCCTGGGCCAGAAAAGCTAATGATCCAGCCAGCGGACCAAATTCGGTAATGAATCCTGGTCATGTGCCATGTTGCGCATACGCTAAGAAAAATATATTTTTTTTTAATTAAAGAAAGGAAGGAGGGTGCTAATTAGATGTTTCAAATTCAACGATGTTGATAAAATTAATTAGTCCCATAGATGGAAAGGGAAGGAGGGAGGGAAGGAACAACTGAATGAGCAATAGCAACCAAACCATTTTCTCACTCCTACTTGCAGTCCTGCCAGATCAAGGTTGAAGCACAGTGTCATTGTGTAGTTCAATCAATACTTGTTCGATGGTCAGAAATGTTCAGTCCATAAGGCTGCAAGCCTGGTACCTTTAACCAGCACTAAATTAACATAACACTAAACTAAAAAGAGATTCTCAAATAATATGTAGGTGAATACACAACGAAATGGCAAACCGATCCAACCACTGAAACATGTAGTAATTTTATATTAAGGTTGTTAAAGACTTTTATCATTTTATTAAGCTACTATAAACCAGACGTAGTCGGGGGCAGGGTATCAGAGCTCTACATAGGCTTCCACACCTCCACCCAAAATATGACCACAATTCCATAATTTTTGTCTACAGTATCTATTGGTAGATGGTGAGAGTAAAGGGTTGTAAAAGGTTATTTTCATACTCATACAAAAATGATGAATGGCACTTTCTGCTTAATGGAAGAATTGGCAGAAACTGAAAGTCCAAAGCTAAGGGTCAGAGTCTCTTTGGTCCATCAATTACTGCATCTTCATTTAACCATCCTCAGGTCTAATAATAATTCAACCTGACCTTCGCTATTACAGGCAAAGTTAAATCACTGATTTAAATACCTTTTATGCTAAACAAGAATGGGATGACTACTACTGAAATGCAAGGTTGGCACCCAAGTTCTGGTATTACATTAACGAAGATGCATGTTTAAGGAGTACAGTTTTTCAAAGCATTCTTAAATAGAATCAGGTGTAAATAAATTAATATACTACTAACTGTGCCGTCAATTTCTATGCAATCAAGGTACATAATACAATATGGGCTGACTACCAGATTTCACCAAAATTCTTTCATTTCAATAACCAGTCCTGCAAAAATATATTTCATTTGCCACCTTCCAAGCACAGGCTGCTAGGTCAGGTGGAGAAATTTTTGCCTATTTTAATATGAACACAACTTCATCATATTCACATACTCAAAAGTATCGGGGGGGAAGGGGAGTCTTACTTGAACCTAGCTTCCACTTCTTTGACAGCTTGTTGGTATTGCTCCGTGGTTACTTTGTAGAACTGTGCACTCTGAAAAGAGAGGAGAAAGTGAAAACGTTATGACCTAACGAATATTTATAGTGGTGAAAACATTCCTGGCACTCTACAGAACGTATAAAGAACCCAGGTCCCTGCACTGAACATCTTACAGTATAATCCTGACAAACAAAAGGTGGGATAACTGTTAAAGCATAAGACGAAGCAGAAGCATTACTGGTGAGCAGTTCACTGCAGAGCTAGAATGGAAAGTTTTCTTATCCAGAGAAAATATTCTATATAGAAAAATGTTTCCATCCCGACTTGAGATGACAAGTCAAAATTTCAAAAATGGTCACAAACCAAAAATCCAAAAAAAATTTAGTTCGGGTCAAAATGTCTCATTTCAGTTTTGACTTTACGGTAGTTTAAATTTCTAAACAAAAGCCTCTTTCAAGTTGTAATACTGGAAATTTTTATTTAGAAAATGTTGAAACAAAATGTATTAACAATTTAGCAACTTCCTCAATTTTTTCATGTTAAAAAATTAGTAGAAACTGACTCTTTCCCCCAAAAAGTTTCAGTTTCAACAAATCTGCATTTTCTGATGAAAAAGCTTTTAGTCAAAAAATTCTGAACCAGTGCTAGTTCTTTGTATAGTAGGAAGGCTGCATAAAAAACTGGTTTTAAGGAAGAACTGGAAGGAGGAGGATGACTGGAACATAAATCAGGAGGCTGTTGCCAGCATTGAGGGATTCATAATTTTTACATGATTGGATAATCCATAAATGGAATCCTTATTGTTGTGTGTGTATGTATTTACACTTGTGTACACTCAGACTTTATGTGGAGGCGATATTCATGTCATAAATTGCAGTTATGTTATAAATTAACCACTCATCCTCTGACTGTCCAACTGGCTCTTTGCTCACCAGTTCATTTCTTTCTAACTTATTCTAATAGTCCAAACTTTGAGTAACTTCCAACAGCTGCTATTTTATCTTTTTAAAATCAAGCTGCCTTTGTTAGATAGTTTTTCCCTTTCACCAACAAGTGATATGGGGCAGTTGCTGACCTGTAACTTCAGGTTCTTTGAGATGTTTGGTCCTTAGCTGTATTCCATTGCGGGTTATGCATGCACACCATGTGCCCAGTCTCAGAGAATTTAAAAGTAGGGCCTGTTGGTTGGCACATGAGTCCTAGTTCACCTCTTGCCTGGGATCAAGGGGATAAAGGGCAGAGTGGACCGACTGACTCTCCAGTTTCTTCTCTACCGCAAATCAGATAGGATCTGAAGCAGAGGGGAACAAGGGTGGATAGTGGAATACAGATAGGGACCACACATCTCAAACCTCCCCTTTTTCTTTGAGCGATGGTCCCTATTGTATTCCACTGTGGGTGACTGACATGCAGTACCTATGTAGGATGAGAGAGCAAAGATGTAGATGGTAGAGTTGAGTGGAGGACTGCCATCCCAAAGGAAGCATCAGCAGAGGAGTCCTGCACCAGAGCATAATGTCTCGCAAAGATGTGAAAAGAGATCCACGTGGCTGCTTTACAGATGCCAAGGAGGAGTACCTTCTGAAGTGATGCCACAGTTGTTGCTTGTGCTCTGGTAGAATAAGCTCTTACCCCAGGGGAAGGTTCAATAGCTGATAGAATAGAATGCAGCCAGAGATCCATTTGGAGGCTCTCTGGTTGGAAATGGCATGCCCCCTGATTCTTTCTACTGTAGTGATGAATAGTCTCTGAGATTTCCTGATTGGTTTTGTTCTTTGCAGGTAAAAGGCCAAGTCCTGCCAAACATAAGGGAGTGGAAACTTAATTCCTCTGTGGAAGCGTGCGGTTTTGGGAAGAACACAATAAGTAAATCGACTGGTTAAGGTGAAATTCGGAAACTACTTTAGGAATGAATTTAGGGTACAGATGCAAATAAAACTTTTCCTTTTGGAACACAGTATAAAGGAAGCTCTGCCAACATTGCTCCAAGCTCACCAATCCTTCTAGGTGAGCTGACGGCTACAAGGAAAGTGACCCTCATGGAAAGGAGAGACATGGAGCAAGAGGCTAAAAATTCAATGGAGGGCCTTGTGAGTACTGAGAGAACAATGTTTAAGTCACACTGGAGAGTAGGCTTCTGAAAAGATGGAAAGATTCTGATTAGGTCTTTCCAGAATCTACTGGACAATGGATGTGCAAAGTCCACGTAGGCCTGAGAAGGTGTATATCATGCACTGATTGCCACCAAGTTGACTTGCAAGGAGCTGATGGATGAGTCTGATGTCTTCAAAGAGAGGATATAGTCCAAGAAGAGAGGAGTATGTGCAGTTTCTGGGATAATGCCCCTTTGACATGCCCAAGAAGAGAAGCGCTTCCACTTAGCTAGGTTACATCTTCTAGTAGAGTCCGTTCTACTACTAGAAAGGATGACTTTCATGGCTGTGGAGCATGAACATTCTAAGGACGATGCCCATCCAAATATCAAGCCCAGAGGTGGAGCGTACACAGAGCGGGGTATTTGATCTTGCCATTCCACTGGCTCAGGAAACACTGGGAGGATGGTTGATGGTTGGGAAGACATGTAGGAGGCTGGGAAACCAAAACTGTCTAGGCCAAAAGGGGACGATCAGATCTGTCCTGCTGGATTCTGCATAGAACCTGTGGCAGGAGCACCACAGAAGGGAAGACATAGTTGAACTGGTCCAAGCAAGGAAGAAGCAGAGGGTCACCCTGGGAGCGGTAACCTAGGGCTCCTCTGGAGCAATATATGGTGCAGCTCCTGTTTGCTTGAGAAGCAGTCAGGTCTCTGGTTGGGGTTCCACATAGATTGAAAATATTGCACAGTGCCATGTCATGGAGCTCCCACTCATGTTTGATTGCAAAATATCTGCTGAGGGAGTCTGCAAGCATATTTTGCTTCCTCAGAAGGTAAGCTGTTGATAGGGTGGTTCTATTGTTGATACACCAGTTCCAGAGACTGATTGCTTCTGCACATAGGGAGATGGATCTCACTCCTCCCTGCTTGTTGATATAAAAGACAGTCATAACATTGTCAGACATTATAATGACATGGAGAATGTGGATAAATGGAAGAAAAGACCTGAATGCTTTCCGGACTACTCATAACTCCAGGATCTTAATGTGCATCCTGGACTCTTGAGATGTTCAGGCACCTTATGATGTGTGCCTGTTCACATGGGCTCCCCAAACTAACAGAGATACACCTGTAATAATGGTCCTGTGTGGAAAAGAAGGGAGAAAGGGGACACCCATGCATACCTGCCGAGGAGTTGTCCACCGTTACAGGGAAGACAATACTTTGGCCAGAACTGTTACCGGTTCGTGGAAGGGTGGTCTGGAGAGTATACCAATGCAGCACCATTTGAAGGCAACGAAGGTGGAGTCTTGCGAACGGGGTAACATAGGTACCCAAGGCCAAGACAGCTTTACAATCCTGCAGTCAATGCCGCCGATACATCCTCTAGCTCTATGGCTATTGCCATCGTCCTGTGCAGGGAATCGTGGTTCCTTAGGGAGGTCCAGAATGCCAATAAGGACCTTCCCTTCAATGAATCACACTTCCCTTCAGTCAGAAGATGGATAAATCCCTGCATACCCTGAAGGACTCCAGAGCTACCTTCCACTCACTGGAGATACACAGGCCTGCCCATAAGAGGAAGTTTTAACGCCCATTGTTCAGACCTAAGCATATGGCTAAGTAGTTTTTCCATCAGAGGCCCTATGAACTACCACGCAAGAGACAGAGGGTTCAAAAGTCCCGCTTTCCTTCACCCTCTGCAACAGGCTCTACATCTCAGTCTCTGAATCAACATTATTTTTGACGGGAGCTTGAGAGCCGCGAAAGACTAAGGCTGTCTCTACACTAGTGAGCTTACAGCAGCATAGCTGCACCAATGTAGCTGAGTCGCTGTAAGATATCTAGTGTAGCTGCTCTAAGCCAATGGGAGAGAGCTCGCCCATCAACATAATTAATCCACCCCTAACTGGTGGTGGCAGCTATGTTGGCGGGAGAAGCTCTCCCGCCAACACAGCACTGTCCACACTGGTACTTATGTCAGTATAATTTATGTCACTCATGGGGGTGGTTTATTCCCTTTTGGAATAGCAACCGCAGCTAGAGTCTTTACTAAGATATTCTTGCCAGTAGCAGCTCATGTCTGACATCGTGGTCTCGCTGTCTTTCCCTGCCTCGACAATTGGCTCCTTGTTGGCAAGTTCCACCAGGAAGCCTACTCATCAACTTCTGTGTTGCTACACCTCTCCTCACTGGGAATCAGCATAAGTGCCAAAAATTCTGTTTTCTCTCCCACACAACCTCTGGATTTCATCAGGGCCGTCTTGA
Source organism: Chelonia mydas (assembly GCF_015237465.2). Classification (NCBI taxonomy): domain Eukaryota; kingdom Metazoa; phylum Chordata; order Testudines; family Cheloniidae; genus Chelonia; species Chelonia mydas. The sequence goes on from NC_057849.1 coordinate 339,882,952, forward strand.
AGGACAGATTCCAGACCATGAACAGTATCATAGCTCAGATCACAGATAACCTCGAGTACTGGTCAAGACATGGTGAGTGTGGATGAATGGAAGAAAGGACCCACACACTCTCCAGATTCCTCGTAACTCCTGGACCTTGATGTGCATCTATCAGACCTTGGAAACTAGCTCTGTCCTGCTGCGGAAGACTGTCAGTAAACTCTGCAAACTTGGTGTAGTTCAGGAAATTGAATGTAACCGTTAGTGCCTGGTAACTGGCTAACTTGAACTGGAGGCTGGATGATAAGAAGACCTTTCTCCCCAACAGATCCAGGAATTTGCCCTTTTTATCAGAATGAGTAGACTGAGGTTGTTGCTGTGCAGCACTTTTAGGAGCAGACTGGACTACGAGGGAGTTGGGAGCAGGGTGAGAAAACAAAAATTCTGCTCCTTTGGGTGTTACTTAATGGGCCATCAGCTTGAATGGTCCATTCACAATGTGCTGGCTAGACTGGATGTAAACTACCTTGTGGGTGTCACTCACATTTGAAATACTGGTACATAGTCAATATTCATAACTTCATACACAATGACAGCACATGTAATCCAATGATCAACAGATCAAGGCTTTTAGAATGATACCTTACAAGGCATACTTTGTATAAAACATGTCATAATTACATCACCATGGTAAATATGGGGGTGTCAGTGTGTTGCTTTGGGGTACAAAGTGTCACAATTAGCTCACCCATCTTGTCTCTCCAGAAATGTATTTCCATCTTCCCTAAATTCTGGAATGCCTCTCCCCCTGACTCCACCAATCACCCACTTTCAAAATGCAAGACAGGCAAGATTCAACCCATGGGCAGTAAAAACTTTTCTAGACCCGAAAATGTTGGAGCTTCACAGTGGGATGTACAATATTCTAAGACAATTGACTAACAAGTTGTGACATTTTATGTCGAAATAATGTACTTTTTTGTAATTTTAAAGAGGTTTTTATGGCTTGATCTGAGCTCATCTGAACTCCATGTCAGCACAGTTGGACTTAGGGTAGATCAGCTGAGACACCTGGCTTCATAGTAGGAAGAATAAAAAATGAAGTCAGTCATACAAAACTGTTCAAACTTCCCTAAACTAGTTTTTCTGTAACATGTGGGTCATATACAGAGCACTTGATGTGGTGTGGTATAATGGGTTTGGCACTTGCTAGACCTGATTTAGGGCTTTGACACTCTTGAGTAATGTGGCATCACAAAAATCATGCCATTATGCCAATGAAATCTTTATTCCACACCATACTATTACATATTCTAGTTTTTTACATATACACTTTTAAAACTCGAGTTTAATTGTTTACACAGTGTTACAATTCAAGGTTAATTACTATGGCATCCATAAAACATTTAATCTATTTAGATAGCCACAACACAGTCCATGGAAACTATCATTCTAGATTTTCTTTTTTGGGAAAGACACTACTATTTAATTGGGACAGACTGTAACAAGAACAGTTTACGAAAATGTACTGTAAAGGCCTTAGCCTTGATCTTGAGGGATCATCCTTTTGTGAATGCAAAAGCGGATTTGGTCTTCATGATCAGTTGGTCACAAGAGCTTTCCTGAGCAAGTGTTATCTGTGCCAAATGACGTTAAAAGAAAAAGCCACAAAGCGGGTTACTGTGTTGGAGACTGATCTAAACCACAAACTTATTTCACTTAGTACTAAAAGAGCAACTCTTTCTGGAAAGGTAAAAAGATAAGACATTTCATACTCTGAGCCACTGTGTCTTCTAAAGGTTTTCCTAATAAATTACAAACTAACTTGAGCTCTTCAAAAATCAAAGAAAAGAATACTAAGCTCAGAAGAAGGGTGAAATTAAATTTCAAGTCAAAACATCACCACAAATTATAACAAATTGTGTAACACATACCACAGCCAAAAGCACATAACCGATCACAGAGGGCATGGTGGTCTACTGCACTCCCGTTTCTGTGATCCGGACCTAATAATTCATTTGTATGGGAATTGAGGTTTCATGCACATGACTGGAGGTAGCGTATTTTTTAATAAATCAGTAAGAAAATGAAAACGGAATAGTCTTCACACCAGTGACCTCTTTACATTTAAGCAATCTTGTCTGCCCAATGACAGTCGCAGCCAGGTTTCTTGGATGTAGATAAAATCAATAGGTATGTGATTAGACAGTACACTGACTATAGTGTGAGCATGGACAGGTCACTATTTGAAATGATGAATAGCCCTCTATCAACCTATAGTCCCTTACGATGCTAACATTTACTATAATCTTATTTGGGCTGCAATTTATCTTTCTCGTGCCTGATCAATAAAGATGAACACAACAGTTGTAAGGATCGATTGTAATTTTTTATAATTTTCAAGCATGAAGGTGCATTTTTGACACACAGACAATATTCCAAGTGTACTTGTTCTATTTTTTTAATTGCCGTTTGAGTGATCAAATGAGCTGCTACTAAGAAGACATTTGTCATCTTCGATTGAGTATATCATGTGTTTCTGTGTAATACCTTCCCTTCAGAATTCACTCAGAATTTTATTTCATGTATATAATTGTTTACAATCCAGAGATGAAGTCATTTTACAAAAATCCTCCCCACTTCTTAGAATAATTTCACCAGTAGCTAGTGCTGAGAATACTGACTAGAAATGATACTTTCTATAACATGCTGTCAATTAGAAATTACAGTACTGCATTGTCTACTAATGGACTAGCAGAGTAACGGTTGAATTAATAATAGCTTTTATTTCCTCTACTGTTCATGTGGAATAGCCCCTCAATACACCGATAAATACACATCAATGTTGCACGTCTACTGTACATGCACACACACACATGCTATACGATAATTATTTATTACATACCAGAAAAAACATGTTAAAAGAACAAGTCAAGCACTCAAAAGTTAGGAAATACCAGAATTAAGGTGTCAAGGTTCTTTCCCCACTCTGAACTCTAGGGTAGAGATGTGGGGACCTGCATGAAAGACCCCCTAAGCTTATTCTTACCAGCTTAGGTTAAAAACTTCCCCAAGGTACAAACTTGCCCTTGAACAGGATGCTGCCACCACCAAGTGTTTTAAACAAAGAACAGGGAAAGAGACCACTTGGAGACATCTTCTCCCAAAACATTCCCCCCCAAGCCCTACACCTCCTTTCCTGGGGAAGGCTTGATAATAATCCTCACCAATTGGTACAGGTGAACAGAGACCCAAACCCTTGGATCTTAAGAACAATGAAAAATCAATCAGGTTCTTAAAAGAAGAATTTTAATTAAAGAAAAGGTAAAAGAATCACCTCTGTAAAATCAGGATGGCAAATACCTTACAGGTTAATCAGATTCAAAACATAGAGAATCCCTCTAGGCAAAACCTTAAGTTACAAAAAAACATCAACACAGGAAAATACATTCCCTTCAGCATAGCTTTTTTTACAAGCCATTAAACAAAAGAAAATCTAACGCATTTTCTAGCTAGATTACTTACTAACTTTACAGGAGTTGTAAGGCTTACATTCCTAATCTGTTCCCGGCAAAAGCATCACACAGACAGACCAAACCCTTTGTTCCCCCCTGCTCCAGATTTGAAAGAATCTTGTCCTCTCATAGGCCATTTTGGGTCAGGTGCCAGCGGGGGGTTACCTTAGCTTCTTAATCCTTTACAGGTGAAAGGATTTTGCCTCTGGCCAGGAGGGATTTTATAGCACTGTATACAGAAAGGTGGTTACCCTTCCCTTTATATTTATGACATAAGGTTACCTGTGCAACCTTAATTCTTCCCCGTTGTGCATATGCATTATGATATAGTCTTTAATTACATGATCACATACTTTCTCCATACAACCCCTGCTTCAATCAGTGCACGCCTGTACTCACTGAATGGGTAGCTAGTCAATATTTCTTTTTATCCTCATTGCTCAATATGTGGCCCCAGGCATTACTGAGTGCACACCATCCAAACTCTGCACTGAATGCAGAATAATTAATTGCCTCATGGATTTTTCTACGATGCCCTCACCATAGTATCTTAAATGTGAAGTTAAACTGGGAGGTGGTATTATTATACTCATTTTACACATTGTGAACTGGTGCAACCACTACTGAAATGCTGTGACCAGTCCTGGTGCCCACAATTAAAGAAGGATGTTGATAAATTGGAAAGGGTTCAGAAAAGAGCCACGAGACTGATTAAAGGATGAGAAAACACTCCTTATAGTGATTGATTCAAAGAGCTCACTCTATTTAGCGTAATAAATAGAAGGTTAAGAGGTGACTTGATTACAGTCTTAAGTATTTACCTGGGGAACAAATACTTAGTAACGGACTCTCCAATTTAGCAGAGAAAGGCATAATACAAGCCAATGGCTAGAAGTTGAAGCTAGACAAGTTCAGACTGGAAAAAGGGCAAAATTTTTAACAGTGAGGGTAACTAACCATTGGAACAATTTACCAAAGGTCACGGTGGATTCCCCATAACTGACAATTTTAAAATCAAGATTGATGTTTTTCTAAAAGATATTGTCTATGAATTACTTTGGGGGAAGGTCTATGTTACACAGGAAGTCAGACTGATAATCACAATGGGCCCTTGTGAAACTATGATTTAAAGGACTTCACAATACCTTTTTCTATTGCAGTTTGAAGAGCAAATGAGCAAAGGTAGTAAACTGTTTTATCAACTACCTTGGTAAATAAATGAAACAATGATTTTCTGTTTAATTTTGGCACCTAAAAATGTTTCCCTGAATCAGAGAGGTGAATTGTGGCAGATAGTATAATGTTAGATAAAGGGGAGGCTACAGAAACAAGTATGCTGTGTGAGAGGAACGGGGATGGCTACCAAAACTAATATACTGCATGAGAAGAATGGAGGTAACTGAGGAATTGACTAAAGTATTACTGTATTCAACTGAGGCTGGCCCCAGCAGGTGTGAAGACATTAGGCACACAATGAAATCACCACAGCTTCATCATGCACATTAAAGGCAGACCTCACCACTGTGAGTCAACCAGGCGAATTCCCTGTGTATTGCAGTAGTGCTTTGATGTGGCTCTGTCCACAGCACTGCAGAGGGGTATGACCCTGGGGAAGGGCTAGCGCAAACATTTTTGAAAGAGATACATTAACCCAAATACCTGCTTAACAAATATGCAGGAGGTAATAGCCCACACTGTGAGCTCCAGTTGCAGAGCAAAAATAACAAGGATTCCTTGTGGCACCTTAGAGACTAACAAATTTATTTGGGCATAAGCTTTCCTGAGTTAGAACCCACTTCACCAGATGCATGGAGTGAAAATACAGGAGCAGGTATAAATACATGAAAGGATGGGGGTTGCTTTACCAAGTGTGAGGTCAGTCTAACGAGATAAATCAATATCCACTGGAACTTCATGGCCATGGGGAGGATATACCTTGATTTTAGAAAGACTTTTGACACACTTCCAGAGGATATTCTCGTACACAAGCTAGGGAACTGTAGGCTAGATGAAATGACTATAAAGTGGATGCACAAGTAGTTGAAAAACCATACTCAAAGAGCAGACATCAGTGGGTAACAATCAAACTGGAAGGACTTATCTAGTGGAGTCCTGCAGGCGTCTGTCCTTGGTCTGGTTCCAGTGAGGCTAATTAATCACTGGAACAATTTGCAAAGGGTTGGATTCTCCATCAAGCTTGGATAATTTTTATTTACAGGATATGCTCTATTTCCAAGACATTCTTTTGGCCTGTGTTATACAGGAGGTCAAACAAAACAATCACAATTGTACCTTCTGGAGTTGGAATCTATGCAACACAGTGAACCAACAGAAGTTAGGATGTAACCAAGTCCAGATGACTGTGTAGTGGTGTTGGGAATGCATTTCATTTAGTACTCCTTTTTGTACCCTTTGTTATACGTTTCTTTGAAAAGGTGTACTAAAATTAATTGGATCTTATGGAAGTAGTGCATTTTCAAGAGGAAACCAATGGGGAATGTTGATTTTGGTTGTGGAGGGGGTCCTGGATAGAAGGGGACTTAATCTACTATGTAAAATTAGGAACATTTTAAACTAAAATATTCAGGATGGAACAGAGACAAATAATAACTAACAATAATGGGATAAACTGAATAAAGGAAAATGTAATCTGAATACTAGGAAACACATTTTAATTCTGTCAGACTCTGGAATAATCTTCCTCCAACAGAAGCAGTGGAAGCCACATGTTATGCAGAAATAGGGGAAGAATTCTCTTTGCTGGTAGCAATGATTTTCAAGTTTTGTATTAGAAAACAAGTTCCTACAGAAGCTTACAAGTTCAGTTGTTTCATCTCAAAGCACAAGTGTATTTTTTACCTATCCTGAAAATCTTCAGAAGGTTTTCAGCAAGTTTGAAGCTCTAAAAGTTATTCTGTCATCCAAGCTGACAAAGGTTATCAACAGAATCAAGAGAATGTGAGAACCCTTGTTAAATTTCACTAAAGGAGCAGTACCAACATAACCTATTTCATACCAGAACTCCTTTTTGCTGTTGAAGTTTTTATTTATGTGCTTTTAACTTTTAAAACCTGAACAAATTCAGTAGGAAGGTATATTCCACATAATCTATTTAAAGATTTTTACTTAATAGTTATGTTGTTTTTAGTTTATTTGACAAAGAAAGGGATATGGTCCTTTTATACAAGACTAAAATCTGACTTTTATTACAAGTTAGTGGCATGAAAGATAAAAACAAATTGCTTAATTTTCTGAGGGGCTAAGCACCTGCAGCGCCCACTGAAGGATACAGGAACTCTGAATGCTTGGCACTTTTGAAAATCAGGCCAGAAATTTAAAATTAAAAGCTCCTCCCACCCGAAAGGCTTAAAGCAATCATGATCAGAAACAAATTCACTCAACAATAGCTACAACTACAATGACCCTCCACAATTCCTTCCATAACCCACAATTCCTTCCATAATAACTTTCTGAAGGTTATTTCCATCTCTATGCCTAATGTAACCAAAACACACGTTTGCATCCATTGAATTCCGACACATCAGGGTCTGCTTCTCTCCAATAATATTTCTAACATAGGCCTGGACTGCCTAAATAGCTGGGTTGTGCAGTGAAGGATTCCTCCAGGGCTAGAGAGTAAGGAATCTCTCTTGTGGCAGTCACTTCACAGCAATGGAACTGATGAGAACACTAATCCAGCCTCGGGGCTGGTGTCCACACTGCTTGCTCGCCACTATATGGGGCTAGGAATAGAGGTTGGAAAGTCTGTGGGTGCTTCTGCCCCCAAATCTCTGTAGCATAGTGATGCACAGGGAACTCACATGTGGCTAGGTTTCTTGGAACACACAGGATGCATATCTCCTGTGTGGGCTCCCTAATTCCCTCCCACTGTGCAAAATGGTTCTGCTGCAAGAGGGTCCTTGCCCTGGGAAAGAGGCTAGGATTCATCTGTAAGAGATGTTAATTGTCTCCATTTATCTCAAAGGGATTGATCTTTGAAACTTCTGAAGATGCAACAAGTAAGCGTAACAAACAAAACGAAGGGATGGGGGAAAGAATACGAACCTAAATAGATAACATTACCTATTATAAAGCCTAACGATGAGCACAACTTCATGTTCCAAATCATGTTAAAATAGTTGTTAGTTTTTTAATCTACGCCTGTCTCTTAATTGATTTTAACTGTGTCATTGGAAAACCAGATGTACAAATTATACTACAAGCAAATTTGTATGTTATTTAATATATTATATTTATTCTGCCTTGAATACTATTGAAGTGTTGCATGAAGGAAGTTATCAGTTTGCAAGTCCATAAGATCAGTGCCCTTGTCAAAGTGCTTTATACTAGATTCCAGTCATTTATGATCTCCCTCATTGGGTCTGATTGCATATATTTTTTCCATCCTATAGATGAAGACTGTCAAAGAGCAGATCTGATTTCCAACACCAAATGTTCAGTATAGTGATACATCTCCTAAGTTTGTGAAAGAGAGCATATCAGATCAGCAAGTGAAGCAAAGCAGAGAATTCAGATATGACCTTTTCATCTGAGCTTCCAAGCTCAACTTTTAGGCACACTTGGCTAACATAACTATTAATATCTCTAAAGCCTCTCCCAAGATACGCTTCACTTCACTTTTCTTTCTTACTAGAACACTGATCTCTAATTGGTTAACACTCAGAGCTGCCAAAGAAAATGAAAACCTTTACTAAAAGGACAAAACTATTCAACATTCTTATTGCTATTCACCCTACCATCGAATCTGCATGTAATTGTAGCATATTCTCTAATACAAATGTTCTCAGTCTTACAGACATACGCTCAGATGCACAACTATATTTAAACATCCTATTGATGACAGTATGCCTAATCAAAACCAATCCTGTTTACAACTTTTCTTCCAAGTCTCACCATGTTTTCAATATTACATGTTACAAATTACATTCTCACTAAGGAACCATATTGTTATTTCTCAGTAATCTAAAGGGCCCTGTCATCGCACACGACTTCAGAACACTGAGGAACCTTAACTGGCAAGTGAGAAGTCGGCACCATTCTCACATCTGTATTGCTCACAATCTAATGCCAACTGTATGTATGCAGTAACTATAATGGCATTTACAAATGGATGTCTGTATTTAAATTATGTACCAGCTTTCATCCTAAAGGATCCCAGTGCATTTTATAAACTTACACTCAAACTGAATATAAAGGAATTATTTATTTTACCACTGAAAGAAAACCACCTCTGGAGTAAAACGTGTTAGCTGATTAATATCCAGCAACACTTCCAAATGGTTTAGGTCAAATAGTAAATAACTCACTAGAGTGGAAATTCAGTGAAGCAGAATATCATTATCAAAGTAAGGATTTGGCCAGGACTCTGGTGGTTCACACACCAAATCTGCCCTGTGATTTTTAATGACCATCATTGGTCAGAACTTCTGTTTCATATCCTATCTACAAAAGAGCAGTACAGAGTTCCCGAGGACTACGCTGAGGTAGTGATTCAATATTTATTCAGCAGAAGAGTGCTACCTCCTGAATCACCAATGCTGCACTTCTGCAATACTTAGATGCTCCTTGAAGATCTCAAGATACCCACGTGCACAAGCTTCTCTCAGCTTATGATACCTGACAGGATCACAGAACAGTCTTACTATAGCTATTTCTAAAAGCACTTATTGCCTCATGGTATTTAAGGCAGTGAAATTACATCACTTAGGATGGAATAATTTCCTGAACTGTTAAGAGTAAAGAAACATTGACAAGATGGGACAGGAGTCCTATGTACAGAGAAATACACTATTCCTGGTATTTAAGTTTAGACCCCATGCACACACACTAGGAAGAGGACCCTCTAATTAAAACCATAAGATATTTATTAATTTTAATATATCTTGAGCACCTGTGCAAACTACATCTGCTAAATGTCATTAAATGTACAGCAGGACAAATTTTTTCACCTGAATAGTAAATTTGCTAAAAAAAATATGTAGTTCTGGGGCAACTGAGATTATTGGCAAATTCCGATCAAATCTGGCAAGCAGATTCAGCTGAATAAGAAAAATGCGGGATTTTTTTTTTAATGTCCAGTTTTGCATCAAATCTTCTTTTCAACTGAAGCATCATTTTGAAATGTCATTTCAAAATATCATTTCAAAACTGTTTTGTTTCAAAATGTCATTTAGAAATGATATTCAAAATGTTTTGTTCTGTCCAAAAGACATTTTTCAGTCACACCTTAGTGAGGGGGGGAAAAAATAAATGAAAAAATCAGTTTTGGTACAAAATTAACTGAATTTTTTTCTCCCCCGATTTTTCAATTCAGCCCTCAAACTGAAAATATTTCTTGCTCAGCTCTAATTAAATGCAGTATTCTTTGCAACCAAGTTTTCTATACATTTGTGGCAGTTTTTGGTATCTGCCCTCCATCCAGTTTCCTTTGGGAGTACCAACAGCAAGAAGAACTCAACATTTCTTTTTGTCAGTTTCTATGCCTTCCTGTTAATGCTCACCACCTCAAAGAGCCCATACTTTCTTCTTCGAAGACTCCTTGTGATATTGAAAACAATTAACCACTTAAAGTTCTTCCTTTCATTCTCCATCTTACTTCTCTCCTCTTTTCCTTTTACAAAAAAATTCCTTGTCATATTTATGTCAACTCACAATTCTTTGGTTTTCACTGTATTTCCTGATTATTCTCCTTCCAACATTGTTTTCTCCTTCAAGCCTTTACTGTTACAATATCTTGCCAAACAGCCTTCTTGTTTATTCAACTATTGGCTGTAGGTGTTTCCTAACACTCTATCGTCTTCTGTATACACTTCTCCCAACCATAGTTTTAGCCTTACCACTCTAAATTCTTTTTTCCCAGACAAACTAATCATTGCTACCCCTACAGATCAGAGAGAGCATTCTATCTGTGCAGAATCTATATTCTCCAGAGATCCACAATGTACTACTTACCAGTCTGCACAGATTTTTAGCCACCTCTTTAGTTTGCAATCTGCTGCTATTTACAGAGTCCCAAGCATAGTACCAGTGCATTTCTGTGAAAACTAAAACACCTTCAAACATCCTTTTCTTAAGGCTGCTTCATAGTTTTTCAGGCCTGGTTCACAGGACCCAAGAATCTGCTTCTATGCTGCTCATTCCAGCATGAACCAGGTCTACTGATCCCTCAGTTCTTGCTTGGGAGTTGTCCACCAGGATTGGTCTCCTACTGTGGCACCAAGGAGGAGATATGAACTAACCACATTTTAGATTGTAATCTATTTGGGACAGGGACTGTCATTATTATATGTTTGTACTATACCGTAATGTAATAACCTACAACAATGGGGCCTATCTAGTTATGGTCTGTAGGTGCATCCACAATATAAATGTTGAACAGTAATTCTGGGGAGAACTATACACAGTAGAATATACTTTTCCTAAATATCAAGTTTCCTGCCACAACAACCCTACTTAATTCTCCTTCCCCCATTATGAGTAATGGATCTGCCCATCCATATTACTATACCATGCTCATTACCATAGTATATGGATGGATCTATACATGGACTTTTAAATTTTGATTCTTGCACTTCACTGCATGTACCCAGCTGGCTTTACCCTATACTCGTAAGTATTTAGAATGTGCTTCACACTTTCAGTGCTTTCTCCCCCTTGTTTTACTGCACAGTAACACTGGCCTCATCTGTATTAAACACCTGAAATTCTCATGCCCTAGACATGGTCACTTGTCTTTCAAATCTACAGTGGTAAAACACTAATTTCACAGTTATGAGATTTAGCAAATGTCTTTCAAGATGTAATTCACTGTAAAATTACTTCAAGTTACAATAATTATTTGCAACACTGCCTACTGCCATATTTATTTTTAAATTCTCCTGGGTGCTGTGTAAAGTGACAAGTCTAGTTCTCAGAATCAGCACTTTTGATCTTACAGTGCTCAGTGAGCTGACTCCATGCTCTGTCCTGTGGATGAATTCACTAAGAAAGTATCACATTTGTGGTATTTGCAAATTGCAGCTTTCCACTTTATTCTACCATCCACCTCATACTATTCCTAAAGCCTGCACCAAAAGAGAAGCAAAATAATATCAGTCAGTAAACTGTTATTCTATTTACCATTAGCAAAATGGCAGTTTAAAATTTTACAAAGGTTGCGGCAAACACACATATATTGTTTAAGACTGACATCTTTAACATAAAAGTACACTTCTTGTAAGGGTCCATTAAGGAGTCCTTCAATTTTATATATCAACACCTACAATTTCCTCTCGATTCATGGTAACAGCTCAGTGAAAAAAATGCATAAACCTAATTCAAGTTCCCAATAAAGGAAGGAAAGAAGAGAAATTTCCTCAACTTCCGTTTTTCCCAGAAAGGTCTTCCTAGTTTCTTTTCTCTTTCCAAACAAAGGCTCCACTAATTAGGTGGGTGGCCCTTCATTCTTTCGTGTGCGGCCACCCTGAATGGAGCTCGTGGACCACAGTTTGAGAACCACTGCTCTAAATGACTCATGTAGAGTTTTACGTTAGTTATTGCCAAATGCTACCACATTAGACTTTTTAGATTGTAAGCTATTTGGGGCAATGAATGTCTGTTTTATGTTTTGAACAGTGTTGTGTACAGTTAGTACTAAACAAGTCAACAGCAAACAACAAAAACTTGGATGTGAGTAGAATATCTGGTTTAGTAGGTGATGTTAGGTACTAAAAATGCTGCAACACCAAGGAAAGAGAGCGTGTGTAATGGGCAGAATATCTGCCTTATGTCTGATTTCTCTTGTTTGTGTCTATTTCTTAATGTCTTCAACATGAGTGTGTAATGGTGCATATAAATAAATGAGCTCATGTATATACGATCTACAGTAATGTATGGGGTTAAACTCTCAGATATGGGGGGAAAATAAAGATTTCAAACATGTCAGCAGAGTATCTACTCATTTCAAAGGCATGATTATCTTCCCATATTTCAAAGGAAAAGCCTTTTGAAAGATCTGGCACAGAAATATGCATGTGAACAGAAGCATATTGTAAAATTTAAGCTTTCAGGTATAATGGTTCTCAGTTACAAGGCATGAGATGCTAGAATACTTGATTCTCTGTGGTACATTCAACAAAGCAGAGTACACCACCAGCCTGGCATTATCACCTCTGTCCAGCCTCCAATCTGATGGTTAATGAAAACTTTTGTTTGATTGTGGCGTACAGCCCTTCCAAAACTGTACCAAGCTCCGCTCAACTTCTGGGTTGGACCTTATTCATACTGCACAGATAAACGGATTTAGAAGCCAAAAAACTCTGAAATGGTTAGGTCCAATATAAAAAGTAAAGCCAGTTGCCAATCTCTTCTTTTTTGTAAGGAGTGGGGGATCCAGGAATTTAACCAAATACAGGGCTGATGTGTATCAAAGGGGCTCTGATCTTGTCAAGGCAGCATCTGACCAGCAACTATGGGGCTTTTCCACCTAGCCCTTTATTTCCTGTTACCTCCTGCACCTCTATAACATTCCTCTTTTGCTGTTAAAACCAATTAGTAGCTCTGCACTGGTCAGCAGGGATTGCTCATAAGTAATGCAGCAGTCCTACTGAACCCTCCTCAGAGGCAACCCTACTGAAGCCAGCAGTTAGCCTCTGTGCAGAATCTAAACATGCACTTCACAATGAACATCATATGACATATGGTACCTCTTTTCCCACTGCCTCCTTTGTCAGCTGTAGTATGTCTAATGTAGGACCAAATCCTGAGGTCTTGGTCTTGATTCATTCCTTACTCTGGCAAAACACTCACTGAAGAGATGATGCAGTCATTAGATTGTTAACTCTTCAGGGCAGGGACCCGTTATAGACTGTAAAAATTACACCTAAAAATATGGGGAAGACCTATACGCCTAAAACAAGAATAAAAATTGATGCTCCACGCTGTGTAATCATCCAGGGAGTGAACTGCATCCCTTTATGAAAAATTGCTTTAATGAACAGCACAAAAGAAATGTAAGTGCAGTTCTTATAATCCGGAACTCATAATGTGAATTAAATTCTTGAGCTATGCTTTCCCCATACACACATTCACACAAATGGTGATCCACCAAAAACTCGTGTGCCTGAATCAGAGCTTATTGCTCAGTGAACCTCAAACAGCATTACAAAATCCATCAGCTGCCACATGTAAATGACCCTTTCCCAGGGCTCAGCTTCAGCAGTCCTCCTTTGCTGGAGAGAGCCCTCTATTCAATTGAAGGCCAAGTTATTAAGAAATTGTTTGTCGTCGTAGATTGGATTGATCGTTTGTTTCCTGAATTCCTTTTCCTATCATTTACTCATTATACGCCTCCTCCTGATGGGAGAGGACATTTATTTGCTTCTGCATTTATTGTGCTGGCAAACATAAACATTCTGCAGCATTTCCTGGGGGTTCTCTCATTTATCTATTGGATAAGAGACTGAAGTTTTCTAAGGCCAGAAAAATTAAAATATCACTCAGGCTGACAGCAATGAAAATGAGGGTCTGTTTGTATAGGAAGGCTGTTTCTGAGCTTTAGGTTTACAAGGCTATTTACTAAAGAGGGTTGCAACATTTCATATAGCTACCACTTCTCGTATAATAAAAAAAATTCCTGGCTGTTTCCTAGCTGGCTACGCAGATACTCTGAACAGAAGTGCTGAAATATGCCATGTTCTAATGCATATCAGAAAATGGTATTGGTACCTGTTTAAAATGGAAAATACACTTAAAATTATGTAATTTTCTGTTTTAAGGTAAATGCCTACCATCCATTGCACGATGGAGCAGCGTGTTCCCGTGATTAGGAACAGGAACTGGGTGTCACGAGTTCTCGGCTGTGTTTCATAATGTCACTGACTCTGTGACCTCAGTCAAGTCATTTAATTTTTTGGTGGCTCAGATTCCCCACTTAGCAAATAAAGTTTATATTTGCCAGCCTCTCAGGAGTCAGATGGGCTGTATGTAAATCACTTGGAGACTTTATGATGAAAGGAGTTACTGAATTATACCTTTATATAATCAGTAAAGCATTTTAAAAAGTCTCCTAAAATTTCAGTATGTTGCCTGTAATGTGATGCACTTGAAAGAGTAAGGTAGGATTTTCCTCAGTTGTTACTTTCCAAAGGTAAATTCAAGCAAGTTACCCAATTTCACATATTTTTAAGTAAAATATTTAATGGCATAGATTTCATATAATCATTTTTATTGTTTATATTACTGTTTGTGCCTAGAGGATCAGCACCCAGTTGAACTAGGCACTGTACAAACACACAGGAAGACACAATTCCTTAGATTTTACAATCTAATTTAAAACCGAATTAAACACTTGGAAGTAAGAAGCAAACAAAGAGATTGGGAGAGAGACAGACAAGGATAACAGAGAAAGGAGGGTGTAGTTACAGATTAGCTACATACATATATAAAAAACTTCTCATGTCCCATATAACACAGGAACCTGTTTGTTAACGTTAATAGCATGTTTACTTGTTTTGGTCAGTACAACCTCTTAAAAATTCCCTAATTACATATTTTAGTTTAGCTCTAGAAAAAGGAGGGGACATCAATCCTACAGGATGGAATTACTTACTCTCTCACACCTTTCAGAATCAGATTCTACTTGCCAGTAAATTCCAGTTTTAAAGCAAGCAAGGGGCAAAGCTGGCAGGACTAGTTCCTATTCTTCCTGACTTTGCAGGTGGGAATCAGAAGAAAAATGGGTGGAATCCAGAGGAACTGTCCACTATAAGCTTCTTCACAGCAAGAATTGTTCCCATATCCTCAGTCCAACCCCAAGTTTTCCCAGTAGTTTCATTTAATCTACATATTCATTCCTAGTAATAATTTGCACTGATGTACATCAGAGGATCACAAAGTGCTTTACAAGTATCAAGAGTCAGGTTATTCTTATGAGGTAGATTCTTATGAGGTAGAAAAATCCTGACTCATGGCGACTGACTATTACTGGAGAACCAATAAGTTTCTATCATTAAACCTCCTAAGAGGTTAATAACACTGAGGTCCAGAACAACATTAACCATATTGCATATATCCATGCTTCTCAAACCACAATCTGTGGAGTCTTCCCTGGAGGTTTGCAGAAGGAAACATTAAAATCAAGCAGGGAGGGACTAGAGCGCTGGGAGTACAGATGGATTCATGAGGGATCTCTTTTTTACAAAGTTGTCTGTAGAGCGAAGTAGTCATAGAACCTCAGGACAATATATAAATAGCTGCTTTCTGATTGGCTGCAATGAGCCCAATGAAAGTTAATATTCCCCTCCTTCTTGGGTCAGTAAATCTTGCATTCACTTACAAAGTCAACAAGGGCCTGATTTTCAGAGGTTCTAAGCACCCAGGACTCCAATAGAAGTCAATGCTTAGCACCTCTGAAATCTACACTCAAGTCTCCTTATTGGAAGTTTGTAGTTACAAATGAGTAAACTACAGTTGCTTGTCCAAAATCGTACTGCAATTCAGTAGCAGAGCCAAACCTGTTAGTCCTGACTCCTACTCCTTTGATCTAATCAGATAAAATAAATTCCTTCATGATTGTGATAACAGTGTTTCAGTCCTCTCCCTTCTAGATGTCTTATTTACTAGATTCACCGTAATTGGACAAAAATCACTATCTTTGAAACAATCCCTCCAAAAACTTACTTTTAAAAGTTCATTCAGATTGGCTTGGATAGAAACCATGACACATCCACTGAACACGGGCTGCAGGACTATAAAGAAAGTGTAATGATAAAGGGAAATGTAAATGGCACTAACTCACACTACACTCAAGTAGGAGATGTTGAACATCAATGAGGGCTCAGAAACAATACAAATTCACCAAGTGAGATCAGAATTAGAACAAGAAATAAAATTGTCATTCTACCTGGAAAAAGTCAAGCCAAGATGTCTGGGAGGAAATAATTTAACACGCAAAAGTTTAACAGGAAGAAGGCACTTTGAAACAGCAAGTGAGTGTCTAAAGATTGGAAGGAGACTTAAGGATGAATTCCAGATAGCATGTTAGGTATGAACTTCAATATATTATGGCAGAAAAAGAGTGAAAGCTTTGGATTGCATTTGAAGAGGAATCACATCACAGTATAGGGATGTGGTAATCATCTATACAGCACGGGGAAATTGGATGCATTCAGTTCAGGACACTAACACAAGACAAAGATATAAAGGAAGAGGGATTAAGAAAAATTCTGTAAAAGTGATAAAAGCGGTAGACGAATAGATTTATGGAGGAAGATTAAAAGAACAACCTCTAAGAGCACCAATACTTTTCCTTATATATTTCCAGATGGTTCACACAGTATCCAAACATCAGGTATTAGTATGTTTAAGACAAATGAAGCACTGAAATGTGGTATAAGTTATTGCTACTTAACACACAGTATTCTGCTATTACTGATTTTTATACAAATTAAAGAAAACATAAAGCACAAGACGGATAGTTCCATATTTTGCTTTGCATTTGAAGTGTAGATATAATAATTTTCACAGCCAAAAAAAAAAAAAATCAATTTCTTTTGCATATCTTGGGAATCTGGAAAAATGGATCGTGCAAACAGCCTCTATAAAACATGGCTATTCCTGGTGCTACTATATCTTTTCATAGAAACACAGTTTATGATAAAGAAAAATGACCTGAAACATTATTGTATTTTTGTCTCATGTAGTTTATATGTAGAAAAGGAAAAAATTCTCTATTGAAAGAAATGTTTCTCTACACACTAATGTCTATTATTCAGTGTAGTGCATCTGCTTTTTTTTTTTTTTTTTTTTTTTTTTGTTATTAAGTGACATTTCAGGACTGCTATTGATTTGATGCAAGAAAATGAAAGATGGGAACAAAAAGTATTTTTTTAAACAAGAAAAATGTCATGGAATATAAAGGCAAGGCTGACTTGTGATGGTTGTTGGAAAATACACAATTTTTTTTAAAGTTAATTTAGTGGAAGGCCGTAATAGATGAGTGGAAAAAAAAATCAGTTTAAAAAACAATTGTTTAGAACTATAATGAGGCTCAGCCAGATATGGAGCTAGTGCACTAAAGCAATATTATAGTCAAAAGGCTACAGTTCAGTCTCTGCCTTTTGTCAATCAGGTTGAGGTTAGAGATTTTTTTAACTGATAGCAAGATTCCTGATCTTAATATGCCAGGCAAAGAGCTCTCTCAACAACAGGGTAATCCCAAAAATATAATGTAATCTAAAGAGAAGAATTTTCGACGGCATTTGTGACATGATACTGGATCTCAAGTTGAGTTGACAGCTTTATTATGTGAAATTGGCAACATTACATTCTGGTCAGTACTAAATAGGGTATTGCTATGAACAGTATAGAAACACAAAGCATTGCAAAATTATGATGAACTCCCAGTTTTATCTTTCTGGTGCTGAGTCTGAGTTAAAGCATAGAAAAAACGGTTACTCACTTTCGCGTAACTGTTATTCTTAGAGATGTGTTGTTCATGTCCAATCAGGTGTGTGCTCGCAAACGAGCACAGTAACCAGAAGATTTTTCCCCTAGCAGCAACCGTAGGGTCGGCCTGGGCGCCCCCTGGAGTTGCACCTTCATGGCACCCAATATAGAGCCCTGCTAACCCTACACTGCCTCAGTTCCTTCTTGCCGGCTACTCCAACAGAGGGGTAGCAGGGTGGGTATTGGAATGGACATGAACAACACATCTCAAAGAACAACAGTTATGAGAAGGTGAGTAACCGTTTTTTCTTCTTCGAGTGCTTGCTCATGTCAATTCCAATCAGGTGATTCACAAGCCCAAGAACAGGAGGCAGGGTCGGAGTCATCCACTGACTGGAGCACTGCTCGTCTGAAGGTCGCATCGTCTCTGGCCTGCTGAGAAATCAAGGAACGCTGTTGACAAAGTCTGCGCCCTGGTGGGGTGCGCAGTAAACAGGGGTGCGGGAACCCCCGCCAGGTTGTAGCATTCCCGGATGCAGGATGAGATCCATGACTAAATGCATTGTGACGACAGGCATAGGCCTTTCATTCTGTCTGCCACTGCCACAAAGAGCTGGGTCGATTTTCTGAACGGCTTCGTTCTCTCAATTGTAAAAGGCTAGTGCCCTGTGGACATCTAGTGAACGGAGTCTCTGCTCCTTGCCGCTAGGATGTGGCTTAGGGTAGAACACCAGGAGAAAGATGTCCTGGTTAATGTGAAACGGTGACACAACCTTCGGGAGGAAAGCAGGAGGCAGCCTGAGCTGCAACTTTTGCTTATAAAACATGGCGTAAGGGGGTTCTAAGGTTAGGGCCCTGAGTTCAGACACCCTCCCAGCCGAGGTTATCGCCACCAGGAACGCCACCTTGAAAGAAAGGTAGAGCAGGGAGCATGACGCCACAGACTCAAAAGGTGGTCCCATGAGTTAGTAAGGACCAGGTTGAGGTCCCAGATCAGGACAGGCTGACAGATGTTAGGGTATAGCCTATTGAGCCCTTTTAAGAACTGGCTGACCATTGGGTTAGTAAACAGAGAGCGGCCCTCCTCGCCCAGGTGAAAGGCCGAGATGACGGCTAAGTGCACCCTTACTGAAGATAACAAAAGCCCCTGCTGCTTCAGATGGAGGAGGCAGTCCAGAATAAGTAGCACTGATGCTAGTGTTGGGGACGAATGGTGTTGTGCCGACCAGACTGAAAATTTCTTCCACTTAACAACGTATGTGGCTCTCAAAGGGTTTTCTGCTGCCAAGGAGGACCTGTCTAATGTGGTCTGAACAGGAAATCTCCATCGGGTTCAACCATTGAGCTTCCATGCTGTGAGGTGAAGCGACTCGAGGTTCGGGTGTTGAAGACAACCGTGATCTTGTGTCAGAAGGTCTGGGAAGAGCAGCAGGGTGATTGGGGCTTCCACGGACATGTCTAGGAGAGATGTGTACTAGTGCTGATGTGGCCAGGCTGTTGCTATCAATATGACCTGAGCTCGTTCCCTCCGGATCTTGAGGAGTACCTTGTGAATGAGCGGTATGGGTGGAAAGGCGTATAGGAGACCTTGCACCTGTGCTCCTCATGAACCTCCTCCACTGCTCCTAAAGATAGGAGCGACTGCACCTCCTGGATAAGGAGCTGCTTGTGAGAAGGGTCCCTGAAGAGGGACGGGGAAGGGGGGGGTGGAAGAGTGGGAGGGCACAGAATTGGATGGAGTATCCCCTCTCTACCGTGCAGAGGAGCCATCGGTCCGAGGTAATACAGGACCATGCATGGTAGAAAGGGAATAGTTGGGACAAGAAGGTAAGGCGGGATGGATCCAGTCTTTGGTGTGGTATACCATCCTCAACCATGCCTTCAAAAGGCCAGTTTGTGTCCTGAAGACAGCTTGGGTTGTCCCGAGCCCTGGCCAGAGGGTTGGCGCAGCCTTCTCCTGCCGTTCCGATTCCTCTTTTTGGACCAGTCTTGGCATTTCTGCTGACCGAACCGCTGCTGGGGCTGAGGATGGACTTGTCTCTGCTGAGTTGAAGGAGTATAGAGGCCCAGAGACCTGAGGGTGGCTCTGGAATCTTTAAGGCTGTTTAGCCTTTTGTCATCTTCTCTGCGAAGAGAGTCTCACCTTCAAAGGGCAGGTCTTGGATGGTTTGCTGTACCTCACAGGGGAGGCCAGAAACCTGCAGGCATGAGCCCCTTCTCATGGCCACTCCAGTAGCCATAACTCTGGTTGCTGCATCTGCCTTGTCAAGTGCCGCCTGAAGGGACACTCTGGAGATCAGTCTCCCTTCGTCAACCAAAGCCGAAAATCTGGCGTGGAAGTCCGAGGAGAGCAACTCTGTAAATTTAGCCATCGCCGAGCAGGCATTGTAGGAGTACCTGCTGATGATGGCCTGCTGGTTGGATACTCGGAGTTGCAGTCCCCCCGTGAAGCAGACTTTTCGCCCAAAAATGTCTAATTTTTTGGCATTCCTATTCTTCGATGAAGGGCCTTGAAATCCTTGCCTCTCCCGCTGGTTAGCAGCATCCACCAGCAGAGAATCAGGCAGAGGGTGGTAATAGATGCATTCATAGCCCTTGGAGGGCACAAAGTACTGGCGCTCATTGTGTTTGGTCGTAGGTGGCAGCGAGGCCGGGGTCTGCCAAAGGGTCTTGGTTATGTCCATGATTGTCTTTATCAGTGGTAAAGCGATACAGGCAGGGCCGGAGGGAGCGAGGATGTCCACCATAGGGTCCTCATCATCCACAACTTCCTCTGCCTTAATGCCCAGAACCTGGGTGACCTGTCACAGCAGCTGCTGCAACACCCTGGAGTCTTCCAGAGCTGGGGCTACTGAAGTGCCTGCTAGGGCCTCATTTGGTGAGGAGGAGGAGGAGACCACCAGGAGAGAGAGTGGCTCCCTACTGTCCCCACTCAACCTATCTCTTGACCCTGTGGAAACTGCAGTAGGATGGCCTGGTCCCGGTGCTGTGAAAGGCGCAGGTGTCGATGCCAATGTCGGTCCCCACACCAGCGCCGGTGGCTGGTGCAGCATGTGCGCCAGGGTTCCTGTAGGTGTTGTTGCAGCCAGCGCCGATGATGGAGGCGGTCTCGGTGCCATCGTCAGTGCCGAGGGTGCTGTAGCTGCAATCGGGGCAGCTGAAGCCTCCGGTGCTGAAGTGGTCAATGTCAGTGCTGGTATTAATGACTGAGGCATTGGCTCCGGTGCCAACTGTGGCAGAAAGAACGTCGTGGACACCACTGATGCTGCACCCGAGTGGGACCCCTGGCTCCGACCCTGGGCTTGATGGAAAGCCCACGGAGTCCAAAAGGGCGACTGCGGTGGATTTTGCCATTGAGGGGCCACTGCATCGGGCGGGACCACCTATGGTGAGAAGGATCTTCTGCTTCTGCTATAGTCAAAGCGGGTCGAGTCTGACTCCGACTCTGATTCCGAGTAGGAGGACCAGGGTGATGTTGCTCCTCTCGAGGTAGAGCGTCAGGAAGCAGAGTGCTGAGGTGATGGGGATCGGCGTGTCATCATCGCTGACTTTCCCTTTGACTGCACGGGATGCTGGGATGGAACCTGCGGTACCGGGACACTCTCTTGTCTCGGCGGCAAGAACAGCGCCATGAGCCTCAATAGGTTCTGCACCGCCTTGAAAGCCTCTGGGGTGGACGGGAGAGGTAGATGCTCCGATGGGTGCAGTGAGCGAGACGGGCCCATACTCGACTGCCTCGCTTGGGCAGGAGTCAACGTGGCCCCACTCTGAGTCTCCGAGCCGTGGCATGACTGAGGTGCCACTGGTGGCTGGTCCCTGGGTCTTGCTGAAGGAGAATGGCCTCTCTCTGACCTCTTTTTATTCTGTTCCGGCAATTGGGACTGGTGCCGAAGGATGGAATGTCCCCAAGAGGCTCCATGACGGTGCCAAGCTTCCTTGCCAGTATCTTTCTTCGGCACTGGATCCTTCAAAGATGGCGCTGGAGCACTTCGCCTCGAAGATGACATGCCAGAAGCAGGATTCCTGGTGCCTGGGTCTGACTGATGTCGGAGAGCAGTCTCCGTAAGAAGAATTTTGAGATGCTGCTCCGTCTCCCTAATGGTTCTTGGTTGGAATTCCCGACAGATCTTGCAGCGGTCTTTCTGGTGACCCTCACCCAGGCACCGTAAGCAGGAGATGTGGGCGTCACTTTTTGGCATGCGCATCGCGCAAATCTGGCAAGTCGTAAAGCCTGGGATCGCGGCAGGCCCCGATAACAAATGGGGGTGGGGAGGAACCCCCATAGCTGAAACTTATAAAGAACTACTGAATTATACTAACTATTGGAAACTAACTATGTAGAGCGAATAAAGCACTGCTAATCCACTTGCCGAAGCAAGAAAAGAGCAAGGGGAAAAGTTCCAGCTACCGTCACTGGCGGTAAGAAGGAACTGAGGGGGTGTAGGGTCGGCAGGGCTCGATATTGGATGCCATGAAGGTGCAACTCCACCCTATGGTTGCTGCTAGGGGAAAATTCTTCTGGCTACTGTGCACATGCACACACCTCACTGGAATGGACATGAACACTCGAAGAAGAATGAATAGTTTGAAAGCCCAAGCTCACAGGTGGGAATTTGGCAATCTGGATCTAATTTTAGATCTGCTTCTATTCTCATCTTTGCCACAGAATTGCTGTGTAAACTAGGCCAAGTCACATTATTTCTCTCTGCCTCAATTTCCCCAACTGCAAAATGGGGGGGGCAGCATCACCAACCTCACAGAGATGCTATGAGTTTTAATTCATTGTCTACACAATATATTAAGATTTTCAAATGGACATCACACTATGTTTTCTTAGTTATATGTGAAGGAGTTCTGCAAGCAAATACATAGGCTTTTGTTTTTTTCAGCCCGTCATTGTCTATAGACAGGAGGATACAGACGCAGTATCTAGGCTGGCATATAGTGATGCTGGAGAAATTTAATTAAGTTTTATAACTAGCCTGCTCTGTGGATGATATTAATATAATCACATCTCCCTTTCCTTACTCCACTAGCAACACTTAGGACTTTGGTTTATACAGGAAATAGCGTTCTTGGACACATTTTAAATGAAATTCAAAATGTCAGGCAAATTTTGCTGCACTTTTCCCACCCCAACCCCTTGTCTGGAACCTGGGAGAGAGGGAGAACAGATTCCATTATGGACAACACTTTGCAGGTCTGACATACATTTTCAGCATATGAAGGCTTTATCTTGACAAGGGTTCAAAAGGTGTGTTGTTACCTCATGACAGCTAACCACCTTCCAAAATCCTAGCCCATGCTAAGATGGTTGAGTTAAAGCCTAGTCTTGCACCTCCTAGGCTTTAGCTCAATCAGCTTACCAGGTCCTAAAATGTACCTTGCCTTGTATCTTGCTAGAGTTTTGGAAAGCACTAGTTAGATCGAGACAGCTGATATAACCAAATATCCCATTTTTAAATCTTAGCCAAGATATGGCCAGATACTATGACAAGAGGCACTATGACTTGTGAATCAGGATGGAATCAATGGCATGGCATGGAGTTATGGGGCACTCTGGTGCTGGAGGGGTCGCCTTTCAAATGAGATATGTACACCTAAGTCTTGACCTCTTGCAATCACTAAAGATCCCAACCTCAGCTGTTGCGTAGGGATCAATGTACTGATTACTTATTATTCACATAGTGTTTGCAAAATGTCAAATGCTAAGCAGTTTTATTAGTGTTGTTGTGTACTGTTATAGTTAGTGGTTTAGAATATGTTAAAACCAGCCCAGGCACAAAAATCTATTTGCCCATCACTTAGCATTATGACTGACAGTATCAAAAAACTTACTGATATTTTACTTGTTCAGCAAGGAAGTTATTCACCCTGGTCAACCAAACACGTAGAACTTTGCCAGTTAGCCAAGTTACACCCCAGAGGTAAATTAATTAATTCTCAAGAACATTCAGAGACTTAATGTTTACAAAGCTCTCAGTTCCTCACATAAAATGTATTACATACAACTGCATGTTATCATCATCTAAACTCATTTTCCACTCTGATGGATCCAACCCGAAGTCTCCACACATTTTATTGATATCATTGTCATTTGATTCTGAAAGCCATCAATGAATGAAGTCCAAACTTGTACAGAGAAAATGCGTTTGCTGCACTAACTGCAGCTCTTAAACACAGGACAAAAGGAGTTGAATCCTTTCCCGGTTATAAAATTCTTGCTGATACACTAATGCAATATCTTCAAGAAAAGGAACAGGGTGATGGCTTATTTATTTTTTAAATTAAACATGCTTACACTACTGCCAATATATTGTAGAGAACATAAAGGTTTGAATTGATTTACATTGCTTTGTTATAAAACTTTTTGATTCTCTTATTATCTACACCTTGCAAGCTGCAGCTGAGTTGTTGAGTCTCAGAAAGGGTAAACAAAATACTGGAAAATATGAACAAACGTGAAACCTATATTGTTTGCATCTTAGTACTTATGTTCATTACAAACTCAAAAAAAGGCAAGACTTGGCTCTGAAGCTGAACTGTATATTATCTTCTTTTCAGAGCCCTGGGGCTATCATTGCAAAGCACAGTGGTCCATTCTAAGCCCTGAATAGAGAAAAGGAAGAGATCATTAAATTATAATTTCCCTGCACAATTGGTATGAGCATTTCCTACCAACCGGATTAATTTGAACGCAAGATCCCAGAATAAAGCTGCTCAGCAGAAAGGATGGCAGTTTAATGTCTAGTAAATTTGATTTCTCTGAAAACCCTGACACATCATAATAGTGAAATCCTATTTACTGTAGCAAACAGGATGGATTATACTATTTAATACCTGGTATAGTGTGTGCCATCAGCTCACAGCTTTGTGCTCATCTTACCTTAAGGTTAATACTCCTTGACAGCCTAAACGGTAAATAGAATCCCCAAATTAAGTGCCGATCCGATGATTTGTAAATCCTTCCTCAAAATTTAAGTCGCGAAAAAAATAAAATGGATTCAGGTAAGACTATCATTTTTCCAGAACTTATGTCTAAATTCTTAGGCTCTGATCTGACAATAAGCTTTGCACAAAAAGAGCCTCTGCACCCATAAGAACTCCACTGAAATCCATAGAGGTCTGCCAACAGAATTCACTGCAGGATCCGGACCTCAGACTTTAAGCTATTTGAGACAGGGATTTTGTCTATCTCTGAGATTGTACAGTACCTACCATGATGTAGGGGGCCTCTGAGGGCTACTATAATATAAACAGTAAATACTAACAATATCTAGCTCTTTTAAAATACATACACGTACTCTGTACACTGCCCAGTGAAGATATTTTTAGGAAATCAGAAGCATAGGAACTTATTGCCTTGACTGAGCCAAAGCCTGACCAATATTAGGGCTTATTTCTTACTCATTCATATGAGACCGACAGAAGTTAAATAATTTTGTGATACATTAGCTTATTAAAAACTCATTCATTCTTACTCCCACAAATAGGGGCATGATTCCCATCAGGATAGAGCTGAACACTAAATGGCAACTGAATGTAAGTTGTTTCACTTCCTATAAATTGTATTACTTATATAGTACCATAGATCTGCATGGCACTGCTAAGGTGAAGAGAGACAACCAGCATTTCTCATGGATTTAAAAATACTCTAAAGCAGCAGCAACTGGATCAAGGAATGGTGGAGCACAAGACACACTATAAACAAAATTAGTACAAATTATTATTATTTTTGTTGGCCTCCAGATAACACAGTGATGAGCACATTAAGAAATGCAAAGACAGATGAGATCTTGAGACAATGTAAAGTTAGACCAATGACAGAATGACTCATATGGCTGATCAGGACTACGGCAAATACAAGAGGGGGACACAATTCTTGGTGTGTGTTAGAAAAAGAGGTCTTGGGAGCCTGCACAGCTTCACAGACAGAAAATAGTAAAACCTCATCTCATCAATTCTTACACTGCAATTTTAAGGAAAAGTCAACATATTGTATATGTGAACGTTTAGGGTACTACAGAATGTTGAGTGGTTCTATCAAGAGATATTGTTCTATGGGCCTTTTTTTAAATCTAATTTTCTGTTAATTTTTCATTTAACTTACAAGAACCATAAACAGACAATGAAAAATATCTACAACTGCATTACAGCTTCTATTCCAATTGCTACAAATAAATGTACCAGGTCCTGTTTCCATCAGCATAAAAAAAAAAGTGACCCAAAAACCTTATATCTATATCTTACAACTACATATGTACCAATCCTCAGTGGTCTGTTCTGATCAGAATGTGTGTAAGGAGCAATGTCCATAAATCTCTTGGGTATATACAAAGTAGAATATGCCCCTTTAGGGCTGATGCATGAATTTCTCTCTGAAAGTCTAATGTGGGAACTCTTAAATAATGAGTTTATAGCCTAACCAGATATACTGTACCTGAAGGTTATTTTTTAACTTCTTTGTTAAACTATTCCATCTTGCTTAGCTGCTGTGGACTATGCAATAACTCTTAGTTTATGTGTCATCTTTGACCTAGAAACACTAGCAGCTGTTGGGGGAATCACTGTTTTTTGGAAAGTACCAAAGGATTTTTAGCACATAAACCAAATTTATGAACAGCTATTGCCCCTGAGAATTGAATTGTTTATGTTTTAGTACCACAGCTGTCACTGGTGCACAGTTACTTTGTCCTGTATTAATCCCCTGAAAAGGTTGACACATCTTCACTCCAGTCACTGAAATATTTTATAAGTGACATACTTCATCTGGCAGTGAATATGTATAATAATTTCTCTCCGTAAGGAGCACATTGTGCTGACACTAATCTGTTCTGTTGTCATCTCCCTTTATTATCAATGTCCACACTGTTTTTTCAGCAGCACAGAAGAACACAACTGTGAAGCTTCTAATTGAAAAAAAGCTAACTAATCAAAAAGCCAATTAATCATACAGATGAGCTCTGACACTTAGTGATGCAATAGACACAAATGCCACCTATTAGTAACCAAGGTGTTGTTAAAATGTGCTTATCTGATGTAAGAGTGATCTTAAAATTTAATTAGCATGCTTCACCACAGATGACAAGACTAATAATACAAATTTCTTCATATTGACATTTTATTTCTCCAAGTTCCCATCTTTTTATTCCACTCTTATCTTCTCTCTGTTCTACAGCACACACCATTATTTGTGTGCAGACTTCCACTGAAATCAATGAGAGTTTAGAAATAAACTACATGCTACACTACTCTATTAATTTGCACATTATAGCTCCCTTTTAAGCCCACCTCCACCATTCTCTACAACATTGAGACTCCAACGGCCTCTCCATTCCTTCCTTGGTTATTTTCACTTCTATTTAGATCACGGTGCTCAAAAATTATCAGCACTGTTTTGTCTAACAAATGACCCGGAGGTTGGGGGAGACATCCAGGTAAAAAATATCTCAAAACTTGGATGCAGTTCAGATCTTGACCTGAACTTTGCACGTAGCCCCTGTTCTTCTTCCAGTCCTGCACACCCCAAACCTGTTCAGAAGATAAACCAGACTTTGAGGATAGGGCTCATCTCATTTCAGCACCTATGGAACATTCACTGCATTGGAACCTACATGCCTCAGACTTGATTTACAAACAAAATAATCATCTTGCCAAAACAGTGGTTCTTTAATATATCAATACAAAAGGCAGAATGAAGAAATTAGCTTTATAACATGCCATGAAAAGCACCCAACTCTGACAGATAGAGGGCACACACTCCACGGCTGAGAACTCTCAACTGAGAATGTCCTGCTCTCATTCTGAGGAATTCAATTTCAAGAGGAGAAACCAAGATACAACCATAGAACATTAGGGTTGGAAGAGATCTCAGGGGGTCATCTAGTCCAATCCCCTGCTCAAAGCAGGACCAACCCCAACTAAATCATCCCAGCCAGGGCTTTGTCAAGCCTGACCTTAAAAACCTCTAAGGATGGAGATTCCACCACCTCCCTAGGGAACCCATTCCAGTGCTTCACCATCCTCCTAGTGAAACAGTGTTTCCAAATATCCAACCTAGACTTCCCCCACTGCAACTTGAGACCATTGCTCCTTGTTCTGTCATCTGCCACCACTGAGAACAGTCTAGCGCAGGGGTCGGCAACCTTTCAGAAGTGGTGTGCTGAGTCTTCATTTATACACTCTAATTTAAGGTTTTGCGTGCCAGTAATACATTTTAGCGTTTTTAGAAGGCCTCTCTAAGTCTTTATTATGTAACTAAACTATTGTTGTATGTAAAGTAAACAAGGTTTTTAAAAATGTTTAAGAAGCTTAATTTAAAATTAAATTAAAATGCAGATCTTATCAGTTTAGTGCAGTGGTTCTTAACCTGGGGTGCACACACCCCCTGGGGGTGCGAGATGCCCTTTCTGGGGGTGCGAGACATGCGAGTTTTTTTAGAAGGTAAATAATCAAAAACGCAAATTAAGCACAAGCACAGAAGTACAACTACTTTGTTTCATCAAACCTATGTATTTATTAACATTATATATTTTTAAGGATTACTGTAATGTACAAAGTTTTTACGTTTTCAAGTTTTTAAGCTAATTGTAATTTTTGATAAGGGGTGCGAGAACATATTTTGAGAACTCCAGACCGTCAGTGGGCTGAGCGGGGCCAGGTGTAGTGTATTAAATTGCTCCCCATAGGAATGTGCTACTTACGGCATACTACTTACGGCTGCCAGGCCTGGTGCTTTGAGCGGCATGGTACAGGGACGGGGAACAGGGGTGGTTGGATAGGCGTGGGAGTCCCAGGGGTCCTGTCAGGGGTTGGGGGTGTGGATAGGGGTCAGGGCAGTCAGGGGGGCTTGGATGGGGGGGTGGGGTCCCAGGGGCTGGTTAGGGGTGGGGGGTCCCGGCAGGGGGATGGTCAGGAGACAAGGAACAGGGGGGGTTGGATGGGTGCGTGGGTTCTGAGGGGGGCAGTCAAGGGGCAGGGGGTTCCGAGGGGGGGGGGCAAGGAGTGAGGGGGTGGGGGAGGTTGGATGGGTCGGGGGTTATGAGGGGGGAAGTGGGCTGGCTGTTTGGCAAGGCACAGCCTTCCCTACCCCAGTGTAGAGTATTACATTTCTCCCCGTAGGAATGTGCTACTTACGGTATACTACTTATGGCTGCCAGTCCTGGTGCTCCGCAATTAGCACATTCCTACAGGGAGAAATTTAATACACTACACCGGTGGACAGAACCCCAAGACTGGCAGCAGGCTGAGCTGCGCAGCCCGCCGCTGGTCTGGGGTTCCGTCTGCCGGCTCCTGCCAGCCGGGGTCCCAGCTGCCGGCCCCGCTCAGCCCGCTACTGGCCTGGGGTTCCATTCACCCAGGCCGGCAGCGGCCAGGACCCCAGCTGGCAGGAGCATGCCAGTAAAAATCAGCACTCGTGCCGCAGGTTGCCAACCCCTGGCCTAGCTCCATCCTCTTTGGAACCCCCCCCTTCAGGTAACTGAAGGCTGCTATCAAATCCCTCCTCACTCTTCTCTTCTGCAGACTAAATAACCCCAGTTCCCTCAGCAGAGGGAAGATGCAGCAGAGATCCTGTGTCCCTTGACACATGGGAAGGAGTCGTTCATTACAAATGTTCAGCATTGCACAAAAAGCTGGCACTAAAATCAGTACTGTTTGTTATCTCAGTTATATATGCAACAATACACATTCAACACAGGGATGCTAGATCTCAATTCCACTGAGCTATTCTACTCTGGCCCCTTTTCTCAAGTCTCCTCTGCCACTTTAGCTCTGTATCTGCTCTGAATAAACAAAAAGTCACTGAAGGATAAAATGCATTTTACTGTATGTATATGACGTAACTAAAAATATAAAATGACTGTTTATTGATTATCCTTTGTCATGCCTCCTGGAAACCCCCAACTATTACACAGAGCCATAACAGACATCCTGCTACCAACAAGCCCAAACCAAACTGACAAAAAAGCTTCCTTAGTATTCCTCCGTAAGGTCAAACAAATGCTTGGCCAAAAAAGTAAGCCTTGCAACATGCGCCACAATCTCCAAGATTCTAGTTTTGGTAGAGCACCAGAAAGGAGGAGTTCAACAGCTGAGGAGTCTCAACTGAGAATGCATTGAGACTCCATGTCTCAATGGTCCAGCTATTGTGTCATCTTAGTGGCAATTTAAAATAAATTGGTATCTGGTCATTTCAAAATATATTTCATTGCCAAAATAATAAGAACTTCATCTGTCTTGTTTGCAAAAAGTAGCTCAAACCATAAAAACACTACATCCCATCTATCCACTAATTAAAACGCTCATTGTAGCCAATTATATACACTGACAATTTGTGCAACATGCTGTCCTCTCTAATCCATTACAAAGTTTTTAGTCACCTGAATGACACATCTGTATATGTGAATAATTATAAATTACAGTAATATCTTAACCACATTAAGACTTATCAAAACCAAGAAAACTCAAGGTATCCAAAGTTAAGGCTGGCATATTATTCCTAGATTATAAAGCCAGAAGGAATCACTGTAATCAAGTCTGACCTTTCGTATAATGCAGGCCCTAGGACTTACCCCAAATAATTCCTGTTTGACCTAGAATATCTTTTAGAAAAAGAGCCAATCTGGACTCAAAAAATGCCAAAACCCCAAGTTGTTTCAATGGTTAATTATACTCGCTGTTAAAAATTTATATCTTGTTTCCAGTTTCAATTTCTCCTGCTTCAACTTCAGGCAATTCATTTTGTTATACCCTGTATCTGCTAGACTGAAGAGCCCATTATCAAATATTTATTCCCTATATACATACCTATAGACTGTAATCTAGTCATCCCTTAATCTTCCTTGAGTCTATCACTATATAAGGCATGTTTTCCAGTCCTTTAATCATTCTCATGGCTCTTATGTGAATCCTCTCAAATTTATCAATATTTTTATTGAATTGTGGACACCAGAACTGGATACAGTATTCCAGCAGTGGTCACGCTGTGCTGAATATAGAGGTAACACCACCTCTTCCACTCATATTCGATATTCCTGTTTATGCATCCAAGGATTACACTAGCCGTTTGGCCACAGTGTCACACTAGAAGCTCACGCTCAGCTGATTATCCAGAGGGCCTTTAATCCATGTAGTTTCTTGGATGAAAAATGCAAAGCTATGCAAGTTGAAAGTTGTCCCAAATTTTGGGACATGCCTTAAATGATGCCAAAAAGGTGAGAAGCGTGATTTGTTACAAAATTTCATTATGTAAGATGCAAACATTAATAGCAATACATCTTTTTGAAATATTTACTCCATTGAATAGAATGCATTTCATTACACTTCCACTATCGTTAAGCCATCTGGATTGTTCCAACAGTTTGCAGTGTAGTTTCAAATTCTTTTGAGGTAAATTTGCTAGTGCCTTCTAAACATGTCAAATTACTCTAACAATAAAGATGAATCTTTCCCCACATATCTTGGTGGTTTGGCTAAGAACAATGATCTCTGCCTAACCAAAGATGTGATTGTGGGTTTTTTTTTTAATTTATTTTTATTTATTTATATATTTGGAGGAGGAGGGGAAGGGGAAGATAATTACGTTTGAAAGTTGTAATTTCACTCATAATCTTGAGAATGTTGGGCAATGTCCAGTGAAACAAAACCAGTTCACCTACACTGGCTCTTCGTCCTGTATGCCCTTTATTGCTGGAAAAGTAACCTCTTGTGAAGATAAAAACAGTGTGTGAGTAAATATTGTGAGAAATGAAAACTCACCTTAATCATAGAATCATAGAATATCAGGGTTGTAAGGGACCTCAAGAGGTCATCTAGTCCAACCCCCTGCTCAAAGCAGGACCAATCTCCAATTTTTGCCCCAGATCTCTAAATGGCCCCCTCAAGGATTGAACTCACAACCCTGGGTTTAGCAGGCCAATGCTCAAACCACTGAGTTATCCCTCCCCCCCAATATGACAATTATATTAATGACAATATTAGTCACCAAGGAATCAAAAAATGATTCTCAAAATAACAACCTCTATCTTCAGTCTTCACTTGTCCTTCTCAAACAGAAAGACAAAAACCAATTAATTCCATCATTTTAATTCTGGCTTATGAAATTCTTCCTGTTGATCTTTAAGCTTAAACAGAAACCACAAAGTTGGTCACGGAAATTAACAAAACTCTTAATTAAAAAAGAAAAATGGTCTCACCCTCTCTTCCAGTCGAGCTAGCTGCTCTTTGTAGTATGCATCGTGCTTCTTCAGTTCTCTGTCTTTCTCTTCCAGCTGCTTGGCCTAAAAAAAGAAATGTAAAGATAAAACTGGATCAAGAAAAAGCAGCGCTTGCAGAGCAAAAAGTCTAGTATAAATTGTACCAGTAAGTAGTATACAGCAATTGAAGACTGGAGCCTAATAGTTTTTGCCAAAATAGTATTCAGTATTAATAAGAAGAGGATTGCTGCATTGAAAATGTAAATGTAATTGTCTACTGTATCATTATTATTATTTGCTCAACAGCTGTATTTGGAAATGTCACAAAGGCGCACAAAGCATACCACTCTGAAATTAACTCTTTACTGGAAGGTTAACTTCATGGACAACTATTGCATTTAAGAAAACTTTCCATTAATTCCAGACAAAAGCCATGTGTACTCAGAATGTTAGCATATTAAAAGTCCAAAAATAAAATGGAGATTTTGGTGTGTACATGGCCATGGACCCCACACCAACACACACATTTACATGTGATTTTAAAAATGTCTTTAAATTATCAGTTCTGCATTGGGCCCCGATCCAATATAGCACTTAAGCATTTGCTTAACTTTAAGCTCTTTATTATTCCCATTGACTTCAATGAGACCGCTCAGATGCTTAAATGCTTCATTGGATTAGACCTTAAAGCACAGTGTGCCTATTGCTCCATTGTCCTGTTAGGGTACCATTAAAAACAACTAAAGATCAAGGCCCTAAAGTTGAGACACCCTCAAAATACATTCATAGGAAAACTTCTAATGATTCACAAACAAAACTAGACTTTGAACAAAAACCTGTGTTTAAAGAAGTAAAATATTGCCATTAAAGAATCATGTTTTGTACAATTCCCATCCCCACCACACACACACTTTCTAATAGGGTAGGCTTGAACTGAACAACATATAATGACTTACAACACTGATATATAAAATGAATTGTTAGCTATATTTTAATGATTCGTAACTATGGGTAGTGAATGAGTACCAATAAGGTAATGCTTCAGCCAAGGCCTTGTTGGCATAAGCATGGTTCTTTTACGTAGAATTGATGGCTTGTTTAAAATCACGTTCTTGCTGACAGAACAAAAGGTAACATGTTGTGCTGGAAGATGTAAGTGAGAGATACGCAAACATGTAATGAAAAAAACCCCTCTTTTTCTGGGAAAACCCTGGGTAGGGGCAGAGGTGACATAAAATGAAATGACCCAGAAACTGCAAAAACAAGCAGAAACCAAAAGTTGAGTAACTGAAGCTTACACATCCAGAATATATGGGTTACCTAAAACACAAAGCATTGATGTGCTAAAAGGCTATTGGATAAAGATGAAATAATCAGTAATGTGGACATGTATAAAAGACGTAAGCGAACATGGTCCCAAACTGAAGATGCATTGGACCAGAAACTGAAGAACAGGACTGAAGGACCAGACCAAGGGATCAGAGAAGGTGATGTCTATCACAGAAAGTGGAAGAACTTCCCGGTGCCACAGAATGTGGTAACTTGGACCCATTTACCAATTCGGCTTTGTCTGTTATTATTTGTCTGGCATAAATGTAAGTGACAATAATTCTGTCTGATATTGTATACAGAAAGGAGAAAACTGATTAAGTCTAAATAGGGTGGACTTTTGACTCAGTTTCCCTACTTTTACCCCATCAGTCCCTTTTTCACCTCTCTGGAAACTACCACCGTTGCTGGAGTGGCAGCTGCTGAATAATTTGCAAAGCTTTTACTGTTGTGTGAGCTGCTTCCTGGTTTACTTTCAGTTAATGGACTTCTGTCCTTTTAATATTATGACTTGAGTGCTCACGAAAGGTGCTGGATTTTCAGCACTGGTGAGTGAGGTGGTATTTTATTGCTTTTTGCTTATAGTAGGATATGTAGAATCAATGTGACTAACTAAGGACAGTTTTAAAATATTTATATACTGTGCACACAAATATCACATATAAGAACTCTTTTAGAGGGGAATGTTTGTCAGGGGATTGGTAACAGGATGTAGAACATTTCACCTCTAGGATATTGGTAAAAATTCATCCCAGGCAGATGATAATCAAATAGTCATTGCCCACTGAGGGCCATTTAGTGGCCTACCTAAAATGACAGGTTTCAGAGTAACAGCCGTGTTAGTCTGTATTCGCAAAAAGAAAAGGAGTACTTGTGGCACCTTACAGACTAATCAATTTTATTTGAGCATAAGCTTTCGTGAGCTGTAGCTCACGAAAGCTTATGCTCAAATAAATTGGTTAGTCTCTAAGGTGCCACAAGTACTCCTTTTCTTTTTGCCTAAAATGAGTTATTGATCTCTACTGAGTGCCTTTCAGCCAAGCACCAACATCGCAGAACCCACCACAACTAACACCCATGATGGTAGCATCAGCTGGAATGCCAAGGAGACTGGAAATTGAGTTACCTTCTCTGTCCTCGAGGCAGCATCTTTAAATCACATTGCCAGAGCCACGCTAGGAAACTTACAAACTCCACTCTCTATATTGTACTTTTTTTGTGGACACAGGACTTATTCTGCTCGTCAAGCCCAGGGAATTCTTTTTTGGTATTCAGCATGTACCATGTTTTTAGGCAAATAGTCTTTCAATGTATAAAATATGCACTCTGCATCCCTCGTTTTGTTCCATTTTTCTACTTACCTTTATTTCTATCTCCTGAAGCATGTAAAGTTAAAAACAAATAAAGTCATGAATTCAGTGCATGAATGGAGGACATAAAGAATACAAAGAGACCACTGTGTGGGTAACGTGTCAGAAATCCAAGGCACATCAGAAAGCTATAGGAAAAATCATATTAATCACATTTATGCAGCCTCGCAAAAATCTGCTCATCCAGGACGACTCATTTTATTTTCCACTACAATCATCATAGTAAAGGGCAAGCTATTACATTTGTGCCTGAGCTGGTAAATTTTTATGACAATTTTGTAGGGCTGCATGTATGGTCTAGGAATCAAGATGGTAAATTGGAAACACTTACATGTCATTATACTATTATGGGGTGAAGGAATCCACTGTATTACTAAAATACAATGTTCATTACATCTGAAATATGCTTCCAAGAAATAAAAGATTCTGAAAATGCCAGAATCATCAAAAATTGAAATATTTGGTTTGTTTTATTTTTAAATCAAGTGCCTATCAAGATCACCAAAATACATTTACATTTCAATACTACAATGTGGGAATATCATCACACAAGAACCTTTCCGTGAGGGGGAAATTAAGAAATTACAGCATCAGCATAACAGACACTAGCTACAAAAACTTTACCAGCTCATCTCTCTATAAAAATCATCTCACCTCTCAGATTCCAAATGCATTATCATCTTAGCTGTCCTGTGCAATTTCATTCCATGTGTGACAGTACCTACCATGATCCCTGAAATACTTGAAAACTAACGAACAAAGGAATACCCAAGTACAGTTAAGTAGCAGAGTAATAAAGAAAATGTAATGAATATTCCATTATGACTATTCCAAATGCTCACAGTAATTTAATAAGCTTTAGGTCTTAGAATTCAATACTATAAATACATCACCTGATCCTACTGATGAGACAAAGTCACCCAATGAAACGGTCTTTGAAAAGTCAACAGAGTGTAAAAAATGTCATAATGCAATTCACCTTCCACATTTCCAAAAATTCACAACTTTAGGAAATTTAAGAGTAAAACACAAAAAAGTCATATATGAATAGTAATGACTGGGGAGACCACAAAGCACCTAATCACAAACTCATTCTCCTCAACTAGTTCAACCGCTCAATTAAAACCAATTCCCTGTTCTTCACTGAAAGAAACCAATAGTA
Source organism: Chelonia mydas (assembly GCF_015237465.2). Lineage (NCBI taxonomy): Eukaryota > Metazoa > Chordata > Testudines > Cheloniidae > Chelonia > Chelonia mydas. Next base: position 339,918,947 of record NC_057849.1, read on the forward strand.
GCAAATGAAGAGACGCTTCCCAGGAATGAAAACAGGAAGTGGTAGAATGAGAAATATACAGAAGACCATCAAACTTGAAAAAGCAGACTTAAACCCTACCTGTTCCATACTAAAAACTGTGGGACTAAAAACTGTGGGTTAAAACTTGGTAACACCCAAGGACTTGTCTATACAAACACTTAGTTTTCAGCAAGCGAGGAGACGAATCTACCTTGCACTAGCCTGCCATGCATGAAATGTCTATGCGTACCCTGCTGCCGTACACTAAAAGTTCCCAAGTGTGCTTTGATCTACCCCATTTTTAAATGGGAGAAGATCAAAGGGCACGAGGGAACTCGTAGTGCACAGCAGTAGAGTTCATACAGACATTTAATGCATGGCAGGCTTTTGCACGGCAGATTGACAATCCGGCTTTCTGTGAACCAAGTGTTTGTATAGACAAGTCCTAACACAGTTAACATGGTTATGTCCTGTCTGTGCACAAAACTAAGCAATGTTATAACTGTCCCTAATTTGTGCAACAGCTTTGGACTTTGCCAGGCTGCAACATGGTTTCATATCACGTACAACCCAAGAGCAAAGAATGTTTTATTCACGCTGGGAGACTACCATTTTGTAGCCTAGTTCCTCTTTCTCAACTTGGCAGTCTCTAAAGTATAGAGAGAAGTTAAGAACGTATCCATAAAAATGTGTATCATGCTAGCTATAACCATGTTAAGCACCATTTTACTTTCCATCCATGTTATTGCCAGCATGGTTTTCCCATCCAATAATTCACAAGGACATGGACAGCGCTAGCCAAAACAATGTTATAGACAGACCTTTAAATAGTTAAAATCATAATTTAACATGATTTGTAATTGTGTTAGAAGCAGACCACTTATTACAAAAGTGTAGGATTGTGAGTGTTTGAAGATAGACTTTTATCTGTATTTGAAACTATCTATGAAGAAAGGACTGTAGATAAGGTAAAGATGGATCAAGATAAAGAGTCAAAAGTTCTGTCAACGATGGCCAGGAAATGGTCATATTTCTAGTAAATGGTGCTTAAAACAGGGTTTCTGCTCAAACCTGAAAAAATGGCAACTTTCAACACTATTTTGAAAATTTGCTTTGAAAAGGAAAAGATGTATTTGGAAGTAATGTGCTTCACCCATAAGGAACTCTTGTCAAGGAGTTCTGCTTTTTGCACCTGCCTGCGGGATCATTTAAGATACTGAGAGTATGCAGCACTATCCTACTACACAAGTCAATGGCAGAAATTAAAGAAAGTGAATATTTAATAGGTCACAGAAACTATGGAATATGTAAAAATCAAGGAACCATTACACATTCACATTTACAGAGCAACCTTGGATGCAACTACTTGTAGAACTAAAATTCTTCTTTTCTTTGGTAGGCTTAGAACCTACTAACCTGCACAGAGAATGTCAGTTTTTAGTTAGGAATTTCACATGCATGTTACAACTACAATAGCTGTTCCCTTTGTACTGAGATCTCAGCACTGCAGCCCACTATCTTAGTGCTTGTAATCTATGCTAACTGTAGTAAAACAGCATTACACTTGTTGTTCTGGATGCAATTAGTTTTACGACAGTCCCAGTCACGCTGCTATAGAACATGATCAGGCATACGTATATATCGTATCAGAGAAACCGTATGTGCTGCTACTAAAGCAGAAATCACTTTCGTTTGCTTGAAATTTGCCAATTTATCAGGACTCAAAAAAACAGAAATGACCAGATATCATTAAAATATATATATTGGGAATGTTTTTATCTGGCTGCTAGTTGAGTTCTTCTCCAAATTGAGAAAGAGTCAGGACCATAAATGTAGGATTTCCACCACACCTAAGACACTGACGTTTGAACAGTCCGCTGTCATCAGATGTTCGGCTGCGTGCGTGTTCTTTGTGCGTGCCACACTGGCTTTGGCCAGATAGCCCATACAGCAAGCTCTGATTAAACTGCCCAATAAGATCACCAGACTTGGTTTAGTAGCAAAGGCGCCCAGCCAAGTTTATTGCTGACGAAGCACGGTGCTAATGCTGCGGCTCAATGGTTACAGGTACACTAATACATGTATGCCTGTGACAATGGACGCAGCTTAGTCAGTGGCGGGACTTTCCACTGCCCGCTTGGCTGGACAAAGACGCTTTCTCTGAGATACATTTTTATGCATCAATACAAACAAATTACATATTACCCCTTTCATGTAGTTAGATGCCACTCTTTGACGTGGCTAAACCCCCCCACCACCACCACCACCACCTTGTACCTAATGGTTTGATTAAAACATTTTCATTCATTATGCTGTCATCCTGACCTTATCTTTAGAATGGGTCAGTGTGTTTTTGTTATCTTTGGGGAATGTGCTGGTATTGAGGTGTTTTGGTACCACCTTTTTGGAACATGTTTGTGTATATATTTTTATGCCTAGCACTATTTAGGAATGTGTGTTTCTGCAGTATTAGCCCTGTTTTTGCCAAATTTTGTAAGCAGGGCTTGCCTCTTGCTCATAACTTTACTTTGCTTTATATTAGCAAGTTTGACCATTACTTTAGTTTAGGCCTCATACCAGGCCTCTGATAAAAGGGCTTATGTCTTAGGCTCTCTTCCTATTACAGCCACTAACACATCCTGCTGAGCAGTTATTTTCGTCTGTGCACTGACAACATGGAGCTGACAACATGGAGGTAGCACCTTTTGGAGAACCTTTCTTACTTGCACTTTCATTCCTGCATCAGGAAACGGGCAGAGCTTCCGCCAGACACTGGTGGGCATTCTGGTGGCATTTTCTGACCCACCAAAGGCACCTGACAGAGCTTATGATGGAGCAGAGAGAGAAGAAAGAGGACAGTGACAAACTGGCTGATGTTCCTCATGATACTCGCTACAACTGCTGATGCCCCCTGTATAGACCAGCACTTCTGGAACATCAAGCACAGACTGTAAGTCCTTCCAGACCTGGGATGAAGCAGCAATGGGTCCAGAACTTTTGCATGACAAACATTACATTTCTGGAGCTTTGTGAGCAGCTTGCTCTGACCCTCCAGCATAAAGACCCATGCATAAAGGCAGCTATCCGGGTGAAAAAGTAAGTTGCTATAGCCATCTCAAAGTTGGCTACCCCAGACTGCTATTGGTCTGTTGCCAGTCACTTTTGTGTTGGAAAGTTGACTGTGGGTAAAGTGGTGGCGGAGGTTTCTGAGGAATCAGGCATGTGGTTTACCCCAAGATGGCGGGCATAAAAGATATTACTGAAGTAATTGCTAACTTTGAGAGAATGGGGTTTCCAGTCTGCACTGGGGCCACTGATGGGGCTGTGTGCCTATTTTGCCCTCCTCAAGGAGCACATGATTACATAAACCACAAATGGTACTTACTGTTATGCAAGCCCTCATGGACCAGAGAGAGCAATTTATTAATGTCAAAACGGGTTGCACTGGAAAAGTTCATGATGACAGGGTTTTTCACTGATCAGGAGTCTATATTCATGGACAGGCTGGGACACTATTCCCACCAAATGACACTATCATAAATGGAGTTGCTGTCCTCACCGTTATTCTGGGGGATGCCACATACCACTTTTTGCCTTGGCTTGTAAAACCATCCCCTAATTTCAGAAGCCCTGGTAAAAGATGGTTTAATTACACTCAGCAGGTATAAAATGTTGTTGAATGTGCTTTTGACAGCTCGAAATCCTGTTGGAGATATTGCGGTTTGCTGTGCTCTTCACAACCTTTGCGAAGCCAGAGACGAGCCATTTCCCGCTAAAGGGACCTATAACAGCGAGGGGTCACTGAATTGGTACCCTCAGCTAGGAAGTGCAGTTACCACAGCTGGAGCTGGATGCACCTGGGCAACAGAAGGCAGAGGTGCTTTGTGCTCCCACATTATGGACTTCTCTGGCCCAATGGAAGAGGGGAAGTAGTACCTTTATGAATGTGCTCTGGATGAATTTGGCACAAAATGTTTTTGTTACAGCACCCCTTCCCCCACATACGTACACACAGTTCACTGTTTCCAGGCAGCTCATTACACTGTTGAGTGGTCACAAAGCAGCGTACTTACAGGCACAGCAATGTAAGGGTATTCTTAAGAAACAGGAATGCACGAGCAAAAATCTGTGCCTTTGCCTTCCAAGTGAATTTTACTGCATTTTAATGTTTGCATTTCCCAATCACCATTTTGAACTCCACATGGGGGTGGGAGGAAAGCCAAGCAGCTGATGGTATACAATCCACCACTGGCTGGGGCTTCTAATATCTCTCCCATTCCTATTTTAATAAACATTAGAATGGAGCCAGAAACTACCAGGCTCAGGGCAGCCTCTGTTCCTTCTGTGTCTGCTCCAGGCTCTGCAATGGGCTGTTCCTTGAAGGGGGGGGCATCAACAGCTCCTATGAATACACCCCCAGGATATGCTGCTGCTGCTCCTGCTGCAAAGCCTCCAATGGCACCGGTTACAGCAAAAGAATGACTTTACTGTCCTCAGTCGGCACCTGCTGCTGGCTCCCATCAGTGCCCATGCTGGATTCTGGGGCCAGCAGAGTGCCAACCCAGCTGACCATGTCATCATGCACCACCACTGGCTCTCTGGTTGGCACAGTGCCCAGCACCCGGTCAAAATCCTCATAAAACGGGCACGATTGTGGCAAGTTGCCTGATATACGATTCTGGTTCCTGGTTTTTCCGTACTCAGTCTTGACCACTTAATTCGCTCCCTGCACTGGTCACCGGTCTGGTAAATTTGCAACGCGGCCAGCTTCTTCGCTATTTGCTGGCATGCATGGTCATTCCTGGTACTCTTAATAAGTTCACTATTTTGCTGACCTTGCACGAGAGATTTGCCAGATTTTGACTTTGCTCCCATGACCATGAAGTAGCATGGTCTGCAAAAAGACTTCTTCAGTTCAGTCTCCACAGCAAACACAGAAGGCTCTTTGATGATATGTTTGCAGCTCGGTTTTCTGAAGAGAACGGAAGGGTTAAATGCTGACTCACCAAGCTATTCCACTACAGCAAGGAGGGTTGCCTTCATTTCCCTGGAGTTGACTGGAGATTCTTGGGATAGAGAGGACAAAGGAAGTTGTCCCATGGGATTGCGCGATACGGTTGGTGGACTCCCAGGACCCAAGTCAGCAGGGGTGAGGGAACTACATCTACATTACAAAGAAATAGGGCTTGACTCCTAGGTCCTGGCTTGAATCCTCCACCCCCACAGGGTCTTAAGACCCTAGGTCTGAGCCATTCCAAGAGATGTGTGTAGATAGAAGGGTGTTTTGGGCTCAGTCCTGTGCCTGAGTCCTGGCTTGATTACACTGCAGTGTAATCATTCCCTGAGAGTACACAATGACATTAATAGCCAATCCTGGTACTCTTACTCTATTAGTGGTAGTATAAAAACAATGCACCTCTATGGGAATGAGCAGTCTCGATAAAAACATTTCGTTTCCTGAACTGTGAAAGAAACTGGTAGTTTTGCCAGCCCTGTAAATAATTCAGTTAAAAAGTATCCACCAAGTGACCAATGCTATTTGTATTTATGGAATAACACAAAGCAAGCAAAATTTAAAAAGTAAAAAAAAAAAAAAAAAAAAAAATCACCGCAACATTTACAAAGCAAACTGCATAAGCATGCCCACTGTAGGAGAATTCACTGCTCAAATATAAACTTGCAAAGTAATATTGTATTTATGGGGCTGTAGAACATGATCTCAGTGAATATCAATTAGCCGTAACAAAATAATTAACAGTAGCCATGTATTCAATTAACTGAATGTTGCACTTTAGTTGTAAATGAGAAATTATACAAGGTTCATTGCTTCTTTACAAAGTAGCTCTAATAAACAAAGTGTTCACCTAGGTGCTGTTTAGAAAATAACCTCAGAAGGTCACCTTCGAAAAGTAGCCTACAGTCTCCCCTATTAAAAACCTAAATTATGTTAAATGTTACCAGTCATGGGAATCACCATTGCTCAGACCAAGTTCAAATGTTAAGCTAGGTTTCATTTTCAAAAGCAGCAGCTGGGTTCACGTGGTCTGGATTTGAATGCTAACAGCCAAGGAAGCTGCAAAAAAACAACAACCACTACACAATACATCGTCTCCTTCATGCAACATCAGGTGATAGCAGTACAAGTGTTTCAGCAGAAGAAAGAAAAATAGTTTTATATGTATAAAGAAATCAGGGCCGGCTCTAGGTTTTTTGCCACCCCAAGCATAAAATTTGTTGCCCCAAGCTCCGAGAGCACCACTGCCCAAGCAAAAAAAGAAAAAAAGAAAAAAAGGACGGCTGGAACGCTGCCCCTGGAATTGTGCCCCCCCAAGCATGTGCTTGCTTTGCTGGTGCCCAGAGCCAGTCCTGACAGAAACTCACTTACCAAGAGACAATTGCGCTCTTTCCAAGCTACACACAATACAATACAAACCACCACTGAAAACACAGCCATCTCGAAGATACAGAATGGCAGCCACGCAAACAGCCAAAGTAAAGAACAACAAAAGAGGGTTCAGGAACAAATTCATAATCTTTAGTTAGTTAACTGACTACTTGTGTGCAGTGTTTAAGCTGTATATTGTCTATCATTTTGCTATCCACTGCAGCAGAAAAAACATGATCATTTAGTTTAATTTAGCAGGGTATGTTTAAAAGCAGATTTCAAAATAAGCTTTGGACAAAATTCCCTGTTCACCACTGCCCATTGGCTCTGAGCTCCAAATTCATTAACAGCTACAGAGTTTTCAGAAGAAAACTTGTCTGAGATCTCCATAGTGAGTCTTCTTCTGCTGAAGAAGAATAGACTGCTTCAAAATAAGAGTTTTGAATTTACTATGCACCATCGTCAATTTAGAAGAGTTCCAATACTTCATCTACTGCTTTCTAAGGGCTTGTCTACACTGGCAAGTTTCTGCGCAGTTAAGCAACGTTTTGCGCTCAAACTGCAGACGAGCACACACTGCCAAGCCACTTTGAGTGCAGAAACTGCTCAGTTGCAGCGCTGCAAAAAAGCCACCTCGACGAGAGGCTTCAGCACTCTATTGCCAGTGCAGACACTTGATTACTTTCTGCGATGTAACTGGCCTCCGGAGCTGTCCCATAATGCTGCAAGTGACCGCTCTGCTGATGGTTTTGAACTCGGCTGCACTGGGTGTGCCCCTCCCCTTTCAAAGCACCGTTTCTGACAGCCCTAGCAAACTGTGCTGATCTGGTCTTGGACACAAAGCAAACCATTAACGTGGAATGCTGGTGCTTTTGAACACAGAGGCAGGTGTGTGTGTGTGCAGAGAGCCCAGGGAGGGAGACAGGGGCTGATGTCGGGGTTTCCCCCTCCCCCAGGACTGGTTGCTTCCTGCCACTGTCTGAACTTACAAGACACCATGCTGACACACACTCTGTCCCCAAAAACACTCTGTCTCTCTCCCCGCTCCATAAACACACACACACACACACACCCTTCAGTTGAAAAACAGCTAGCAATGTAACAGGATGCCCATGGAACAATGGGATTGGGAAACCTGCATCATATGATGCTGTGCCTGCCCCATGAGGCATTGCAAACCCTTCCCAAAGCACCCTGCGGCCAGTTGCACAGTGGGATAGCTACCACAATGCACTGCTGTCTTTGCAAGAGCTGCTAATGTGGATGCGCTCCAGTGTCACAAGGAGCATAGTGTGGACATGCAACAGCACTGTAATTCCAGCGTTTTAATAAAAGTGGTATAATTTGTAGTGCAGAAACTTGCCAGTGTAGACATACCCAGCAATGAGCTGCCAGAAGCTGAAGAACCAGTTCCTCCAGACACTCCGGGTTTTCAGCGGCACGTCCTTCAGTCGCTCCGGGACCCGCCACTGAAGTGCCGCCGAAGGTTCGGAGTGCTGCCGGGTAAATAAAAATTCACAGGGGAGCTTCCCCAGCCGACAGCTCAGGCAGGACGGACAGGACGGTCCCACGGGCAGCATGTGGCCCGCGAGCCGGAGTTTGCCCAACCCTTTAACAACTGGTTCTAAACCGGCTTCAACATTTAACAACCGGTTCGCGCAAACCGGTGCGAAGCGGCTCCAGCTCACCACTGGACATACCCTAAGCCTGTTCCATGTAATTCCCTCTTTCTGGGGAGGAGGAAGGAAGGAATAGGTGGACAAAGGATAGACTTTGCTAAATGATCTCCAAGGCTGAGAGACTGACAACTGATATAGAGGGTTTGTAAATAAAATAAAGAGCTGTCTGTCAGATTGACTTGACAGGACTAAAGAAACTTTGCCAGACAAAATGTTAAGTATAGAGATGAGGGCTTTTTTGCCACTGAATAAAGGGAAATGTCACACAAAGTATCCACAGGCCTTTGGGCAGGCCAGCCTACTTAGAAGGGAAGGTTAATGTAATAAAGGGCAAAAGAGAGCAGCTGCTAGAGCACTGGTCCTCTGCAGCCCCGGGAGTATGAAGACCTCGCAGAAAAATTGCTGGCGGGGTGGCTTGAACACAATGTGCTAATGTTACAAGAGAATAGATCTCAAATGCCACAAAAATAGATTTGTCTTTCATGATGTACTCAATGGGGGTTTTATGCATGTAGGATGAGAAAGATTAATTGCTGGTACAAGCTATCATGATCACCACTCATCTTTCACTCATTGCACTGACTTCCAAAAAAGTTCAAATCTCACTTTTAATAATTATGGCCAAGGACAGGTGTGGGCAAACTTTTTGGGCCGAGGGCCACACTGGGGTGCGAAACTGTATGGAGGGCCGGATAGGGAAGGCTGTGCCTCCCCAAACAGCCTGCTCCCGCCCCCTATCCGCCCCCACCCACTTCCTGCCCCTTGACTGCCCCCCTCAGAACCCCCAACCCATCCGCTCCTTGTCCCCTGACCACCCCCTCCCAGCACCCTCTGCCCTAACCGTCCCCCCAGGACCCCACCCCCATCTAACCCCCCCTGCTCCTTGTCCCCTGACTGCCCCAACCCCTATCCACACCCCTGTCTGCTGACAGGCCCCCCCGGACTCCCATGCCCTATCCAACCCCCCCGTTCCCCGACCACCCCCTCCCCCCGCAAACCTCTGCCCCATCCAACCACCCCTGTCCCCTGACTGCCCCCCAGGACTCCCTACCCAACCTCTTGCGCTGCCATACATACGAAATGGTGCCCTTCTCTGTTTTTCTTAAATCAGTTCAAAATTGATGCTCGTTATGATAATAAAGGTATTTGAGGGGCATTCAGCCTATGCTGAATTAAACTGGGTGTTCTCAGTCCAGTTTTCAGTAACTGTCCACGTAGCAAAGTTATCATGAAAATTGTTATCTTTACAGCATGGGCGGTCAACAACTGAATGATCCATGGAGAATGAAGCATCCTCTTGCCCCTAGAAGGGGCACTTCTCCCTAGGTCAGCACTGAAACACAATGGCAGCTCAGAATGAGGAAAACTTTATTGCCACTGTCTGTTCTGTTTCAGAGTAACAGCCGTGTTAGTCTGTATTCACAAAAAGAAAAGAAGTACTTGTGACACCTTAGAGACTAACCAATTTATTTGAGCATGAGCTTTCGTGAGCTACAGCTCACTTCATCGGATGCATACTGTGGAAACTGCAGAAGACATTATATACACAGAGACCATGAAACAATACCTCCTCCGACCCCACTCTCAGTTTCATGGTCTCTGTGTATATAATGTCTTCTGCAGTTTCCACAGTATGCATCCGATGAAGTGAGCTGTAGCTCACAAAAGCTTATGCTCAAATAAATTGGTTAGTCTCTAAGGTGCCACAAGTACTCCTTTTCTTTTTACTGTCTGTTCTGTAGCTGTTAACAGGATAAACAGTAGATGGCGCCGCCAAGACTGTCACTCTAGCAGCTTTCACTCTTACCTCAGAAATCAAATAGGATGGCATCTTTCACCAGACCTTATTTTGTATGAAAAGAATTAGTGTTTGATTTGTTTTGCTTTGTAAACAGAAGCTCAAGAAGTGTCATCCCCTATAAGTGAAAATAAGCATTAAAATAATTCTCATTGACATTATACTAACGTGAGCTGCAATAACCCAACAGCTCCATCAAACACACTTCAACGTCAATCACATTCAAAACCTCACAAAACTTATTCAACCCTGTATTTATTAAAAGTGTGTAAGCCTCAAAGATTATGCTGTTTTTCCAACTGTACATATATTGGTTGTTTCATAAAATAATTAAACATATTTGAAACCAGAATAATTTACTTCAGACAGGAGTTGCCATATTAGAGCTGGCTGTTGCACCTTCCCCCTTGGAATCTAATTTCTAATAAAGGCTTAAAGGCTGGATAGAGAAGGATGATGGTAAGAAAATTTTTTTCCTTCTCAGCTACACAAGTTACTCTCTCGTGCCTGAGATGAGTATTTGTAATTTCTTCATCTTTTGCTTTGCTTTTGAGTTAGGGGAGAATAAGGACATTTCAAACAAACTAATTTTTTTTTTAACATCAGTCTTGTCCACGAAGGATGTTTGGAATATACCAGACTTACTCTTTTCAGGTAATAAAGATGAGGCATTAACAGAGACTGAGGTGTCAAAAGTAGTAGCACTGGACCAATTGACAAATTAAAAGAGTAACAAGTCATGCCAATGCCAGATGAGAGAACATCCAAGAGTTTTAGAAACTTTGGAGTGAAGTGGCTGAGTTGATAACAAATTTATGCAATCAGCTATTCTAGGGAGGCCAGGGAATGTTTTTTAAAAGAAGAACTGACGTGAGCCTGGAAATTACCGTTAAGATAGTAATTTCTAAAATAAAGTAATTTACCTTAATTTTAGTTCAGTGTCAAATAAGTTGGTTGAAACAGTAATTACGGAGAGTTTTATAAACAGCTAGATGAACATGAAAGGACAAATCCAATCTACTACAATTCTTTGACTGTGGAAACAAAATAGTGGTGAAAGGTAAAACAGCTGACAATCAGACTTTCAAAAAGCCTTTGACACAGTCCCTTCCAAAAGGTCTGAAAACTAAATACTCATGGGATGAGATGAAAATTACTGTCTTGCATCAGAATCTGTCTAAAAGACAAAAAGCTATAAGAAACATGGTCAATTTTCCGTACTACAAAAAGTTTACAGTGTGGGTGCACAAAGTTCCATACTACAACCAGCGTTGTTTATCAATAATCTAAAAGAGGGGACCCCGTGAGATGGCAACATTTGGAGATAACAATTTGTATGTTAGTCAAGACCAGATTAAACTGTGAGGAACTTCAGAGGGACCTAATAAAGTTACAGTGAATGGGCAGACTGATCGCTGATAAAATTCAATGTTGATAAACACAAGATGATGCATATTGGAAGGAATAACTGCTCTACTCATGTTGATTGTTTGATTATAAACTAACCAACCATCAAGAAAAAATGACTATGCATTGCTGCAGACAGCTCAATAAGAAGTCCTGCTCCATAAGAACACAACACAACATAAGAATGGCCATACTGGGTCAGACGAAAGGTCCATCTAGCCCAGTATCCGGTCTTCCGACAGTGGCAAATGCCAGGTGCATGTGTAGCAGTGGTCAAAAAACACAAGCAAAACATTAAAATGACTATGTAACAGAACAGAATAATACAGAAAATATTACATTGATTGCTGTAAATCAATTATATGTCTTCACCTAGAGTACTGTATTCAGTTCTGGTCACCCCAGATATAGCAGAAATAGGAGGTTCAGAGACGTACTGAAAAATAATTGGAGATATGGAAAGACTTCCATATGAAGAAAGATTGGAAATGTTTAGTTTAGAGAGAACACGACATGGTAGAGGTATACAAAATAATTAGTTGTACAGAGAAGATAAATTAGGCGCTCCTATATTTACTCCTTCTCATAATGCGAGAGAAAGGGGATATTCAGTGAACAGTGAAATTAAAAAACAACAAATCCGAAACTAGTTAAATGCATAATTAACCTGTAGAATTCATTGCCACAAAGTATCACGGCCAATTGTTTAGTAGGATTCAAAAGACGATGTTCTCACAACCAATATAAATATCTACTGTTATATTAGATAAAATAGGTTTTTGTATTGTATTGTTTGGTTTGGTAGAAAGGACATACACCTCATGCTTTAGAGAACATTAATAAAAATACCTAACTCATAAACTACCAGGAATTAGGAAGAAACTTTCTATATGGACTGCCCAAGGTAGTCTGTGACTGTCTGTGACTCCATGGTAAGACTGTTACAGTGATCCGGGAGTTTGCATTTGTTACTGAATTGGTGAAATCGTACCAGTAGCTTAGGGTATCTAACCTGCTTTTTGGACAGCCTGACCTGAGGTTGGTATTCACATCGTGAACCACTCCAGACAGCGAGACAGGGAGTGAAATAAGAGAAGGTACATCAGTTCTATGCTCTGAGTTTGTGGGAACAATGCTATGGATCTCCACCCTCTCCCTGCCAAAAAAAAAAAAAAGGGCAGAACAGTCATAAATGCAACTGACATTTCTACACGGACAGTTTATCAGCCCTAATAAATGTATATTGTGGTGTATACATTGAGTCCTTAATTTCCTCTCTAAACACTGAACTAACCATGTGTAAGCCAAATATTCCCACACCTGTCTTTTTGCACTCCCAAAGCCCTATAAAATACACGAGATACATGAGTGTGGTGCTTTATATCATGCAAACTCAAGGCGGCTGTTTTAGACTTGAGAACTCTTTTCCAACCTTCATAGGCAATTAGTTTAAACCACAAACATAAGGTTTCATTGCCCATGTAATACTGTTTTAGCTTCCATAGGTGTAAATGTTAATAATAGTTGAAATTATCCACAATATATTTCACCATTATTCGTCATTTATTATTTGTATTGCTCAGAGGCTCCAATCATGACTGTCATTCCATTCTGCCAGGTGCACAGGAAGACACAGCCTTTACTGTGTATGAGACACCATGACCTGATGGTGCATTAAGCATGGGGTTAATACTTGCAGGTATGTTCTGAGGACTGATGTTTGTACAGCATTTTGAAAATGTAAAGTCCTATATAAATGTGCCATGGGGGCTGGCCCTGTAAGGGAAATCAGGGACCAACCTACCTGTGACAAGCTCTTTTCTTGAGGCAGGACCAAGTAAACCTAGACCATTCCTGAGAGGTGTTTGTACAACCTGTTCTTAAAAACCTTCAATCACAAGGATTCCACAACCTCCCTTGGAAGCCTATTCCAGTGCTTAATTACCCTTACACTAAGGAAGTTTTTCCTAATATCTAACCTAAATGTTCCTTCCTACAGATCATGACAATTATTTCCCATCCTACCTCCAAGTGGACATGGAGATCAGTTGATCTCTTTATAATAGCCCCTAACATATCAAAAAACTGTCATGAGGTTTCTCCGCAGTCATCATTTTTCAAGACTAAACAGGCCCAGTTTTTTAACTTTCCTCATAGGTAGAGCCCTACCAATTTCACAGTCCACTTTGGTAAATTTCACAGTCATATGATTTTTAAAATCTTAAATTTCATGGTTTCAGATATTTAAATCTGAAATTTCAACACAGTGTTGTAACTAAGGGGGTCCCATCCCAAAAAGGGGTTGTGGGTGGGAGGAGGGGTTGCAAGGCTATTGTAGGGGGCCAGCAGTATTGCCTTACTTCTGTGCTGCTAGCAGCCATGTTGAGCTTGAGCTGACAGCCAAAAATCCTCAAGGTGATGACAGAGAGACAGGCCAAGATTTAGACCGAAGGAGATGTCTCTGGATTAGAGAGGCAGATCTGTGAGTCATTTGCACAAGGACAGTAGCTGAATTTGTGTATGAGGATGAGATTATCCAGAGATAAGGTGTAGAGGGAGAAAACAAGTGGACCCTCATAGAAGGCTGGAGGGCAAATGAGGAGGATCCTTCACAGGATACTCTGAAGGAGTGATTGGAGTGGTAGAAGGAGAACCAAGAAAGGACAGAGTCATGGAAGCCAAGGGAGTAAAAAGTTTGAAGAGGAGGAGCAAGGTTGACTGTGTCGAAAGTGGCTGTCATGTCAGTACTCCATTCTCATTCTGCTTAATTCTGACATTTGGTTATTGTCATGTAAGACTGAAACTATGTCCTGGACCCACTCCCACTGTGGCTAAATATTGCATGAAACTTCCAAATGGAATGATCTTGCTTATTACCAATATATTATCAGGATTGCAGTGAAAAGTACATAAACAGATACATAAAATAGTCACACTATGTTTATTTTTAAGAGTTCCTTCTATGAGTACCCACTCAACAGTCCAGGCATCCCTTCCAAGATTTAACATACACCAGTTATAAAGAATCACTAAAATTCAGTGCCAGGTATCCATATAATCATAAGTCATTCCCAACCACAACTCCATTTTGCCACAATTCAATTTACATACCCCCATCCCACCTTCATTCTGTCCCTTCCCAGCAACGTTCTCACACACAGGGGGGAAAAAAGAGACACAGAAAAAGCCTACATATCAATGTTTCCCAGATCCATAGAGAAGAGGTTCGTGGATCCCCAAAATGCTATCTAAGTCAAATCATTAAGCCTCAAAGTCATAAAGCTTCAGTGTACTTCACAGAAGGTAGAGTATCCCCACCTCCAAAATTACCATGTAGAGGGTCTGATTAAATTGAGATTAAGTCATGAGTAAGTTGGAATATGAACAAGAGGCTGCTAGGCAGCTCTCTAACTCCGCATTCTAGAGGCCATTATCCTCTGATCCCACTGAGGATTACCAAAAGAAACTACACCATCTGCTCAAGGAACTCCCTGAAAAAGCAGAGGAACAGATCTGTGCAGACACATGCCTAGAACCCCGACCAGGGGTATTCTATCTGCTTCCCAAAAGCCATAAACCTGGAAATCCTGGACGCCCCATCATCTCAGGCATTGGCACCCTGACAGCAGGATTGTCTGGCTATATGGACTCTCTCCTCAGGCCCTACGCTACCAGCACTCCCAGCTATCTTCGAGAGACCACTGACTTCCTGAGGAAACTACAATCCATCGGTGATCTTCCAGAAAACACCCTCCTGGCCACTATGGATGTAGAAGCCCCCTACACCAACATTCCACACAAAGATGGACTACAAGCCGTCAAGAACACTATCCCCGATAATGTTATGGTAAACCTGGTGGCTGAACTTTGTGACTTTGTCCTCACCCATAACTATTTCACATTTGGGGACAATATATACCTTCAAGTCAGCAGCATTGCTATGGGTACCTGCATGGCCCCACAGTATGCTAACATTTTTATGGCTGACTTAGAACAACGCTTCCTTAGCTCTCGTCCCCTAACACCCCTACTCTACTCGCGCTATACTGATGACATCTTCATCATCAGGACCCATGGAAAAGAAGCCCTGGAGGAATTCCACCATGATTTCAACAATTTCCATCCCACCATCAACCTCAGCCTGGACTAATCCACACAAGCGTTCCATTTCCTGGACACAACTGTGCTAATAAGTGATGGTCACATAAACACCACCCTATACCGGAAACCTACTGACCGCTATACTTACGTACATGCCTCCAGCTTCCATCCAGGACACACCACACGATCCATTGTCTATAGCCAAGCTCTAAGATACAACCGCATTTGCTCCAATCCCTCAAACAGAGACAAACACCTACAAAATCTCTATCAAGCATTCTTAAAACTACAATACCCACCTGCTGAAGTGAAAAAACAGACTGACAGAGCCAGAAGAGTACCCAGAAGTCACCTACTACAGGACAGGCCCCAACGAAGAAAACAACAGAACGCCACTAGCTGTCACCTTCAGCCCCCAACTAAAAACTCTCCAGGTCATCATCAAAGACTTACAACCTATCCTGAAAAATGATCCCTCACTCTCACAGATCTTGGGAGACAGATCAGTCCTCGCTTACAGACAGCCCCCAAACCTGAAGCAAATACTCACCAGCAACCACACACCACACAAGAAAAACACTAACTCAGGAACCTATCCTTGCAACAAAGCCTGATGCCAGCTCTGTCCACATATTTATTCAAGTGACACCATCACAGGACCTAATCACGTTAGCCACGCTCGTTCACCTGCGCATCTACCAATGTGATATGTGCCATCATGTGTCAGCAATGCCCCTCTGACATGTACATTGGCCAAACGGAACAGTCTCTACGCAAAAGAATAAATGGACACAAATCTGACATCAGGAATCATAATGTTCAAAAACCTGTAGGGGAACACTTCAACCTCTCTAGCCACTCAGTAAAAGATTTAAGGGTAGCAATTTTGCAACCAAAAAGCTTCAGAAACAGACTCCAATGAGAAACTGCTGAGCTTGAATTAATATGCAAACTAGACACCATTAACTTGGGTTTGAATAGAGACTGGGAGTGGCTGGGTCATTACACATATTGAATCTATTTCCCTAAAGTTAAGTATCCTCACACCTTCTTGTCAACTGTCCAAATGGGCCATCTTGATTATCACTACAAAAGTTTTTTTCTCCTGCTGATAGTAGCTCATCTTAACTAATTAGCCTCTCCCAGTTTGTATGGTAACTTCCACCTTCTCTGTGTGTGTGTGTGTGTGTGTGTGTGTGTGTGTGTGTGTGTGTGTGTGTGTGTGTGTGTGTGTGTGTGTACATATATCTCTCTCTATATCTATATATATCTTCTTACTATATGTTCCATTCTATGCATCTGATGAAGTGGGCTGTAGCCCACGAAATCTTGTGCTCTAATAAATTTGTTAGTCTCTAAGGTGCCACAAGTACTCCTGTTCTTTTTTTGGTCCGATTACTGTAACTGCTCCAAAAATAAGGCACAACATGGTGCACAAAGAACTGAATTACAGTCTGAACTTCCTTGCTTTAATGTTTTTGAATCACAGCTTTTCTCTTAGCTAATTTTTATGTTTTAGAATACAAAATTGGGTTTAGTTTTCCACTGTACCCATGTAATAAGCAAACTGATAATGACGAAAATATTTTTGGTTCAGCCAACTTGGATTAAATCCCGCAAACCTAGTTTTATTATTTTTCCTTGTAGAGAAATCATATTACAATACTGAACTTACAAAAGAATAATTTTCATCCCTAGTTGTTCTGGAATATTTTTTTTACATAAAATATTTTTTAAAAGCACTGTTTGGTTTGAGATTAATCCAGAAATATTTCATTGTGAACATTCTGCAGCTACAGATGTATGAATAGATCACTGCTGTGGAGACTCACAAAGCCTGTAGATATAAAACTCCTCTCTATTTTTTATTTATAAATAGAGAAATCCATCACAAAGCACTCAGCATGCAATAATATCCAGCCATCTGAGTGCCACATGCTTTGAGAGAGATCTAAGACAGCAACAAATTAAACTAGATCCTATTACTTTAAGGTCCAGGACTGAAAAGAGCTGCTGAACACTGGTGGTGAACCTGTGTCACTTTGATCTCTATTGTAACAGAAAAGCAAAATGACATGTTCAAATGAAAATCATTTATAATGGATGAAGGCAGGCCTGCACTCTCCTTGGACCACATATGTTTAGGAGTAGTCAAAAAAGGGGAAAAAATAAATCAAATCAGCAACCCTCTTCACCCCCCAAAAAAGAAAAAAAGTATGCAAAGCAATTATTACATATTTTGAATCCATGGTAAAAAAATAGCTGGCAATAACAGGTCATTTCTTATCTAATTTAGCAGCTATATAAATTGATTCTAATTGTAAGTACACAGTGCCCTGGTAATGCAAATATGAAGTACTGGGGAGGCAAATAATGGTTCAAAGCAGGGGACTTGGTGCTTTTCACCACTCTATTACTACCAATTTACAGTGTGAACCTGGGCAAATCAGTACTCAGTGCTTTAGTTTCCACATCTAGGAATAGAGAAAATGATCCCTGTCTGCATTCATAAAAGTATTTTAACATCCTGCAATGAAAGGTGCTATAAAGTGCAAAGCTACAATACAGAGCCTTCCACTGTACATCCCTATGGCTCTCCTCATATATTTTGGACTTCATGCTACCTTTCAGAGTTTTTATGGTGGTAAATTGTTACTGAGAACAACATATGATCTGTATTCCAAGCAGTAAGATCTTGGCGGGGCTTGTCATTAAAACCCCTGACGTAAATTTAGGAAGTATTATTCAAAATAGAGTGTTTTTCAATAAGTTTTCTTCAAGGTTAAAGTTATAATAATCACTATTGTAAAAGTGCAAGAGAAAATATTTTCAAGCTTCCTTTTGAATAATTACTAACCTAGAAATAATTCATTCTTGTCATCCATATTTTTGTCCATTTCCTCTACATCTCAAGTCCACATAACTCTGCTTATACACCACTCTTGGATACACCAGCACATTTCTGGGAACAGGGATACCTTTGTAAGGCTGCCTGGCTCACCAGCCAAAGAATACCACCATTTTTCTTCATAAATCATAGGAATATTTAAAAAACTACAGATTGGCCAGAGTCAAAAACTTCAAATTGCAAATGAGACTCTTAAATTTCAGTATATAACAGATTTGTCTGAATGACCATGCAGAACCTTTGTTAGCCCAATTTTATCTTCTTGGTTATTTCATTCAGCAACAGTTAAGAGAGGACTATGTAGATAGTTAAGCTGCCCTAGTTGTATTAGGCTTAAAAGTCAGGGCCTACGATTTGAAACTGACTAGCAATGTTGGGTTTCCAACTTAAGACACTTTAAAGATGTCTAATTTTCAGAAAGTGCTGAGCACCCATCTTCAGAAAGTCAGGCCTCTTTCAACTTCTCATGGACACTAACAGTTGAGGCACTTAAAACACTAGTCAACAGTGAAAATTTAGGTTCAGATCATCTCCCATATCTAACCTTGATTTAAGCATGTGTTCAACTACTTTGAGAGTCATGGGAATGGTGTACAGATCTCCTCATTGCCCTCCCAAATCCTTAACACAGCTGATAAAGTTCCTCCTCTTTGAAGAGGCCCTGGAGTTACCTACATTCAAGTCACCCAATTCAATGTGGCCAACATCTAATGTGGCCGACTACGTTTCAGAAAGAACTCAAGATTTCATGGCTTCCATGACAACATAAGATTATTCCAGGCAGGAACTAGTAACTTACAGAGCTGGTTACACTCAAATCTTGTTTTGGGGCTGCTATTTTAAACCTTCATCATGGACAGGCCACTACTTTCTGATGTGGGGGCAATCAAATCAAGATAAAAGACTTATTTTACTATCCACACTTGGAAGTGAAAATAACCAGATCAGTTTCATCAACAGAGCAATAGAATGCACCAGTCAACAGACAACAAGTGATGGTAAATTAAGACATATTTTGTCCACAGATGTTGATATGGTGGCTCCCAAATGCACTTTTCCCAGGCTTCATCATCAGAGCTCACCCTTGCATACTGAGAGACAGATAGAAACGAAGTGGAAGGGAAAATAAGTAGAACACCAGTAGATAAAGTCACATTTTAATTCTAATTGTGGCATAAAGTGATCTCATGACAACTGCACACAAACAAAAAAGTGGTTTCTTGCTTCTACCATAATGTCACCAAGCTCTGATCAGTGAGCATGTTCCAGCTAATAAACAGTAATTCACCAAAGACTTCATTCAGGGGCATTTTACAATGTAAGCAGTTTTCACTTTACTTGGTAGACAAAATTTTGATATCCATGAACGGCAGAACTGGTCCTGGAAGGAACAATCACACATGTTCTCTGCTTGAATCTAGCCTAAATTCACTCACTGATGTTCTAGAGGTACTAAGGGAGGTTTAGCCACCCCCTGCAAAATGGGTCCCATGTTTATCCTAGCTGATAAAATCCAGTGAAGAAACAGTGAAGCAATTATTGAAGAAGATGGGCAATGTTTACGTTCAGGAAGGCCTGGTGCCAGCATCTCTTAAGGAAGCCTACAACTGCTCATGATCAAGAAATCATCTATGGACAGATTTCCTTGGCCCTGATTGGTTTGGACACTTGGTATAGTACAGATTCCACTAATTTAAATGAATGATCTCCTAATAGCAATAAACTAGAAACAAGTGTCCATGATGACTTCTCTCAGCTACTTTTGATGTCATTGAACACAATATTGCAGATCTAGTGAAGATCAATGGTTCATTCTTGAGTAGCTTCATTCCTTTCTTGTTCAGAGGACCTAGCAGGTAGCACTGGATGATTGTTTACCTGCCATAAGGGTTATCATGTGGCTTACCCCATATCAAACAGAAGGTGTGTGAAGCCACTGAGGGAGATATTTTGAGGAAGAGGAAACGCTCGATTTGTCCAACATTGGCCCTAAGTTACTGTACTTTTATAAGTGTATGCAACCCTGCACTCCTTGACATAGGGCTACTGTCTTGTGTCTCATCCCTAAGTTTGAAGAAGGTAGTTACCCTTCCTGGACATTCAGCCCTCAACCTCAAATTAGTTTTTATCTGCAACACAAAATATGTTATCAGTGGGCCAGATCAAAAATATATTTTAAAATTTAAATGCACATTAACAGCCACAAACATGAATTTAAAAAAAAATAAAACCAACACATTTTTATATACACAGCACTGCCCGACTAGACATACGTATCTCAGACTCAGTAAACTCTCAAAATGGCTGCTCCATGTAAGTTTCTTCTCTCCCTCAACCCCTTTCCTTGTGTTCGGCACTTGTCCATAAACTTCAAAGATAAAGAAAGAGGGATCATCTTCAAAGATTACCCAGAGCACTGGATGGGCACTTTTTTTTTTTAAAAAATCAAAATAAATGCTGCCCGTGCGGGGAGAGCAGCTGAATCTCCAAAGACACATAGTAATTTATGCGCACAGGATTGAGCCCACTACATTTGCTAACTGTCAGTTAGCAGTGCCTTTTATTGTTTAAACACCACCCCTTTCTTTTCAAATTCAAGCTATTCTCAGTCCTTATCCTTTTCACTCTTCTTGGACTACACAGGGCCTGAACTCCGAAGTAAAAAGTCTACTAAAGAGAATGATGGCCGAAATATCTACATTTTGCGAGTATATAGTATATTATAGCTAAACATGTGGGTTTTTCTGCTATGGGTAGCTAACAACTGCAAGACTTCTACTTTAAAATTCTTTTTTTCCTTTACACACATCAATAGGAAATTTAAAAAAAACTAGCAGTAGACGCAGTTTTGATTTGTTTTCCACAATGCTTCTCTCTTTCACCCCTGCTGATTCCCTATCTCATATCCTCTAAAATTAGGTATTAGCACCAGCATTTTCTGACAAATTATAGAAACAATGAATATTTAATATTAAAGTACTGATGCAGTTGTACTGCAATGAACTGCGACATAGGAGATTCCAAGCAGATAGGAGCTGGGAATGCTGCTAAGGCAAACACCAAACAGAACCCCTAAGGGATATGGGATGGAGCCAGACAGGGAGATGAGATGAGACAAGTAATGGAATATGAAGCCTTCCATCTCTAAATGGACAGTTCAAATCCAGCCCACGTCAATAATGATCAAAAAAGTTAGAATCTGACAGGTGCTTCGCCTAAATGAAAGCAATATTTCAGCTCCGGTGCTGCTCCTCATGAAAAGGAGTCCACACCGCTACTACATCTAGCATTAACGAGCAACTTAGCTGGCAATCCCAGTAGAGACGCTAAGAAAAGAATAGAGCTTTTGGTTTTAAAAATGGCTAATTAGGGCTTGATACTGAGGTGCTAAGCATCTCCTGGAGAATGCAGAGCCCTTGAATGTTCTCTGAAAGGAATGGACATAGTGTTCAATACCTTGGTGTCAAACCCTCAGTGACAACAGACTGCCCACCTGCATAGCAACATTTAAAAGGATATTCTGTACATGAATATTACATTAATAAATCCACCATTTGTTTCAACAGTGGCCATTCATTTCAATACTTTACCATACATAATTTGAGTGGCAGCCTTTTTTTTAATATTACTATTTATCAAATACCCACCTTTTACAGCTTATTTTTACATGGGATGTTACAATCAGCCCTCAGCATTTTTATCTAGCCAGAGAGCAAACCACTGTAATAGTAACTTAGCATTTAAGAATGCAGCACAAAAAGAACTTTACAAATGGATTTTACATAACTCATACACTTTAATTCACCTTGTTGAGGAAGAGTCAACATGGCTTTAGTAAAGGGAAATCATGCCTCACCAATCTACTAGAATTCTTTAACGGGGTCAACAAGCATTTGGACAAAGGTGATCCAGTGGATATAGTGTACTTAGATTTTCAGAAATCCTTTCACAAGGTTCCTCACCAAAGGCTTTTAAGCAAAGTAAACTGTCATGGGATAAGAGACAAGATCCTCTCATGGATCGGTAACTAACAAAGGGTAGGTATAAATGATCAGTTTTCAGAATGGAGAGAAGTAAATAGTGGTGTCTCCCAGGGGTCTGTTCTGGGACCAGTACTGTTCAACATATTTATAAATGATCTGGAAATAGGGATAAACAGGTGGCAAAATGTGCAGATGGTCCAAAACTACTCAAGATAGTTAAGACCAAAGCTGACTGAGAAGAGTTACAAAGGGATCTCACAAAACTGGGTGACTGGGCAACAAAATGGCAGGTGAAACTTAATGTTGATAAATGCAAAGTAATGCACATTTGAAAGCATAATCCCAACCATACATATAAAACAAGGGAGTCTAAATTAGCTGTTACCATTCAAGAAAGAGATCTTGGGAATCAATGTGGATAGTTCTCTGAAAAAAATCCACTCAGTGTGCAGCGGCAGTCAAAAAAGCGAACAGAATGCTGGGAATAATTAAAAAAAGGATAGATAATAGGACAGAAAATATCACGTTGCCCCTATATAAATCCATGGTACGCCCACATCTTGAATACTGTGTGCAGATGTGGTCGCCCCATCTCAAAAAGATATATTGGAATTGGAAAAGGTTCAGAAAAGGGCAACAAAAATTATTAGGGGTATGGAACGGCTTCCATATGAGGTAAGATTAATAAGACTGGGACTTTTCAGCTTGGAAAAGAGATGGCTAAGGGGAGATATGATTGAGGTCTAAAAGATCATGACTGGTGTGGAGAAAGTAGATAAGGAAGTGTTGTTTACTACTTCTCATAACACAAGAACGAGGGGTCACCAAATGAAATTAATAGGTAGCAGGTTTAAAACAAATAAAAGGAAGTATTTCTTCACACAATGCAAGGTCAACTTGTGGAACTCCTTGCCGGAGGATGTTGTGAAGGCCAAGACCATAACAGGGTTAAAAAAAGAACTAGATAAATTCATGGAGGATAGGTCCATCAATGGCTATTAGCTAGGATGGGTAGGAATGGTGCCCTAAGCTCTGTTTGCCAGAAGCTGGGAATGAGCGACAGGGGATGGATCACTTGATGATTACCTGTTCTGTTCATTCCCTCTGGGGCACCTGGCACTGGCCACTGTCAGAAGACAGGATACTAGGCTAGATGGACCTTTGGTCTGACCCCATAGGGCCGTTCTTATGGTAAAGAACAATTTGTAGTTTTTCCTAGTAAGTATAAATAGACTATATATATTAAAGATATTGTAAAATGAGAAACCCACACAATTACACTCACTAAACATTTTAAACCACTTTCCTTATTTCTAAAAATAAGGCTCCCACTGTGCAGAAGGCATTGTAAAAAACAGAACTGTTTTCCATCGCA
Organism: Chelonia mydas; assembly: GCF_015237465.2. Lineage (NCBI taxonomy): Eukaryota > Metazoa > Chordata > Testudines > Cheloniidae > Chelonia > Chelonia mydas. The sequence continues at coordinate 339,942,583 of NC_057849.1, forward strand.
TTATGGAATCAAGAAAACTGCCAAGAAGTTACTGAATGCATCTGATGAAGTGAGCTGTAGCTCACAAAAGCTTATGCTCAAATAAATTTGTTTGTCTCTAAGGTGCCACAAGTACTCCTTTTCTTTTCACCTTGTACAGTAACGACGGTTCTTCGAGAAGTGTGTCTTTCTGGGTGCTCCAATGTAGGTGTGTCTGTGTCCCTACGCTGCTGATTAGAGAATTTCGGTTGCAGTGTCCATAGGGCCTGGACACATGTTGTCTCTCCTAATGCAGTGCCACAAGGCTAGCCATCGTGCACAGGCTAACCGCCCTCAGTTCCTTCTCTACCGCAGTCTCATAGCAAGAATGCCAACGTAGAGGGAGGGCAGGTAGTGGAGCACCCATAGGGACACACATCTCAAAGAACCATCATTACTGCACAAGGTGAGTAACTTCTTCTCCACTGTTGGTGACTCCTAAGCAGTACCCCCTTTGGAGGGCTGGAACATTAGAGTTGGGTTAGCCACAGATCTAAGTACTGTGGAGCCAAAGATGGCATCAGAGATAGAGTCTCCAGTGATTGAATAATGTTCTGCAAAGGTGTGGACTGATGCCCACGTCGCTGCTCTGAAGATCTCTGAGATGGAGACATTCTTAAAGAAGGTGCCAGATGAGGAGATCGACCTCGTGGAATGCATACAGATCGAATCCAGAGGGTCATGTTACGAATTTGGTAACACTGTCTGATGCAATTCGAGACCCACTTGGAGAATCTTTTGGCTGATATCGCTGAGTCCTTAGATCTTTCAGCCGTAGAGTGGAATTGTCGAAAGGACTTCCTGAAGGCCTTTGTCCTACCGAGGTAGAATGCAAGGACTCTCCTGACGTTGAGGGCATGCAGTATGGCCTCCCTATTGTCTCGGTGAGGCCTGTGGTAGAGGGCAGGAAGGTAAATACACTGATTCTTGTGAAATGAGGTCACTTCAGGGATGAACCTTGGATGCAGCCTAAGTGTAAGCTTATCAGGGGAGAACACTGTCGTGGAGGATGCGCCATCAGAGCGGTTATTTCCCCTATTCTTCGAGCCAAGGTAATTACAAACAGAAAAACCATTTCCACCTTTAGGTATGCAAGCGAACAGGTGGCCGTAGGTTTGAAGGGGGGCCCTGTCAAACCTTTCAGCACTAGGTTTAGGTCCCACAATGGGGTAGGAAGTCAAGGTTGAGGGAAGAGGTTTGTTATTCCCTTAGGAACCTGTAGTAGTCGCACGCAATAGTACGGAGTACCTTTCTATGGGTTGATGAAATGCTGTAACAGCTGCTAGGTGGACCCTGAGAGAGCTCAGGGATAACCTTGATTTTTTTAAGGGTAAGGCATATTCCAGAATATGTGGAAGAGCTGCTGACACTGGAGAGAGTTGATGGGACGTGCACCAGATCTGAAACCTGGACCATTTCTGCAAGTAACTGCGCCATGTGGAGGACTTTCTACTGTGCAGTAGAACCCCTTGTAGTTCCTTTGAGCACTATCTCTCTTGGTGCTAGAGCCATGTAGAAGCCATGCCTTGAGGCAGAGGATCCCCAAGCTGGGATGTATAGTATGCCCCTTGTCCTGAATGAGAAGGTATGGAGTGACTGGAAGGAAGATTGGTGGATACACTGCGAGCTGCACCAGGTAAGGGTACAAGGTCTGTCTCAGACACGTGGGAGCAATCAGAATTATGTGAGCTCCGTCCCTCTTTATTTTTAGCAGGACCTTCAGCAGAAGGGGAAACAGAGGGAGGAGTAAAGATGGTCCATGTCCCATGGGAAGAGGAGAGCATCACCTAGAGAATGCTGTCCAATCCCCACCCTGGAACAATATCATGGACACTTCTTGTTCTGGTAGAATGGCAAACAGATCTGTGGATGGTGTTCCCCATGTGAACAAGTTGTGAAGTACTGATGGGTGCATCTCCCATTCGTGGTCGTGTGAGAATGTGCAACTGAGCTTGTCCACAATTGCATTTTGCGTGCCTGGGAGGTAAGCTGTGGACAAGGTGACGTTGTGAGAAATAGACCAGTTCCATAGTTTCATTGCCTCCATGCATAGGGAGAGTGATCTGGCTCTCTCTGATGGTTGAAATAATAAATGCAGGCTATGCTGTCCATTAGGATCTTTTCCATTAGGATCAATCCTGTTATCAGTGAGAGGAAATGGGCGCAGGGGGTTCCTAACCACTCTCAACTTGAGAAGACTGATATGCCAGGATATCTCTGCAGGTGACCATTTGCCTTGCATTGTGAGACCATTTAAATGCACACCCCATCCTATGAGGGATACTTCGGTGGTAAGAAGCAACGAAGATGGTGCCTGGGGAAAAGGGGATCCAATTGCATGCACTGGCCAGGTTCTTTCACTAGTCCAATGAGTTCTTGATCCTGGTGGGTAGTGACAGAGATTTGTTCAGACTGTCCCTCTTTGGTCTGTAAACCAAGCTCAACCACAGCTGTAGGCATCGCATGTGAAGTCTGGCGTGCAGAATCATCACCGTTCCAGCTGCCATATGACCCAGGAGCCGGAGGCAGATTCTGGCTGGCACTTGAGGGCTGCATTGAGCTGTGTCTAGGTGATACCAGGGACAGAAACCAGTCTTGAGGGAGGAAGGCTTTGGCCTATAGCACGTCTAAGTCGGCCACTATGAATTCTAGGCATTGCACTGCTGTGAGGATCAACTTCTGGGAACTGATCTGTAAGCCCAGTTCTGTGAACAAGCGTATTGTGTCCTCGGTGGCTCGACAAGCCTCTTGAAGCGACCAGGCTCTGAGAAGACAATCGTCCAGGTAATGATAGATCATTTCCCTTGTGATTGCAGATGGGCGGCTACCACTGAGAGAACTTTGGAAGATACTCTCGGGGCCGAGAGTCCAGATGAGAGGACCCTGTACTGGTAGTGGTTGTGACCCAGAGTGAACCGGAGGAAACGTCTGTGAGGCAGTAGTATTGAAAGGTGAAAGTAGGCATCTTGTAGGTCAAGGCCCGAAAACCAGTCTTCCTGTTCCAGTGACAGAATGACCATCGATAAGGTAAAAAAAAAAAACAGGAGTACTTGTGGCACCTTAGAGACTAACAAATTTATTAGAGCATAAGCTTTCGTGGGCTACAGCCCACTTCATTGGATGCATAGAATGGAACATAGTAAGAAGAGAGAGAGAGAGAGAGAGATACACACACACACACACACACACATATACAGAGAAGGTGGAGGTTGCCATACAAACTGTGAGAGGATAATTAATTAAGATGAGTTATTATCAGCAGGAGAAAAAAACTTTTGTAGTGATAATCAACATGGCCCATTTGGACAGTTGACAAGAAGGTGTGAGGATACTTAACATAGGGAAATAGATTCAATATGTGTAATGACCCAGCCACTCCCAGTCTCTATTCAAACCCAAGTTAATGGTATCTAGTTTGCATATTAATTCAAGCTCAGCAGTTTCTCATTGGAGTCTGTTTTTGAAGCTTTTTGGTTGCAAAATTGCCACCCTTAAATCTTTTACTGAGTGGCCAGAGAGGCTGAAGTGTTCTCCTACCGGTTTTTTAATGTTATGATTCCTGACGTCAGATTTATTCTTTTGCGTAGAGACTGTCCGGTTTGGCCAATGTACTTAACGTCGGAGGGCCATAAGAACATAAGAACGGCCATACTGAATCAGACCAAAGGTCCATCTAGCCCAGTATCCTGTCTTCTGACAGTTGCCAGTGGCAGGTGCCCCAGAGGGAATGAACAGAACAGGTAATGATCAAGTGATCCATCCCCTGTCGCTCATTCCCAGCTTCTGGCAAACAGAGGCTAGGGACACCATTCCCGCCCATCCTAGCTAATAGCCATTGATGGACCTATCCTCCATGAATTTATCTAGTTCTTTTTTGAACGCTGTTATAGTCTTGGCCTTCACAACATCCTCTGGCAAGCAGTTCCACAGGTTAACTGTACGTTGTGTGAAAAAATACTTCCTTTTGTTTGTTTTAAACCTGCTGCCTATTAATTTCATTTGGTGACCACTAGTTCGTATGTCATGAGGAGTAAATAACACTTCCTTATTTACTTTCTCCACACCAGTCATGATTTTATAGACCTCTATCATATCGCCCCTCAGTCATCTCTTCTCCTAACTCAAAAGTCCGTGTCTTATTAATCTCTCCTTATATGGCAGCTGTTCTATAACCCTAATCATTTTTGTTGAGGCACAGCATGATTGTGGGGAAATACTCCCTGGTTGACCATGGCTCAGTGCTGTAATCTCGGTACCAATGGGCAGAGAATCAGGAGCTTCCAACATAGCCAGGTGACCAGCTTCATGGAATTCTGCCCATACCGAGCATCCCAGCGTCAGTGGCAGTGCTGGGGGAGATTGAGACCTTTCCCGTACTCATCTCTCTGGTGCCAGATGGGTCAATGTCGCTGGTGGTACTGATGTCAGCTCACGTACTGGGACAGTCTTAGGGCATATGCCCTCACATCTCTGTACCGAAGATTCAGTGCCCATGCCCAAAGGCCGTGAGGCATGGGTGCCAAACAACCTCAGTGCCAGTGGTGCCAAAGATACTGAGTGAGATCGCTTTCGGCTATTGCTGGGCTTGCTGAGGGGACTTCCCGCTCTCATTTTCGACTTGTGAGAAGAGTCTCTGGACCGTCCTGCTATCCTTTGAAATCAAAGGTTGAGGGAAAGACTCATGCCCGCCAGAGGACTGGGGCCGGAGGGCCGCCTCCATTATGTTTTTCAGGCAGAGCGCTCTGTCCCTGCAGGATCTCAGTCAGAGCTGCTGGCAGATAGAACACTTCTGTTGGACTGGCCCTCACCGAGGCAACGAATGCACTGGGAATGCTTGTCCGTGATCAGGATTGCCTCGCTGCAAGTGTGACACTTCTTAAAGCCCATAGAGTCGGACATACCCTTGTCCAGAGGGGTCCCCCCACCACCAGAGGCCGACACAAGAATAAAGTCTCTCTAATATCCTGGGACTGACACAGCTACAACAACACTGCATACAGCTGAAAGTTAGAAATAGCACAATATCTTTAAGTTTTTCCTTGTAACTCAAGGTATCTTCATATAACACTACAAGTACTCCTTAATGCTTAAGAAACTGATTTTCCTAAAGAACCTTTGTGTATGTGGCACGGTATAGTGGGGGGGTTAATTTTGTTTTTTAAAATTATCTAACCTTGTAGATGAGATGCAGACTTTGCAACCAACACAATCTTTCCATCAATCAAACCCAACCAGGTTTTACTGGCAGCCCTTGAGGCCAATTAGGAAACTGAAAAAGCAACCTACTGCTACCAGGTTATATTTTTGCCAATTAGAAAACTTCCTGGGTGCTCTGTGCCAATGAATCTTAGATCTCCAGGTCAAGCAAGAAGGGAAAAGCCCCTGACATCTGTGGAAATAAAGAGGAAACAGAGGACTGAAGGAAGCAGAATAGAGTCAAAAACAGTCTAAATCAAAATGTATAGTACTGTTACCTTTAACAAAATGAGACATTTTTCCGTAAGGACAATAAAAAGAGTGTGTGAATTTTACCCTCCAAGAAAGAAGCTTCCTCTCAATGGTTTCAGCAATGTATTAGTTCTAACATATCAGCAGAGAACATACTACTTCAGCCTGTGACCTCATGAAGTTCAACCCCTGATTCTGTTTAGCTTGTGGGAGACCTCCAGGAAAACTCAGAATTGCTGCCAGAAACAGTCATGGTGACTCAGCAGGTAGCTGTCTTCACTCTGCATCGGGGCTGAAATACTGTTCAGCATGGTGTTAGATGGCACTGTGCATTGCCTTGCTTTTCCAGAATGATTCTTTGGAGTCATTAAAGTTCCACATAAAACTGTAGATTATAGTTGTTAAATTCAAAATCCTGACCATGTTCCTATTGCAAGTAGCTTACACTCTCCTTACTTAATTTCCTCCTGAACTTTCATACTGAATACTTTCGTCTTTAGCTTTCTGTCTTGTACAGCACAAAACACACTGTCAGTACTTATTAAATCAATAGAAAAACTACTACTTTATTCACATCCAGTATTTAACTCTTCTGTAACATTACTAAGCGTGTAAATTGCTACCACGTTCCACCTCTGGAGATGATTTCGTTGGTGACAGCAATGAGAAATACAGGTAATTTTATATTTATCTTACAAAAGCTCTTTGAAAGCCCTTTAGATAAGAGTCATTATATGAAAGCTTAAAAAAAGGTATTTATAACTATCAATTTGAACGTATATATATATATATAGACCTTATTTTCAAACTGCTTTAATCAATCCTCACAAATCCCCTTGGCAATGGTGTTCGGGAAGTATCAATCCCATTGTACAGAAAGGAAAGAAGGGAGGAAGAGACAGACTGTAGCAACTCCTTTCATATATTTATTCATCCTGACCTTGTTTTCTAATTAACCAAACAATGTGAAAACAAATGTGATTTGCTGGTCTTATTGTTTTCAGTTGTTTGAAAGATGACACATTAAACCCAGGGTTTGTCTATATGGTGAAGTAGCGCACACTACAGGGGTGTGATTTCTAAAGCACGCTAAATGTGTTGCATATTATGGACCTGGCTGGTGCACACTAAAGTTTCCCTAGTACATGTTAACAGAGTACTGTTCAAGCACTACATTTAAATGCAGTAGGGAACCTTTAATGCGCACCAGCTTGGTCTACATGGACCAATTAATGAAGAACACATTAGTTCGTTTTAGAAATCATACCCCCGTAGTGAGCACTACCCAACCTTGTAGACAAGACCCCAGTATTCTGAGGTTAAGGATATCAAAAGAGTCTTATGGAATTATGTAGTCTGTATCTGAATACTGGCAAAAAACCAACAACGACAAACCAAGTAATAAAGTGAACTGCCACAATGGGACCAGGTTCAGCCAGGGCAAATGCAGTTTTCTCCTTTCATCCATCCAATGCCCTGAACAACAGTGATGAAAAGTAGTTCAGATTCCATTCCTACTCAGCTCTGGGTCTTTACTAAGAACAGACCCCCAGCTGTACCCAACTGTGTCAAATTTTGTGCAGTGTTTTTGTGGTTTTTGTGATTTAGGCTCCTGGGGGTTTATTAATCTATTTGCATCATAAACCTGTTGGTTAAGAAAGAAAAAACTAGAGATGCCCTAAAGGCATCAACTCAGTTCTGCCAGCAGATGTTTAAGTATTACACATTATGCAAAAATGGACAAAAAGTTTCTTATCTGTATTAAGCAGAGACATTTTAAAAAAGCAAAGCACAAATAAAATTTCTTATTGTATGTTGAAATATGCTGAAACTAATTTTGCTGTAGACTTATGTATTAGTAGAAAACTCCACTTTTTAGCCCTAGACCAAAACACATACTGGAAGCTACTGTACTACTGCTTTCTCTTCAGCTAACAGTTTATGTCAGACTAAACACAGTTTGGTAGCCATTGTCAAGAAAATTGGAGTTGTTCAGGCATAGCTGCAGTTACTGATGTTATTTGTTTGGAAGCCTTGTGATTTAGTGAAATCACTAGCAATTGTTTAGCAAGTAATTAAACTATAAAGCCGAGACCTGTGATTTTCAGTCTTTTGAAAGCAATAATCATCAAAATTCCAAGAATCATTTAAATGATTCCCATCTAAGTATGCTGGCTACATTTCTGCTGTTGTCACTCATCCAGCTACATAGTTTATATGCTTACATTAGTGGCTTTATCCAAATTATACATTTTCTCTCCAATTTTACTGAACATGCACTATAAATGTCCATGTTTTAACAGATCTGGATCACAAGCTTTTAATCACATGAAATGGACATGTGATTTGTGGATTTATGCTCATTCACACTGGCCATGACTTTCATTTACATAATAATAAAAACAATCCTAGTTTAAAAGGTTAAGAAGTTCCAAAAAACTGGACTATTGTTCTCAAAACCTTTTTCAAACCTAAGAATGCATTATATATATTTCACAATTCCCCTAAGTGCCTTAAAATTACACACAATTTAAACCATGATTCACATACCATACTTTGACTTCATGCAATTCTTTTCCTCATCTCAATTATGTCTTAATATTATGGGGGCTGAAATGCATTAAATAAATCATATTTCACAGACTCCGAGTAAAATAATAATACTTGCATGCATTTTTGAAGAAATTGGCCTGCACGATAAATGTAGTTATAATGTCATTACCTTATTTTCCATATTGACTAAAATATTAGGCAGCAGAGACTGCTTCAAGCTACGGATGGTAGCTTTTAGCAAACCTTATGTTTATTCTGCTGCTGGTAATTAGCTGTTTTAGTTAATATAATTCAGCATTTACAAACAGCAATTTATCCAATATATAAACTCGCTCCTGTAATTAGCAAAACATTGTTATTGATTAAGATTTAATATGGTGGTTGCTGTTTCTGCAGTGTACTATATAAAAGGAATGATCACTAATTTGTCAGAGGACAGTTCCTAATCAGAGGACTATACTTGCACCATACAGTTTGAACTTAATTTTTTATAAAGTCTGTATTCCTAAAATCCAGAATTAAATATAAATATGGAAAATGTGGAGATGCTTTAGTGAAAGGGCAATGACAGTGAAAAATAAATCCAATGGATGTGTAATACTTTAGAAGAAAATTAAATATCCAGTCTTTCCATTTAAATCCAGAACATTTTGATTATTGTTTGGGTGTTAAATTAACTGGTATCTGTAATGCTTTACTATCAACACCCATTATGCATATTCGAAATATGATGAGTTTTATGGGGACCGAGTGGGGAAGGTTGTGCTAGGATTTTTCAAATCCAGCGGTTAACATACCAAAAGGGAAGGTTTTGAAACAACAACATTCAGAACAGTAAGAAAGTATCAATGCTGTTTAAATATAATAAATACTATATATTTATGAATAATCTCTAGGTGTCCCTATCCTCTGTTTGCCAGAAGCGGGGAAATGAGCGACAGGGGATGGATCGCTTGATGATTACCTATTCTATTCATTCCCTCTGGGGCACCTGGCATTGGCCACTGTCAGAAGACAGTATACTGGGCTAGATGGACCCTTAGTCTGACCAAGTATGGCCATTCTTATATTCTTCCTGAGCAACCTGAAGGATTTAATAGGCTATATTATGCACACCCACACACCCCAGCAGCACTGAAATACAACTATCTGAGGGATGGAGGGAGGTCTGATGGCACAGCACACTGCACAACAGTGGGGAGAAAGTTGATGTTATTCAGTGTAGCCATTGAAGAAAAATGAAAGGCTGAGTAATGCAGTTAAACTCTTTGGTGGTAAGGACCATATCTTTACTTTTTATTCGGTAAAGACCTTCTCATACTTTTAGAGATTGTGTTAATAAGTAAAATAGGTTTACTGTAGCTAATAGCAATAACATTGAGAAATTGAATTTTAGAATACAACCATTGCACAAATAAATGTAACGATTCTGACACATTCTAAGTCGCCCATGTATTTAACTATTTACAATGGAATAACTAGCTTCAAGGAGCCAGTAAACCAATATTTTTTTTGAAAAATCTCTTATAATTTCATCCACTTAGATTTATACAATGAACTTGGGACTTCAAGAACCACAGATCTCCACTTTAAAGAAACAAAGAGTCAGGAAAACCATTACATTCATTAAAATGTGCCTAAAATAACTAGTTTATCCACTTTGATATAGAACAGAGCAAGGTTGAGCATAAATTATTTATGATGTGGTACAGTTTAATGGAGTATAAAATGGATTTCTTCTCTCACTATTAGTACAAGTTGTGATTTTTTTTGTATGGTCCGTTCTACACTCAGCAGTATATTCTATCCATTTAGAATTATGACAGATGCAACAATTTTCTATATCATTCTATCAACTACGATCTTGAGAAAATTAGTTACGGTACCTGTAAATGTTATTCTCTTAAGTTGACATAGTAGTATCCTGCAGTGAACTACTCTGTGGAATTGTGTGGCCTTCAAACAAACTGCAGGATGATGGCAAACCCTTCTGAAATTTGAGGAACTCTCCAACACAACTTGGACAGCAGCAGTTAGTCATGATTTTGGGGATAAAGATCACATCAAGATAATCCACTTCAATTTCCCCTGGGATCAGGATCACTAACTGCCTAACCCAGTGTTTCTCAAATGCAGCCACCATAGCCTCATGTGGCCACCAGGGGATTTTTCTGCAGCCAGAACAGCCTCCAGGGCAGAGATGGGGGGCAAAGCAGCAGCCCCTCCCTACAGCATCCAACCGTTGCTCCTGAATGCACTACATTGGTGTTTGCTGGCGCCACCAGCAGGGAATCAGTGCCATGCACCACACAACCTCTTGGAGGGTCCAGGAAGCACATCGGCAGATACATGGGGCTGGGGTGTGTGCTCGGCAGGGGAGGAACCTTCAACTCCGCAGGCAGCCGATGAGTTCCCGACCTACGTTCCCAGGGACAGAGGGGCTTCAGGAGTGGGCTTCAGGCTTCAGTTCACTGAGGCTCTGGGGGCAGGCTTCAGGCTTCAGCGACCCTACCTCCCTGGCTCCCCATCCTCACCCCCCAGTCGTGGGGTTCTGGCAGCAGGCTCTGGCCTTCAGCCCTCCTCAGCTCCAGCCTCTGGGCTCCAGCTCTGGACTTCAGCCCCAGGACAGTGGGACTCCGGCTTAGAAAAATTGTCAGAGCGGCCACCAGCAACAGTTGGTGGGCATACTCTGAGGCCACCAAAAAATTTCTTATGAGAACCCCATACCCTATGGAACACACTACAATCACAAGGAATAGCTGAGTGGGTAGAAATTTATGCAGAATGCTTGCCCCCAGGCAAGACCTGCCCCTACTTTAGATATCGCTGCATAGAACCAGTAGCTCTTCTAGAGCACAAAACTACAGAAAATATTATGTTCCATGAAGAAACAAGAAACCAATGTTAAATTGATAATTTCCCTCAATACCCCACAAATGATAAGGAAAAACTAAGAAACCCTTCAAAGGATAAGTCTGCATTTTATATATTATTTATATAAAAATCAAGCATTCTATAAAAAAGAAAGAAGAAAAATAACAGACGAGAACGAATAGTCCACTGAACAAATATGATTGAGAGGGACGAAACAGACATCTCATATCAGAACACGCACATTCTAGGAATAGTCTGGATAGTTTTGATTCTTTTCCTAATATACTATCTAACTTATAGTGGGTGGCGTGGATGCAAACACACACCACTGAGTCATTTGGACATTACATTGTCTTGTGGCTCTGCATTTTAGCTGCTGATCTAGGGTTACAGTCATTTGCAATAATGTATTCTGTAGTACACTTTTTTCAGTACCTATGTGAAACACACTGATATTGCTACCCTGTCCAAAGATCTGCCTTCCATCAACCAATAATTTACAGGTAAATCTAAACATCATTTCAAGTTTGCTACAACAGAAAAACTATCTGAACATAAAAAGATCTATTCTGTGAAGGAGATGTTTAAATATGATCTTGAAGTCCAGAAATAAGATGGGTGAACTTGAATGCCTGGTATTAAATGACAATATTGATATAACAGGCATCACAGAAATTTGGTAGAACAACGATAATCAATGGGACACAGTAATACCAGGACACAAAATATACAGGATTGATAGAGTAGATCATGTTGGTTGGGGAGTGCTATTATATGTGAAAGGAAGCATAGAATTCCACAAGAATTGAAGGAAGTATTCACCTAATTGCTAGACACACTCCTTTCTCTCCCAAATCTTTCTCCCCAAAGCTAAGCAGCACAGATCACAGCTGGCAGTGCAAGTGGGGAGCCTCACATACTGGAAAACCAATATTTTAAGTTTCTCAGGAACAATATTCCTGCAGACACTACACCTAATTCAGCAGCCATCCAGATTTGGTCCTCACTGCATTCAATACTCACGGAAGAGTTGAAACAATAGCAAAAATTGGATCAAGTATCTTTTTGTCCACCTTCTTCATTGCTGGGGAGATTTGACGGTTAGGACACCTCCCATGCCAACGTCTGCTGATTAGTGAAACCACCAAAATCTGTACCAATTAGACTACTCTGGCCCCCAGTATCACTTAACGTTAAATGTTTTGTCAATAAAATGGGGGGGGGTCAGGGGAAACAGGGTGGATCAATGATTTTTTAAAAGTAAAAATTTGATTTTTTATTTAAACTAAATTAAGGTTTATTTTTTAAATAAATGTATTTAAATTAAATTTTTAATTGACAACTTATGTTAAGGCCTAAACATTTTACAATATATTAAAATCATTAAAATTAAACACAAATAGCATTTGAATAGTATATATTTACTTCCAAGTTTTAAAGAAAGTCAAAACCACTGAACCGGTGGAACTCACTGGCTAAGCACCTGGAACCAGAGAGTTTGGTTGAAATTCTAAGCCATCTTTTGACAGCAGTAGGCTTTTCAGCAAGTATAAAGAGAATATTTTCTTCAGTTCAGTTTATTCAAATGATTTAGTTCAACAACTAGTTCATTCAAAGTTACGAAACCACTTGGGAGTTGAAAAAAGCAGAAAAGTTTGTTTTCATCTTCCAATTTCTGAATAAAACTAAGAAGATGAGATGTACTACTTCTAAAATCTTGAAAGATAGGTCAGTCAAAAACAATGAGTTTAGGTCACTAATTAAAGATAATACTTCCTTTGTTTAATAAATGTTTTAAATGCAAAACATGTTTTGTTAAACTTTTTGATAACTCCTTTCCTGGTGTATCAAGCAGACTGCAGGTAGCTTTATTTAACTAATTAAAAAAAAAATCAAAAAGGTGGTTTTGTGCATGTTTAATTTTTGAATGTGAATTTCCATCCAAATAGAATTTGCAACAAATCACAAGTAAAAATTTAATCATCTAATAAATAAATGCATCCTTCACCATTTTCTAACATAACATAAAAAAAGTCAAAATTAAGAATCTGAATAACTGTATGTTAAGCTATATAATTGTTCAAATAAATGTATATGGTATAGGCAGCAGGTTTAAAAACAAACAAAAGGAAGTACTTCTTCACACAATGCACCATCAACCTCGACCTTGTTGCCAGGGGATGTTGTGAAGGCCAAAACTATCAGTGGATTCAAAACAAGAATGAGACAAGTTCCTGGAGGCTTGTCCATTAGGCTATGTCCATCAATCGCTATTAGCCAAAATGGTCAGGGATGCTACGTTATGCTGTGTGTGTCCTTCGCCCCTGACTGCCAGAAGCTGAGAGCGGACAACAGGGGATGGATCATTCAATGATTGTCTGTTCTGTTCATTCCTTCTGAAGCATCTGGCATTGGCTACTGTCAGAAGACAGGACACTGGGCTAGATGGACCATTGGTCTGACCCAGTATGGCCATTCTTATGTATCCTTCCAGTTAGCAAAAAAAGAAGTACCAAGTTTAATACACTGCTATATTTAGTTGCAAAGGAACTTTTTTTAAGTGGTTACCAACCAGTGAGAATCAACCTTTCTTTATGAAAATAAAAAGTGCAAATGCAAAACACAATTAAAATTAATTATTTAACTCCAGGTTTCCAGCTTGCTGATTTAAATCAATCCACCCTGGGGGAAAACAGACCCAAAGAAGAAATCCTCTTGATTTCATTGACCTCAGAAAAGTAGTAGGAATCTAGGATCTCCCTCAAAGCTTTTCAATATATTTCCTGTTTCTGAAAGTCTTCTTTTCAGTTCTTCCTCGAAATGGGATACACAGACCAACGTAAGCACGAGGTAGAAGAGTTAAAGATGTTGCACTTCACATCAAATTCCTCAAACACCTAAATAAGACTTGTGCCTTAAATATAGTCTGAAAAATTGGTTGAGGAGAACATAATAAAAGAGTGATAATGTAATACAGACCACCTCAGAATCAAAACACAAGATAATACAATGACATTCCAAGGCTTCTCAATGTTTCACACACCTTGACCAGAAGGAGCAAAATATATTAAAACTCCTTTCGAAGGCCACAAAGCATTTCTGGCTAATTTCAACTTCCAGTGAAAATCCTGAGAAGCATAAACTGAACTTTGTACACAGGAACAAAAGATATCACATGAGGGGGCACAGCCTTCATTCTGCCAATAATTCTAGAGGAGCGTTAGTATGTTTTTTAAAAATCCTGAGTTCAGTAAGACAAGGCGGGTGAGGTAATATCTTTTATCAGACCAACTTCAGTTCATAAGAAAGAGAAAAAGTTGGTCCAATAAAAAAAATTACCTCTCCCACCTTGTCTCGCTAATATCCTGGGTCTCACACGGCTACAACACTGCATACAATGAGTTAAGAAAGAGCAGTACTGAAAAGCATGTTGAGCAAATAGCAAGTTCTGCGTTTCAATGAAACTTTACTCCCAGAATTTTCCAGCAGGTTTTCAAGAGATAACAAAATCAATGAACTCTAAATCAATAGTGTTGTATGATCAAAACAATCTCACTGGCTGATCAGGTCTTGAAGGCACAGCTACTGAAAGTGGCCTTTTCCATATTAACACTGTCACAGGCATCATATACATTACACCCATGAGCAAGGAGTATAAAGGGATAAAATGGGAAAAAAATATTCCCTCTTCAAAAGATTATCCTCAAACACAAAGAGGTGAAGAGAAGGTTCTTTATTTTGATAGAAATGTATAGAGAACAGACACCATTGTTACAACATATGATACTAAAGTATGAGTTGACGCACTACCAGACTATTGTCAGGGGAAAAATTTTTGATCTGCTGTACAAAATTTAAATAGAAAAAATTACATGTAGTTTCATTACAGACACAGCTGATAACTTAATATTTCTTTCCATTTTTAACAAATGCAGACCTAGCTGAATGAAGAACCAACATTACTTAACAGCCCATGCCCATATTTAGAACTGTTATAAAACTGGATTGACACACTGCAAATGAAACAAGTTACTTTGGTTGCAAAGAACACCTACCAAAACCAGAAACAACATAACTGCTTTTTTAAAATCTTGAAATAAATTACACCTCGCTAAAAA
The DNA here is from genome assembly GCF_015237465.2 of Chelonia mydas. Taxonomy (NCBI): domain Eukaryota; kingdom Metazoa; phylum Chordata; order Testudines; family Cheloniidae; genus Chelonia; species Chelonia mydas. The sequence continues at coordinate 339,957,594 of NC_057849.1, forward strand.
AGTCAAGAACATAGAAAATTAAAATGGAGCTTGCAAACAGACATGAAATACATGGAAGGCAAAACTGATATTCAAACAGACCTAAATCCACTACTGGTTTACACAAGCAGAACTGCTTTAAATTAACCAGAATCATGCTTGTTTATACTAGTACTGACTCCAGACAACAATTTTCATTTTCTTAAAAGGAGAATTTTAAATTATCTCACACACAAATAAGAATATTCTGCACAAGATGGAACAAAATATGAATATTAAAAATTCTGGCTATTTAAATTATATCTTCAACATAAATATATACAGAAGCCTATAAATGTCGTATTAACCTTAACATTGCACTGTTAGGAGTTTAGGACTCAAGACTCAGAAAATGCCAATGTTAAGGATGCGTGCACAGCCTCAGCTCTGCCGTTTTGTTTGTTACAAAAACATTATTTTATTTAGATGTCAGCAATGAATAACCACAGGTTTTTTTCCATCCCAAGTTCTAAGCACCCTTGTCATCAGTTAAGAACACATTACACAACCATTACAAGCCTAAAGACCAACAAACCCATCCTTCTGTGCACTTAAAACCACCAGGCAGTAAAATAAAACCAAATATAACCAAAATTTCTCCTGCTTCAAATCTGCAAAGGAAACCCCATCCTCAGATCCTTCAGGCCTCCCCAAACGTCTGCTTAAGAAAGTGAATTCTTGCAGCACACCCTCAAGATCAATACTACCACCTCTAGTGCACTCCACAGCCTAGCTTCATCAGCCCAGTGAAAATATTCCAGATATTGCCCTGCCTCCACAGATGCAATCATAATCTACTATTTCTCAAATATATAAAAAATTGTCTATAACCCTGGAAAGTATTTAACAGTGTTTTTCATTCCTTTATATTTAACCTAATTTTTATTTTCATAATGACCTAGTATGTCTTTATTTGACTGACTTTTACAGTAAATTCTCTTCCTAGGTATGTATTTTAATAATTTTGTCAGTGTCCTTGCAGAGCTCAGGATAGAAACAAGAGAAAAGCTCTCATCCTGAACATGTCAGGAGCCTGATGTAATACAAATGTTATGTGCCCGAAACAGATAGGTTATCATACATTTGTCAGTACAGCTCAGATTTTCAGGGATAAAATTACAAGTGGAGCTGGTAGCTATGCCTATAGTTAAGGTTGCCTAACCACTTGTTTTCAGTTACTTATAACAACTTTAACAAACATTTATCGTTCAGACTGAAATGTCACACACTAGGTGTTTGTTTCAGCCTCAACCCCTCTCCTCTGAAATGTTTCAGCTAAAAACAGTTTAACCATTTCCAAGAAAAACGGTTAGGAAAAGGTATGTTGGTTTTGACCATCTTAAAAAAATATTACTATTTCACTAAAAGCTCTAGCATTCACATGCTTTGGAGCAGGGACTTGAGATTTGGCAAGACAGGGATGTGTGTCACCCCGGTATCAAAGATGTGTCTTTTGCTGTCCTCATTAAAAACAGCCTAAAATTAGCCACATTATACGCCTCCAAAAAATTACAGGTTTCAGAATAGCAGCCATGTTAGTCTGTATTCGCAAAAAGGAAAGGAGTACTTGTGGCACCTTAGATGCATCCGATGAAGTGAGCTGTAGCTCACGAAAGCTTATGCTCAAATAAATTTGTTAGTTTCTCAAGTGCCACAAGTACTCCTTTTCTTTTTGCAAAAAATTACAGTTCATACACTCAGAGGTTTTTAGCATTTGGTAGCTAAATCCTCCAAAGAAGCATCTCCACACCCTCACAGCTCCTAAGTATGCCCACTGAATGACTGGGCAAGCACCATCTCAGTACTGCAAGAAGCAGGATTTTTTCCTCTAACAGCTCTTCTCAGCAGCAGGGGGCAGGGTGGTGCCAAGCACCAGAAGTGCAAGCAGGGAGAGGGTCTTGCCTATGCTTACATACCCCCAGGGCTAGCACCCAGGAAGCACAGAAGGAAAAAGAGGCAACTTGACTTGAATGCAGAGAGAGAAACTGTGGAGACAGAACCTGACAGAAATGTGGGATGAATAGGAACAGAGGGCTCAGAAACAGAAGCAGAATAATGCTGGAAGGACTGGACAGAAGCAGAGGGATACAAAGTCTGGTAATTGACCTCCTGAGGTCCCTTCCAACCCTGATATTCTATGATTCTATGCTTCTATGATTCTAATTGTGGCCAGTCAGTTTGGCCATATTATCCCAAAAGCAATGCCTGTAATTAGTTTCTTGTTTTGAAGATCGACTAATCCGTTAGCATGGTGAGAAACGCATTGTCCTTTTTTTTTTTTCTTTCTTTTTTTTTTTTTAAGATGGTTAATTCAAATCACGTTTGTAAAACAATATTTCACAACTTCTCATTTTCCTAATCATCATGCAGATAAACAGTGGGGATCATGACATTAGGATAAGTAAGTACCTTACGATTTTGCTTGGAGAGAGAAACTCTTGCTGTTTTTCACGCCACCCCCTCCCTTAGGGTTACGCAATAGTAATAAATGAGAAAGTCCAGAGTACTTTATGATAGATAGTTAATGGTCCTGTGCCTGAGCCAACAGGCCTCTTTCCACAGCATCTGTTACAATTCAGAGTCATTAGCATACCTTTAATGGTTTCTTTTCAAAGTAATTTCTACTAGAGCATATAGAATACATCAAGGGGGGAAATATCTGACATTGAAAAGGGAATTCCAAACAGAGGCAAATGTTCTTGCCCATGTAAAACTTAGGAGTAAAATACATCTTTTCAGTATACATAGAGGATATATGAATACACTGTGGGCTATTATTTTCCCCACTTTAAAGTTGATTTTTGAAGCCAATTTTTGGCCTCCAGCAAGTTTTTTTTATGCTTCCGATATCCCAGTGATGAGCCTTTTTCCAGTGTTATTGTATTGCCCTTTTTGTATTTAGAGCACAGATACTAGTCTAACATCTTAACAAAGAAAACAGAAATGTATACAACACAGAGAGTGGTCAAGTTATTTGTACTGTGAAAGGCTGAACTGAAGGGCTGCCAACAGAGTTTTAAAAATTAAGTCACGATGGTAGACCTCATGATGATAGCTGAGAGTGTCTGGTGTTTTGGTGTAAGTGAGGAAAGACTTCCCTAGGTTATAAATCAGACTTTCTTTTAATGCTTTTCAAGGCTGGGAAAGAGGAGATTGATGGTAGGAAGGAGGAAAGTGTTATTTCTACATTTAAATACTGGGGAGGTACTCATAGTATGGTGATGGGGATCATACAATACCTAGATAAATAGATCAGTAAAGCCTGGCGTGGTTTTTGCTTTCCTATACTGTAAATAAATTGATATTTTGAATTTCTCTTCCTCCCCTATCATCCACCCACTTGGAACAAGAACACATACACAAAAAAAATCACAGCTATTTCTTACAGAAGTTTGTAAAGGTGGGAGCTAGAACAAGATAGGTTCACTCATATCACTTTCTCTGAATACATTAGCCACAAGTGACCTGTAGAATTAAAGAAAAGGTAGGTAAGATTTTCATGCTAGTTTGGTGTGCACTAAAAGTCTACTTTTAGTATTTTCTTTAGCTCATTTGACCTTATGGAAAAACAGAGGGAAGAGTGCTAAAGGGAAAGCCCATGTATTCACCTTCAGCAGGATTTATTCCTAGCCTGATAGATTAATTTCTTGTTGGTTGAATACAAATTCTTGTACTCCAGCTGGTGCATTGGAGGCTGCTGGAAATGGGATTCGTCAGACTGCCTTTCCTAGAAGACAGACTGCCACTTCCTGCAGTAGTAGCTGCAGCTTTCCAGTGGCCTTTAAGGACAGCATCAATGCAGTAGTGTTGAAATAATTATGGCATGATGAGAGACTGAAATTTGAAGAATTATCTTATTTTTGGCAGTTAGTTAATTTTTAGTAAGAAGCCTGGTCCTCTTTTCCCTCTATTCCCATTCTTCTGTTACTAGCATTCACTATCTCTTTTCTAAAATTTTAGACTGAAAGCTTTTCAGGGCAGTGGTTAGGTCATTCTATTTGCCAGAGGCACCTAAAGCACATTTCGGGACACCATATAAGCAAACACATGATTATAGTAATCATATTATTATTTAATTAGGTATAATCAGACTGTTGCTAACTTTCTGTTAACATCTGTTTAACTCAAACTTCTGACATACACTTGGGGGAAATCCTGTATTTGTGAAAGATACAACGCCACCTACTTTTCAAACTCAGAGCTGTTAAACTGCCCATTCCTGTCCTCTAAATAGTCTTCCAGCAAAAATAAGACAGCCAAGACCTTATATTTATAGTGGAAAAAGGGAATACATTTTAAAATCCCCAAACATTTGTTACATATAAATTTAAAAATTGCAACAATGGTTTTCTTTGTAGGTCACCATTAAGTTCCCCCACACATTGTCTGAAACCTCTCTGTCTCAGCTAGAACCATGAGCAATTTTATAACTAAATATTAAATAAGCTATCCTGTGTAAAAAAGCAAAGACAAGCCACATTAAAAAAAAAAAAACAACTCAACCCAAGAGATAGACAATACTGATGCTTAAACTGTAGTTAATACAGAAAACAGCATCACTGTGGGAATACAGAACATTTTTCCATCTCATTTTTACCTTATTATAAATATTAAATACTAAAAAAAGATTTCACATTTAATTTAATACAGTTTCTCTCTTTCATACACACAAACCTCCAACTTTACATTTAATTGCCGTAGCACCAAATATCAGCCTTCAAAAGTATATAAAGAAATCTCTTTAGTCAACATCATTTTATGAATAGGAAGGCTGGATGGAAAGTTCTTCATTAGTGTGTTCACGCTGAAGGTCAGCCAAGTTAGTTCAATATCATACTGCATTCAGGGCAGCAGCATCTGTGACACAGTCCACCTCCAATCCAGACTTATGATGTACTGCAGAATAAGCATTCATTGAAGAAGAAAAAAATCCAAAAAATTTCTTCATTGTTCATCAAAAATTGTTTTGTGGATTAACTAATTTTCCAAAAATACTATAGATATGAAATCAGGGAGCGCTGGTGTTCCTCAGTGCAACAGCAAATAGTTCAGAGGTGTGAACTGCCCTATTCACCATTTGTCTTCCAAGAGTTACTGTTCCCTGATGATGACTATGACATGTTTATGGAAATATGCTTATGAGTGTAAATATAATGTAACTGGAATATGCTTTATGCAAAAGGTCTCTTGTAAGGTATCATTACAAAGCTTCTGATCTGAGTGTGTTCATCCTATTTGTATGAATGTATCACTCTTGTATCTAAAACTAGAAATATGAAGCATTACTCTGAGGTCGTATTTTAATTATGCAAAGCGTGGGCCATTAATGGTGACTTAGGATCTTGATGGCTCCCATTAACTAGAACAATTGGTTGTAAATGGCTCTGTTTACTTATAAACCTTCATAGAATCATAAAATACCAGGGTTGGAAAGGACCTCAGGAGGTCATCTAGTCCAACCCCCTGCTCAAAGCAGGACCAATCCCCAACTAAATGTTCCTTCCTGTGTTCCTGTGAGTCAGGCCAGAAAGAATGGAGGCTTGGGGTCTCATAGGACATGTGACCATGTCACCTGGTACTGGAATCCATCTTAAACCTGGTGCTTTTCCATTTAGGAGGAGGAGGGGTGGGGACCCAGAGAGACAAAGGATTCCCGCCTTGTGCCAAAGCTATAAAAGGGGGTGGAACAGAACAAAGGGGGCGGAACAGAACAAAGGGGGCTGCACTCATGAGAAAATCCCTAGTTACCATCTGAGCTGTAACTAACAAGAACTATACCAGGGAAAGGATTGGGCCCAGACTAAGGAGGAGTCTCGTCTGTGAAAGAAGCTTATTGGAACAATTCTGAGGGTGAGATTTACCTGTATTCAGTTTCTTAAATGTATGAGGCTTAGACTTGCGTGTTTTGTTTTATTTTGCTTGGTAACTTACTTTGTTCTGTCTGTTATCACTTGAAACCTCTTAAATCCTACTTTTTATACTTAATAAAATCACTTTTGTTTATTAATTAACTCAGAGTAAGTGATTAATACCTGCGGGAGCAAACAGCTGTGCATATCTCTCTATTAGTGTTATAGAGGGCAGACAAGCTTTATGAGTTTACCCTGTATAAGCTTTATAAAGAGTAAAATGGATTTATTGGGGGTTTGGATCCCATTAGGAACTGGGTGTCTGGGTGCTGGAGATAGGTGACCTGCCGAGCAGTTTTTAGTTGAAGTCTGCAGCTTTAGTGGGTGCAGACCAGACCTGGGTCTGTGTTGCAGTAGGCTAGCGTGTCTGGCTCAACAAGTCAGGCTTCTGGAGTCCCAAGCTGGCAGTGGAAAACGGGCTCAGAGGTAATTCCAGCACATCAGGTGACAGCCTCAAGCGGGTCTCTGTGACTGAACCCATCACAATGACAATGTAAATGCGGAGGGTGAGAAAACCTGGATTTGTGCTGGAAATGGCCCAACTTGATTATCATACACATTGTAAGAAGAGTGATCACTTTAGATAAACTATTACCAGCAGGAGAGTGGGGTGGGAGGAGGTATTGTTTCATGGTCTCTGTGTATATAATGTCTTCTGCAGTTTCCACAGTATGCATCCGATGAAGTGAGCTGTAGCTCACGAAAGCTTATGCTCAAATAAATTGGTTAGTCTCTAAGGTGCCACAAGTACTCCTTTTCTTTTTGCGAATACAGACTAACACGGCTGTTACTCTGAAACCTGAAATGTAAATGTAAACTACTTAACTACTAACTATTTTAAAAACATCCCAGTGATGTGCTTATCTATCATAGGTGGATCTAGAGTCTTGATGGTTGATGTCATGAATTACTGAGGTAGGGGAACTAGGATTTCAAACCTCTCCCCAAAAATGCGGTCACCCCTTAACTGCCAACCAAGAACTAAGCGGCAACTCATGCCGTTTTGAAAGGCCCAAAACTTCCACCACCTTCTGGGTGCAAAAATCCCAGTCATTTCCCATCCACACCTTCCTGAGTGCAAAAAGGCGCAAGTGTCCATTCCAGTTTCCCTACCACTCCTAATAACTTCTACTGTGCAACTACACACAGTCAATATAAAATCTGCAGCACATGGAAAATATGGGTAGAGTAAAATAAACTGAACATACCAAAATAAACTACAAGGAATGATGTATTTATGGCATTTTTGTATTCAATAAGATCCTCCATTTTTTAGTTTACTTGAAGCTGCAGCAGAATTCAGACGTGGGATATTACAATAAAAAGGGCGCTTACTGCAGAATGTAGGTCTACCTTGCTGCAGAGTAGGAAGAGTCCTGACTATAACTAATATTCCAAAGGTACGTTGAATGAATGTCATAAATCTGCTGATATCATGGTCACTTATATGGCTGCCCATAACTTTTGGGCCTGGCTACACTTGCGAGTTAGAGCGCATTAAAGGAGCCCCGGGCGCACTAGCTCACTACCCGTCCACACTGGCAAGGCACACAGAGCGCTCTGACTCCGCAGCTAGAGCGCTCCTGGTACTCCACCTCGGCGAGTGGAATAATGTTTGGTGCGCCCTCGCTGGAGCACTGTGGTGCCAGTGTGGACGCCATGGTCTGTTAGTGCGCTCTGATCGGCCTCCAGAAGTGTCCCACAATGCCTGTTCTAGCCACTCTGGTCATCACTTTGAACTCTACTGCCCTGCCCTCAGGCGACCAACCGTCAGACCTGCCCTTTAAATTCTCTGGGAATTTTGAAAATCCCCTTCCTGTTTGCTCAGCCAGGCGTGGAGTGCTCTCAGCAAATCTTTCCAGGTGACCATGCCTCCACGTGGCAGGCAATCCCCAGTATGGAGCAATGGCGAGGTGCTGGACCTCATCAGTGTTTGTGAGGAAGAAGCTGTCCAGTCCCAGCTGCGCTCCAGCCATAGGAATTACGATACTTTCGGGCAGATATCAAGGGACATGATGGAAAGGGACCATGACCGGGACACGCTGTATGCAGGATTAAAGTGAAAGAGCTGCAGAATGCCTACCGCAAAGCCCGTCAGGCAAACAGCCACTCCTGTGCTGCCCCTGCGACCTGCCATTTCTACAAAGAGCTGGACGCGATACTTGGGGGTGACCCCACCTCCATTCTGAGGACCACCATGGACACTTCAGAGCCCAGTGCAACAAGGCAGGAGGAGGAGCAAAGCAGGACCGAGGGTGCTGAGGCAGAGGAAGACACCCCGGAATCCCTAGATGCATGCAGCCAGGAGCTGTTCTCAAGCCAGGAGGAAGGCAGCCAGTCACGGTGGCGGGTGCTTGGGGAAGGATAAACATGAGGAGGTTCCCGATAAGCGGCTTTTATTTTGGGAAGGAAGTTATTCGGTGCAGGCTCTTGGGGCGAAGAGGGTTAGGGCTGCATGCATGCATAGATGCGGAATAGGGTGTTGATGTGCTCTCTCACATCGTGGTAATCGGCCTTAGTGATCTCTTCAAAGGTCTCATGCAGAACTTGGGCAATGCGCTTGTGCAGGTTTCTCAGGAGAGCCACTGTGGTCCTTGTCCCAGTAAGGCTAACTTGTCTGCGCCACTGTGCCATGAGCGGCAGGACGACCATTGCTGCACACAGGAAAGCTGCATATGGGCCAGGGCGGAAGCCGCATTGCAGTAGAAGACCCTCCCCCCTTGCTTCACAGGTCACCCTCAGCAGCGAGATATCTTCCAGGACAAACTCCTGTGGAAAATGGGGGGACAGTGTTCAGTATAGGGGCCCCCTGCCGCTGTTGTCTATCAAGGCACAGAAACCCAGAGGACAGTACAGCCATGAAACAATCAGTCACACTTGACCCTGAGCTTACTCACTATTTTGGGGCTCCCATAGGTTATGTATGCTCGCTTTGGAATGGGCAACTTATGCTATTGTGTAGACTGTGCTTGCCCTTAAGTACAGGGGAATCATTGCTCTGTCTGGTGTGAACAATGCTGCCTCTGTTAAGTCTTGCATTTTGCTTTTACAGATGCAACCTTGAGATCTCAGCTGCCCGTGTTATCACCGGCAGAAAGACTCCAAAGAATCAGAAAAAGGCCACATAGAAGCAAGGAAGACATGTTGCATGAAGTAATGCAGCATTCAAGTAATGAAAATCACAAAGTGCAGGAGTGGCAGGACAGTGAAAGGAGGATCCGCCAGCAGAATGAGGAGCGCCGGCACAAAAGCGTGGTGCTCCGGCAGCAAAGTATGGACTGGCTCATAAGCATAATAGTCTCTATCCAGGCGCTTGTAGCCATGCAGGTGGAGCACTACAGCGCCCGCCCCTCCCTGCAGCCCTTGTCCCAAAATTCTTTCCCTTATGCCCCCATGTCACCTCCAACCCACTTTCCCCAACATCCAAGTTCTTACCGCCACCAGCTGCCTCCAACACTTATAGCCTTCACCACCCAACCCTGAAAACTACGACCCTTACACACTGCACTCAACCCCCATCACCATGCATTTTAGCCAGCCTAAATTGCAGTACTCATTGAATGGCACTCCAGACAGGAAGGATGAGTATAACACCATGACATACGCATATCTGTGATTGTCCTGTTCCCCACCCCACCCACTTCGCTCGTCCCACAAAGCACAGACGTGTCATGCCCTTCCTGTTTCCCAAGCAGTTGTGTTTCTTTTCAATAAGTGAATTTTTTAGCTTTAAAAACATTTTTATTATTGCATAAAGTAAAAGATAACTTAGCCCAGGAAAGCAACAGGCACTGCAAGTCAGCATAGCAAACACAGACACCTACTAACATTGGAACCACTGCACTTCACTCCCATGCAGGGCACCAGACGTTACTGGTGGCTTTCAGCCTCAAATTGCTCCCTCAAGGCATCCCGAACCCTTGCAGCTCCGCGTTGGGCCCCTCTAATAGCCCTGCTCTCTGGCTGTTCACATTCAGCCTCCAGGTGTTGAACCTCCAAGGTCCATGCCTGAGTGAATCTTTCACCCTTCCTTTCACAAATGTTATGGAGGATACAGCACGTGGATATAACCGTGGGGATGTTGTCATCGGCCAGGTCCAGCTTCCCATACCAGCGGCCAGCGGCCCTTTAAACGGCCAAAAACACACTCCACAATCATTCTGCACCAACTCAGCCTGTTGTTGAACTGCTCCTTGCTGCTGTCAACGCTCCCTGTGTAGGGTTTCATGAGCCACAGCATTAAAGGGTAAATGGGGTCTCCAGGGATCACAATGGGCATTTTGACTTCCCCTAGGGTGATCTTCTGGTCTGGGAAGAAAGTCCCAACTTGCAGCTTCCTGAACAGGCCTGTGTTCCGAAAGATGAGTGCGTCATGCACCTTTCTGGACCAGCATGCGTTGATGTCAATGAAATGCCCATGGTGATCCACAAGTGTATGGACAACCACAGAGAAATACCCCTTCTGATTAACACACTCAGAGGCTAGGCGGGCTGGTGCCAGAATTGGAATGTGTGTCCCATCTATCGCCCCTCCGCAGTTAGGGAAACCCATTTGTGCAAAGCCATCCACAATGTCATGCGCGTTACCCAGAGTTACGGTTCTTCTGAGCTGGATGCGATTAACAGCCCTGCAAACTTGCATCAACACAATTCCAACGGTCGACTTTCCCACTCCAAACTGGTTAGCGACCGATCGGTAGCTGTCTGGAGTTGCCAGCTTCCAGATTGCAATAGCCACCCGCTTCTCCACCAGCAGGGAGTGTCCTTGCGCCGCAGGGTGGAGGCGAGCTCCTCACACAGTCCCATGAAAGTGGCTTTTCTCATCCGAAAGTTCTGTAGCCACTGCTCATCATCCCAATCTTGCATGATGATGTGATCCCACCACTCAGTGCTTGTTTCCCGAGCCCAAAAGCGGCATTCCACGGTGGTGAGCATGTTCGTGAATGCCACAAGCAAACTCGTGTCATATGCGTTACTCGAGTCGATATCATAGTCGGAGCCCTCACTGTCACTTTGGATCATAAGGAATAACTCGACAGCCAAACGTGACATGCTGGCGAGATTTGTCAGCATACTCCTCAGCAGTTCAGGCTCCATTCCCGCAGACCGAAAGGGAAGACAGAGCACGCAGTACAAAAAACGTTGAAAGATGGCGCCAAATGCGGATGGAAGCACAGGGATTGCTGGGATACGAATCAATGCATCACGGGGCATTGGGACATGACCCAGAATGCCCCGCCCCCCCCCCCCCCCCCGACCCCTTTCCACAAGCCACAGAGCCAGAATAGGAAGAGATGCTCTGTGGGATAGCTGCCCACAATGCACCGCTCCCAATGCTGCTGCAAGTGCCGCAAATGTGGCCACGCCAGTGCACTTGCAGCTGTCAGTGTGGACAGACTACAGCGCTTTTCCTACTGCGCTCTCTGAAGGCGGATTTAACTCAAAGCGCTCTACATCTGCAAGTGTAGCCATGCCCTTTATGTTACACAACCAGCTGGAAATCTTCATTCCAATTTTGTTCAGTTTATAATGTAGGCACATACTCCCAGCTAGTGTACCAATCCAAATCTCCACCCTGGACCATGAAAAATTATTTTAGGACTGTTTAGAATTAATGATTTCATTTCTTGCTCAATTATTTGTTAGGTAACTCAAAACTGTTTTAACTTCTTGCAGAGCAAATTAATCTCTCTTCTCATATCTTGTATTTCAACCCAAGAAAAAATATAACTGATGTATTCTGGGAGAAAAATGTGTCAAGCCAAGACAGTAACCTATTCTAATAAACAAATATATTACAAAATCAGAATGCAAGTCCTAAGACTTGGCAAGTTATTTTGTCAAAATTGAGGGGACTTTATTTGTTACATTTAAAGATTTCTGTCAGGGGAACGTGTTTTAATCCACTACGCGCATTTGTACCATGTCATTTACAAGGACAAAACCTGACAACTTTTTTATTTGACTTTTGTTGTGTCACACAACTGGCAGGGTATACACACTCCAAAGGCCCAGAAGTAATCAAGAGGGGGAGATGGGAGAGAATATGTATACACATGAACTGTGCTGAAAACTAAGGGAGAATGTTATTTAAAACTTGTTCCTTTATGATGTCTGGGGGCAGAAAAGGGTCTAGACTCTTTCTAATATATTGAGTCCCTCAAGAAAAGTGATGGCACTCATTTGAAGAGACGGCACAGTACATCTATTAGCGATTCCATAAAAAAGAGTAGCAGCAAGAACAAATCAGTTCATGTATGAGGGAAGCAAAAGGAGAGTATTAAGCGTCGAATTAAAAATTAACTCAATTTGAATTCAACAGAAAGAACAAATGGATGGAATAGCAAGGTTTGTTAAGTGCTACATGAGCTGAACGCTGGGATAAAACCTTGCTTAATTTTATCTCATAGTATCTTGGGCCTAACTACTATTGAAAAATTAAGAACAGAAGACAAAACTCTCCTTAAACGTTGCTTGGAGTAAAATCAGAGTCAACTCAAGAGCCAAACAATTTTTAAATAATGATAATGAATATATTTTTAGGTCCTACACCTGCCCCCGAAGACACCTGACAATTATAGTGATTTTACAACTCCATTTATTTTCTTTTCCTAACCATGGATTTTTTGAATAGCAACAAACACAGGAAAATACTATGCAGGGGAAACAATTAAACCAACTATACACAAAGTGCTGTTAAATGCACAAAATACATAAACGGGAAAAACAAAAATTATTTTTATTGCTTCATACAGAAGAATGTTCCATTGCCTGAATGAATGTTGTAGTTGACAAACTGGAGATAAGAAAGGGAAGCAGCTCACTCATCTTAGTTCAAAGCACCCTAAGGGAGGGTTTCAGAGTTGAAATAAAACAACCATTTAACTAGTAAATAGCTCAAATGACAAATCATAGTGGGATTACAACCTGGAGCAGGAAATGTAGCCTCATCTACAGGCCATTTTAAATTATCTTTACTATTTAACTTTCTCAGCAAAAAAAAATTGCCTACCACTGTTAATAATGTAATTTTACACATACATGTGTTTTAAACATTTCTTCAAGGCACTGACACATACCATGCCCAGGTGAGAAAATCATTTGTTATCTAATATATGGGTAGTGCAGCGGGATAGACATCCGCTCCTGCCCTGAGGGGCTCAGAACAGCCCGGGAGAGGGCTGGGGCTGAGGCAAGCAGCCCAGGCTGAGAAGGAAAGTAGGCTCAGCGGGGGCCACGCCCCAATTAGGGCTCAGCTGGCCTTATAAGTAGGCAGTGAGCCAGGAGCTGACACACTCTCTCTAGCCTTTGGAGAGGGAGGGACCTGGCTGTAGGGAGCAGAGAGTACCTAAGTTGGAGCAGGGCTGGGGAAAGGCCTGGCTAGCTCTGGCCTGGAAAATCCCAGGCTGCAGCCTAATAGAAGGCCATACAGGTACTGGGGTTGCAAAGGGGGCCTCAGGAGGTATTTACATGGGATGAGGAGGGACATTGTGGACCAGTTCAAAGAAGGACGTTCTATATACAGGAGCAGCACAGAAACACCTGTGGGAGAAACAGACAAATGGAGTGCAGGGGAACATATTAAGACACGTCTGGGTAAGTGGGGAGGAAGAGGAGGAATTCTCTAAAGATTGGAAGGCAATGACTAGGACACTGCCAAATTCACAACCATGAAAAACGTGTCACAGACTGTGAAATCCGGTCTCCACCTGTGAAATCTAGTCTTTTCTATGCTTTTACCGTATACTATACAGATTTCACGGGGGAGACCAGTGTTTTTCAAACTGGGGGCCCTGACCCAACAGGGAGTTGCGGAGAGGGGGTGTGTGTGTGTGGGGGGGGGGGGGGGTTGCAAGATTATTTGTGGGGGGAAGGGGGGTCGTCATCGCAGTGTTGCCACCCTTACTTCTGCACTGCCTGCAGAGCTGGCTGGCCAGAGAACGGCAGCTGTTGAGGAGGCACCCAGCTCTGATGGCAGCACCCCTCGAGCAGCAGCTCAGAAGTAAGGGTGGCAATACTATACCATGCCACTCTTTCTTCTGCCCTGCGGCCTTCAGAGCTGGGCAGCCAGAAAGTGGCAGCTGCTGACCGAGGGCCCAGCTCTGCAGGAAGCAGCACAAAAGTAAGGGTGGCAATACCATTCCATGCCATCCTTACCTCTGCGCTGCTGCTGGTGGTGGTGGTGCCTTCAGAGCTGGGCGGCCAAAGAGCAACAGCTGCTGGCTGGGAGCCTAACTCTGAAGGCAGAGCCGCCGCCAGCAGCACCGCAGAAGAAAGGGTAGCAGTTCTGCAACCCCCTACAATAATCTTGTGACCCCCAACTCCTTTTTGGGTCAGGACCCCTACAATTATAACACTGTGAAATTTCAGATTTAAATAGTTGAAATCATGAAATTTATGATTTTTAAACTCCTATAACCGCGAAAGCGGCAGGGCCCTAGCAATGACAGACTGAAGCTTGAACTTGATGGTGTAGAGAAGGGGGAGACAGAAGAGGGATTCAAAGGGAGAAGGATCACATGGTCAGATAGACAAACAAAGAACTTATGACCATAGTATCTGCATTTTTGTACGCACTGCAGAGGGGTTAGATGGGTGTCATCGAAGCCAGTGAGGAAGTGGTTACAGTAATCAAAATGGAAGCTGAGGCTCTAGACAAGTAGTAATAGCATGAGTAGTAGCAACTGAGTGACAGAAGAGTTTTGATCTTTAAAATGTTGTCAAGGAAGAAGGGATAACATGAGGTTACAGACTGAACGTGAGGAAGGAGTTAATGATATAAAAGGGGAAAATATTCACCAGTAGTTCTGATGAAAAGAGATCCTCAGGTAAACAGGATTCTCGTTCCTGACTCCACAGTGTACTCCAACTGTTGCTTTCATGCTGAATAAGCAAAAAGCTAGGGGTGAAAATCCTGTTGGAAAAGGTATCGTTAGAGAAGTGATACCACTAAGTTTTCTAGTGTATTTTGGTTTTTCAGATCGATATGGCATGAGATAGAGGCTCATCTTCTAGTTATCGGTGTGTTGAGAGCACTGCTAAGTGAAAGGCCCTTAAACTCTAAGAGAGCTGATTATTTTCCTTGGCAATTTTAGAAGGGAGAATATTATTACTATATAGAGTAGGGTACAGTATGTTTGGGAATGAGTCACGAGTACCACCGCCCAATGGTACTCCATAGTAAAACATTTGAGATGCTTCCTTTTAGAAGCAGCAAGCAATATGGTTCCAGGTTCATGACAGCCCTCTCTCATTTGAAAGCCAGTCTATGATAACTATCCATAATAGCACTTTCTCCTCTGGAACCCTCAACACTTCATATCCTCTCCTGTGGCTAGCCAGAGGAATTTACCACATCCTCAGCATTCATTCCAGACTTCCCACTTTTCCCAGGCAATCTGTCAGTCTCTTCTGAATAATAAACAAACAAAATGTGCACTCTACCCCATACACAGCATGTTGTGATAGTCTTACTAGGAGATATTCTAGGTTATGAGAATACTGGTAATAGTGCACATATGAATACCATGTCTTCCATAAAAGGAATGAATGTGTCTTTTTTGACAAATCCTCTCTCCTTTTGGAGGTGCTCTGAGTATCTCTTCATGGTATATGCTGACAACCAATGAAACTGTGGTCACAAATGGGAATGGGACACTTGAGTGAATGTAACAGTGACAGAGTTATGGTGAATGTTCCCCACCAAGCCACTGCACAGAGACCCTAAACAGAACAGCTATCACAAGGATGTGGGGTGACAACACAAAACCACTGTAACTAATATTGCCCTGTATTGTTTCCAAACTTTATCTAATTTTCCACTCTGAACACTGGTAAGAACCTTTGCTTGTAAGTTGTAAGTAATCATAAATTATTGTCACTGATCATATTCTAAAAAAAAAAAAAAAATAGCTTCGCCCTGTCTACCGTAAGTAATCACATTCTGCTTCGGGCTATGTAGCTTACTTCAAATTATTTCAGAATCATCCAAAAAGACACATTTTTCTATTAAAATGATGAATGGGATAAATGAAGTATGTAATAAATACTCATTTGTAAAAAGACTTCTGTTCTCTTGAGGACAAACACCTTACCTCACCGGGTATATCTGCCCTCGGGTATTTTCTAGTGACATCGTCCCTCTAAAATATGGTTAGTATAGGACTGTTAGGAAAGAGCAAGGATGGTCAGAATATAATCTCTTCATGGAAAACAGGGAACCTCCTTTTAGTAAAGCTAAAAATTGAGGACAGGTACAACAGGCCACTAAAGCAAAAGGTCATTGCATAGAAAGTATATACAGTGACTTGGAGAAATCACACAAGGATGAAGGGGAGAACATCTGAATAGTCAAGCCACACGAGAGGAAGACGTAAATAACATGTATTCATTTGTGACAAATGGGTCAAATTCATTCCTAATGTAACTCCACCAATCTCAGTGATGATAAATCAAGGGAAGTGTTTGGTCTATTGATTTCAGTGTTCAGAATAAAAAGGGAAGTATTTTATATCTCACATGTGATTTTACTCGGCAAAAATATCCAATAAACTGATTAGTGCACTCACTTAAACGGCAAAAAATATTTTTAACAGAAGAATGTTTTCTACCATATAGATTTTTTTTTAAATAAAGAGAAAAATTATTAGAGTCTTTTAGCGTAAAAACATTTATAAAATGTAAACAAAGATTTAATTAAGTAACTCTTGATCCCATTTTAACATTGAGACAATGCATAAGGGCAACTTTTAAAATATATAAAAGTGTGGATGAAGAGCCATAATGATAATCAACTTTTAATGTTATGGTTAAAGCAAATGGACAGAACAATATTTCTCTACTCTTCAACAGGAAATGAGACTATAATGTCACTGGCAGCTCAGTAATACTGTTTTCCAACATGTAAGGTCTTAATGACAGCTCATTTCAGCCCAGGTAGTGAAGCAAATATGTTTACGGTAAATGCCAGGTCATTATAAGGAAATGGAAATATGCACTTTGGTTATCTATAGATTTTTTTTCCTCCATGCTCTCCCTATCTCACCCTGACACTCATGATTCAAGTGATGGAATGTCAATAAGCTATTTATGGCAAAGTTCCCACATGTAAAACCACACAACAAGAGGAAGCCCATTTGGTCTGTACACAATTTTGAGATGAAGAAAAAGTTTTTAAAACACAGGCTTCCAAAAATAAAAGTTTTCATAGGATGAGAAGTCTGCCACCAAGAACGCTACTTTAGAATTCTAAGAGCATCCCAAACCACTGCACCGGGACCTCAGCTACAGAAGCACTTGCCAGGAAAAACACCACCAGTGCCAAAATTAAGTCTGTTGAGATTAAAATCGAAGATAGACAATTAAGTCTTTCCTCAGGAACACCACCCATGGGGAACGGACAAGGGAATGACAAGATAAAAACAAAACAGGAGGGTATGACAGAAAACTATTTTTTTGGATATTTATCCTTCATTTTGTTCGGTATTTAGATCTCCAGAGAGGAAGACCATAAGACACTTAGTACAGAATTAATTATATAATTGTATATCCTTACAACCCTATCACAACAGTAAGTGGACCCTACAGACTAATGCATGCACTTTCTTAGTATGATTCTGATATAGGCAATCTATTTTGCACATTGGTGAAAACAATCACAACACAGTTTTCACACAGTGAGGCTACATTAGCACTTTCGGCAGTAAAACTTTTGTCACTCAGGGGTATGAAAACCACCACCCCCCGCCCCCGGCCGACATAAATTACACTGACAGAAGTGTCTGTGGACAGCGCTATGTCAGCGGGAGAGCGTCTCCTGCCAACAGTTACCGCTTCTCATTGGAGGTGGTTTAATTATGCCAACGGGAGAGCTTTCTACTATCAGCATAGAGTGGCTACACAGGAGACCTTACAGCAGCATGAATTGGTACAGATGGGGGTATGACTAAGGATTACTAAGGATCACAGCTGCACACTAAGCAGTGTTGCCAACTCTCACGATTTTGTCATGCACCTCATGATAATTCGTGTTTGACTTAAAGCACAAGCTCCTGGAGTCAAGTGGATATTTGATGACTTAAGCCTTCATTCTTAAAGAAAAAGTAAGTTTCTAGCCCTTGTGGCTGTGAAGAAAGCTTCAAAATGTGACCCTAATGCATCCTAAAGGCTCAAAAAGCAGAAGGCAATTAAAAAGAATACCAAATCTATTATTTTTACATAATCTCATGATTTTAGTGAGCCTGATTCATGACTTTTGAACATTTGCAATAATTAGCAATACGGCACTAAGGAAAGATAGGTTTAGGCAATATATGAATGGCTTTTAATGCAGACCACTGGAGTTTGGAAGAGACTGCCAAAGAAATCGACAGCAACTAGATTTAGCACTTGCACAGCACTTTTCAAATGTGAGCAAGATTAATCAAATCCTGTGAGGTAGGTAAGTACTGTCCTTGTTTTACAGATGGCCCACCCAGCCACCACATGGGTTGGAGGAGGGGCAAAAAAAGCTTTCACTAAAGCAGCAGCTGCCAAGCAGTTAGTGAGGAGCAGCATGGAGCAACCCAGCCAGGACCTCCCCGCCCCCAATTGACACAGTTTGAACCCAGGTCTAAACAGAAGATCCCGCCCTTCTACACAGAAGAAGTATCTTTACCTCGTGCATTTGTAACGCCGACCCACACAGGGGTGTCAGCAGCAGGGATCAAACTTGGGACCTCTGAAACTAAATGCATGAGCTTCTACCATATAAGCTAAATGACACATCTGTTAGCCAAGGCTGTACCAGGCTCATCAATCTCCAGCTGGCCTAGCCACCATGTGAGGGAAACAAAGCGCCACTCCCAGGAAGCAAGGGTTACATATTTAAGGTCTCGTCCAATCACATGTAGAGCCCTACCAAATTCACAGTCCATTTTGATCAATTTCACAGTCAGAGAGTTTTAAAATTGGTCAATTTAACATTTTCAGATGCTTACATCTAAAATTTCACACTGTTGTAACAGCTGGGGTCCCGACCCAAAAAGGGGTCATGGGCAGGAGGGACTGCAAAGCTGATGTAGGGGTGTCCCAGGATTGCCACCCTCACTTCTGCGCTGCCTTCAGAGCTGGGCTCTGAAGGCAACAGCCACAGAGCTTCCCGTAGCCAGGGCAGATTCCAGGAGGTGGAGGTGGGTCTGATCTCCCCCATGCTGCTGGGAGCCTTCAGAGCTGGCAGTAGCCACGGAGCTTCCTGCAGCTATGGGAGGTACCCAGAGATGGGTCTCAGCTCCCCCCGAGAGCAGCTGTGCAAGGGAAGAGGAAGTCCTGTTCCTCCCCAGCCTGGTGGACTAGCAGCTGGAGCCCAGTGAATGGTAGGAGCCCCCAGCTGGGTGCCCCCTGCTCTGCCCCTCCAATAGGTAGATTTCACAGGGGAGATCTGATTTCACAGTCCCTGTTTTTCACAGCCATTCATTTGGTAGGACTCTGGTCATATGGACTGGGAAGGTACTAAGGAAGAAATACTTCATTAGTAACAAATCAGAACCAAAGGAGCACCAGGAACTTCTAAAGACTCAGGATTTCAGTGATGTTATAAGTTCGCTTCATATTTGCACCTAGAACCAGCCATAGAATCATAGAATATCAGGGTTGGAAGGGACCTCAGGAGGTCATCTAGTCCAACCCCCTGCTCAAAGCAGGACCAATCCCCAATTAAATCATCCCAGCCAGGGCTTTGTCAAGCCTGGCCTTAAAAACTTCTAGGAAGGAGATTCCACCACCTCCCTAGGTAACGCATTCCAGTGTTTCACCACCCTCCTAGTGAAAAAGTTTTTCTAATATCCAGCCTAAAACTCCCCCACTGCAACTTGAGACCATTACATCTCATTCTGTCATCTGCTACCACTGAGAACAGTCTAGATCCATGTTCTTTGGAACCCCCTTTCAGGTAGTTGAAAGCAGCTATCAAATCCCCCCTCATTCTTCTCTTCCGCAGACTAAACAATCCCAGTTCCCTCAGCCTCTCCTCATAAGTCATGTGTTCCAGTCCCCTCATGATTTCTGTTGCCCTCCGCTGGACGTTTTCCAATTTTTCCACATCCTTCTTATAGCGTGGGGTCCAACACTGGACACAGTACTCCAGATGAGGCCTCACCAATGTCGAATAGAGCCACTGGGGTCAAAACACTCTTCTAGCCCCAAGAACACCCGAGGAAACAAGAGGAGACTTCTCTTCCCTGCCCCGCCCCCTCACACCTTTCTGCCCCCACCAATGGGGAAAAAATCCCAAAGCGGAGGGGAATTTGGAGAAGAGGAGAGGTAAGGTCCTGGATGTTGGAGGAAGACATGTTAAGAACAAAGTCAGCAATGCTGGAGGGTGGCACTAATGTTAATGATAGAGCACAGGTTTAAATAGGGGACTTTCAAAAAAGTTTTTTTTAACTGCCCACAAATCAAGTCTGAGTAACCACATGAGCCTACGTTGCCATGAATTTATTACCATCTTCCTCTTCCTCCCTTCTCTCCAATTGTTTGTTGTAGTCATCGGTTGCATCTTGTATTAATTAGACTGTAAGCTCTTCAAGGCAGGGTTTAATGTTTTCCCATGTGCTTGTATAGTACCTAGCACAACTGACCCCTATCAGCGGAGGGGACTTTAGGTGCTACCACAATCCAGAATATTAAAACAGCTGAGGAAGAGAGGTTAACTGACCAAAAATAACAGATTTAGCACTTAGAAATCCCTTTTCTGTGGAAGTATAAACTGTATAAGTCCACTGAATGCATCCGATGAAGTGAGCTGTAGCTCACGAAAGCTTATGCTCAAATAAATTGGTTAGTCTCTAAGGTGCCACAAGTACTCCTTTTCTTTTTGTATAAGTATTATCATTTAAAAATGGATACATTTAACATTGTGACACGAGGACTTCTTCAATGCCAAGCATCAGATGGCAAGGAGTATATAGAGATACAAGGATTAATTGGGTTCACCAAAACAATGTCACATAAGGTCACTAATGAAAGCCTATGTCACACTGATCAGCGTAATCATTGTGAGATGTTTGTATAGAAAATATGTGACGAATTATATACATAGAGAGAGAGAGAGAGAGAGCGCGCATTTTACTCAGATTGTAAATGGACGTTCATTGTGAACGATACAATACTCAATTTGCATATGACTAACCAGAGTGAGATAAGCATTTGTCCCCCACACCCAGTATGTAGATTACCTTTTGGTGACCTCTCTTAACTCAAAAAGAAAAGGAGTACTTGTGGCACCTTAAAGACTAACAAATTTATTTGACAGGCTTCAGAGTAACAGCCGTGTTAGTCTGTATTCGCAAAAAGAAAAGGAGTACTTGTGGCACCTTAGAGACTAACCAATTTATTTGAGCATAAGCTTTCGTGAGCTACAGCTCACTTCATCGGATGCATACTGTGGAAAATACAGAAGACGTTTTTATACACACAAACCATGAAAAAAATGGGTGTTTATCACTACAAAAGGTTTTCTCTCCCCCCACCCCACTCTCCTGCTGGTAACAGCTTATGTAAAGTGATCACTCTCCTTACAATGTGTATGATAATCAAGGTGGGCCATTTCCAGCACAAATCCAGGGTTTAACAAGAACGTGGTGGGGGGGGGGGGGGGGGGTAGGAAAAAAACAAGGGGAAATAGGTTACCTTGCATAATGACTTAGCCACTCCCAGTCTCTATTCAAGCCTAAGTTAATTGTATCCAATCTGCAAATTTATTTGAGCATAAGCTTTCGTGAGCTACAGCTCACTTCATCGGATGCAGTCTCTAAGGTGCCACAAGTACTCCTTTTCTTTTTGCGGATACAGACTAACATGGCTGCTACTCTGAAAACTCTCTCAAGTCACAGAGCAAGAGACGATAATTTTGTGTGCACACACACACACAAAATTATCGTCTCTTGCTCTGTGAGTTAAGACAGGTCACCAAATGGTAATCCACATACTCCTGGCTTGGGCGGGGGTGGGGAGACAAATGCTTATCTCACACTGGTTGGTCATATGCAAATTGAGTATTGTATCATTCAGAATGAATGTCCATTTACAATCTGAGTAAAATGCTAATAGATGGGGCGAGAGCTGGAGGGAAAAACAAAAATTGCAGGAATTATCCTGTTAGGAGTAAGACAATGAACTTTTGAAACTATATTTGGAGTACAGATGAACCCCCTAAGTACTCCTTCAATCTGTGAGGAAAAGATGTCAGTGGGCTTAATCTTATGAGAAGGGGTCTCAACCAAAATGGTTGAAAATACTGGGGAAAGAACTTGATTTCCTCTATCATAACCATAACATTTATGTTTTCTTTACACTATTAAAACAATTAAGGATCAGCAATGGACATTCATTTTTATAGCACTGTAGGCATGTGCAATGCTTTACAAATAATAACATGAAAAGAGTTGAACCACGGATCTTACACACCAGATCAAGTTAAAGAAAAGATAAAAAGGTTAGAGTTAGAGTTAAACTACTTGTATAGCGCCAGCGGTTTTCATGTGACTTTGCAGCAGACACATAAATATGGCCCCTGCCTTAAAGAGATTAGAATTTAATTTGGATGAACAATAATACCAACATTTAAATATGAGGTGTGAGAGACAGAGCCAAGAGAGTAAACTGACCAGCAGCAGACAAAGAGAGTAGTGGCTTTTAAAAAAAATTTAAAGGACAGTGAGTTTTACTTGGTACCTGAGAACACAGCAGGTTGCCCATAGCCACACATTTAGACAGTTTACATTTATTTAGATTAACTGTTATGTTATGTTATGTTATATAGATTAATTAGATTATCGGGAACTAAAACAGATCAATAGCCGCTTTGTTTCTTAATAAAGTTTGAAAAATGGCAAAGTTGACACCTGACAGTATTTAGGTAAATGAATGAATTACAACAGTAACAACAACAATTTAGCACTAACGAAGCACTTTTCACGCAAAGGTCTCTCAACATGTTTCAGAAATTTACAGATTGAAAAATTAAGGTGCAGAAAAGTTACCTGACTTGCCCAAATCACATAGCAAGCCACTGGCAGAGAATTCAGAAAGCTGACTTCTGTTCCCAAGCACAAAATCTGTGCCACACCCAATTGGATAGGCTGCCTCTACATGCAAGGCATGCTGTTGTACACACCATAGGACCATCCCAAATTTCAGGCAATAGGTGCCCTCACCACCATAAGGCAGTGAGATTCTCTGAATGAAGGTCCACATGAAAAAAGATTGCATAGGATTTTTAAACATTACATCATTCCATTCCCTCCCTCCCTAACAAATGACACATGCATCTTCCCCTGCAGCTACATCTCCGCTTGAAACAAATCCTCGCCCTCCAGCCAGTAAATACAAAATTAATCAACAATGAGTTCTTGATTGTTTCACCAGGCAGATGTGGCTGATGCATTCTAGGCTAAGTGAAACCTAACAATGAAAAGTGACATTTCTGCAAAATAAGCTGTTTTTTAAATTTGTGATAAGAAAAGCCTCAGTGTTCAGAATTTTCAGAGAAAATAGGTCTTTTTCCACATGCAGGTATCAGGTTTTGTTTTATTTTTGGCAGGTCGGAAGGGTGATGTCTCTCTCTCTCTCAACAGGATGAATAAATTAATTACAGAACCAAATAAGTTAAGAAAAGCCTGTTAAGCCCATGCAAAACACCCTCCAAAGCTTTGTTCAGCTAGGATAACAAAAATCTCTTGGTCTAGGCAAGGTTGCACAGACAATCTACTCCAACTGGCAATCCGTGTTACATGGGTTGAACAAGAATGTGTGTATTTTAGCTGCACTTTAAGGTTCTCAAAAACGTGCTGACCATCTTTTTATAGTTCTCAGAAAGGGAAAGTCTCCAGGGTTATGCATGTACCTATTTCTACTCACATGAGCAGTCCCATTGATTTCAATGAGAATGCTCATATGAGTGAAGTTAACCAAATGCATAATGGTTTGTAAGACAGAGCCTTAGATTTTTTTCAGCTTGCAAACACAAAAAAAAAATTTGTTCATTGCTTATACTCAAAAAAAAAAAATTTTTTTTTTTTTAAAGCAAAATGGTGCTTTCAAGCCTCAAAGAATGGTCATGGGGACTTCTCCCTGAGAACTACAAAGGCAACCGCAGCGATTGATGTGGGAAGCTACAAATCCGCCATACATTTGAAATGGACAGCAATCTAAGGTGTCAATTTTCAGAGAAAAACAGCCTGCTATATTTCACAACTTGGTTGTCAGAGAGGTTTTATATATCAGCTCTCATGAAATACAGTTCTTCAGTACATACTTTTTCAATAAGCTGGTATTGAAGTTTGGGGCATAACCATAAAAAAAAATCACACACACGTATATAAACATGCTATTTTGGTCTCCAGTATAAATAAGTTGGAGGAGAAAAAAAAAGAAAAAATTGTATCTTAGGACAGAGGTGCCGTCTCTCTGAGTTTCCTGGGGTTGCTTGGCCCCCACTCCGCCACAGGCACTTCCCCCACTCCACCCCTTCCCCCCACCCCTCCTCTTCCTGCTCCAACCCCTCCCCCAGCGCGCCCCTCCTGCACGCCACATAACAGCTCATTGTGGCAGGGGGGAGGCACTGGGAGGGAGAGGGAGGAGCTCACTGGCAGGGCCACCAGCGGGCAGGGAGCACTGGGGAGCAGCCAGTGGGCACTGAGCACCCACTATTTTTTTCCGATGGGTGCTTCAGCCCCGGAGCACCCACGGAGTCGGCGCCTATGTCTTTGGAAAATTCTTAAAATCAGTCAATGTTTAACCAACCACACTGTTAATGTACCTTTATTAATACACATTTATATATAAATGTTTGTGATAAAGTATTCAGTAATTTAATATCACATTATCTAACCAGATCTCCGAACACTTAAATACTGAAAATGAACCAGGCTAGCATCTTAGTTATTTAAATGCTCTCCTCACATAAAAGTTTTCTCCCAAAAAGCGACATACTTGTGACACTAAAAAGGACCTGTCAGTTTTAAAGCAGCTGCTCTTTTAAGGACTGTGATATTAACAGGGCAAAGAGAAGAAATCTTCTGATAATAATCATATTTGCTAAAGAGGAAAAGCACTATGGGAGGATAGAAACATTCTACTTCCTACATTTTACAAAAGAGTTTGCCAAAAGCATAAAAATTTTAGGACACTGACATTTGTTTTTAAACCTTCACATTTACATAAAAAAAACTTATTGCACTTACAAAATGCTGTGTCTTCAGGCGTTCCTCTTCTGCCGCAGCTCTCTCTCTAAGAATGGCTCTAGTCAAATGCTCATTTGAAGCAGACCGCTCCCGCTCCAGAACTTTGCCAATTTCATCACGTACATACTTTTGATCTTGTTTCAATCTACATTGAAAAAAGGGTAAAAGAATTTAGAATGGAAATATATTGTCAAATAGCTTGAATGGACAAACACATTATCATCATCAAAAGAGTACAGTACTTATGACAATGTTAAATGATTACTGGCTTTTAGAGCTCACTGAATATCCAATATCAATGCCAGAAATCTGTATATTCCAATTTTGAGACTTAATCAAAAATATAAACCTTCTGGCATTCATATTGGATATGCACTGATTTATTTTATATACATTTATATACATACACACACATATATACACACACACACACAATAAAATAAAGATACATACACACATAATAAATATATATAAAAAACACACGCATACATATATATATATAAACACACACACCCCTATCAATATCAATAACCCCCGACATCTATCAGTATCAACATCTCTCAATATATTTTGAGATATATAAATTCAGCATCCCAACACTGTACCCAAATCTTAACAGCGTTACCTCTGAAATTAAGCAAAATAAGGAATAAAACTAATTAAAATCTCATGCTTAAACAATACACAGTATACAGATTTTTTTAAACGAATTCTTGTTAAAGAATACTCAGCTCTATTCCTTTCTCTGGCACTGATACACTGTTACTTTTGGGCAGGTCACATCTACTCAGTGCATCTGTTTATTCATCTGCAAAAAGGGTGTAACAGCTATGTTGACATGCTTAACATCTGGAAAAAGACTTAAGAGCATCAGATGAAAGGCGCTATTTAAGTGCAAAGTATTATTATTTCCTGAATTTGTGTTTTCAGAACTTAATCATGCATTATATTAGTCCCACGGAATTCTCAACATGAATAGAATGTAATGTCACAAGCCATAAAATTAATGGAAATCTTTACAACAATATTTTTATGAAAATGCATGTATACGTTACACGTATATGCAAACACATTTTAAAATAGTTTAGTCAATAAAAACACCTGCTTTACATATATATTCTCATACCAAACACAAAAGTAAATATCTACAAGTTCATCACCGGTAATGGAATATCAAATACTGTTTTTTAAATAGGCATCTGAAAAACAGTGAAGGAGATGAGGCTTCAGAATTTCCACTGAATGTATGTGTTACCAAGGGAGCTGCAGAGAACAAATCATACCGCCACTTTCTGAAAAGTGTCAGAAAGTCACTGGGGTCACTTTCTGAAAGGCACCAGCATTACAGTACATTAAACATTTTCCTTGGGGAAAACTTTAAGAGGGGTGGGGGATGGTGGGGAAGAAGACAGAACGTGTGTCATTTTTGTGCTCAGACACAAACCTCTGAAAGACATCAACCAACTGGGAGTTTTTATAAAGTTTACTAAGCAGCATCTTCAATTACTCCAGCAAAAAGATTATGCAGACATGGACCAAATTCCATTAAGTGATTTCCCAAGGTCCCCCAAATTAATCCAGCAGCATCAATGTATTTAATCTATCGCACAATCAATGATGCAGACAAAACACACGCCAGTTTTCCTTTAGATTACAAAACTATTGTTTCACACAAAGAGAAGAAGTGTCAAAATAGAAGTCTCAATAATTCCTTTTTTCTGAAGTAAAAGCAGCATTTAGACTTTTCAGAGATTAAAGATTCCCTCCCCACCCCCCCACACACACAACCCAATCACCTATTTTGTATTCTACTCTCTGCAGTTAAAGACTTGATTCCTCTTTTTATACATTACACTACTGGTAGTATATTTCACATATTTAATTATTGTATTTAGAAAAGCTGCTATTTGCTTGACTTTTTTTTTGAAAAAGCTTGGGCTTTTTAGCTCATATTCATGTCTCTTCATTTTTGTATTTGGCATTAGGCAGAATTATGCACCTTGATGTTGTCTCCACAATCTCTTTTCCAAAGAGTCAGTTTCCCTAAACCTTATAAATAATAAATTCCTAACTCCTAGATAAGTTGTTTGATGGCTTAACTGAATTGCTGTTACATTCAACTTCCCTGCTAGCTATACTACAATGAGAATGGAAAAGTTCCTTACCTTTTAGGAGGGGTCAGTGTGTTCCTGTTATCCTTGAGGAATGTTTTTGAACCATCCTTGATATTGGGATGTTCTGCTATCACTCTTCAGGAATGTGTTTGTGTGAGTACTCCGTGCCTAGCACTTCTTAGAAATGTGTGTTTCTGCAACATCAGCCCTGTTCTTGCCACATTCTCTGAACTTGCAAGTAGGCAGAGCCAGAGGTTTGCTCACAGTCTGACATTTGATAACTTTGCTTTATATCAGCAAAGCTCAGGCTTCATACCAAGGCCTCTTATACAAGGACTTCTCAGGCTCTCTTCCTACTATAGATACAAAACTACTCAAGATACTTAAGTCCCAAGCAGACCGCGAAGAGCTGCAAAAGGATCTTAAAAAACTGGATTACTGGGCAACAAAATGGCAGATGCAATTCAATGTTGATAAATGCAAAGTAATGCACATTGGAAAGCATAATCCCAACTATACATATAAAATGATTGGGTCTAAATTAGCTGTTACCACTCAAGAAAGATCTTGGAGATATTGTGGATAGTTCTCTGAAAACATCCATTCAATGTGCGGCGGCAGTCAAAAAAGCAAACAGAATGCTGGGAATCATTAAGAAAGGGACAGATAATAAAACAGAATATATCATATTGCCTCTGTATAAATCCATGGTACACCCACATCTTGAATACTGTGTGCAGATGTGGTCACCTCATCTCGAAAAAGATGTATTGGAATTGGAAAAGGTTCAGAAAAGGGCAACAAAAATGATTAGGGGTAGGGAACAGCTGCCATATGAGAAGAGATGAATAAGACTGGGACTTTTCAGCTTGGAAACATGATGACTGAGGGGGGATATGATAGAGGTCTATAAAATCATGGCTGGTGTGGAGAAAGTAAATAAAGAAGTGTTATTTACTCCTCATAACCCAAGAACTAGGGGGTCACCAAATGAAATTAATAGGCAGCGGGTTTAAAACAAATAAAAGGAAGTATTTCTTCACAAAATGCACAGTCAACTTGTGGAACTCCTTGCCAGAGGATGTTGTGAAGGCCAAGACCATAACAGGGTTCAAAAAAGAACTAGATAAATTCATGGAGGATAAGTCCATCAATGGCTATTAGCCAGGATGGGTAGGAATGGTGTCCCTAGCCTCTGTCTGCCAGAAGCTGGGAATGAGTGACAGGGGATGGATCACTTGATAATTAGCTCTTCTGTTCATTCCCTATGGGGCACCTGGCATTGTCCACTGTCGGAAGACAGGATAACAGGGCTAGATGGACCTGTGGTCTGACCCAGTATGGTCGTTCTTATATTCTCCAGGAAAGGAGTAAGAGAAGCGAGGGCACCATCTGAACTTCATTCTTCGGATGAATTCACCTTTCTCAGGGCTTGGCTACGCTTGCGAGTTAGAGTGCATTAAAGGAGCCCCGGGCACCCTAACTCATGACGCGTTCCCAATCGCAAGACACGTAGAGCGCCCAGACTCTGCAGTTGGAGTGCTCCTGGTAATCTACCTCCACGAGAAGCATAACACTTACTGCGCACCGGCTGGAGCGCTGCAGAACCAGTGTGGATGCCCTAGTCTATTAAGACAGGTTTCAGAGTAGCAGCCGTGTTAGTCTCTATCCGCAAAAAGAAAAGGAGGACTTGTGGCACCTTAGAGACTAACAAATATATTTGAGCATAAGCTTTCGTTGCCTACAGCCCACTTCATCGGATGCATGCAGTGGAAAATACAGTGGGGAGATTTTATATACACAGAGAACATGAAACAATGGGTGTTACCATACACACTGTAACGAGAGTGATCAGGTGGGGTGAGCTATTACCAGCTGAAGGGGAAGGGGGAAACAAACACACCCTTTTGTAGTGATAATCAAGGTGGGCCATTTCCAGCAGTTGACAAGAACGTCTGAGGAACAGTGGGGGGGGTGGGGGGAATAAACATGAGGAAATAGTTTTACCTTGTGTAATGACGCATCCACTCCCAGTCTTTATTCAAGCCTAATGTAATGGTGTCCAGTTTGCAAATTAATTCCAATTCAGCAGTCTCTCGTTGGAGTCTGCTTTTGAAGATTTTTTGTTGAAGAATTGCGACTTTTAGGTCTGTAATCGAGTGACCAGAGAGATTGAAGTGTTCTCCGACTGGTTTTTGAATGTTATAATTCTCGACGTCTGATTTGTGAATCATTGCTCTGTCTGGTGTGAACAATGCTGCCTCTGTTAAGTGTTGCATTTTGTCTTTACAGATGCAACCTTGAGATCCCAGCCATCCTTGTTATCAACGGCCGAAAGACTCCAAAGAATCAGGAAGCATACTCAAAAAAGCAAAGAGGACATGCTGCATGAAGTGATGCAGCAGTCCATTAATGAAAATCAAGAAGTGCGGGAATGGCGGGAGAGTGAAAGGAGGGTCCGCCAGCAGAGTACGGATAGCCAGCACCAAACCACGGAGCAGCTGCTAAGCATCATGGAGCACCAAGCAGACTCAATACGGCACTCGTAGCAATGCAGGCGGAGCACTTCTGCGCCTGCCCCCGCCCCACAGCCCTTGTCCCAAAACTCTTTCCCTTGTGCCCCCATGTCAGCGCCAACCCACTTTCCCCAACATCCGGGTTCTTATCACCACCAGCTGCCTCCAACACCTATGGCTTCACCACCCAGCCCTGCAAACTACGACCCTTACACACTGCATTCAACCCCCATCACCATGCATTTTAGCCAGCCTAAATTGCAGTACTCATTGCACGGCACTCCAGACGGGAAGGATGATATAACACCATGACATACGCATATCTGTGATTGTCCTGTTCCCCACCCCACCCACTTCGCTCATCCCACATAGCACAGACGTGTCATGCCCTTCCTGTTTCCCAAGCAGTTGTGTTTCTTTTCAATAAGTGAATTTTTTAGCTTTAAAACATTTTTATTATTGCATAAAGTAAAAGATACCTTAGCCCAGGAAAGCAACAGGCACTGCAAGTCAGCATAGCAAACACAGACACCTACTAACATTGGAATCCTTGCACTTCACTCCCATGCAGGGCACCAGACATTACTGGTGGCTTTCAGTCACAAATTGTTCCCTCAAGGCATCCCGAACCCTTGCAGCCCCGCGTTGGGCCCCTCTAATAGCCCTGCTCTCTGGCTGTTCACATTCAGCCTCCAGGTGTTGAACCTCCAAGGTCCATGCCTGAGTGAATCTTTCACCCTTCCCTTCACAAATGTTATGGAGGATACAGCACGTGGATATAACCGTGGGGATGTTGTCATCGGCCAGGTCCAGCTTCCCATACCAGCGGCCAGCGGCCCTTTAAACGGCCAAAAACACACTCCACAATCATTCTGCACCAACTCAGCCTGTTGTTGAACTGCTCCTTGCTGCTGTCAACGCTCCCTGTGTAGGGTTTCATGAGCCACAGCATTAAAGGGTAAATGGGGTCTCCAGGGATCACAATGGGCATTTCGACTTCCCCTAGGGTGATCTTCTGGTCTGTGAAGAAAGTCCAGACTTGCAGCTTCCTGAACAGGACTGTGTTCCGAAAGATGAGTGCGTCGTGCACCTTTCTGGACCAGCACGCGTTGATGTCAATGAAATGCCCATGGTGATCCACAAGTGCATGGAGAACCACAGAGAAATACCCCTTCTGATTAACACACTCAGAGGCTAGGTGGGCTGGTGCCAGAATTGGAATATGCTTCCCATCTATCGCCCCTCCGCAGTTAGGGAAACCCATTTGTGCAAAGCCATCCACAATGTCATGCACATTACCCAGAGTCACGGTTCTTCTGAGCCGGATACGATTCAGAGCTCTGCAA
The DNA here is from genome assembly GCF_015237465.2 of Chelonia mydas. Lineage (NCBI taxonomy): Eukaryota > Metazoa > Chordata > Testudines > Cheloniidae > Chelonia > Chelonia mydas. Next base: position 339,988,717 of record NC_057849.1, read on the forward strand.
ACTTGCATCAACACAATTCCAACAGTCGACTTTTCCACTCCAAACTGGTTAGCGACCAATTGGCAGCTGTCTGGAGTTGCCAGCTTCCAGATTGCAATAGCCACCTGCTTCTCCACCGCCAGGGCATGTCCTTGAGCTGCAGGGTGGAGGCGAGCTCCTCACACAGTCCCATGAAAGTGGCTTTTCTCATCCGAAATTTCTGCAGCCACCGCTTGTCATCCCAGACTTGCACGATGATGTGATCCCACCACTCAGTGCTTGCTTCCCGAGCCCAAAAGCGGCATTCCATGGTGGCGAGCATGTCCGTAAATGCCACAAGCAAACTCCTGTCATATAGATTCATCAATATTAAGGTCAGAAGGGACCATTATGATCATCTAGTCTGACCTCCTGCACAATGCAAGCCACTGAATCTCACCCACCCACTCCTGCGACAAACCTCTCACCTATGTCTGAGCTATTGGAGTCCTCAAATCATGGTTTAAAGACTTCAAGGAGCAGAGAATCCCCCAGCAAGTGACCCGTGCCCTATGCTACAGAGGAAGGCGAAAAACCTCCAGGGCCTCTTCCAATCTGCCCTGGAGGAAAATTCCTTCCCGACCCCAAATATGGCAATCAGCTGAACCCTGAGCATATGGGCAAGATTCACCAGCCAGATACCCAGGAAAGAATTCTCTGCAGTAATTCAGATCCCACCCCATCTAACATCCCATCACAGGCCATTGGGCCTATTTACCATGAATATTTAAAGATCAATTAATTGCCAAAATCATATTATAGCACCATACCATCTCCTCCATAAACGTATCGAGTTTAATCTTAAAGCCAGATAGGTCTTTTGCCCCCACTGCTTCCCTTGGAAGGCTATTCCAAAACTTCACTCCTCTGATGGTTAGAAACCTTTGTTTAATTTCAAGTCTAAACTTCCCAATGACCAGTTTATATCCATTTGTTTGTGTCCCCACATTGGTACTGAGCCTAAATAATTCCTCTCCCTCCCTGGTATTTATCCCTCTGATATAGTATAGAGCGCAATCATATCTCCCCTCAACCTTCTTTTACTTAGGCTAACCAAGCCAAGCTCCATGAGTCTCCTTTCGTAAGACAGGTTTTCAATTTCTCGGATCATCCGAGTAGCCCTTCTCTGAACCTGTTCCAGTTTGAATTCACCCTTCTTAAACATGGGAGACCAGAACTGCACACAGTATTCCAGGTGAGGTCTCACCAGTGCCTTGTATAACGGTACTAAAACCTCCCTATCTCTACTGGAAATACCTCGCCTGATGCATCCCAAGACCACATTTCACAGCCATATCACATTGGCGGCTCATAGTCATCCTATGATCAACCAATACTCCAAGGTCCTTCTCCTCCTCCATTACTTCTAATTGATGCGTGCCCAGCTTATGACTAAAATTCTTGTTATTAATCCCTAAATGCATGACCTTACACTTCTCACTATTAAATTTCATCCTATTACTATTACTCCAGTTTACAAGGGCATCCAAATCTTCCTCTATGATATCCCGGTCTCTCTCTAAATTGGCAATACCTCCCAGCTTTGTATCAGCCGCAAACTTTATTAGCACACTCCCACTTTTTGTGCCGAGGTTAGTAATAAAAAGATTAAATAAGATTGGTCCCAAAACTGATCCCTGAGGAACTCCACTGGTAACCTCTCTCCAGCCTGACAGTTCACCTTTCAGTAGGACCCGCTGTAGTCTCCCTATTAACCATTTCCTTATCCACCTTTCAGTTTTCATATTGATTCCCATCTTTTCCAATCTAACTAATAATTCCCCATGTGGCACGGTATCAAATGCCTTACTGAAAACTAGGTAAATTAGATCCACTGCATTTCCTTTGTCTAAAAAAATGTGTCACTTTCTCAAAGAAGGAGATCAGGTTGGTTTGGCACGATCTACCTTTTGTAAAACCATGTTGTATTTTTCCCCATTTACCATTGACCTCAATGTCCTTAACTACTTTCTCCTTCAAAATTTTTTCCAAGACCTTGCATACTACAGATGTCAAACTAACAGGCCTGTAGTTACCCGGATCACTTTATTCCCCTTTCTTAAAAAAAGAAACTATGTTAGCAATTCTCCAATTATATGGTACAACCCCTGAGTTTACAGAGTCATTAAAAATTCTTGCTAATGGGCTTGCAATTTCTTGTGCCAGTTCCTTTAATATTCTTGGATGAAGATTATCTGGGCCACCCGATTTAGTCCCATTAAGCTGTTCAAGTTTCGCTTCTACCTCAGATATGGTAATATCTACCTCCATATCCTCATTCCCATTTGTCATGCTACCATTATCCCTAAGATCCTCATTATATCCTTGACCTCCACTCCATCCTCAGTGTTTAGCAGTCCCACTTCTTCTTTCTTTGTTTTCTTCTTATTTATATGGCTATAGAACCTTTTACTATTGGTTTTAATTCCCTTTGCAAGGTCCAACTCTACTTGACTTTTAGCCTCTCTCACTTTATCCCTACATGTTCTGATCTCAATAAGGTAGCTTTCCTTGCTGATCCCTCCCATCTTCCACTCCCTCTTGCTTTCTGCTTTTTCTTAATCACCTCTCGGAGATGCTTGCTCATCCAGCTGGGTCTACAACTCCTGCCGATGAATTTTTTCCCCTTTCTTGGAATGCAGGCTTCCAATAGCTTCTGCAGCTTTGATTTAAAGTAATCCCAGGCCTCCTCTGACTTTAGATCCATAAGTTCTTCAGTCCAATCCACTTCCCTAACTAATTTCCTTAATTTCTGAAAGTCAGCCCTTTGGAAATCAAAAACCCTAGTTGCAGATTTATTTTTGTTAATCCTTCCGTTCAGTTTGAACTGAATTAGCTCATGATCACTTGAACCAAGACTGTCCCCTACAACCATTTCTTCTATGAGGTCCTCACTACTCACCAAAACCAAATCTAAAATGGCATCCCCTCTAGTCAGTTCAGCAACTACTTGATGAAGGAATCCATCAGCTATCGCATCTAGGAAAATCTGAGCCCTATTATTATTACTAGCACTCGTCCTCCAGTCTACATCTGGGAAGTTAAAGTCTCCCATGATCACGCAGTTTCCATTAGTATTTACTTCATTAAAAACATTAAAGAGGGCTCTATCCATATCCAAATTAGATCCCGGTGGTCTATAGCACACCCCAGGCACTATCCCAGGAGAGGCTCTAGTAGTTTTCTTCCCCAATGTAATTTTTGCACAGACAGACTATCTTATCCATTTCATCGCTTCTTATTTCTTTACATTCTACCTCATCATTGATATACAATGATACTCCACCACCTTTACCTTTATTTCTGTCTTTCCTAAACAACACATACCCTTCAATTCCCTTAGTCCAGTCAAGACTACTATTCCACCATCCATTGCATCCGATGAAGTGAGCTGTAGCTCACGAAAGCTTATGCTCAAATAAATTTGTTAGTCTCTAAGGTGCCACAGGTACTCCTTTTCTTTTTGTGAATACAGGCTAACACTGCTGTTACTCTGAAATCTACTATTCCACCATGTTTCTGTTATCCCAATAATATCTGGTTTCACTTCCTGCACCAGTAGCTCTAGTTCCTCCATTTTGTTACCTAGGTTCCTCGCATTGGTGTACAAACATCTTAATTTTTGCTGTTTGGGCTCGCTCACATTCTGTACCCGATTAGGCACGGTATTCTTCAGCCAGTATAACCTATTAGGCTGGTATCCACACTGCCCTTCCTCCTTATATCCATTCTCCTACCCACGGCTGTATCCTTTCTTACTTTGTTTTCTTCCCTCTCAGTGCTAAAATCCGGCATGGAGATTACCTGGACATCTCCCCCAAATTCCTAGTTGAAAGCTCTCTTAATCAGTTTTGCCAGCCTCCATCCTAGAAGTCTATTTCCTTCCCTACTCAGATGAAGTCCATCCCGAGAGAACTGTCCTCTCTCCATGAATGCCTCCCAGTGGCCATACATCCCAAAGCCCTCCTTACAGCACCACTGCCTGAGCCATCTGTTTATAGTCATAATCTTGTCACACCTTTGTTGCCCTTCTCTAGGAACAGGCAGAATCCCACGGAAGATCACCTGAGCCTCGATTTCCTTAAGCATCTTCCCCAGCCTAGCATAGTCTCCCTTAATACTTTCCAGTGAGAATCTAGCCGTATCATTTGTTCCCACATGAAGGATAATTAGGGGATTCTTTCCTGCTCCCTTTAGGATCCTTTTCAACCTCATGTCTACATCATGTATCTTAGCACCTGGAAGACAGCACACCCTTCTATTCTCTGGATCAGCTCTGGTTACAGGCCTGTCTATTCTTCTCAGTAAGGAGTCCCCGATCACGTAGACCTGCCTTTTCCTGGTGATGGTGCGATTCTCCGGTCTATCCCCTGTCCCCTCTGGCTGCAAGTTCTTTCCATTCCTATTCTCTCTTGTAATCCTTTCAACCCATCCTGTATCCTCCTGGGGCTCATATTTGGTGTAGTCTCCATTGACTCTACCCCTTCTCCTATAGGTCTAGCCGCTCTTCTCTTCTTCCTTGCCCTTCCACCTTCAGTGACTACCTGCTGAGTCCCTTCTTCATTTTCCAACTCTACAAACCTATTCTTGAGCTCTATTTCTCCTTCACTAGCCCGTCTTTTCCTCTGCCTGGTTCTCTTAGTCACATGCTTTCACTGACCACTTGCCTCACCCAGCAGTCTCCCCTCAGAATTCCTCAGTCCTGCTTCCATCTGCAAGTCTGAGCTTTTCCCTTCAGCTGCCTCATGTCTTTGCTCCACAATCTGCTCGAACCCCTTTGTAAACTCAACCAGACTTTCCACCTGCATCTCCAAACCTCAGATCTTTTCCTCTATCAGCGGGCATTTCATGCAGACGAAACTCTTACCGGGTACCCCCTCCAGGATCACGTACATACATACAGCAGCTTCCATATCCAGTCATCCTCATTGTGTCTTCCACTACATGGGTCACTCCCACCACTGCCTCTGTATCTGTCATAGCCTTCCCACCTAAATCCTGTTAGTCTGGGAAACACAAACCACACCAAACACCACCACCCACAGCAAAAACAAACCCCAAACGAGCACCACAAGACAAACTCCCCTTACAAACTCCCACTGTTTACAGCTCTGTTTGCTGGCTCCTGTGCTACAGCTGTCTGTGCCAGGGCCTGACTGGCTGGCCACCTCTATAGGACCCCTAGTCAGAGAAGCCCCGCCCCCTAATCAGGGCTCAGCTTCTCTCCCAGCACAAAGCCCCTGCAAGCCTCTCCACATACAAATAATACAAACACAAAACCAAATACAAATACCTTCTCCTCCAACAGAACTCCCACATTACTCGAGTCAATAGCATAGTCGGAGCCCTCACTGTCAATTTGGATCATAAGGAATAACTCGACTGCCAAACGTGACATGCTGGCGAGACGCGTCAGCATACTCCTCAGCAGTTCGGGATCCATTCCCGCAGACCGAAAGGGAAGACAGAGCGCGCACTACAAAAACCATTGAAAGATGGCGCCAAATGTGGACGGAAGCACAGGGATGGCGGGGATGCGAACCGATGCATCACGGGGCATTGGCACGGGACTCAGAATGCCCCACGTCCCCCCAGCCCCCTTCCCACAAGCCACAGAGCCAAAATGGGAAGAGGTGCTCTGTGGGATAGTTGTCCATAATGCACCACTCCCAATGCCGCTGCAAGTGCTGCAGATGTGGCCACGCCAGTGCGCTTGCAGCTGACCGTGTGAACACACTGCAACGCTTTCCCTGCTGTGCTCTCCGAGGGCTGGTTTAACCCACACCGCTCTACATCTGCAAGTGTAGCCATGCCCTTAGAAATACAATGAAGAAGAGGCCCCCAGATTTCTTCAGGACCAGAAAGTATCAGGTATAAAAACCTTTTTCCCTCTGTTGGTAAGGAATTTCCTCTGTCGCTCTCCATTTTAGAGGAGACCATAGCTCATGAAGTAACATGGTCTCGTGAAAAGGGTCCTAAAAAGGGATGGGAAGGGTGGGTAGAGAAAGGAAAAGAAAATGAATTGGATAACCTATTCCTCCTTTACCATGCTGAGTACCACCTTGTCTGAAGTGATGTCTTCCCAAGTGCAGTAAAAGTGGAATAGGTATGATCCTAAGTGAAGAGATATTGGTGGCATGCTGTCCCCAGTCAAAGTCAAAACAACTGTTTCAATGTAGCAGTTATTTGGTGAGAAATGCTTGCTGCCATGGAAGACAGCTCTTGGCCTTGAAAAGATCTTGATCTCCTCCTAGGGGCATACTGAGGCCTCTGGTGGAATGAGGATCGTGACTATAGTTTAGGTTTAAAATGTTTCCTTTTTGTAGCAGGAGTATAGACTTCCAGTGAATGAAGTGCTGCATGAGAGTCTACATTTACTTTGGTCTTTCCCTTGCTCCTAGTATATTTAAAAAAACTCTTCTTTCCTTTTTTGTAGCTTCCTAGGTATAACTCATTTTGTGCTTTAGCCTTTCTGATTTTGTCCTTACAGGCTTACACTATTCTTTTGCATTTCTTCTTAGCAATCTGTCCATATTTCCATTTTCTGAAGTATTTCTCTCTTATTTTCAGGTCATTAAAGAGCTGTAATGTGGACATATTGCCTTCTTACTCTTCTTCCTCTCTTTTCTTCACATCAGTATAATTTGCAGTTTTGCCCTTGAGAAACCGGCAGCTCTCCTGAACTTATTTATCCCTTAGATTTTCTTCCTACAGCACCTTACCTATCAGATCTCCGAGTTTGTTAAAGTCTGCTTGTTTGAAGTCTATTAGCCTTTTTCTGCTGCTCTAGCTCCTTCCTTTCCTTAGTATCATGAAATTTATCAAGTCATGATCACTTTCATCCAAACTGCCTTCAACCTTCAGATTCACAACCAATTCCTTCATGTGAGTCAGAATCAAGCCTAAAATGCCTAGTTCTTGGTTACTTCCTCCACTTTCTGAAACAAAAGGTTGTCAAAGTCCCTGCAGCGCTTGTTCTTGTTGTTGTTTTTGGCAGGGTGGAGGGGGATATTTCTGTTATTTGTTCTAGAAGTGCCTCATCAACATCTTCTCCATGATTCAGTGGTCTATATTAGACGACCTACCATGAACTGCCCCTGTTTTTTTTCCCTTTTATCTTTATCCAGAGACTTTCAACTGGTCTACTTCTCATGTCCTTTTTGACTCAGAACAAGTGTATATATAAAGAACTGGTGGAATTTAGAAGCTCATCTTTATGGACACGTCATGGGCTCAGTGATGAAATCCAAGGAAAGACTTCTGTGCCATCGTCTGTTCTCCAGATGGCTAGTAGTATCATAATGCCTCTCTCTCCTACTGACAGACAGAAGCATAGAGGTACTCGGAAGCATCAGATTCATATAGCTGATAAGAGCACAGGCTTGGGAGTCAAGAGACTTTGATTCTACTCTTGGCTCTGTTCGTATGTAATTTTGTGACTGAGTCACTCTCTCTGCCTTTGACCTAGTAGCAACATCAGTATATCTAGCCATGCCCATGTGACTAGAATTAGTTAGTTTCACTGTTCTTATTGAAAAAATTATTCAGGACTTAAAATTCAAAATAAGGGCTGCTTGGGAAATATTTGTACTGATTTATTTGTGCTGCAGCTTTTGTAAGAAAACAGTTTGAACTATTTCATAATTGAATGTGTTACATATCTGTCAGGAAGATATGCTTGATATTCATTCTACATTATCTCTCTCTTTTTGTCTTAATTTGTATTAACATGCCTCATTCTGCAAAATTCTTTGTCCATCTTTGGTGTTATGTCCCCTCTGAGGTACAGCCTGGCTTAACAATGACTGTTTACCTCCTATCCTTTCACTGTAAAAGTGAACGCCTTCAAGCTCCCCTAATCTTTTTGTTGTCCAATGTGTCCATATCTTTCCGACACTGAGCAGCCCAGAACTGAACACAATATTTCAGGAACAGTAACTCCACAGCTAAGTCTATACCATACACCTGCTCCATGATTAGAAGCCATTGCATAAGCAATCCTAAACCACAATAGCTCTATTTGCTCCCATATTGTAGTGCAAATAGTTATCTAATTTGCTGTTTTATATCAACTCCAGCTCTATTTAAATTATGATATACTGAAATTTCTAATAACTGATATTGGCTAAAAGAAACTAACAAGAGCTGGTAAGAAAACAGTAACTGCCCCAACCCTAGTTCATATGATTTAAAATACTTCTCACCATGCGTACTTGAAGTTACTTGAAAATGTTCTTTTTGAAATACTTGTTGGAGTTGACCATGATTTGGGGGCAATGGCAACATCAAGTTTTATTTACCAAAAAAATTAAATCTCTCTCAACTTATTTAAATTCACCAGAGTTTTAAGCAAAGTAGTATGCTTTTAATGTAAACTTCACTTATTTGCATTATGTAATTGGGTGGCTTGTAGGAGCTTAATGAAACAAATACAAGTCAGCTCTGTCCTAAGATTTCAAACACTTGCTTGCATCAACTTACAGTAGTTTACTTCCTTGACATCATGAACTCATTTTATTGGCATACAGTACAAACTTTACCTGAATGAGAGCAAACAATCACTAAATCTTCAATGATTACTTATATTACTAACTATTCTAAAGCAAAAAATCCAGACTTGTGATTTATATTCAGATACACAGTTACGGATCACACTTTGTCAGTTCAGGCTAATAATCGAAGAACTCTATATAAACAGACATTGCACAATGAAAATTTTAATTACACTAAAATGGAGGGCTCAGTCTAATAGCTTATATTAGACGTTGCAACAGAAAAGGGGGGGAAAAAACAAGCAACTAAAATCTCGCACTGCTCATTTATACTCTGGAAGAAATAATTTAGAAGTCTGAGGGAATGCTGAATCGGCAGTCAAGACTGCTTGCTACACATTTTTAAAAAGAAAAGTTGATAGTTGGTAACTCAGCAAAGTAATTAGATTATACAATATTGACCAACTCAACGTGTACTGCTTTCCAGTCACATTATCTCATTAAGTAAAACAAAGCACATAAGTGATCCTGTGACATCACCCCTGTAAGTGGCTGAAAGTAAATGTTAAGTACTAAGGGAATTCTTGTGGATTTAGATTTAGAACCAACCGCTTTAACATTTTATGTACTTGTTATTGTATGGCATAAAATTACACGTACAAGGTTTGTACTCCAATAAAAAGAACTCCTCCTCCTGTGTTTCTACAGCACCTTCCCACCTGAAGATCTCAAAGCTCCTCACAGCAATTATGGCAGTATTACACTATTGTCCACATTTTACTGATTAGGAGACTGAGACATACCGAGACCTACCAAGGTCACCTAGCAAGTCTCTGGCACCGCTAGAAGTCTACATCAGATGTCATGTCATCCATGTGTCAACTGTCAGATATCTGTCTGTCTCCACTCCATTAAATCAAACATGCAGCAACAACAGCCATTTCGCCCCTCCTAACCCGCCCCAAAGCATTGTCAAGCCTATTTTAGTAAAATGACCAGCGGAAAAAAAACACCACACAATGTGGAAGTAAAGTGAAGGGATAAATTTTCTAAGAAGGCAGTGAGGTTTTAGCCATGTAATTCCCACTGAAGTCAAGCCAGATCGCACAATGCTTGCAACTTCCTTGCTTTTGCTAGCAAAAAGCTGAACATTAAGAACAGGAAAAGTTATGCATGCTTACCGAAAGTTCACTTTGTCTGAAATTCACTACAACGATACTCTAACCTACTTGCTGTTTGGTGACCGAACAAGATCCATCAATCATTGGCTGCAGCAAAATGTTGCACCTTCTTAAGTTCCTTCCAGTTGAGAAAACTTACAGGAAAAAGGCAAAATTGCTCCTACTGCAGAGCATGGTAAATTTCACCTAATGACAACAGATCCAAATTGTTGGATGTTAATTCCATTTCTATTCTGAAGGATCTATTTGTCTCCAGGGTAGGCCAGATCTGTGGACCTTATAACTTGAAGAAAGGAAGTTTTCAGGTAAGCACAGACAAGTTTTATTCTTCTTCTTCATGCTAAGTTCCACAGACACATTACAATAGATGTGCCTAGCAGCGTGCCTCCAGAGTGGGAAGCAGGCTCATCCAAAACATGGTAAGATACATAAAATCTCTTCCGTCTTCCCCTGGGCACTAAGGCATATAGAAGACTTCTGTCAAAAGAAAGGAAATAGCGTTGGCTAAGACTGGATGACCAATATGCCGAATGTGGTGAACTTAGGCATTACAGAACTCAATATAGGAGACAAGATTACTTGTGCCCTGAAACAGTCAGTGCTCCTAAGGACCCGATTTTGGTGCTTAACCAAAGAAGGAATATTTCTTTAATTTACGTAGGGAATAAATGCTATGACAGTTGTGAGGACTACCTATCTGAATTCAAAATATAATATTGGGTCTTGTTAGAAAAAGCTCCTAACTTAAAATAAAAAAAAAATCATCTGATTGAAAATCAGAGCCTATGGGAGGCCAGTCCTAATGGACAGGAAATATGATACCCACTGAAGGAATTCAGTCTCAGTAGTGCTGACAGGAACAGAAAAGGGTTCCATGGTTGGGCTCTATTACCTTGCAGGGTTGGAATAAAGGTCGATGCCCTAAAGAAGCATCTAACGTCAGGATTTGTACATTTCCTTTTCTTGAACATGCTAAGAACATTATCCTATTGACCCTTTTACTAGGACACATTTATACACTCACAATAAAAAAAACCTGGAGGAACACAAGGCTATGTTTCATGGGTTTCCAATGGCAGTTAAATTATGGGCTTCACACTAGCCAGTACATTTATTTTATTTGTTGCCTTCTCTCTTTTGGGATCCATGACAGCCATAATCACTTCTTCCAAATATTTATATTAAACCTGACTGGTTCCCAATGGAGGACTGGTTCTGTAACACACAGACCTCCTCTCTGAGATAGAGACATCCAAAGATCCAATGTTAGGTTAAATCAGGCCTGAAAGCACAGCCAGAAAGATATAAAAAGTTTCACTACCACAATCTTGTTCTTATCTTTTGTATTGTCCTGAGGAGCAACGAAAAATGTTGGAAAACATAGCAAGGACTTTTCCCAATTTGGGAGAGGTCATTCACCACTTGATTTCCTGGGTCCTGACAAGGGGCTGCAGGACACTTAATTTACCCTTTCCAGATGCAAAGAGTTTGATTCCCAGCCCACCAAATTGACTTAGAGTAAGTGAGATATTTCTGAGTATAGGAGCCAGTCTGCTAGTCTGACTTCTGCCAGGTAAAACTTGTTGTACATCTCCCACTTCCTTGATGGACAACGTGATACCCACATTGTTATTTGCTTCTGAAACGTGGCCAACGCTAGAAATTCACAACTGGAAGCTTAATACACTCCATCAGAGATACTCATGGAGAATACTTGCAGTCCACTGATGGGATAAAGTAAATTAATACCGATGTGTTACAAAGGACTGACCAACAGACTACAGAGATAATGATTGGATAAAGACGGCTGAAGTGGTCTGGGCATTTTGTACAGATGTCAAAAAAAACCCACATTCCTAGACAAGCCCTTAACTGGATACCACTTGGTGGAAGATAGAAAAGAGGACAACGAATGATGAAAGAAATCAGTTGAGAAAAATGTTGTCATGAGGTACCTACAATGGAGCAAGAAATGTGGCATTAGCCAGAGGTGGAAAGAGAAGGTTACTCACACTATACAATAACTGAGGTTCTTCAAGATGTGTTCCCCTATGGGTGCTCCACTATAGGTGTGGCAGCACCCCCTGCACCTCAGATTGGAGATCTTCATCAGCAGTGCCCGTCGGACCACACATTCGCACCTCCCCCCTCTCAAGTTGTGAGCGGGATGTATATATAGCGCTGCGGGTTCTGACCACCCCCAGTTCCTTCTCTGCTGCAGAGCATATGTTTAGGGCTCAAAGCAGAAAGGAGAAGAGCGGGTAGTAGAGCCCCCACAGGGAAACACATCTCAAAGAACCTCAGTTACTGCACAGAGTGAGTAATCTTCTCTTCTTCTGAGTGATGTCCCTATGGGTGCCTGACAGGGTGGATAAAAATCAATGGGTTTTTTTTTAAATAAAAAAAAATCCAATTATTTTGAATTTAAATTGGATTTTTTGATAAAAATCCTTTTTGAGGAAAACATCTATCTAAAGATAGTTTTAATTAAGATACATTATAGCTCAAAGATCTCTCATCATGGAATAGGGATTATAAATTCTAATTCTATAGTATGAGACAATATATTCATGTAATGTTTAAGAAAAGTTTTGTAAATGAGTTCCAATAGTTCATGCATTAGGGACCCAATCTTATGGGGTTCCAGGGGCTTCGGTATAGATTATTTAGGTTAATCTTTCTACCTACCCAATGGGACTCAGTGCTCAGTCTAGAAGATACCATCAGAGATGCTTAGTTTTGCAGTTCTCAAACTGTGGATTTGTCTCTCCAGTGGTAACATGCTTGTTAAGAGCAAAAATGTTTTAAATAAATAAATAAATATATAGAGGTGAGAAATAACAGACCTCAACCCTGTTGTGCCTCTGCAAATTTGTGTACACAGAGTCAATCCCTTACCTCTCTCAAAAAGTGCAAAGTTTCAAAAAGTTCAATGAATAGAAGATAGTTGGGGGCGGAATAGATCTGGACAAGGAGAAGAAGTCTGGAGATAAATGTGAGAAGGGAGGGACAGGCAGTAGAAACAAAAGTTTCTGTTTGAGCAGCATATTCCAGAAGTCTTAAGGTCTTTCTGAACGTAGCCTTCATTGATTTGAGATCTCCCATACTATTCTCTCATTAGAAGGGAAAACCTATAATGGCAGCAGGCTGTAAAAGAGACCCAGTTTGGGAATATTTTAATGAAGTTCCTCTACCTCTGGGTAAGACAGGCATGCGTGCAAAATGCAAACAGTGCAACAAAGAAAGGCAGGCCTGGTTGCCAGGATGAAACAACATAATGAGGAGTGTTTCTTCTCTGGAGGAAGCTGCATTAAAGATGATGAAAGGAACATGTCTGAACATGCAGGATCTTCAGGCTGGTAAACGTTTTTGTTTCATACTTCTCTCTTTAGGACTGCCTGTTTTCCTTCTGGACTATTCTTGAATTCTCATGTTTGAGCAAAAAATATAGTTGTTACTCTATGGTACTATCATTTTAGATGCAGTTGTGATTAAAAAAAATACACAGCTGAAATAGGCGGATCTTCCTTTTACAATTTCACCTTTAAAGTAGTACTGAGTGTCAGTGAATGCAATGAGCAATACTAAATGAGCAGTATGGTAATAATAACTAAATAACTGCATTGACTTATTTTGTTTCGGAGAAGCCATCCACAACATACAGGATTCTGAAGACTATCCACCTTCAAGATCACCATCATTTTCTATAGTTTCAGAGTTATCTGCCAATTATGTATGTCACATAGCCACAGTATAGCACCTGTAGCAAAAAGAAAAAAAAAACATCTCCATCATCCAGAAACAACCATAGATAAATTTGTGATAAGAACCAGCAGATTACAAAAAGAGGCAATTGATGAAAAAATTGCCCGGTTTGTTTATGCAACAAACTCTCCTTTCCGTATGATTGAGAACCCACACTTCATTAACATGGTTCAGTCATTAAGATTAGAATACAGTCCACCCAATAGAGCAGATGTTGCAGGCAAACTGCTGGATAAAGTGTATGAAAGAGAAATTGAGCAATGTGCAAAAGATCTAGAGGGTAAAATTGGTAACCTGAGTCTTGATGGGTGGAGCAATGTCCAGAATGATCCTGTTGTATGTGCTTGTGTGACAACAGAGGAAGGAAACATCTTCCTTATGGAAACAATTGATACATCAGGAAACACACACACAGCAGAATACTTACAAGAAGTAGCAGTAAAAGCTATAACAAACTGAAAAAAATTCAAATGTTTAGTACGCAGCTTGGTCACAGACAATGCTTTGTATCTAGGTCCCTCTGTATCCTATCCCTATACAGGCTCAGGCGTATCTACCTCTCCTCCCAGTTTAGTGTCATCTGCAAACTTGCTGAGGGTGCAATCCACACCATCCTCCAGATCATTTATGAAGATATTGAACAAAACTGGCCCGGGACCGACCCTTGGGGCACTCCACTTGATACCAGCTGTCAACTAGACATGGAGCCATTGATCATTACCCATTGAGCCTGACAATCTAGCCAACTTTCTATCCACCTTATAGTCCATTCATCCAGCCCATACTTCTTTAACTTGCTGGCAAGAATACTGTCCTCCTTTATCTTGCAAAGTATTCAGAATAGAAGGGAAAGAAAGGGAAGGTATAAAGGAGCGGTGCATCCCATGTTATCAGGAATGCGTCTCCCAGAGATCTGTGTTCCAGTCCCACTCTGAAACAGAATTGAGAACAGCTGGCATTGTGCAGTGTAGCAAAAAAATCTATGGTGGGGCATCCCCATTGTTGAAGATGGGCTGAAGTGCTCACATATCCAGTTCCCACATGTGATCAAGGGAGAATCTCATGCTCAATGCATCCGCGATGGTGTTCTGGCATCCAGGTAAGTATGCTGCTGAAATGGTAATAGTGTGTTGGATACACAAGTTCCACAGTTTGAGTGCCTCTGAGCATAAGGAGTGGGACCTTGCTCCACCCTGCCTGTTGATGTAATACATGCAGGCGAGATTGTCTGTCATGACTCTGATGGAGTCATGGAGCACCCATAGGAACATCACTCCAAGGAGAGCATTGGGTTGCCTCATGTGTCACCAGGCATGAGAGTACGTAATAAAAACTAATAAATAATAATAATTGGTGGGCAGTTCACATAGCTAGGAAAATCTCCTACACTTAAGAAAATCTCTTTGGGGTAAGATTGATATTGTTATGAAAACCCTATCAGACACATTGACTGTTGTAATCAGACCTAATCTGCTCTTTCTGGAAGGAGCACGGCTTCAAGATCTCAGTGAATCATTGTGTTCCAAGTCGGTAGACGCTGTGCTCTCCTTTTCTGGTATCCATTTCCTGGACTAAATCAGGAAGCTTCATTTAAAAAAAAAAAATCTGATTTATCTGCATTCACCAGTTGTGGGAGCAGAGAATACACAAGTGAAGCTAGATCTCTGCCAATGGATAAGACAGAATGAGATGCAGATGGGATGCCCAGAATTAGTGGATAGCTATCATATGAACGCTGGACCTTTTAAGCATGTGCATATATGATATCAGTTGTCTCAACAGGCTGCAATAAGAAACCGTTTTTTGTGTCTGACACTCCTGTTGTTGTTAACCATTACCATCACCTTCATATTCTGCTACCATTCTTCCAAGAGGACACCTTTGCCGAATACTATTCAACCATAGCTCAGGCCTCTGGTTGACTTCCCTGGCACCATGTGTCTGTCCTGAATCTAAGATGCTGGATCACTGAGTGGTAAGGAAGGGCCATTACAGAGGTGGTAGCAGGAAGAGGGAGCCAGCCCTGAAGGCCCCTTACTGCACACCGTGGCACTGCAGCATTATACTGCATCCAGTGCCCTCCATTTCCAACCTGTGACCTACAACACTGATGGACAGCACTATGTAGTAATTCCATACATATATTTCTTGTAATTAGACTTCATTTTTAATGTCACTGCTCCAAATTTGTGGTTTACTCTTCACGTAGGACACTATACGAACGTCTATCCCAGTTTTTCAAAATGAATCTATGATCCAGAGTGAGCCTCAGCAGCAGGATAAAGTTGAAAAGAAGCTACAAGTTTTTAGCATGCATATTAACCCACTTATCTTAAATTTAAAAACATTATTAGATCAAAAAGACACATATTATTCAAATTAGCTATGACATGCACAAGGTAGAATAAGCCTTGAATGACCTGATCCATGACGCAGCTCTTGAAATATTGGATTTCCACACTTGAATAAAAATTTCATTTAAAGCTTTGTTTATATTACAAGGTGTATTGGTTTGAATTGCGTTAATTATGTATTGTTACGCAGTTAGTTGAGACAGTATAAATCACATATTAATGCCTTCACCACTCCTTCATGTATTAATTTGGCAGATGTGTTGCCTTAATAATAACAATTATAAAAGCAACAAGTGGGAGACCTGTTGACCAATATATCTGGGCTAAAATGTGTGTATATCACATTATCAATATGCATTATTCACACTACCTATAGTAATTTGCATTAAGCATACAATATCTATATAACATTATATTGCATATGTATTTCTAGCAGTTATGTGGCCTGAATTGGCCTATGTCTTTCTACAATCTTATTCACTTATGCTAATACTTTGCAAAGCTGAGGAAGCTTTGGCATTAGAAAATAGAAAACTTGTGAAAGGCAAAATACATTAATGTTTTGCCCTGGTACAAGCTGGAGAGGTACCTTCAAGGACCATTACCTGGAATGCTAGCATACAAAACAGACAAGAAAGGTACAGAAAAACAAGTTAAGGAACTGGTACGAACCAGTGGGTCGGACTTTAGTGAAATATAAAGAGTTTTATTATTCGTAAAGCCTCCTATAAATACTAATAGCTGAAATGTGTCACTTTGGAAGCAAATCTTCTGGTAAGGTGAATTCAACAATGCTGCAAAGGTGGCTTCATGGAAATTGGTACTGTATTGAATTTTATTTCCTGTATTATATTTGTATAAATCTCTTATTTGCTCTCTTGCATATATTTCTTAATAAACCAAAGTGTGGTCAATCAATTGAGTATGCAATTTACCAACAAGGGTCAAGGCAACCCCACCTCTGCCTGGGCTATGAGGGGTAAACTGTAGTCTGCCCACAGAGCTGGCCAGTCAAGCTTCCCAAGATACATTTAATTGGTGGGGGGAGAGCGAGGAAAGTGGAACTGGAAGAGATTCAGACCTTTAATTTTGCCTTTTCTCAACCTAACTCACTTCAAGAAGCCTGCAGAGGCACCAGTCACTGCAAACCCCTCAGAAGGAGAAGAAGAGTGGAGGGTGACAATTTCCTCAAAAACCAAACGCAGCCCTGGGACACTAGCTGGAAACTACACAGAGTGTGTTGAACTGAACTGTCAGTCTAAAAATATGAAATGAAGTTTAGAGACACAAGGTGGGTTAGATACCTTGTGTCTCTAATATCCTGGGATAGATACAGCTACCACCACGCTGCAAGTAAAAAAGTTTGGCATTTTCCTCAGAAAAGCTCAGTAGTAGCAGCAAGAAAAAGTTAACCATGACAGGATTTGAACATAGGATTCCATTTGATATTTCATGTCTGAGGCTTAGACCAGTAAGCCATCTCTTCCCCTTTATGAAACATTTTGTTTGGATCTAAAAAAATTCAAGAAATCTTTTATCAGGTCAGTGTGTTCAGTTTGGTACACTGGAAAATGTCTGTTCAGTTCTCATTCGAAAGTGTTCTCGTTGTCTTGGATTTCCCAAGCAGGCAGGGACTAAAAGGACTGTTGAAGCAATGCACTCTATCCTGGTACAGTTCGGCCTCCATAAGCTCTTGAGCATCCTTTCAGCAGATTCAAGAACTGCACTGATCTGTTGTGAGAGATCAACATCCAGGTCTTTTGGACAGCTCAGCCAAACAAAACGGATAGGGGAAGCAAAGAATTATCACCCCTACCAGAGAGACCCTCCCCATCAAATAGATCTGTCTTAAGATATGAATACAGAATGATTGGTGTGCAAGGTGCTTTTCGCAGTCCCTTGCCCTGAAGAGTTTAAATGGTAAACTATTTGTTCCCACACACTACCCATAAGCAACTGTGAAGGATAATCAAAGGTTTAAAAAAAAATTGAACATAGAATCATAGAATATTAGGGTTGGAAGGGACCTCAGGAGGTCATTTAGTCCAACCCCCTTCTCAAAGCAGGACCAATCCCCAACTAAATCATGTGGATGGTATTCTAAATTTTTACTTTAAAATGTAAAGACGAAGGGTATTAGTGAACAGGATTCACTGACTGTGCTTTCTAAGCACATTACAACCATTACCAGATCTGTTTCTGTCATGAGCTGGAGAGAGAAACGCTGTTAATTATACAATATTAGCCTCTGACATAGCACTGAAATCCTGCACAGCATGAACCATGTTAGCTAAACTAACAAAATGAATAATTTAACTTAGTCAGAAAGGATTCACTCTACTACCTTCACTGTTTATCTCAGAATATCAATTTCTGACACTCCTGAAATTACAGTTGTAGGTGATGAAGATTAGCACTATTCACGACTCTAGAAAAATATAATCCAGGGACAGCAGCAAAATTACTAAAAGGTTCAAAGATCGTTATAATATCAAGAGTTTGTACCCCTACGAGCCGCAATTACCACACTGAAATCCTGTATTATAATCTAATTTAGAACTCAAAATTTATAATTGGAAACAATGTAATATTAAAAAACAAATGGGAAATTTTTCTAGAATTTGAAACAGGTATTACATCGAGTGACAGATTAAACATTTTCTTTTAAGTCACTTTTGAGGGAAATAATTGTATAAATCCAAGACTGCAGTAGACTGCTATGAAGGGAGAGAGCAAGTTGGTGAGTTCACAGTGATCCAGAATAAACCCTTGCCAATACATCAAAAGTTTGAACTCTATCCCTTTTCGTCACATTATCTACCAAAGCTTACATATTTCCTGGTTTATAGGCCAGTAGTAGGAAAGCCATTGTCTTCCTCCCTCCGTGGAGGGCAGAAATCTGAAGATGCAAGTTGATCCTAGTAATCTAAAAGTATTCCTCAGGGTAGAGGAATGATACCACAGCACAACCTCCATGTAACAAAGAATATTTAGGGATATTACAGGACACCTTTTCATTTTGTTATGATGTGCAGGAGGCATTTTGTTGAAAATTAATATTCATTCCATCCGGATTTCTTCATCTTTCACTGTATTTTACCAGCAGGTTTCTGTGGTATTTCCTCAATCCAGACCGCTTACACCCTCCAAAAACTCTAGTGGAACATGTTTATTGGGCAAACTGTCATTTTTTGCTTAGTTTGACATGAGCAAGTTTGTTAATGTATTTTGACAGACTTGCATAACATCCTAAAATGTTTTGAACAATGCAGTTTAGACCATGATGCAATATTAATGAGTGAATAATGTTCCTGAATACTGGGTTTAATATTTAATAAGTCTGAGTGCAGACTGGATGTGCTGCAGAAAGATGTGGTTGGAAATCACTGCAGCTGTCAAGGACCAGAAAAGAGGCTACAGACTCCAAGACAAACCTTTAACCTAAACTTAAGCTAGGGTCTGAGAAGTGTGAAATTGATGTTTCTTCAACTACATTTCTAGTAACTGATCATTATTCATCTGACTGAAAAGTTTATCCAGTGCCCTTCATTAAAACTTAAATCATCTAAGTTCTCCTGTCTGCACAGACAAAAAATATGCAGGGTGAGGGAAGAGACACAGCATCTCAGGATTTACAATTGAATCAATCTGAAAGGGATTGCAAGGATGGTTGCTTACTGAAAGTCACATAGAATGTGACAATGCACTTAACATGGCACATGGAAGACTATACTAGAACCCAACAATGAATTAATCTCAAGTAATTCTATTACTTTAAAATGATTTCTTATCATGTTTGTGCCTTTAAAAAAAAAAACAAAAAAACAGAAAGCCCCCTAACTGTACTTCTATGTAAATTATTGGATTCTCACACGGCTTTGTACGCTACGGGTAAAAACACCAGTCTATTTTTGCTGCTTTTCTGTTGACAATGCTAACAGTAATTGCTTTCTTCAAAAATCTCTGCCTGATTTCATTTCTAAACCCAGTATTAGAAAGTACGCAAGTGTTCACAGAAAATGTCAGCCTTCACTGCATTTTAAAGTGATAAACTTGAAAATCATATTCGCCTGAAATTTTTGTAGCTACTATAGTTACAAGTAATACTTGTTGATATGTGACAAACTGCAAAAAAATCTTTTTTTTCTTCCAATTTTCTTTGTTTCACAGTCAGCTTCTCTCTTCTCCCTATTGAGTAGTAATCCCCTTACTCCCTTGCTGAAATTTTTTTATAATCAACAGAACAGAAAACCTTTTTACACTTTTCTTTAAATAGGCATAATTTAAAAAAAAGAAATAGGACAAAACTATTTAAAAGATGTTTTACTAAAAAAAATTTTTTTAAATCAAGTCCATTAAAAAAAATCCAACTGACAATGTCCCTTTAAAATATCCTGCATCTTCTGATTGTACATTTTCATAAAATTTCTTCAGATTAGTGGTTATATTAAGTATCACTTCAGTAACTATATGGAATACATTTCAAAGGCTTGTGTGTCATTTCAGCCATGTGACTTTCACTGAAGTCACTGGGATTTGCATGGCCACACGTCTATGCAATGCTTCAAACATTTACCCCCAAAGATGTCTATTCACCTGTCATTATACATATACAGCATATTTAGTGCCCTACCAAATTCATGGATGTGAAAAAAGCATCACGGACCATGAAATCTGGTATCTCTGTGAAATCTGGTTGGGTTGGGGTGTCGCAGTATTGCTACACTGAAGGCAGCACCACTGCCACCATCAGCGCAGAAGTAAAGGTGGCATGTTGGGGAGGCGGGGTGGTCACTTTTGAGAGGGGGGTAGGGCCAGCCTTATGGGTGGGCGACTGCCCAGGGCAATGCAGTGAGGGGGTGCTGTGGTCACTCCACACACACAAAAGCCAACCCAAGGCCTCTTTAACCCCCAAGCACTGGGGAGGGGCAGGGTTGGGGGTGCCCCAGAGCTGGGTCAGACCCACCTCCAGCGGTGGCACAGAAGTAAGGGTGGCAATACCATACCATGCCACCCTAACCTCTATGCTGCTGCTGGCGGCAGCACTGCCTTCAGAGCTTGGCACTCGGCCAGCGGCTGTCATTCTCCTGCCGTCCATCTCTGAAGGCAGCGTCGTCACCAGCAGCAACACAGAAGTAAAGGTGGCTATATTATGATCCCCCTACAATAGCCTTCGACCCCCACATGATCCCCTTTTGGGTCAGGACCCCCACGGCTACAAAACTGTGATTTTTCAGATTTAAATATCTGAAACCATGAAATTTAAGATTTTTTAAATCCTATGACTGTGAAATTTACCAAAATGGACCATGAATTTGGTAGGGCCCTAAACGTATTACATATATCAAGTAAGAATTAGGCAGTTATATACATGGAGAGGAGACTCCAAAACATTTCCATTTCCCTCCACCTCATATCCTTATCACTTCTGGAAAAAGTTCAGAAAACAAAAGCAGTGCGCCAAGCCCTTGGAATATTTTACAAAGAAAGTAGATTTTTCTCAAAAGTTATATTGTAACCTTAGCTATATGCACACACACACACACACACACATTCTGGAGGCACGATACTGGCTCTGTACTTGAAGTTCCTTTATTTGCATTTAAAGCAAGGTTTCATTTTGTTTTTCATAAGATTATCATCCCAAAACTTGCATTACCACCTCTTTGAGGAACAAGGAATTTATTTCTAAAGTCAAGGAAAAATTAAATATTAGTTCACCAGTTTAAAATGTTTTAAAGTGATCCACTTTGGTAGCCTACCAAATAAGTGGCTGAATTTTGGAGACTTGAAAAACTGATTTAGTGGACAATTTCACCTGGATCTAAGGCCCAGGCAACTTTAAGTTACATAATTTGAAAATAACCATCATTATTCATAAAGGCTTCAATTTATGCCATAGAGTCCTGCAGATAGTGAATTATTTGTCAATAGATGGCAAAGGATATTTTTAGACTATATAACTTTTGACCTCCAAAATCTTCACAGGAGTGAAACTGACATTCTCCTGTCTTGCAGAACTCAACCCCATAGCTGCTTGTCGTCTGAGAGTCTTAGCAGCAGAGCTCCACTCACGTGGACCTCCACTCCTACAAACATCAAAGGCACAGCAGAGGAGCATCTCTTCTATACCCTCCAGCCAGGTAAAGGGGATTTAGATCAACAGGGAAATCCTGTCATCACTATATTTATCCATTACATCTTACACTGTTAAAGTATAAATATAAATTTGTGTATGTGTGGATATGATCCAGTTCAACCATAAATTATGGGACTTGATGCAGGTATTCTTGGGAAAAGTCTGTTACACAGTAGGTCAAACTAAATTACTGTAATTCTCCCTCCTTGACTTCAGTCTCTGAAACAGCCAACATCTTCCATCACCTAAAACACAGTTGTGCATCTCCTGCTGCCTTGACTTATTTATTTTCCCTGCTCTGAAGAGCAAGGAATAGGATATGTGTAAAGAGAGTGCCAGTTATAAATGTTATTAAAATTATACACAGATTTATAAAAAAAATTCCTTTTTTGGCTCAACTGTCAATAGTTCATAGAATCATAGAATATCAGAATTGGAAGGGACCTCTGGAGGTCATCTAGTCCAACCCCCTGCCCAGAGCTGGACCAATCCCCAACAAAATCATCCCAGCCAGGGCTTTGTCAAGCCTGACCTTAAAAACTTCTAAGGAAGGAGATTCCACCAGCTCCCTAGGTAACGCATTCCAGTGTTTCACCACCCTCTTAGTGAAAAAGTTTTTCCTAATATCCAACCTAAATCTCCCCCACTGCAACTTGAGACCATTACTCCTTGTCCTGTCATCTGCTATCACTGAAAATAGTCTAGATCCATCCTCTTTGGATCCACCTTTCAGGTAGTTAAAAGCAGCTATCAAATCCCCCCTCAGTCTCCTCTTCCGTAGGCTAAACAATCCCAGTTCCCTCAGCCTCTCCTCATAAGTCATGTGTTCCAGACCCCTAATAATTTTTGTTGCCCTTCGCTGGACTCTCTCCAATTTTTCCACATCCTTCTTGTAGTGTAGGGCCCAAAACTGGACACAGTACTCCAGATGAGGCCTCACCAATGTCGAATAGAGGGGAAAGATCACGTCCCTCGATCTGCTGGCAATGCCCCTACTTATACACCCCAAAATGCCATTGGCCTTCTTGGCAACAAGGGCGCACTGTTGACTGAAAACCAAGAGAAAGTTGCTGAAAACCAAGAGAAAGCCTTGTTGACTTAATCATTATTTGTTTCCACTAGTATCTACATTATGCTACACACTGTATAAATATCCACTGAGATGGTTTGGTGATAGGCAGCTGTATAAAACACTAAGATAGACAGTACAAATACAAAAAACAAAACGGCTTTGACCCAAAGAGCTCAAAGCCAATAATCCATCTACTATGTTAACTGTCTGCAGCTCTCAAAATTATCAATAAAAATATCACAGACTGTGCTTGCTAATTCATGCTGCAATCTGGACACAGGCTCCTGACAATTTGACTACTACCTATTCTGTACAGAGTTTGTCTTTTTTAGGCAACTATGGTGCAACAGGATGCCTTGTTTCTAAGAGATGCAAACCGAAATCATGCACACATGAAACAGCATAGCAAAAAATACAGGAGAGTTTAACCAGTTTAATTTATGATTTTATGCCACAGGCATGAAGGATCTAACTCAGGACAGTAAAGCTGCTTTAGATAGTTTATTATGTGTTTAGTTTTGAGATTTTTTTTTTCCCCCCATCTTTGTATAACTTGCAATGAAATTGCTTCCCGATTTAATACTATATAAGTCTCCTCGTGGAATCTGCAAAGACAATCACGTTATTGTGGCAACAATATTAATTATCCATTAAAATGAATGGGGCATTAGCGTGAAAAATTAATTAACGTTTCTCTGCTATGCCTACTCATTTGCTACTTTTCAAAATGAAAGACCTCAGCCGGTTGAAAGCAAAGATTTGTTTTAAAATGCAAAGGGGTGAGGAGAAGAGACTGTTCCTCTCCCCTGCCCTTTTTAATCCATAACTGTGAAGTAGTATTGTTTCTGTGATGGTCTCTCTTTAAAACATAACTCACTGGCTCCAAATCATTTTCTGATCTCGCAAAGGAAAATAAACTTATCAAGATGAATCTTCATATACAAACTGTCAGTTCAGATGCTGAGTTTTGAAACTGAAGTGAAAAATTATCCCCTGAAAATTGGAATTTATAAAGGTAATAGTGAATTAAAGCAGTGTCCTCTGTACTTCCCACTTCCAGTCTGCGAGATGCATCTCTGTACGTATTTAGGACTGGGTATAATGGTATTAATGGACAGTCATTCCAATAAGACATTGTTGGAGAATGCCAAATACTTTTCATTACAAAACGCAATAAAGGAAAATAAAATGGGCTTCCATGAGTCTGATATTCCCAAGCCGCCTCAGCCTCATAAGAAACATGAATTGGAAACATCCTGAGACTTACATAATATTATGAAGTTGCTATACTGAACTTTAACGTGTACAACAGATTGTGATTGTGTTTGCTTATTACAGATGTTATGAAGAAAGAAAAGTAAATTGATCTTGTAAATCAGGTCAATACAGGAATGTTGTCGACAATATCAGAGTATTTTGCCCATTTTAACATTTTGTTTTAATATACAGCCAATGGCCTTCCACCACATCCCCTGGGAATTCGATTCTCTGCTCCACAAGATCTGTTTGGAAATCAGAATATTTCCATTCTACGTTCTTTTTTGCAGAATTTCATATCCCACTATACCTCTGAACCTGGAAATGAAAGCAGTATTGCACAGTGTGGATTATACCTTTCCTACTCAATGGTATGATGCCCTGATCAGAAGTCACATTTGCTTTTCTTGCCAGCTGGTAACCAATTTTTTATGTCTACTTTCTCAAGCTTGTCTGTCACTACAAATATCCTCTGAAATGAACAGGGTTGAGGTTTTTTGGTACTGTATGTTTAATTAAATAGCAACTAAGTTCAACAAGACCTGTAGAAAAAATAATATGTGATAGCATAAATATTATATCAAGGCATACATATAAGGGGGAAGAATTAAGGTTGCACAGGCTACCTTACTTGTGCCATTTGCTAAGGTTTGAGTGTTTTACTTTGCAATCTTAATGATGTTCTTTTAACAGTTATACTTTTAAATAGAATAGTTACACTGCATAGGATAAAAAATTGTAAACACTTGTTCTTCAAGGTTGCCAGGGATTAGGAAGAAACTTCCCCGACTAGCAGGTTATTCCAAAATTGCACTTTACAGGGTTTCTTGAATGTCTCTGAAGCACTTGATACTAGCCCATCAGAGAGAGGACACTGGACTACTGGTACGATCCAATATGACATTTCCTATATTCCTAAATATAATTACCAGTTAGATAATGTCCCCAACTGCTTTTTAAGACAAAGGTCATTCATTCCAAAAGTTATTAAATCCTTGCTCCAAAACTCCCAAAATGAAAATTGTACTCTCAGGCACGCTCCACTGTAAGATGTGAGGGCTGTCAATCCTCGGTCATATAGCCAGCAGTACTGTAAATATATTACCGCTGTCTGCTTACACAACGCAACAAGAGATCATCAAGAACTCTCAGCCACAGCATATTAAACTATAAACATTATTCTGATGAAACCAGATTTTTGTCCCCCGTATGTGGGAAGAAGCAACTATTCTAATTTGAAAGGTAATATATCAAAGTTAGGTTTCAGAGTAGCAGCTGTGTTAGTCTGTATCAGCAAAAAGAAAAGGAGTACTTGTGGCACCTTAGAGACTAACAAATTTATTTGAGCATAAGCTTTCGTGAGCTATAGCTCACTTCATCGGATGCATTCAGTGGAAAATACAGTGGGGAGATTTATATACAGAGAGAACATGAAACAATGGGTGTTACCATAAACACTAATGAGAGTGATCACTTAAGGTGAGCTATTACCAGCAGGAGAGAAAAAAAACCTTTTGTAGTGATAATCAAGGTGGGCCATTTCCAGCAGTTGACAAGAACATCTGAGGAACAGTGGGGGGCGGGGAGGGGGGAAATAAACATGGGGAAATAGTTTTACTTTGTGTAATGACCCATCCACTCCCAATCTTTATTCAAGCCTAGGTTAATTGTATCCAGTTTGCAAATTAATTCCAATTCAGCAGTCTCTCGTTGGAGTCTGTTTTTGAAGTTTTTTTGTTGAAGAATTGCCACTTTTAGGTCTGTAATCGAGTGACCAAAGAGTGTTTGTCTCTGTCTGAGGGGTTGGAGCAAATGCGGTTGTATCGCAGAGCTTGGCTGTAGACAATGGATCGTGTGGTGTGGTCAGGGTGAAAGCTGGAGGCATGTAGGTAGGAATAGCGGTCAGTAGGTTTCCGGTATAGGGTAGTGTTTATGTGACCATCGTTTATTAGCACAGTAGTGTCCAGGAAGTGGATCTCTTGTGTGGACTGGACCAGGCTGAGGTTGATGGTGGGATGGAAATTGTTGAAATCATGGTGGAATTCCTCAAGGGCTTCTTTTCCATGGGTCCAGATGATGACGACGTCATCAATATAGCGCAAGTAGAGTAGGGGCGTTAGGGGACGAGAGCTGAGGAAGCGTTGTTCTAAGTCAGCCATAAAAATGTTGGCATACTGTGGGGCCATGCGGGTACCCATAGCAGTGCCGCTGATTTGAAGGTATACATTGTCCCCAAATGTAAAATAGTTATAGGTAAGGACAAAGTCACAAAGTTCAGCCACCAGGTTTGCGTGACATTATCAGGGATACTGTTCCTGACGGCTTGTAGTCCATCTTTGTGTGGAATGTTGGTGCAGAGGGCTTCTACATCCATAGTGGCTAGGATAGTGTTTTCAGGAAGATCACCAATGGATTGTAGTTTCCTCCATTTGCTCCAACCCCTCAGACAGAGATAAACACCTACAAGATCTCTATCAAACGTTCTTACAACTACAATAACCACCTGCTGAAGTGAAGAAACAGATTGACAGAGCCAGAAGAGTACCCAGAAGTTACCTACTACAGGACAGGCCCAACAAAGAAAATAACAGAACGCCACTAGCCATCACCTTCAGCCCCCAAATAAAACCTCTCCAACGCATCATCAAGGATTTACAACCTATCCTGAAGGACGACCCATCACTCTCCCAGATCTTGGGAGACAGGCCAGTCCTTGCTTACACACAGCCCCCCAGCCTGAAGCAAATACTCACCAGCAACCACATACCACACAACAGAACCACTAACCCAGGAACCTATCCTTGCAACAAAGCGCTTTGCCAACTGTGTCCACATATCTATTCAGGGGACACCATCATAGGACCTAATCACAGCAGCCACACTATCAGAGGCTCATTCACCTGCACATCTACCAATGTGATATATGCCATCATGTGCCAGCAATGCCCCTCTGCCATTTACATTGGTCAAACTGGACAGTCTCTACGTAAAAGAATAAATGGACACAAATCAGACGTCAAGAATTATAACATTCAAAAACCAGTCGGAGAACACTTCAATCTCTTTGGTCACTCGATTACAGACCTAAAAACAGCAATTCTTCAACAAAAAAATTTCAAAACAGACTCCAACGAGAGACTGCTGAATTGGAATTAATTTGCAAACTGGATACAATTAACCTAGGCTTGAATAAAGA
Source organism: Chelonia mydas (assembly GCF_015237465.2). NCBI lineage: Eukaryota > Metazoa > Chordata > Testudines > Cheloniidae > Chelonia > Chelonia mydas. The sequence continues at coordinate 340,016,191 of NC_057849.1, forward strand.
CTGGGAGTGGACAGGTCATTACACAAAATAAAACTATTTCCCCATGTTTATTCTCCCCCCCCACCCCCACCCCACTCTTCCTCAGACGTTCTTGTCAACTGCTGGAAATGACCCACCTTGATTATCACTACAAAAGGTTTTTTCTCTCTCCTGCTGGTAATAGCTCACCTTAAGTGATCACTCTCGTTACAACGTGTATGGTAACACCCATTGTTTCATGTTCTCTGTCTATATAAATCTCCTCACTGTATTTTCCACTGAATGCATCCGATGAAGTGAGCTGTAGCTCACGAAAGCTTATGCTCAAATAAATTTATTAGTATATCAAAGTTAGTTACATGTCACAGCAAAAGCAGAGTTTACTTCAAAAATAAATTAAGTCTAGTTCACAATTCATACAATACCTAACATACTACCCATGTACAATGAATAAGAGAAAATGTATGGATGATTTAGAAATTAAAATACATTGCTCAAACTTTAAATGACTAGTATCAATAAAGAATTTTATTTTTATTTTTTATTTTCCAGATCTATGCCATTAAACTAGAATAAACATGCTATTAACAGAGAAGTCAATAGAAAGCTTTAAAATATACAGTACCACAAAAGGTCACGCCTCAGTATTGATTTTAATATAACATTTTTGTGCAGCTTCCCAAAGGGTTCTTTTCTAATATTGTTTTTCATTTTTCTTTCACTTTGTACCCTGATTGGTGAATTTGTTGTTTTCCTCTGCAAAAAGCTGTCTACTGCAAGAAGCTTGTCGTATATATGACATACTGCTAAGATCTGACAAACCAAGATGGAGAAGGGGGAAGCACTCAAACACAGAGTATCAATTAAATGGCAAAATGTATTGCAAATATATACTGAACCCCCCACTCCAAACTCGACCACAACAAAAGAATAAGTTTCAGAGTAACAGTCATGTTAGTCTGTATTGGCAAAAAGAAAAGGAGGACTTGTGGCACCTTAGAAACTAACCAATTTATTTGAGCATAAGCTTCCGTGAGCTACAGCTCACTTCATCGGATGCATACTGTGGAAAGTGTAGAAGATCTTTTTATACACACAAAGCATGAAAAAATACCTCCCCCCACCCCACTCTCCTGCTGGTAATAGCTTATCTAAAGTGACCACTCTCCTTACAATGTGTATGATAATCAAGGTGGGCCATTTCCAGCACAAATCCAGGGTTTAACAAGAACGTCTGAGGAGGGGGAGAGGGTAGGAAAAAACAAGGGGATATAGGTTACCTTGCATAATGACTTAGCCACTCCCAGTCTCTATTCAAGCCTAAGTTAATTGTATCCAATTTGCAAATGAAGTCCAATTCAACAGTCTCTCGCTGGAGTCTGGATATGAAGTTTTTTTGTTGTAATATCGCAACTTGCATGTCTGTAATCGCGTGACCAGAGAGATTGAAGTGTTCTCCGACTGGTTTATGAATGTTATAATTCTTGACATCTGATTTGTGTCCATTTATTCTTTTACGTAGAGACTGTCCAGTTTGACCAATGTACATGGCAGAGGGGCATTGCTGGCACATGATGGCATATATCACATTGGTGGATGTGCAGGTGAACGAGCCTCTGATAGTGTGGCTGATGTTATTAGGCCCTGTGATGGTGCCAACTGTGCCCACATATCTATTCAGGGGACAACAGGCTTTGTTGCAAGGATAGGTTCCTGGGTTAGTGGTTCTGTTGTGTGGTATGTGGTTGCTCGTGAGTATTTGCTTCAGGCTGGGGGGCTGTCTGTAGGCAAGGACTGGCCTGTCTCCCAAGATTTGTGAGAGCGTTGGGTCATCCTTCAGGATAGGTTGTAGATCCTTAATAATGCGTTGGAGGGGTTTTAGTTGGGGGCTGAAGGTGACGGCTAGTGGCGTTCTGTTATTTTCTTTGTTAGGCCTGTCCCGTAGTAGGTGACTTCTGGGAACTCTTCTGGCTCTATCAATCAAGCTGCTCGGCAGCTCTCCAACACCACTTTCTACAAGCCATTACCCTCTGATTCCACTGAGAGTTACCAAAAGAAACTACAGCATTTGCTCAAGAAACTCCCTGAAAAAGCACAAGATCAAATCCGCACAGACACACCCCTGGAACCCTGACCTGGGATATTCTATCTACTACCCAAGATCCATAAACCTGGAAATCCTGGGCGCCCCCCCCCCCCCATCGTCTCAGGCATTGGCACCCTGACAGCAGGATTGTCTGGCTACGTAGACTCCCTCCTCAGGCCCTATGCTACAAGGACTCCCAGCTACCTTCGAGACACCACTGACTTCCTGAGGAAACTACAATCCATCGGTGATCTTCCTGATAACACCATCCTGGCCACTATGGATGTAGAAGCCCTCTATACCAACATTCCACACAAAGATGGACTACAAGCCGTCAAGAAAACTATCCCTGATAATGTCACGGCTAACCTGGTGGCTGAACTTTGTGACTTTGTCCTTACCCATAACTATTTTACATTTGGGGACAATGTATACCTTCAAATCAGCGGCACTGCTATGGGTACCCACATGGCCCCACAGTATGCCAACATTTTTATGGCTGACTTAGAACAACGCTTCCTTAGCTCTCGTCCCCTAACGCCCCTACTCTACTTGCGCTATATTGATGACATCTTCATCATCTGGACCCATGGAAAAGAAGCCCTTGAGGAATTCCACCATGATTTCAACAATTTCCATCCCACCATCAACCTCAGCCTGGTCCAGTCCACACAAGAGATTCACTTCATCACTATGGTGCTAATAAACGATGGTCACATAAACACCACCCTATACCGGAAACCTACTGACCGCTATTCCTACCTACATGCCTCCAGCTTTCACCCTGACCACACCACACGATCCATTGTTTACAGCCAAGCTCTGCGATACAACCGCATTTGCTCCAACCCCTCAGACAGAGACAAACACCTACAAGAGCTCTATCAAGCATTCTTACAACTACAATACCCACCTGCTGAAGTGAAGAAACAGATTGATAGAGTCAGAAGAGTTCCCAGAAGTCACCTACTAAATGACAGGCCTAACAAAGAAAATAACAGAACGCCACTAGCCGTCACCTTCAGCCCCCAACTAAAACCCCTCCAACGCATTATTAAGGATCTACAACCTATCCTGAAGGATGACCTAACGCTCTCACAAATCTTGGGAGACAGGCCAGTCCTTGCCTACAGACAGCCCCCCAACCTGAAGCAAATACTCACCAGCAACCACATACCACACAACAGAACCATTAACCCAGGAACCTATCCTTGCAACAAAGCCCGTTGCCAACTGTGCCCACATATCTATTCAGGGGACACCATCACAGGGCCTAATAACATCAGCCACACTATCAGAGGCTCGTTCACCTGCACATCCACCAATGTGATATATGCCATCATGTGCCAGCAATGCCCCTCTGCCATGTACATTGGTCAAACTGGACAGTCTCTACGTAAAAGAATAAATGGACACAAATCAGATGTCAAGAATTATAACATTCATAAACCAGTCGGAGAACACTTCAATCTCTCTGGTCACGCGATTACAGACATGCAAGTTGCGATATTACAACAAAAAAACTTCATATCCAGACTCCAGCGAGAGACTGTTGAATTGGACTTCATTTGCAAATTGGATACAATTAACTTAGGCTTGAATAGAGACTGGGAGTGGCTAAGTCATTATGCAAGGTAACCTATATCCCCTTGTTTTTTCCTACCCTCTCCCCCTCCTCAGACGTTCTTGTTAAACCCTGGATTTGTGCTGGAAATGGCCCACCTTGATTATCATACACATTGTAAGGAGAGTGGTCACTTTAGATACGCCATTACCAGCAGGAGAGTGGGGTGGGGGGAGGTATTTTTTCATGCTTTGTGTGTATAAAAAGATCTTCTACACTTTCCACAGTATGCATCCGATGAAGTGAGCTGTAGCTCACGGAAGCTTATGCTCAAATAAATTGGTTAGTCGCTAAGGTGCCACAAGTACTCCTTTTCTTTTAACAAAAGAATAAGAAGCTAATGGCTCCATTCTCATCATGTACCACTGAGACCCACCTTCAGGTAACTACTGTGTACATTTTTTCAAAATTAATTTAGAGTTTTCAAGGATTTTCCTTAACAAATGGATGAGGAGGTTTAGAAATATGTCAGACAGAGGCTGCAGTAAGTTATTAAGAACATAAGAATGGACCTCCTGGGTCAGACCAAAGGCCCATCTACCCCAATATCCTGTCTTCCGACAGTTGCCAGTGCCAGGTGACCCAGAGGGAATGAACAGAACAGGTAATCGTCAAGTGAGTCATCCCTTGTCGCTCATTCCCAGCTTCTGGCAAACAGAGGCTAGCGACAACATTCCTGCCCATCCTGGCTAATAGCCATAGATGGACCTATCCTCCATGAATTTATCTAGTTCTTTTTTGAACCTTGTTATGGTCATTGCCAACCTTCTAATTAGGGTTGCCGACTTTCTAATCGCATAAAACTGAACACCCCTTCCCCGCCCCTGCCCCCACCCCTTCTCCGAGGCCCTGCCCCCGCTCGCTCCATCCCCCATCCCTTGGTCACTCACTCTCCCCCACCCTCACTCACTTTCACAGGGCTGGAGCAGGGGGTTGGGGTGTGGGACGGGGGGAGAGCTCCAGCTGGGGGTGTGGGCTCTGGGTTGGGGCTGGGGATGAGAGGTTTGGGGTGTAGGAGGGGGCTCCAGGCTGGGGCCGAGGGGTTTGGAGTGCGGGAGGCGGTGCGGGGTTTGGGAGGCAGGGAGTTGGAATGTGAGGGGGTTGCAGGGTACAGGCTCTGGGAGGGAGTTTGGGTGTGGGAAGGGACTCCGGACTGGGGCAGGGGGTTGGGATGCGGGAGAGAATGCGGGGTCCCGATGGCACTTAACGTGGCTCCCAGGAAGCAGTCGCTATGTCCCTGCGGCCCCTAGGCACCTGAGCAGTGAGGGAGGCTCCATGTGCTGCCCTAATGCCTGCAGGTGCTGCCCCCGCAGCTCCCACTGGTCACAGTTCCCGGTCAATGGGAGCTGTGGAGCCAGCACTCAGGGGGCAGGCAGCGCGCGGAGCCTCCCTGCCCACCCATGCGCCTAGGGAGCTGCGTGGAACTGGGCAGGTAGGAAGCCTGCCTTAGCCTTGGGCCCCTACTGTGCTGATTTTTAATGGCCCGGTCGGCAGTGCCGACCAGAGCCACCAGGGTCCCTTTTTGACTGGGCATTCTGGTCAAAAACCCAACGCCTGGGAACCCTGTAAGTTATCCAACTAATGACACACAAAATGCCACGCTATTTGGGGCCCTATAAAACAAACTTTAGCAATTCATTAACAAGGAATGTCTGAAGAGAAATTGACTGTATTCACTAAAAACATTTGTCAGGTGAACCTCGTATAACAAAGTTTATAAGACTAGATGGTTCAAATGTGACAGAGGTTAGTAGTTACTGAAAGTTATTACCACCTGATGGTTGTTTGGTGACCTATGATAAAATGAACAGATATCATCATCACTAAAAAAAGTCACAATTAGCAACCCCATTGGCAGTCCCAACAGACTCAAGCAACTTTGGTGCATGGCTGAGCAAGAATGACTGAATGAGATTGCAAAACAAACTAGAGGCTTGTATACATAAAAGGAGTTGCATTGGTTTGACTAAAGGTGCAATTTAAAACTGACTTTGTTACGTCAGTGCAAGAGGCTTTGAGACCACTTATTTTGGCTTAATTTATCTCAATTAAGAAAAGGCTTAAATTGAAGAGAAATAAGCCACTCGAACAGAAATAAGAGTTTCTACAAAGGGGTTTAAAAACCAGTTTAAGTTAACTTCTGCATATTGCTGAATTTTTATAACAGAAAATATTAAGCAACAGCTTTCCATATAATTAATACTTTTTATTTTCTTGTTTGCGTATAAACATCAGCCATTTCAGGTCTTGGAATAGAGAGCCCAGCGAATCTCAGAGCAGAGTTACTACTGCTGAGCGACTGAACAACATAGGAGTATATTTCTTATATGTTTTGGGATTTTTTAGAGGGCGGAAAAGATTTAAAGACAGTGATTTTTGTATGTCTCAAGAACTGAGTGCTTGACTTGTGGATGATATTTTTAACACCCAGGACAATACAAACTTGATTAGAGCAAATCTACAGCAGCTCTAATTTTCAAGCTTCCAAGTGCATGACAGTGTCTTTTGACTGATTAACTTGCTTTAAAGGGTCTCCTTTAAAAAAAGGACACAATAAAATAGGCTTTAGTTGTACAAGGCCTTTCTCTGTGCTTTCTGTCATTACTTTATAAGCTCCATTAAAAAAAAAAAAGGGGGGGGGGGGGCGCGGAAGAGAAATCAGGCGTGCAGAAAAAGGTCATTGCCAGCATCCCTCCAAGACAGTTACACATCAGCAAACTACACAGATATACATCATCTGAAGCTTTTACAAAGCTATCCACGTAAACGCACACATATGTCATCGTTGACAAGGAAATAAAAAGTTACAACAGTGTACATTTTACCTAATTAGGGAGTACAAGTCCTGAGCTGGCATTAGGATTTGTAGAATCCTCTTCCCCTCAATTTGTCCTTTTCTCATAAAAATCCCATCTCTCCCAGGATACAAAATATAAAGGAACATATAGGAATGACAGAGTAGGTCATGCTGATGGGGGAGTGGCTCTATACGTGAAAGAAAGCATGGAGTCAAACATAATAAAAATCCTAAATGAATCGAACTGTACCATAGATTCTCAATGGATGGAAATTCCATGTTAAATAATAAGCGTATAGCAGTAGGAATATACTACGAGCCACCTGACCAGGAGGATGATGGTGATTATGAAATGCTCAGTGAGATTAGAGGCTACAAAAACAGAACTCAATAATAACGTAGGATTTCAATTATCCCCATACAGACTGGGTACATGTCACCTCAGGACAGGATGCAGAAGTAAAGTTTCTACACACAATTAATGACTACTTCTTGAAGCAGCTAGTCCTGGAACTCACAAAGTGAGAGGCAACTCTGGATTTAATCCTAAATGAAGCACAGCGTCTGGTCCAAGAGGTGAATATAGATGGACTTCTGGGTAATAGCAACCATAATATAAATAAATTTAACATCGGGGGGGTTGGGGGGTGCAGTGGAGAGAATACCAAAGAAGCCCACCATAGCCGCATTTAACTTCAGAAAGGGGGACTACAGAAATATGAGGAAGCTAGTAAAACAAATTAAAAGAAACAGCAAAGGAACAGTCACAAGAGTGAAATGTCTGCAAGCCGCATAGAAACTTTAAACACACACACACACACAGTAAGAGAGGCTCAAATTAAATGCATACCCTAAATGGAAGAAAAGAAAAAAAAAAAGAAGTAAGAGTAACAAAAAAATGCCACCATGGCTAAACAGAGTAAAGGAGGAGATTAGAGGCAAAAAGGCAATCTTTAAAAATGGGAAGTCAAATTCTAGTGAGGAAAACAGAAAGGAGCATAGAAAGTATAAGTAGGCAGGCCAAAAAAGAATCTGAACAATTAGCAAAAGACACAAAAACTAACAGCAAAAAAAATGTTAAGTACATCAGAAGCAGGAAGCCTGCCAATCAACCAACCAGCGGGGCCACGCAATGAAGACAAAACTGTTGCAGAGAAGCTAAATGAATTATTTGCATCGGTCTTCATGGGAGAAGATTTGAAGGAGATTCCCACACCTGTGGAACTCATTGACAGGGGATGTTGTAAAGGCCAAAACTATAACCAGATTAAAAAAAGAATTAGATAAGTTAATGGAAGCTAGATCCATCAATGGCTATTAGTCAAGATGGTCAGGGATGCAACCCCATACTCTGGATGTCCATAAGCCTCTGACTGGGCATGGATCACTTGAGAATTGCTCTGTTCTGTTCATTCCCTTTGAAGCGTCTGGTGTTCGTCACTAATGGAAGACAGGATACTGAGGTACATGGACCACTGATCTAACCAAGTATGGATGTTCTCATGTTCCTCTTCTGTTCCTCTCAAGCGGTTGGGAGGAACAAGCCCTACTAGCCAGTTCTCACAACAGACTAGCAGAGAACATACTTGACTTCATTGGCGCTATGCTAATTTACATCAGCTGAGAACACTGTCCATGATCCTCACTCTGATCACTATGGCTACGATTAGTACACATAGCTGCTAGCAGAGGGCGGATCCATGCACGAAGACAGCCCACAGTCCCAGCCAACAAGATGCCAAAATTCAGATCAATAAAAGCTCTCATGGAACAGTTTACATAGTGGTCTTTACATAGTGTAAATTTACATAGTGACTACTATTTCATGGATATATTGTTTCCTCCATTTTCCCATTCACCAACTCAGAAAACAGACAAAACATTAGCCTTTTAGTAAAATCCTAGCTTCAGACAATTAGTACTGAATTTGTTTTGGGAGAAGAGAGAAAGCGACAGCAGAAAAAGGGAAAATATTTAACTAACAAAAAAAAAAGTTCCTTACCAGTGAAACCGAGAACCCAAGAGTCACTGAGAAATCCAGAGAGGATGGATAAGTTAGCAATTTATTTTTTCATTATAAAAACCACCACTTCTTACAGGCACAGCAGAAGCAGTGCTCTTTCAGTAGGAAACTGAATGAGAGAAAGGTGTCTCAGGATACAGTGGTGTGTCCCATTCATAAGTATACCAGAGACACACACAATTAAAATGTTAACATTCGTCATGAATGTTTTGCCAAATCACATATGAAATACATGGACATACACACATGTAGAACAGAAATAATCAAACAAAATGCACAAATAAAATTTAGTTAAACTGAACTACTTCCAAGATCAATAAGGTTGTTTGAAAGGCAAAGAAATTTCAAATACTTGGAAGCAATAGTTATTAATGTTTGTCTTTTACAATAAGTCTCTTCTTTCACTCATCCTCCTTTTTTCAGTTAAATAAATCTGACAGTCCATTGAGACTGACAACAAGCAAACCTCAGCTACAAGTTCATCAATATCATAATAAAAATTTTAACTTATTCTCCCCTTTTGATTTCCTTTTATACACTTTCTTCTGTATCTGCCTTTTAGATTGCAAGCTCTTGGAGGCAACTGGATCTGTGTCTTACACAGCACCAAGCACACTGATGAACAAATAATTCTACTTCCAAGGGCAGAATGTCAAGATATCTACCATATTGGAATTGGAATTGCTGTGCAGTTTGCATATTAAACCTGCACCTCCTTCAATGTTCACCAACTTGGGGGAGGAGAGGAGTTTGCAACAGTATTTAGGCCACGGACCTGTAAATCAAATTCTAGGGTTCTGACACGAACTTTCTGTATGCCCTGGAGCAAGTCAGTTAACTCTTCTGTGCCTCAATTTTCCCATCTCTAAAGTTCAGAATGCTTACTCTTCTACCTCTCAGGTGTGCCTTGAAGCATATTAAATATTTGCATATGCTCCAAAATACCCAGATGAAAGGCACAATCTGAGCAACTATCACAGTTATGTAGTTAGTCACCCACCATTGTTAACAAGGATAGTTCCAAGTACCACCTACTGGCAGTAGATAGCAAGCCTGAGTAATAGCATAAGCCAGAAAACTGTGAAAGTAGAAGAACACTGGAGGGTTGGAAAATCTGAGACTTCATAATACATAAAGTTTGTTTCTTGGCAACAAACCCATCTAGCTTAATATCATTTCTCTCTATTGCGGATATGAATTTTGTTACTTCGTGATCTCTAGTGCTAGCTTAATGCTGTCACTCTCTCCCAAAGGCATGCACACTGCTCCACTGAGTTGTGCAGATTTCTCAGCAGAACTCAATGGAGCAGGTGCCTCTTGCTGACCAGAAGCAGATTCTCATCTCTGAAGTTCATGAGCCATGGCACCATCTGGCACAATGCACGCCATCTCTGTGCCATCAAGACAAATATTTCCAATTATATGAAAATCTTTTACTGGCACATCAACAGCAAGTTCAAACTACCATCATTACCGATATGAACATATAGATATAGCTAACAACTGAACATCAGAATAGTGACACAAGCCAAATTAGAAATGCAAGGTCTATCTATCATCCTCCCACCCCCATTGAGGGGGAATCTGGAGGACTGCCTTCACCATCACAAGCACTGAAAATTGTATTCACGTATTTTATACAATTTTGTATCTTGACAAAGAATTAAATCACTAACATCACCTCCACACTTGCTTCTGTACCAGATAATGTTCACACATTTTAACCAACTTGGAAAAACAGTGTTTGTAAACAATCATTTCCTGATTTTTACTGTTGTAAAACTGCATCTTCCCAAGCCTCTTACCCAACCCTTTTCAGTCATCTTTTACAGAATTATGTATATTTGAGGCTGTAAGCTACTCTGGGCAAAGACCTATGCTTTTTCATGGTTTGTGAAGTTTCATGCACTCAATCTAAATAATTAACATGCAAAGGTTCTAACAGATGCTTAATTTTTGTTTTTTAAAGAGATGTACAGCTCTTTACACTAATTTTTATTCTTAGTTTTCAGTACATCAAGTCTAATTTGTTTCTAATATCTATATCAGGAATGTAGTTACTGATATGAAATGGTGAAGAGACTATGTGAACGCTCTGTTTTATTATTTTCTGTCTTTATCCTTTTCTCAATGCGCTTCTGTTATATTTAATGAAAAATACAGGAGCCCTGCTGTGACAAATTTAACACCTATAAATTCCCATGACTGTAACCAAAGTCTGTGTAGCTCAGTAGATGTGCCTGCACAATATTTCAAAGATAGTAAATACAAACTCCGCTGAAGCTGAACTACAGTCACAGTATCACTTCTCTTAAAAAACAAATAAAAAAAACCTTATATGAAAAGCATTTCTAATGTGGAAAAACAAACAGTAAAAACAAATAATTCAGCTATTTAAAACAAGTGCCCATAATTAATGCTAACTCAGTCCCTCACTGGAGTATCTAAGGCCATACTTTGCAGTATCTTAAGGTTCCTTGATTGAACAAGACATGGCTAACGTGTACCGTTTCCCCAAATCATTCTGAGTGTTGTCTTCATTTAAAAAAGTGTACTGAGGAATAGTCTATGTAGAGCTAGCACATTAATCCAATTTGTTAGCATGGGTGGCTGAATTCCTAGTATAACATCTGTACAGATGCTTCATTACAACATTGTTAAGAAAAGTCAGAGGACAGTCTGGTGAAAAGTGTAGAGGTAATGGAAACATAGGATGAAATTCTGGGTCCACTGAAGTTAGTGGCAGAACTCCCACTGAGTTCAATAGGTTCAGAATATCACCTCATAGTGTTAATTCTTTTAGTTTAATAACTACATGTGTTCTTGAGATAATCGTGGGTTGCTCTGAAGACTGATAATTGTGTGACATAGTTCATCTTCAAAATCCCAACAACTTGCACCTTTTGGAAAATAACAAAAAACCTAGGGGAGAGAGAATCCAAATCAACTCTGGGGGAATTGTGATCTCATGGAAAATCTCTGATTTCTATTAGCCTCTCATATTGCTCAGGATTTAACTTGACATGTTCTCAGAGAAACAGATGATGGGATTCAGCATCATATCCAGTCACCCAAACACACATGCGCAAAGGTATCAAAGCCACAGATCTGTATTTTACAAATATACAAACACACTTTTTAAATTAAAGTCTTGGAAATGTATGCTATGAGAGCACCGACAAAAATACAGCTTTCAGCTCTGTGGAAAATGTTAGGAAATGTTTGTTCAAAAGTCAGCAGTTGGAGGAGGACCTTTGGAGGAGTGAGCATGGAGAATTACCAGCAGGAGGTAGTCTGGTCTGGGCTTGCTGAAGTTGACAAGAAACATCTCTCCAGAATCCAGAGACTGGCCCATCAGGAATGACAGAGGTCCTGGCTGCCGACAGAGTAGCGGGGACACCAAATTAGGAGTACATTGGACTCCGTGGTTTATGAAAAAGAAGCCTGAAATGGGGTCTGAAATAAGCTTTTCTGGGGCTTGAAAAGGACAGTGGGCATTGCCAGATGATTAGCCCTGAAGTGGATTCCTAGGTTTTAATTTTACATAATAAATTACAAATTTTGTTAATTCTTCCTCAAGTGAAGGTATGGTGAAAAGTGATTTCTGCAGCAGGCTTCAAAGAACACCCACTGTCCCTATCAGGGGATCCCTGCACTTGAGGACAGGGTCCTCATAACAAAGAAGCAGAAAGAGGGGGAGTTCCAAAGTAAAATTTCGAAGTGAGAAGTTTAGTGGTGGCAGCAGGTAACCAACGCCAAGGTCACAGGAAACCTGAGGTCATGAGAAGCCCAATTCTGCAAATCCTTAAACACATGCTCACATATGTGAGGAGTCCATTTGAACTCAATGTGTAAAGTTAAACATGGACATAATTCATTTCAAATTCAATTTTATTTTTAATTGAAAGTGATGTAAAACTTATTAGATGTTGTTTTTCACTTTTAACCAATAATGAATGTGAAGTACCCCTCAATAATCAAAACTAGAAGAGAATATTTAAAAAGTTGCATTTGTATAACGAAGAACAGAGTCCAGAAGCCACTAGTCCTTCTGTGTAATCAAGTCATTTCTTTCCTTTGCACTTTGATCTTTGAAGACAGCAGAAGACATCCTATAATGAGATCAGGAAGTAGCCATATACAGTGAACACATGCACTTAGATAATCAGCACATTCCTTTTTTATTAGATATCTCAGCTCAAACAATTACACCTTTCAGATGCTTCAAAGCATCTTTATGTTTAATAGCATTTTTACTATGAGAATAAGGTTGAAGAAAGCAGACTTTTTTTGAAAGAGGAATAAAAACACAGCTATGTTTCACATGCTATTGTGTGTAAAAAGCTATAAAGCTAATTTAGAGACATGAAAGCATAAACTCGATGTACATTCTGATACAGTCCAGCTTTAAGTGCTTTTATAAAGAAAAGCTAGCAATGAAAAAGTAATATGTTTTCAAATTAAATTGCTTACAAAAGAAATAAAAACCCAAGCACAGCTAAGTTTTTATAATAGAATGTGGTGTCATTTAACTTCACTAATGTAAAGAACTGGGGTGAAAGATGTAAAAGCTATTTTTTGATGCATGAGCATCCTGACAGGCACACACCTCTCTACAAATTTCATCAAAAAAGATATTCGATGTGCTGACTGGCTTTTCTAGATAAAAGCTGTGAAAAAGATGTCAAAGGCTAGGGGTCAGAACTGGTGACATTTTTCTCTCTGTCAAAGTCTCTGACAAACGGATTGAGGGAGCAGGTGAGACGTTAATCACAACTGTATTTTTTTTTTTTTACTACTCACATGTATACCATTAGGTTCCTGCCAAATTGGCCTAGAACAGTCATGGTAGATACCCCCATAGCATTTTGTTATTCAGGGAAGACTACCAACTTACTTTCTAATGCACAGCTCCAGATGTACAAGCCTTGACATATGCACAATGTAAATCACTCCCCATGAAATTTCAACAACACTTTTGTTGCATTTTTCTTCTAATAGGTGCTAATGCATGTGTAGGGAAACAGAATTAACCTAAGCTTCAAGATCTTATCTACATTTTTGCATTTGAATTAAAAAAAAAAGGATACCATCAAAAGTATTCCTTCCCCATCGATGTTTATAACCATCTGGAAGGCTAAAAACCATTTTAAGCATTACATGGTAAGTGGGTTTGCTATGATATGTTCTGGACATGTTGGGCTACCAGTGTTTAAAAGTGAATTGTTTGCTTCAGCACTCTAACTCAATTTTAATGAAGAATTACATGGACTCTGCAAAAAGGTAGTGGTGGGCTGGGGAGGGGCCTTAGCAGACTGGTGTGGGAAGTTCCAGAGAAGGAAGAGAGGGGTCAACATTTTGCTTCTACTAAAAAGTATGGATCATGACTCAGAACATTGCTGAGTCGAATCAAAAAGGAATCCTGGCGGCTCCAGCCAGCACCGCTGACTGGGCCACTGACTGTCCGGTTGGGGGTGCCGTGCAGCAGGGCTGGCAGGCTCCCTGTTAGCCTCTGCACCGCGCGGCTCCCCGGAAGCAGCTGGTATGTTTGTCCCCCCTCCGGCTCCTACACCTACCTAGGGCAGGGGTGTGGAACCTAGAACCCACGGGCAGGATTCAGCCCCATGGTTCATTTCATCCAGCCCACGGTGCCCCCCGCACAGGGCTGGAGCTGCGAGCTCAGGCTCACCCCATTGTGGGGGGAAGCCCTGAGCTTCCGCGCCCCCCAGCGGGTAAGTGGCCCGCGATTGATTTTTTTCTGTGGGTCAATGGCCCGTGACAGAAAAAAGGTTCCCCACCCGAGCCCACTCCCCCAGCCGGAGCCCTCACTCCCTCCCCCGTGCCCCAACCCCCCTGCCCCAGCCCTGATCCCCCTACCACCCTCCAAACCCCTCACTCCCAACCTGGAGAACCCTCCTGCACCCCAAACCTTCATCCCCAGCCTCACATCAGAGCCCACATCCCCAGCCAGAGCCCTCACCCTCCCCACACATCCCAAACCCCTGCCCCAGCCCAGAGCCCTCAGCCCGCTCCCACACCCTGAACCTCTCATTTCTGAGACCACCCCGGAACCCACACCCCCAACCCAGAGCCCATACCTCCTCCCACACCCCAACTCCCTTCCTCAGCCCGGAGCCCCCTCCCATACTCCAACCCCTCAGCTCTGCCGCCGAGCCCAGAGCCACCTCCCATACCCCAAACCCCTCAACTCTAGCCCCACCCCAGAGCCCGCACCCCCAGCCAGAGCCCTCATCCCTGGTGAAATTGAGCAAGCAACAGAGGGAGAGGGGACTGAGTGAGTGGGAGCGGGGCCTCAGAGAAGGGGCAGGGCAAGGGTTTTCAATTTTGTGAGAGTAGAAAGTTGGCAACCCTATTGCTGAGACATCCTTCGCACCCCTGCTCCCTATATAGATTACTATACTCTTCCCAGCATGAATAAACTACGTGGGCTAAACATTGGTTGCATATGGAACCTAAACAACATAAAGCCATTCACAGAGGGACCTACAGAGCAGCTTCTGTAGGGTTCAGCAGAGCCTGATCTAGAGTGGAACACTTGCAACCCCATAGCTTTACATTAGCCAGAGTAATTCTAGCACATTCATAAAATGCAAATATCAACTAGAATGTAACTCATAGTATCTGATCAAGACCTCACATCAAGATCAGTGTGAAAAAATTTGCACCTCTTAAGACTGCAAGACAACTTTAAAAAAAAGAAATGAACACTGTTGAAAAAATTTTAAATAACTTTGGCACACTGCATAGAAAGAAAAAAGGAAGAAAAAAAAACCTGATGCTTCTTTCTTACTTAAGATTATTATGTACAAGATTCAAAGATTACTGCCAAGGCTGAGTTTTCTTATCATAGACTCTTCAAACCTCATCTCATTTTAAGACAAGAGAAGTGTATAAGTAGGGGCATTGCCAGCAGATCGAGGGACGTGATCGTTACCCTCTATTCGACACTGGTGAGGCCTCATCTGGAGTACTGTGTCCAGTTTTGGGCCCCACACTACAAGAAGGATGTGGAGAAATTGGAGAGAGTCCAGTGAAGGGCAACAAAAATGATTAGGGGTCTGGAACACATGACTTATGAGGAGAAGCTGAGGGAACTGGGATTGTTTAGTCTATGGAAGAGAAGAATGAGGGGGGATTTGATAGCTGCTTTTAACTACCTGAAAGGTGGATCCAAAGAGGATGGATCTAGACTATTCTCAGTGACAGGAGATGACAGGTCAAGGAGTAATGGTCTCAAATTGCAGTGGGGGAGACTTAGGTTGGATATTAGGAAAAACTTGTTCACTAGGAGGGTGGTGAAACACTGGAATGTGTTACCTAGGGAGCTGGTGGAATCCCCTTCCTTGGAAGTTTTTAAGGTCAGGCTTGACAAAGCCCTGGCTGGGATGATTTAGTTGGGATTGGTCCTGCTCTGGGCAGGGGGTTGGACTAGATGGCCTCCAGAGGTCCCTTCCAACTCTGTTATTCTATGATTCTAAGAGAGATCTCATCACCTATAGTATTTTTCTTACATTGACAACAAAATTCTTTATCACTAGCTAAATTCAGGCATGACTGTCAGCTATGATCTTTGCAAAACATGAAATCAGATGTTGAAAAGAAGGTCTGACAAAGCCAATCTGCTTCTTACCAAGGCAGGGCAAATGAAAATTGAATCACTGATATCCACCAATGAAAAAGTCTCAAGTCATAAAATAATAGAACCACAAAATAAAATTGCCACATGGTAAAAATGTTTACAAATTGCAATAAGTTAATCCTAAATGGAAGTACTGATCAAAATTTCTAAATTAAATTAAAAATAGCTGTAATATTTCAAAGAGAAGAGATTTTACCCTAACATATTGATTGGCTTTACTGCTTAATCAAAGGGGACTGATTATGTTTTAGAGCGTTTGTATTCTAGTATCCAATTATATACTCCGTCAACCTAATCCAATTAAATAATGTAGTGCTGTACAGGAAACAATTGAAATATATGCAGACAATTTTAGTAGTACTCATGAAATTATGATTTAAGAAATCTACCATAATGAGCCTTTCTCCCACTCAAAAGGGAAAGGACAGTACCTGGTTTATGATTTTTGTTCCATATGTTTAAAAATATATACGATGCACCCAGAACAAGAAAGAATTAGTTAACTTGAGTATGTGTAACTAATGACAGAAAAGACATTCTCCAAAACCTGGTTAGTAATTCAAATATTTTTAAAATAATTGCTAATGGATTATTGTACACTATTTAAAATATGTCCTAACAATTTCAGGATCCAAGGCCTCATAGCCTCTTTTCCCTGTGAACCATTAAACAGCCACTCATAATAAATAACATTTGTGAGGAATAGATAATAAAAATTAAAAGGACACAAAGAAATCACGAAGTAGCTTCTTTCCACTGAGCTGTTAGTACAGCACTTTGCATCTTTAAAGCACTATGCGAGCACTAAGTATTAAAGCAGTTCCAGAACTGAACAAAACACAGAAACATTGGACAAGAAACTAACACTTTTCCTGATGTCAAAATTTACTCTTGTTCAAGCAGAAGAGTTCTAAAGCTGTGTCTACACTAAAAAGGCCTGGTCTACATTTAAAAAAATGTAGGTAGACCTAGCTATGTCACTGAGACCTGTGAAAAAATTCACACCCTAAGCTCCATAATTAGATCGACCTAACCCCTGGTGTAGATGTGGCTAGGCTGATAGAAGAATTCTTCCATTGACCTGACTACTGCAGGAGACATGAATTAACTGCATCGATGGAAAAACCCCTTCCATCAGCGTAGGAAGCTTCTGCACTATGGCACTACAGTGGCACAGCTATATCACTGTTGCTCTGCCACTGTAGCAGCTGTAATGTAGACATGCCCAGAGGCTATACCAGCACAGCTACGCAAGCATAACCCCATAGCGCAGATGCAGCCTACACCAATGGAAGGGGTTTTCCCTCAGTGTAGGAATACCACCTCCCTGACCCATGGTAACTATGTTGATAGATTTCAGAGTAACAGCCGTGTTAGTCTGTATTCGCAAAAAGAAAAGGAGGACTTGTGGCACCTTAGAGACTAACCAATTTATTTGAGCATGAGCTTTCGTGAGCTACAGCTCACTTCATCGGATGCATACTGTGGAAACTGCAGAAGACATTATACACAGAGACCATGAAACAATACCTCCTCCCACCCCACTCTCCTGCTGGTAATAGCTTATCTAAAGTGATCATCAAGTTGGGCCATTTCCAGCACAAATCCAGGTTTTCTCACCCTCCGCCCCCCCACACACAAACTCACTCTCCTGCTGGTAATAGCCCATCCAAAGTGACCACTCTCTTCACAATGTGTATGATAATCAAGGTGGGCCATTTCCTGCACAAATCCAGGTTCTCTCACCCCCTCACCCCCCTCCAAAAACCACACACACAAACTCACTCTCCTTTGGATAGGCTATTACCAGCAGGAGAGTGAGTTTGTGTGTGTGGTTTTTGGAGGGGGGTGAGGGGGTGAGAGAACCTGGATTTGTGCAGGAAATGGCCCACCTTGATTATCATACACATTGTGAAGAGAGTGGTCACTTTGGATGGGCTATTACCAGCAGGAGAGTGAGTTTGGGGGGGGGGGGGGGGGGTGAGAAAACCTGGATTTGTGCTGGAAATGGCCCAACTTGATGATCACTTTAGATAAGCTATTACCAGCAGGAGAGTGGGGTGGGAGGAGGTATTGTTTCATGGTCTCTGTGTATATAATGTCTTCTGCAGTTTCCACAGTATGCATCCGATGAAGTGAGCTGTAGCTCACGAAAGCTCATGCTCAAATAAATTGGTTAGTCTCTAAGGTGCCACAAGTACTCCTTTTCTTTTTATGTTCATAGAAGTATTCTTCCGTCGGCTTAGCTGCATCTATACTGGGGGTTAGGTCGGCATAACTGTGTTGGTCAGGAGTGTGTTTTTTCCACGCCCCAAACAGACGTACCTATGTCAACCTAATTTAAGTGTAGGCCAAACCTAAATAGCATAACTCTAAGAAAAATGCAGAAGTATTTCCATGCAGCAAAGTGTTTTCTAGGACTACAGATTTAGTTTAAAAAGTGAAGAAACTGGCCTGACAAGGCAAGTCAGGCTTGTGATGTCGAAGCAATTTAGATCAAAATTTAATATGAGCAGTTAATTTGTTTTAACAATGCTTAACACCAAAACGAATAATATAAGCAAAAGGACTGCTAAGAGTTTCTACTGATGGCACTGTAGTTCAATATTTACATTAAACAGATCTTATACCTCCTCAGTTACTGTAACCTATCAAAAGCATTACATAAATTTAAAAAATATAGTTACAGCTGATTACAAACAAACCTTTTTTGAGATTCAGTCTCCCTCCTGGCTTGTTCCAATGTCAATTCTTCAGCTACTCTTTTCTTTAGTTCTTCTTCATTAACTACAATTAGCAAAAAAAAAAAAAAATTAACTTTAAACTTGACAATTTAAAAATATGTTGGAGGAACACAGTATTATGTCCAATTACAGAAGCAAGCAAAATTTTGCAAACAGTTTTTTATTTTCTTCATTTCTCTATTCAGCAATGTATGCATTTTCCTCAAATTGTCTTCATTACAAATTTTCAATTAACACACTCCCACCAAAAAAAAGTTATGTCATGTCATAAGAGACACACACACACCCCACATAAATCTTCCTGTAACTTTGAACCTCTAACACCTTAGCATCAACAAGTAAACTGGGTTAGGAGGGAAACAAGTTCCAGTAAGAAGGATGCTCCTCTGGTAGCTCCCTTTTGTTTAAGGGAACTATCTCAAGTGCCTCCTCTAATCTCTACTGTGGCAAGGAGAAAGAATCATATATTCGGATCCCAAAGCACTTAAGACATTAAGGTTAAAGCCAACACCCTGACCTCCACCCAGGAACTTAACAGAAATCAGTACAGTTTCCAGAGTGCTGCCTCACACATCACTCAAATGGCCTGCTGCATTTTGCATTACCCTGAGACTAAATGGTCCCAAATGGATAAGGGAAGCAGGTTCACATCAGAGAAAGATTTGCACACTTCTAGATAGGCCCAAACTGGAAAAAAAAAATCTTCTTCGCCACTGGCTACTATTTGATCTTCCAAAAATCAGTCATGAACCTACTAAAAGTCCAAGACTGCACAGTCTGAGTCAAAAATAGCAGACTCATCCCCCCCCATCTCTTAACCAGGGCTAGAAAGCTCACCCATGCCAGCTACTCCGGTTGCTTTCAACAAATCATTGTCACTGCTTTGGTTTCATCTGCATATGGCCTAACCCAGCAGAGTCTCAAATTCTCTCCAATTTCATAAAGACACTGATTATTATTATATGGGATTACTCTATTTCCAAATGTGTACCAAATATGTATTTTATAGCATCCCAAAAAGCTAAAAATACAAAAGGTATCAATTAACTTTAAGGAACATGGATCTAGTTCACATGTTGCAGCACACACTAATCTCCCCCAGCACCTCAGTGAGCATCACAGATAAAAACAAAAGCAATTTAGATTCTGTTAAGAATGTAGGAAATTTCTGTATTTTTATGGAGACTCAGTTTACCCACTCACTGTTTTATTGCTACCTACTTGGACTGAGATAGTTACTTCTTTCCAGATACTCCCCTAGTGCTAAGGAGACAGGGTGGGGTGTCTGACCATCATTAAGGACCATCAACTTATTTTGCAGCTCTCCCTTCATTCTGTCAGGGCATGCCAGAAAGAGGAACTATGAATTCAGAGGAGACGTCATGAACCGGATGACTGCAGACCAACAGACGGGTCTTGGAACCCTGAAAGGTCATGAACCCCAAAGAATGCTCAGAACTCATGTGAACCTGAGCCATTTAGGGATCTGGGGCAAAAAAAAATTGTCCCTTCGAGCCCTGATATTCTATGATTCTATGATTCACAAGTAATGGTATACAGATGCTCACTGTTTTACCTGGATCTGTGTATCTCATGCTGTCTACAGTAGAGAATTATTGTTCTAGAAATCCTTCTGCGAGGCCTGTGTCTGTTTACTTCAACTATCACATGTCCCTGGAAGGGTAAACTATAAACCTGAGTGCCTACAAAGGTGGAGCTTTGAGGAAGGAAGTGCTTAAGCTTCTGGGGATCAACACTCAACTTGGGAGCCTAGGACATTTAGATCACAAGGTGCGATTTCCAGGAGAGGAGTGTAACAGATAATTCAATAAGATCTACCAAAGATATTGTAGAAAACTGCCTTAAGTTTAAATATCTTTGGAATCAACTTTATTATAAATGCAAAGTTTATGTATAATGGTGGGATTGCATGTAACTTCTCTAGGGAGGAGACATGGCCAATGTAAACCCTGAGAAATGTTATGAGCTTCAAAGGACTATTTTAAATGATATTCTACACATGAAGGAACTTTTGGGACAAACAAGTTAAGTGGGGGAGGAGGTAAATGCAAATTCCCACCTCTGGACCCAGCCTTTTAAAGCTACACACTAAGGAGAGAACCACTGTTTAACTAACTACCTATTCACAGATCAAAGACCCAAATAGTATAAAGGAAAGACTAACCTCTGCATAGGGGTTCTTTTTCTGAGCAAAAGGCATGATGAACTTGTAACCACAGAAAAACCCTTGTGAGAGATTTGAAGGACTGAGCACTACCGGAGCTCTTTTTGGAGCTGGGGTGATCTTTGATAAGCTTATTAGCATGTGTATAGGTTCTTTAGTTGTTCTACTATGTTTTCTCTGTAATGCTGTCACCTTAGAAAGACCTGTGTTGTACATTATAGCTGTGGGCAATTACACTGTTTGTAAGTTCTGAGGCAAAAGCAGCATATGCAGGGAGCAGTGCAACCTGGAAAAACCTCAGACAGGAGTGACAAACATGTAGGTCTCTGCCCAAGAGAGGTGACACCTGGGAACTGGAAGCCGAGAAGTGGGTGCCCTTGCTGGACTAGAGAAGCCAGAGCCAGTGACTGAAACCTTCCCACACAAAGCACAGTCTCTAGCTCCAACATCTCTGGCACGCTTCCTGTGCACAGTCTGTCTGGTACTTCTTGTCACAGTTCAGGACAACAGCACCTGTATTCCCTCTCCATAGTCCAGCAAGGGCACCCACTTCTAGGCTTCCAGCTCCCAGCCATCAACTCTTTTGGGAGGAGAGCTGTGAGTTTCCCTCCTGATCACTGTTTTTCCAGGCTGCATGGTTCCCTGCCTACGCTGCTTTGTTTGCTCCTCAGAGATTGTAAACAGCGTAAATGCCCACAGTTATAAGGTACTACACAGCCATAATACAAGGACTGCAAAAAACATTTTATGTGAATCAATCTGAATATATTAAACTTAACTTTGAAAAGATATTTCAATATTTCACATCTCTAATTCAGCTCTTGGCAACGTACACACGTATACAGAATAACAATTAAACTGCTCACCAGAATCAGTTTCCTGAAGTTTATTGTTCTTGTGTAAGAAAAAAATAAAAAGAAGTCTAATGAAGCATGGAACTGTCTTTTAAAGTATAATAAATAAGATTTAGATATCAGCTAATACAGACATGACACATTTAACCTGATTACATATTGATCAGCCAAATATTAATAGGGAATAAAAAAAAAGTGGCAGATCACTGAATAAGATTCTGTTATATAGGTGGAATGCTTCATATCTCAGTGAAGATTATAATTTCAAGAGGAGGAGGACTTGGTATGAGGAAAAACAGCCTCAAAATTTCATTTGTCAGGAAAACAAAGAATCTGAAAGAAACTGCATCTGTTAGAACAGGTTCTGCGTTAGAGCAAAAAGACTTTTCACATCTAATGGTAATTTCTGCTCAGACCATACGATATTCAAAACAGACAACTGGTTAAAAAAAAAAAAACTACCAGAGAACTGGTAGATAAGTCTGGTCAAACAAGTGTCATCTAAGGAAAGTAAAAACAGAGCCACTGCCAAAAATTAAATAAATAAGGTTTAACAAAATGGCACAATAACAAAAGAGAAAATTAAAGACAGACCCCACATTTTATTCCTTTAACAAATCTTGAAATGTTTGCATCTCACAGATATTATACAGTTCCATAAAGAACTCGTGAATGGTACTTCAGTGTATACACCGTCAAAACTAAAGCAAAGTGGTTTTGCACCATAGCTCAAAAAAATATACAACTCCAGAACCCATCTATGTCCCCAACCACACCAGTCTTCAGAATGTGCAGTGAATTTAAAATACTCATGGACTGACCAGCCCAGAAGACAGAGAGAAACATCACCCAGACTCCCAATAGCGTCAGCACATCCTCTCCCAAAACTCCAGTTCTGTGGATGTTCTGGGTTCACAATTTAACTCTTACAGGGCAAGTGACAGGTGAAGCAACAGACATATAGATAGACTTTGCCTAGGATTTTAAACACCATTACTCTTTAGATAGCATGAAAAATACACAGATCAAGACAGAACAACATGCACCTTTATATGCAGTTTCCCATCTCAGTTTCCTCACCATTCTGGACAATTTTTTGGTTTTAGGGAAGAGTATTGTGAGGACTCTTGGGGGAGGGATAGCTAAGTGATTTGAGCATTGGCCTGCTAAACCCAGGGTTGTGAGTTCAATCCTTGAGGGGGCCATTTAGGGATCTGCGGCAAAAACTGGGGATTGGTCCTGCTTTGAGCAGGGGGTTGGACTAGATGATCTCCTGAGGTCCCTTACAACCCTGATATTCTCTGACTCCAGGCTCATCATCCTGCATCTGACTTCTCACCATAATCATATTGTCTGTCTTCCTCTGTTCTAAGTAAGCTTCCTTCCTTTCACCTTATGGTCCTGCAGTAAATCAGGACCCTGCCCCCTGAAAGCATGGCGCTCTCTCCTGCCCAAGCTTCCTGTGCATCTGTGAGAGACCCTCAAGTTTGTGTGCGCATCCCACCAACAGCCCTAGATTTCTTTCTTCTGCTGCTGGGGCCGTGTCTACGTTACAGGCACTACAGCACTGCAGCTATGCCACTGTAGCACCATAGCTTAGGCACACCTTACAGCAACAGAAGGAGTTTTTCCATTGTTTTAGTAACCTCACACCCCTGAGTGAAGATAGCTAGGTCAATCTAACTGGGTCTACAACAGGGTGTAGCTGCAGTGCTTAGGCGTGTAGCACTATAGCTATGTCAACCCAAGCTTTAAGTGTAGACCAGGCCTACAGATTTTCATTTCTCCAGCCTCCGAGGGCTTGCCTACACTTGGCACACTGCAGTGGTGCAGCTGCACTTAGCAAAGATGCAACCTATGCCGACAGGAGACTCCTGTCAGCAACCGAGGAGCGGTAGATATGTTGACAGGAGAAGCCCTCCCGTCAACACAGTAGTAATGTCTACACGGGGGGTTAGGTCCGTATAACTATATCGCTCTGGGGGGTGGATTTTCCACAGCCCTGAGCGACACAGTTATACAGACATAAATTTGTAGTGTAGACCAAGCATAAGGGCAGGTCTACATCTGAAATGCTGCTTCAGTGCGGTTGCATCGGCAGAGAATTAGGTTGGTGTAACTACATTGCTCCGAGGATAAAATCGTCGTACTAACATGAGGTTTCTAAGCCATCACTCTGTTCACAAGGATTGTAGGTTACATCCTCTTTCCCATCCTTTGTTTTCTATATTGAAAGTATCAGTTCTTCAGGACAGGAGCTGCATCATACTAAACATTTGTACAATGCCTAGTAAAATGAGGCTCAATTGTGGCAGGAGCCTCTAGTCCCACCATAATACAAACAAGTAAATAAATAAAGGATGCAGCTGCAGCAGCAACTGTGGAAGTTTTAATCAGAAAAAGTTCAGCGCAAATGCAGCTGTGAGATAATTGGAGGGTCTGCTGAATTACCTGCGAGTAATGGAAGCAGTTACACAGGGTAAAGACACTACAGACACACAAACCAATGCCTTTGCATCAATCTTTGCTTCAGAAGATGGAGAGTTACCTAACCCAGATCTATTACTTTCAGGTAAAAAGCGGAAGCATAGTCAGTCAGAGATGAAGATGTCAAAGAGAGGAGACATTTGAATCAATTAAAAAGCAAAAAGTCATACATCTCTGAAGGAATTTAAGAATGAAGCGCCAAAGTTGCAAACAAAATTATACACTAATTAAAATCAATTACTATATTGGCGGCTTAGAGGGTACCAAATGTTTTACTTAAAAAAAGCAGCAGGAGAAACCCTGAGTTATTATAGCCAAACAACTTTACTTTGGTATCGAGTAAGTTAGCTGAAAAGATAGTTACAAATAGAACTATTAAACAACTGTAAATGAAAACTATTAAAATCTAATATTATTCTTTGATGATATATCAACAAAATAGTGAAAGAAAGATAACCTTTGACAAAGTTATTCACAAGAGGCTGTTAAGAAAACTAAACAGTCATGATGTGACAGCTAAAGTACTATCATAGATTAAGAACTAGTTAAGACAGAAAACAAAGCAAAAGAAAGTAGCATAGAAAAGAAAGCAATCAGTGAGGTGGCAACATCTGCAGATGACTACCCTAAATCACACATGGAGACTACAGAAGACTGGGAGGAACTTAAAAGGGAACTTAGCAGGTGGACACACTGGTAGAAGAAATGCAATTTGGATGAAAAGGTAGTGCACAGTTGAAGGAATAATTTGAATTATTCATGCATGTTGTTGGTTTCTACATCAACTACAGCCATGCAGGAAATATTTGGGTGTCCTGGGCAGTTCAAAGAAAACGTCTGTTTGATGTTCTGAGATGGTCAAAAAGGAAACAACAAAATGTTAGGAAGAAAGGGAATAGAAAATAATGCCAGAACAACAAAAATTAGTAATACTCCCCAGCCCAACTTGAATACCACGTCCATTCTATCTCAAAATAGATACAGCAAAGAATGGGTCTTTCTAAAAGATCTGTAAATTCTGGATGAGGTGATAGATTTGATAAAGGAATCACTTAGAGTTCTATGGCCCACATTATGCATTAGGTCAGATTAGATCATCATAATAGTTGCTTCTGACCTTAAAAAAACCAATTAATACGTGACACAAGGGGTCTAAAAATGAGACGAGTGAAAAAAGTGAAAATGGTTAATTGACAGAAAAGAAAGGTATATAAGATAATGAGTAATATGGAGAAGGAAAATCAACAACTTTTACTTACCCTCCCATAATTCAGAGATAAGGGGACAATGAAAAGAAGCTGGAGGGCAACACATTTAAAATTGAAAAAGAGAGTGTTCTTTGTGGGGGTTTTAATACAAAATGGGCAAAGAAATAGAACCGCCTCAGTTATGCTTTATGGTATAAAAAAAAGTAATAGTCAGGAGTATAACTTAGGGCATAAGAAAACCACTGCCAAATGTTAGAAAGAAATTCTCCCTCTGGGCATACTGTTCCAGAATTCACAAAAAGAAAAGGAGTACTTGCGGCACCTTAGAGACTAACACATTTATTTGAGCGTAAGCTTTTGTGAGCTACAGCTCACTTCATCGGATGCATTCAGTGGAAAATACAGTGGGGAGATTTATATACACAGAGAACATGAAACAGTGGGCGTACCATAAACACTAACGAGAGTGATCACTTAAGGTGAGCTATTACCAGCCTAAGTTAATTGTATCCAGTTTGCAAATTAATTCCAATTCAGCAGTCTCTCGTTGGAGTCCATTTTTGAAGTTTTTTTGTTGAAGAATTGAAACTTTTAGGTCTCTAATCGAGTGACCAAAGAGATTGAAGTGAAGTGTTCTCCAACTGGTTTTTGAATGTTATAATTCTTGACGTCTAATTTGCAAACTGGATACAATTAACTTAGGCTTGAATAGAGACTGGGAATGGATGGGTCATTACACAAAGTAAAACTATTTCCCCATATTTATTCCCCCCCTCCACCCCCACTGTTCCTCAGACGTTCTTGCCAACTGCTGGAAATGGCCCACCTTGATTATCACTACAAAAGGTTCCCTCCACCCCCCGTAATAGCTCATAGAATCATAGAAGCATAGAATCATAGAATATCAGGGTTGGAAGGGACCTCAGGAGGTCATCTAGTCCAACCCCCTGCTCAAAGCAGGGCCAATCCCCAATTTTTGCCCCAGATCCCTAAATGGCCCCCTCAAGGATTGAACTCACAACCCTGGGTTTAGCAGGCCAATGCTCAAACCACTGAGCTATCCCTCCCCCCAAAGTGATCACCTTAAGTGATCACTCTGGTTACAGTGTGTATGGTAACACCCATGGTTTCATGTTCTCTATGTATATAAATCTCCCCACTGTATTTTCCACTGAATGCATCCAATGAAGTGAGCTGTAGCTCACGAAAGCTTATGCTCAAATAAATTTGTTAGTCTCTAAGGTGCCACAAGTCCTCCTGTTCTTTTTGCGAATACAGACTAACACGGCTGATACTCTGAAACCTGTTCCAGAATTGTCTACTGCAAGTACCCTGCACTTATTTCTGAAGCATCTAGTACTATTAGAAACAGGATACTGGGATATACAGGTCACTGGTATGATCCTGTATGGAAATTTCCTATGTTCCTATATACACTAAACACTTACATTACCATCAAGTATGGGACCATGCTCCTTAAGGCGATCTCCAAAACTATCATCTGTCTCACTATCTGGCAAGGCAACTACAGCCCTATAGACATTCAAGTTAATGAAGATGTCAGAAAGAAAATTCTTAACTGCATGCTAATAATCATAAATATTGAATCAGAAAGCACAGTGTTACAAACAACTTGGTGACTTGGAACATTAACAACATCAACCTAAGGGTTTATTGTGTATTTTATTGTGCCTTCAGAATTAAACTGACTTTTCCCTCACCTTCCAATCTGAGATACAATATGCAAATAACTTCATTTTTATTGTTTGCCACTTTATAAGCACTCCAATTTGGACCACAGCTAAGTTCCACACATTATATGACAGGTATACAAGTTGAAAACCAATGAAAACAAGAACCTTGCAACTTTCATTCTTCTTTTTTTAATCTAGCCAATTGTATAAATTGTATGCAGTGCAAGTAGATTATTAGTTTCCACCTGACCAGAAAAAATTACATGATACATGGACTGAAACACAAAGTACTCTGAGCTATTAGGTTTTGAAGCAAGACAATAGGCAGTTTGCCCATGGGATAAAAAGTCAACATGCAGACACAAAGAAGACTATAGGATATAGTTAAAACAAAAAAATCTCAAACGAAATTGCTTTTCCAAAGGGGACTGACGAGAAGCCTAATATGTCTTCTCTATGTCTGATACACTGGAATACCTAATAAGTTAAATAAACATTAGCTTGATTTTATAACTAATGAAAATCTTGTGTTTAAGGCACTAAACTGGGATTCAGGAGATCTGGATTCAGTTCCTGGCTCTACCAGAGACTTCTTGTGCTATCTTGGGCAAGCTACCTAATCGCTCTGTGCTACAATCCACCACCTGTAAAATACTGAGGAGTTGCAAGGATAAATTCATGAAATGATTGTGAGGTGCTCAGACACTACAGTAAGAGTGCATAAAAGTACCTATATAGAATACATAGTTGGGCATTCATACTCCTTACTTAGATTGTAAACTCTTTGCTTCAGGGACTATCTTTGTGTTGCGCAGTGCATACCACAATGGGGTCCATGAATTCCTAGACACTATGATAATACAAATAATAAAAACCACCACGTATGCTAGTCAGAAATTATGGGAAGGTCCAAAATATTAGTGCTTTACAAAAAAAAGTGTTACGGCAATCTTTTGAATAATGAATATTGTATTTAAAAGGAATGAACCCATCCGTATTTTTTAATAAAAAAAATCCCCAACAACAACAGTTTGGGGAATGGTATTAGAAACAGGTGGGAAAGACAGAATTTTTCATGTCCAGGTTTAAATCCCAAGCAGGAGAGCAGAAACAGAATCATTACCACCTGATGACTTTTTATAACCTGATTTTAATAGTGGCCTATTAAAAATAGGTGGGAGGTCTAAAGGCTGCTCTCAGCTGACTAATGTCCACAACATAAAAGCCACCACCAAAATGGCACCTTTCTTCACAGTCTCAAGAGTTGTCTATAAATGACTAGTCTTGGAGACTGAATTCCTCTCACCCTTGAAATAGGTTCCTCCAGGTCAGACTGAAGCACACTGGTAACTCAGGGAAAGCTCACACTACTGTTGCCCACACACTGCACATGTTCTATGGATACACAGGGAGAGCATGTTTTTAAGAGATTAAAAGTCACTAATGTCATCAAGTAAGTTTTACACCAGTCTCCTGAAAGTATAGCTAAAGTAAAGTGTGCCACTGCACATTTATCAAAAATAATTAGACTGCTGATTAAAAACAAAAGCATTACAAGCCAGGAGACCTCGGTGACCCAAGACACTGTCAGACACTGGCTGGAAGAGCAGAACAAAAAAACCCCAACCAACCAAAATTACTTGTTATGCTGGTCTTTGGTGGCTGTCAACTACTCCCTCGTTCTTGATCTGTTACCCTAGATTGTAAATTAGCAGGGGAGGGGCCTTGCCTAACATATATGAAGTGCCAATCATTCTGGTGGTGCCATAAAAATAATCTTACACTCTTCCAATGGATTTTTTGGCTTCAGGACTTACTGCCCAACAATGTGAACAAGAGAACACAAGAGCTGTTATGCAGGTTGGGAAATGGAGGTGCAATGTATCTGTTATGAAGTACAACTTGTCTTTTCTTTCTACAAAATGATTTCTAAATAGTCTAGTAGTAGCCAAACAATGTTGTATATAGTCTACAAAACAACAAATTGTCAAAACCAGTCTCTCACTCCATGGAACAGTCATGAACCATCCTTCCACTCCATCAACACTAAATGAAGCACCGGGAATAGGCATCCACCTTAAAAACCAAAATATGCTTTTCTCTTTTGAAAGAGACAGGAATCCCTGAGCGGCCCTCAGGAAGTTTAATGATGTGTGTACTAGGAGAAAAAGCAGAAAGATAATCATCCGCAGGGAAGGCATACGAGAATCACTTTGACTGACCTTATTATATACTTTCTGAATTTCTGTATTTAAGAGCAACAGATCAAATCACCAGAGTACAGCCCTGAAGAATGCTATTCCTAAGTGGATTTATTTTTTTTAAGGGCAAATGCTACCCTCAGATACATGCCGCAAACAGCTCATATTTAGTCAGGGAGCTAAATTCACCGCTAGCATAGCAGTGGCAATTCCCATGGACTTCACTGGAGTTACAGCCACTTACACCAGTAGTATTTCTGGTACAGAAGCTGGGCATGCCTCCGAGGACAGAATTTGGTCTTAAGTGTTTAGTATTGGAACAAAACATTAAGAGATTAGCTAGGGTAATTAACACAAAAACCTAATACAATTTTAAGCACGCACAGTTCCAAAAATACAAGAGTTAAGGTTCTGAATGCAGTATTAACTACATCATGCTGCACATCTTGCGTATTTTATGGTACATATTTTACAATATAAAAATATTAAACTAGAAAAAAAAACAACAAAAGATACTACCTGCACCAGATGGAATGTAGCCAAGTCAACATTATGGTTGGAAACTTAGATTTTTCAAATTTTATGACTTTTATGACTTTAGTTGTGAAACCCTAATATTGAATAAATATTGATTTTTTTTTTGCATTTATTTTCCTTGGTTTTGTTTTTACTTGCCTGTACTTAACATTTGCATTTAATGGGCTTCATTAGTTTCTGACATTCAGACCTCAGTAAGCTCTTGCTGTTACTACCAGCTCACCTGTGATTGCTTCCTGCAAGGCTAGGCTAAAAGAGTCACATATCGATTTACACAGATGTACATATAAAATGGAAAAAACACAGAATTTTTTTTTTAAATGAAACCTTAAGGCAAAAATTTTGCTCTGGATCCTTCAATCCACAGGTGGAGAATGGGAGAGTAAGACGGCAGAGTGATAATGACCAAGTAGAGTTATCCTGCCCTGCACTAAGCAGTGCTCAACTGTGATTTGAAAAAGCAGTAATTACTCCTGGGGGAATTCTGCACCACTGTGCAGTGCAGAATTTTGCAGAAATTAATGTGCATGCAGCATTTCCTTTGCCCCACAAAAATGGGCTGCAGTGCTGCTGGCTGCCACTAGGGGGCGCTGGAGCCAGCAGAGCCCAGATCACACATAGAAGACACAGCCAGGGCATGGGGGGGGGGAGGGGGGGAGGCAGCTAGAGGGTTCCCTCCAGCTGCAGTTCCCAGCATACCCTGAGGGAAGGAGACAGTGAAACGCAGGAATCTCCATACAACCTGGAACCGAGCATCAGGCTGTTTCTCCCTCTGGGTGCTTGCGGGGGGCGCGCATGGATGCCTGGGCTGGGGGGGGGGGCCACAGCTGTGCTCGCGGGGGAGGGGGTTGGGTGTCTGGGCTAGGAAGGCCCTGCAGCTGGACTCCTGGGGGAGGCGGGAGAGTGTGGGTATCTGGGGGGGGGGGGGGAGGGGGCCCGCAGCTGGACTCTGTGAGGTACCGGGTTCAGATGTATTGGGGGGGGGCACAGCTGGGCTCTAGAGGGGGGAGGGGTTGTGGGTATCTGGTCCCCCGGCAGGGGGAGAGGGGAGCAGAGAAACAGAAACTGGGTTGTCATAGGGATTTCTTTAACTTTCTACTCCTGGGGGAATTTTGGTGTGTCTGTATTGGTACAGATATACTTGCTGATAGGTATTTTGAAATAAATTACCAAAATAATTGAAACTGGCGTGATTATGTAGTGTTATTTTGTCAAATAAAATTTGCAGAATTTTAAAATATTGTGCAAAAAAAAGAATTCCCCCAGGAGTATGTCTGTGCTGCAGTGTTTGTTGCCAGAACCACACAATCATGTATAACTCTCCACTCTGCTACTCCCACCCCAAGTCCACTCCTAACTCAAGCCGTACTTTTTCACTCCTCCATAAAACTCCTACCCTCCTCATACCCTCTGAAAATGAAATGGGCTTTGGTGAGACAGGGGATTAAGCAGTGTTACGCATAGGTGGGGAAGTTGTGTGTAGGATGAGGTCAGTTTTCCTGTGGTGCTGCTATTTTAGTGTTCTGGAGAGCCAAAGCGCCAGCCCCTGGGTAGCCCTGCAAAAAACTGCTGATGGCTCAGGACACACTGTCTTGGGCTTTCCTACCAGCCACAGTCCCCAACCCCTTCAAACAATTCTTCCCTTGCACAGCTTTAATCTCTCCACTAATGCAAACTTCTATTCACACCCTCGTGTCTGCCCAAAACCCAGCTGACCCCTCCATAGTTCAAACTCCCTCTTTCTGCTCATTGTCATCCCCAAGTGCCTGTGGATGTGGAACCTGAAGAAGTTCATCTCAAAGGAAAACTTCAATGAAACTTTTAAATGCTCCCTCTATTAAAATTAGTGACCACTTAATCACAAATTATAGAAAATTCACCTGCCCCAAAACTGTAAGCATGTTGAATTCCAAGATTAATAGTTAAAATGTGGATCAGCAGGATTCAGCACTGCTTTAATTACAAATCTCAACACAGCCTAGAGTGCCTTCATGATACTTTATAAAGTACCTGTCCACAAAGAGCTTAGCATAAAAGCACAAATGGATACAATTCAGACCACAAGTCGCACGGGATCTTTATTGCTGGAATGTTTCTCAGAACAGGAAGCTTTTGTAAGTTGTAAGAAATTTAGTTAGATATGGAATGCTGATGCTAGCCCAAAATGGAAAGGTGCTCTCAGTGCCAATCTTCTGTTGGGATTTTCTTCAAAAAAAGAAAGCATTATTTCTATAACAGACTATGCCAAATGCACTCATAAGACAAGGTCCCTGTTCCATGAAGCTTATAATATAAGCTAAACAAAACACAGATAAGGGTTGCAAGGAACAGATTACTAGAGCTGGTCAAAATATTTCTGGCAAATGAAAAATGTGTCCAAAAACGCACTTCATGAAAGAAAATAGTGAATTGTCATTATGAATGAAGTGCCTCTATGAATGACAATGAATAGTTATTGGGCTAGAGAGAGAAAAGGACTCTATAACCGAGTACTTAGGATACTCACGTAGGCTGCGGGAGGTCCAAGTCCAAGTCCATGCTCCAATTATTTATACAAAGTGAAATAGTTTGAACTGGAAAGAGAGAGGGACCCACACAAGAATATCCCATAGCCCGGTGTTTGAGCTTTTTTCTGAGAAGTGGCAGACCTGTGTTCAAATCCTTTCTCCACATCCAGCAGAAGGCCCTGACCACTGGGTTAAAGTTCTACCGTCAACACTACCTCCTTCTCCGGACATTTAGTGAATCAAAAAATCAGTTTCATGTTGAATGATACCTGTTTCCCAATTCACCAAAATTTTTCTCAATTTTTAGATTGTTTGACCCAAAATGATATTTTCTACCCTTTTTTTTTTTCAAACTGCATACAACCTCAAAAAAATAATCAATTTCACCACTCTAATTGTAATAAAAAAAGCACAAAATAACTGTTTTTCAAAACACGTGTATGTTTAAAGCAACCTGTAATTTCCTTGCAATTAATGGCTTCAGTGAAGAAGTGGCCAATTTATGTAAATAT
This sequence comes from Chelonia mydas, assembly GCF_015237465.2. Classification (NCBI taxonomy): domain Eukaryota; kingdom Metazoa; phylum Chordata; order Testudines; family Cheloniidae; genus Chelonia; species Chelonia mydas. The sequence goes on from NC_057849.1 coordinate 340,049,289, forward strand.
GGATCTAATTTTTGTTTTTTCAAATATATTTAGGCGCTTCATTTCCTTCCAGAAATATCACTGCCTGTCTGAAGTTTTATTAGACCGGTTAAAATTGCTTTCAGTGTCATTATAAAGTTGTAAACCCTTTAAACTGAACCCTCTTAATCTATCCTCCTCATTCGTCTTTGTCAAGGAGACACAGAATACTTTATTTCGGCACCTATTTAACTATATGTCAATTTGTTGTCAGGAAAAAAGCAAAACACACTTGTCTATGAATGGGAAGAAATACTCACTTTCACAGTGCTAGGCCATCCTGGAGAGTATTTCTCTTTAGATTTAAATCAACAGCACAGTGACTTGTTGTGCTGAAAGTATATTTTAGAATATTTTGTACGGTTTTTTTTTGTTTAAAAAACAGGGGGTAGGAGTGTTGGGATCTTAATTTAATATTAAAGAAATAATCACATTGTAAATCATGATGTGAAAGATTTACAGTGCTGCTTTCAATAGGATAAAGTGTACAGTGTTGTGTCAAGACCATCTAAATTTTTTCTGCTTCTGATCTCAGAGATTCATAAATGTATTGTAAAGTCATTTGATCTCATGGTATGGTGAACTGACTGGGATCCATTTTAATTTCTCTGAACCTTGCTGAAGTCATGACTAATAATGAATGGAGGGGAAAATATGGCATTTAAAAGAACTCCTAATACCTATTGTCTTCATTTCAAGAATTCAGCATGTGTAGATATACTGTCCGAATATATTTTGATGCTGTAGGACTCCTAACCAGGAACATATATTTTGTTAACAGAGAGCAAATAATAAGGTAGATGATAAACATTGAAAAGTTGCAAAGCTCAAAGAAAAAAACAAGAGGGGTTTACAAACATGGGACATGCCTCAGAAAAAACACTGGATTAAATCAGTTACATTATGTGGAAGATGCTATGGTGAATTTAAGTAAATCTCTAATGCAGGAAAGGGCATTGAGAACTTCAGGTTATTTTTTGTATAAACAGATCCTCCTAAGGTATGCTCTCAAAATATCAAACAGCCCTGAAGTGCTATAAGTTAGCGTCAGGTGAAGTTTTACAGAAAAAAATTGGTACCAATACAGTTGAATAACTAGAAGTGTTTCAAAGCAGGATGAATTATAGAGAACTGACAAGATGGAACAATCAAAGCACAAAGTGAATGCACTGAGCGACGCACCATGGATCAGCCAGACTGCGCATTATGTATTTTTATTCCATGGTACCTGAGAATTGAGCAAAGTTCAAAGAAAGACAGGAAAATAGCATTAGAAATAGAAAGTGGTTAGCTTACAGTATTTAGTTGAAAGGAAAGACTTCATCACTGAAGCTGCAGAAAAGATCGTTGCCAGTTCTGTTTATTAATTGATCTTAGTGCTAAGTAAGATCAACAAAAATCATAGCATTAAAAAAAGGAACAAAAAAAATCTTAATCATTTGTCTTCAGCTGCGAGGTGTAACAATTTAAAGCTTTGGAGAAGGGTGGCTAAGAACTCAGAAGTAGTTTATATAGTGCAAACAAAAGCTATGACCAATTTTTCTTCTTCAATCAAAACCACAAATTTTATATTCATCATCATGTTCCCATTACGCCTCTGGCGTTTAGGGCAGCAACAAAGCTCCTCCACTCCTGTCTGTTTCTGGCAAGTCTTTCGTTCCCCAGCTGTGCCCCACGTTTTTCAGCTTGGCTTCCACAGCTCTTCGCCATGTTGTTTTCGGGCAGCCTCGTTTTCGCTTGCCTTCAGGTGTCTATCTTACTGCTACTCTGGTGATGGAATTAGTTTCCATCCGAAGCACATGGCCAATCCATCTCCAACGCCTCCTGGTAATGATGGTGCTCATATCCTCTTGGCTGCACTGTGTCAATAGATCTTGGTTTGAGATTGTTCTGGGCCAAAAGGTACAGAGGATTTTTCGGAGGCAGGTTGTATGGAATGAAGATAGTTTGGACATGTCATATTTTCTCATTTCCCAGCATTCTGCACTATAAAATAATGCTGAAAGTACGCAGCTCTGATATGTTATGTTTATATATATTTTATGTTCATAAAAGGGTATTTTATGTGCTTCCGTAGATTTTTTAGAAACATGCAAACTCACCAGAACAAGAAAACTTCAAATTAAGTACACCACTATTGATAACTTAACTCTCTGTAACAACATATCTCCCACTGTTTTAGAGAGTTGCAGAATTATTCTGACAGTCCATTAGCTGAACTTAATTTTGGTGTGATAATTTCCTTTATAGCTTTCAAGTTCCATCTGCAAAAATGTAGTTTACATACTAGATTTCACCTTATCATCATCATCCCTTTCACAGGCTGCTTCCCATCAGACTGAGGGCTTTTCTACCCTTGAAACGTTACAGCGGCACAGCTGCACTGCGGTAGCACTTCAGCGTACATACACACTACCTACGCTGACCAGAAAACCCCTCCCATCAACACAGTTAATCCACCTCCCAGAGAGACAATAGCTAGGTCAACGGAAGAATTCTTCTGTCGACCTAGCGTTGTCCACGCAGGGACTTAGGTCAATTTAACTACGTTGCTCAAGGGTGTGGATTTCTCCTAAGTGATATAGTTAAGCCAACGTAATTTTCTAGTGTAAACCAGGCCTAAGTGTTTTCTTTTTTTCAGTCATGGTAAAACCATAGGGTTTTCAGGTTTAGGTTTCATTCTGTCTTTGATCACAAGGAATACATTTCACTGGTTAAGTTTGAGGCTTTTCTGAAAAGCCATTTTACCCTGGCCACTGTGACAAAGGTCATGTCTACACTGAAGATTTTAAAGAACTCTCTCAGTGTTGATCTCACACCAGTCCACCTGCATTAGCGACACTAGAAGTAATACCAAAAGCCAATCACAGGCACTTTTGTCACTTTGCTGGCTCACCCAGCTCTCAGCAGAATTAGATGACCCCATGGTAAAGATGCCTGCAGCAAATTTGGACTAGTGTTCCTACCATTACTAAGACCAATGGGTCTGCACTTCTGCCAGACCAAAGTTGGAAAAATTCCCTAAAATTCTCAACACAGACACAGTCCAAGTAGCTGTTTCTGTGCTTCTAAACCACTTCGGTTAGTTCTGAGTACATGTGAAAAGGGGAACAAGAATCTGGATTTTTCTCTATTTATTCTGAAAGAATTTAAGTCTTTTAAACCAGAAGCGATCACAGTTGCAAATAAAGCAAAGTAAATGAAGCACAGCTTTGTAAAACATACAGGAAAGAAACTGAAAACTTAAGACTCCTTCGGAATGATCTTTAGCGTATTATAAAAGTGACCAGAATTTGATAAAATTTGATTATATGAAGGTGAAATCAAATCTTTTAGAAATGGATATTTCCCATAACCCTACTGTCCTAGAATCGGACAAATTCATAACTGAATGAAAAGCAACTGACTGAAGCATAATTCAGGTAAAGTGAAGGGACACTGGTAGAAGTGAAGAAGCATTCTGAATAACTGACAAGAGACATGGCTTTGTTCTATTGAGGGTATCTGTCTCTAACATTTTAGATTGAATAAGACCACAATACTGCATAAAAAGAAAGGATGGTCTTGTGGTTAAGGAATATGATGGGGAATCAGGAGATGTAGGTTTTATTCCTGCATCGGTTACATATTTTTTCCTGTGACCTTAGGCAAGTCACTTCAATACTATGCCTCAGTTCCCCCATCCATCAAATGACAGTAATACTCAGTTATCTCTCAGGGCTGTTGTAGGGCTAAGTTTAACATTTGTAAGTCATCTTGTAACATTTTAAGCCTACTGGTTTGTTTGTTTTTTATTATTATTTGCACTGTATATGCACCCAGGTTTGATGGAAACGTTCATATATAATCGATGTTCACATATAATGGCTGTATTTTAAAGAATCCTTATTGAGGTTACAGGGACAAATCATCCCGATGCGTAGAAAAAATAGTAAATATGGCAGGCGACCAGCTTGGCTTCACAGTGAAATCCTTGCTGATCTTAAACACAAAAAAGAAGTGGAAGATTGGACAAATGACCGGGGAAGAGTATAAAAATATTGCTCGCGGATGCAGGAGTGAAATCAGGAAGGCCAAATCACACCTGGAGTTGCAGCTAGCAAGAGATGTTAAGAGTAATCAGAAGGGTTTCTTCAGGTATGTTAGCAACAAGAAGAAAGTCAAGGAAAGTGTGGGCCCCTTACTGAATGAGGGAGGCAACCTAGTGACAGAGGACGTGGAAAAAGCTAATGTACTCAATGCTTTTTTTGCCTCTGTCTTCACGAACAAGGTCAGTTCCCAGACTACTGCACTGGGCAGCACAGCATGGGGAGGTGACGACCAGCTCTCTGTGGAGAAAGAAGTGGTTCAGGACTATTTAGAAAAGTTGGACGAGCACAAGTCCATGGGGCTGGATGCACTGCATCCGAGAGTCCTAAAGGAGTTGGCGGATGTGATTGCAGAGCCTTTGGCCATTATCTTTGAAAACTCATGGCGATCAGGGGAGGTCCCAGACGACTGGAAAAAGGCTAATGTAGTGCCCATCTTTAAAAAAGGGAAGGAGGAGGATTCGGGGAACTACAGACCAGCCACTCAGCCTCACCTCAGTCCCTGGAAAAATCATGGAGTAAGTCCTCAAGGAATCAATTCTGAAGCACTTAGAGGAGAGGAAAGTGATCAGGAACAGTCAGCATGGATTCACCAAGGGCAAGTCATGCTCGACTAACCCAATTGCCTTCTATGACGAGATAACTGGTTCTGTGGACGAGGGGAAAGCAGTGGATGTGTTGTTCCTTGACTTTAGCAAAGCTTTTGACATGGTCTCCCACAGTATTCTCGCCAGCAAGTTAAAGTAGTATGGGCTAGATGAATGGACTATAAAGTGGATAGAAAGCTGGCTAGATCGTCGGGCTCAACAGGTAGTAATCAATGTCTCCATGTCTAGTTGGCAGCCGGTATCAAGTGGAGTGCCCCACGGGTCGGTCCTGGGGCCGGTTTTGTTCAATATCTTCATTAATGGTCTGGACGATGGCGTGGACTGAACCCTCAGCAAATTTGCAGATGACACTAAACTGGTAGGAGAGGTAGATACGCTGGAGGGTAGGGATAGGATACAGAGGGACCTAGACAAATTGGAGGATTGGGCCAAAAGAAATCTGATGAGGTTCAACAAGGACAAGTGCAGAATCCTGCACTTAGGACGGAAGAATCCCATGCACCGCTACAGACTAGGGACCAAATGGCTAGGCAGCAGTTCTGCAGAAAAGGACATAGGGGTTACAGTGGACGAGAAGCTGGATATGAGTCAACAGTGTGCCCTTGTTGTCAAGAAGGCCAATGGCATTTTGGGATGTATAAGTAGGGGCACTGCCAGCAGATCGAGGGACGTGATCGTTCCCCTCTATTCGACATTGGTGAGGCCTCATCTGGAGTACTGTGTCCAGTTTTGGGCCCCTACAAGAAGGATGTGGAAAAATTGGAAAGCGTCCAACAGAGGGCAACAAAAATGATTAGGGGACTGGAACACATAACTTATGAGGAGAAGCTGAGGGAACTGGGATTGTTTAGTCTGCAGAAGAGAAGAATGACGGGGGATTTGATAGCTGCTTTCAACTACCTGAAAGGGGGTTCCAAAGAGGATGGATCTAGACTGTTCTCAGTGGTAGCAGATGACAGAACAAGGAGTAATGGTCTCAAGTTGCAGTGGGGGAGGTCTAGGTTGGATATTAGGAAAAACTTTTTCACCACTGGAATGGGTTACCTAGGGAGGTGGTGGAATCTCTTTCCTTTGAGGTTTTTAAAGTCAGGCTTGTCAAAGCCCTGTCTGGGATGATTTATTTGGGGATTGGTCCTGCTTTGAGCACGGGGACTGGATTACCTCCTGAGGTCCCTTACAACTCTGATATTCTATGATTCTATTAAAACAATTATAATCACCCACTTAATGGAAAAACAATAGGAATCTCAATTTAAGTTTTCAAAACAAATCTGATTTCTCTCTTCCATTGAAAATTTTATATTGATAACACAAGGGATCTTAAAGTCACTTACCATGCATTCTACCAAGAGCAGACATTGAAAGATCCCAAATGGCATCAATTTGAATGTTTTATCAGGGTGAGGGCAAGGTAAATAAACAGAATGGAAAGATAGAGATAACATTTGCTGCATCATATAGCAAATATCAATCTTTAACAACATGGTGACATTTAGCCTTTTCTACTACTGCTTACAATTTTTTCCAGCATGATATTTATTCACAGCTCCAAATGCTGAAAGAATCTCTCTATTCTCGGAAATCACACTATTAAAAAAAATGCTTTTTTTAAGCAGTAAACAGGACATAAAGACCTAGTTTTTATTCCTCATCAGTAAAGGCTGTTGGAAGTGTTTCACAAACAGATTAGTGTATTACTTTCATCACTACATCTTTCAAAGCTGTAAGCATAATTTATACAAAAAGATCTTTGCTTGATGATTGGAATTATATACAATAGTAATAAAGATATGAAAAATTCTGCTTTCTCCATTTAAAGTAGTCTGACAACCTTACCTCCAGGTTTTCATGGACTAACATGTCGCCAACAATAAATGGTTATTGTGTCTATTCTATTTCATTTTGTATAAAAAGGTGTGAGAGTATCAGGGGTCTGCTTCAATGGAAAAACTGATCTAGTGCAGCAGTCTCTGTATCAAACAATATAAAATTTTGAATACCTATACGTGGGAATTGAAACTCAGCAGCAGTCATCAAAACAGTCACTTTATACATAACTTTTAATAAAGACTTGTGATGACAAATGGCAGAGATCTTTCTAACAGATATTCTGGTTCTCTCAAGTCTAATCCCTATTTTATTTATTCAGCTTTATAGGAAAAGATTTGTACAGAATTGTTTTCTTTACAGCAGTATGAAGCATACTCTCACATGTAGTTTACTCACCTTGGATGCAAATTGCAACACGCCATCTTCCCTTCATTTGTAACTCCATTCGATTAACAGAAATAATTGAAACCCAAATAGAAATTGAGAGATGTGAACCATTAAAATATATATGTAACTGACAGGTCACTTGTGTGTCCAAGCTTTACAGTCCAGTTCAGGGATGAAAATTCTTGGCATACAAACATGGATTTTTTGATGTTCTATTTAAATAGCAGGGACTGTATTTTGTATCTTGCAAAGGGGTTGTAGCCATGTTGGTCCCAGGATATTACACAGACAAGGTGGGTGAGATAAAATATTTGTTATTGGGACAACTTCTGTTGAGGAAAGAGACACCTTTTGAAGTACACAGAGGTCTTTCTTCAGGTCTGTGTAGGTCCGTGTGGCTCAAAAGCTTGTCTCAACAGAATTTGGTCCAATAAAAGATATTACCTCAAAACCTTGTCTTTCTATTCTGTGTCTTAAGTATAGCAGCAGCAACATATACTGAAACAGCCTACACTTATTATACAGAAGATAATCTAAAAAAAAAAAAAGTTTACACAAAAAAAGTGACCAAATGTTTACTTTATGTAATACCAGTAACGGAAGACTAAGTCTGGTTGAAATGTCGGCATTAGATATTTCGAATGTGCTTATCACTTAAGTATTCTAGATGCCATGGACACATGTGCCTGTAGGTTAGGCACAAATAATAGGTTTTTTAGAGGAAAGGGAGAGAAGTGGAAGGAAATCACAAAAACAATATGAATACAAATGTTGTCTTAATTTCAGTGAAAACACTTTTGTATTTAAGTACCACCTAAAGTGTTTGAAACACAAATCATAGCATTGTGTTTGTGCCTGCTAATCAGAAACTGAACCTGACTACAAACAACATTAACTTTACCTGTATTTTCAGAATTCAGCCAAATGAAATAAAAATTATTTTAATGGTGAAAAATAAATTAGATGTTAAATAGATTATTAAATCTGTAAAAATTTTACATATATCTATAGTAACAGGTAATAAGATTTTAAAAATAAACTTTAAAATGACTATGATGCCCTTTAAAGGGAAATAGTATTCGCAAGAACTCTACTGCTGATAAGCGACCTGCATGCTTATAACATTACAAAATAAGAAAAACATGCCACTATAAAGGGATGCAGCAGGTAATCTTACTGCTGCAGAGAGCAGAGCTAGTCTCGTTTTAGTAACAAGCTAGATCTAGTACTGCCAGAAAGTAGCACATTTACCCTGCATGAAAGAGCCTCACAAAGGCAGTATTTCTCAATCCTAGCAGGGGGACACAGGGCTACAATACAAGGTCCAGCAAATTTCATGGATTATAAAACCAGAAGGGACAAATGGTCAAATGATAATCCCAAGGACAAAGAACAGGCAGAAATAACAATGTAGTGATCTACACTGCCATACTAAATATGAGTTCAATTCCAATCTGTTGTTCTCCAAACCACTGCCCTGGAATGTAGTGAAAAGAGCATACTCCACTCCTAAATTAGGAGAATACAGATCAGAAGTCACTGGCTCCACATTCAGGGACCACTCCAGAAGTCTGACACAGCACTGAAAGGAAGCTCTTCAACCAGAGTGTTAGTTGGCAACAACAAAACACTTAACTGAAGCAGGAGGTTGCAAAGAAGAGGAGACTCAAAACTCCAGCAAGGACACAGAACATCCTCCTCCTCTCCCAATAGTCATTTTTAACTTGGCTTTTTAAAGGGACACTGTCAAATGCAACGTAGAATTTTTTAAAATGTCTTCAAAGTTGAGACATCCCTATCCCTTGGGCTCACTCCCTTGCCAATATTTGCAGTTTTATTATAATTTTCCAACTTTTTGGAATCCCACACACACAGTCTCTCCCTCTCCCCCTATTGCTGAATGACATTTCTACTGAACAGTGGAAAGTGATTCAGTGACTGAAAAAGGAGAAGCGGTAGAAGTGACTCTACACAAAATACTGTCAATTCCATAAGGCTAAACTGGAAAAAAAGGAGAATTATTTCCCCCCTCTAATCTTTCCATTACAAGTAACACTTAAAAGTGCTGTAACAATAGATTAAGTTATTCTGAGAGGTATGCAATTTTTAACTTCTGAAGGTGTTTCCAAGTTTTAGTGACATTTCTGAACAAAAAGTCAAAGATCTTAAATACATGCAAGCCACTTTCAGGAAATAAGATCAATTTACAGTATTAGTAGATATATTTTTTCCTAGCTCCAAGGGGACAATAAGCAGTAAGTGGTTGCCTCCTGTTTAACTAATAAACAGCTCTTAGAGAGCTTTTGTGGAAGAAGACTATACAGTACACTTAACCTGTCTAATCTGACAGCTGATGAAGAGCTTTAGGAACACTTGGCTCCAGCCTGCACCTGCAGGTGGAAGATAATAAAACAAACCCTTTCTTTTCATGCTGATATGACAAACAGCAGATCCATAGCTCTAAAATGTTCTTTAATATTACATTAAAGATCTTTTAAGCTGCACATAAGTCATCACTGATAGAAAACAAGCACCTCCTGTTACAGCCAGGAGGCATCAATACTTTAGCAGGATGAATGGGGCTCTGTATAGGTATGTCCTTAAGAATCTGCCATATAAAATGTACTTTTTCCTCTAATATTGTGAAAAAAATGAGAACCTGCAAAATTCAAAAGGTTTTCCCGCTTCACCTGACTGAAGAATAAAGACTTGGTTTAAAATCAAAAGTGAATTGAGTTACACGTACTAAACTCTCCTAGCACACTCCAGTTCATTTTAATTTCGGTGACAGGCCATGTCAATTACATGTAACTCAGATAAGCATGTTCTTGATACCATATAGTACAATCTCTAATTAAACAAAGGATTCAGTAGTTTTGACATGCTAAGAATTTTTGATGCTGCTTAAGTCAAAGCTAATGAAACCCACTTTAAAAAGGCAGTTATTGTGTTTTTTTTTTTTTGTTTTTTTTTTTGTTTTTTTTTTAAAGAGAGACAGCACGTGATCTCACACACACACACCCCCACACACCAGACAACTCCCAGGACTTTTATTCTAAATGGCATATTCCTTTACCCTCCTAAGACTAATTACCAAAAAGGAGAAGCCTCGCCTGTAATACTAGCATTACACATAACATCACATTCTTAGCCCACCCAGATTTCATTTGTTGAGCCCCGTGCAATGGCTGCCTGCCACCTTACCACCTCAAACTGTTAAAAAAGGCTCCCCATCCAATCTCTGTCTCCCCTACGCCCTCCCCAGCTCCTTGTCCAGGTCTCTCTCACTGCCCAACCAGTTCCAAGTTTCCCCCTCACAGCCAGGCTCCTCATCAGATCTCCCCACACCACACTGGTTCCCAGTTGCATTCCCAGACAGTCCCAGTCTGCTCCAAATCCTGTCTCAGGCTCCCAAGCACCCCTACACGCACCATGTTCCAGTCTATCTCTCCCCACCAGCTTCCAGTCTCAGTTCTCACCCCCGGGTTCCTTGCTCCCATCTATCTCCCAGCCCAGGTCCTCTCCCCTCTGCATTCAAATCAGGAAGCTTACTCCCCTATGCTGCCCTGCCATAGTAAAAGGATCACTAAGAACACAGAGGCAGGCTACCTGCTTTCAGTTCTGGTACTCAGATCCAGCATGGGCCCCAGTCACTCAGAGTTGAGACTGCACAGAAACACGTGCTCACCCCCAGGGTTGAGCATGCCCAGTATACATTTCCTAAAGATTCTAACTGTGAAGGTTTAGCAGATCTCTACTAAGGGATATTTCAAAGGGTTACAAGGGTTACAACTTGGTCAAATTTGGACAGATATTCACGAGGACAGCAAAAGGCACATCCTCAACATAAAAGCCACCTTCCCTGCCCCCACCACCACATTTCGAGTCCCTGCTCTAAAGAACAAGGGTGCTCAAGATTTTTTAAATACAAGTCCCACCAAAATTTTTTTTTTACATGGACAAAACATATTTTCCCCTAGCCTCGTGCTCTGAAACAGCTGAACCATTTTGTATAAAAAACACACCACTTAACACACATACCCAGCATGGAGAATTGTAGTGGGAAGTGGTGGACAACCTTAATAATAGGCATCTGTGACGGGGTGTACCAGTCCCTTTGAGACGCCTCGCAGTCCTACCACACCCTGCCCCAGGAAAGAAGCATTGAAAGTGGGTCATCCAGGCCTGCCTAGAAAGGCTGCAGGGAAGTAGCCAATGAGAGTGTAGCAGGCTCAGTCAAAAGGAGCTGGAGGGCCTGAACAGGTCAGTGGATGGCTGGGATCAGAAAGCTGTGAAACTGCACAGGTAAAGAGGCTTGAGAGAGACCCTGGTCAAGTAGGGACCAGACTGTGAAGCTCTCCAGGCAGAAAGGCCTAGGAGAGAGAACCCTAACTAAAAGGGGGCAGAGACTGTTACAAGCTCTCCAAGCAAAGAGGCCTGAGAGAAGATCCTGAGGAATCAAGACAGAGGCTGAGAAACTCTCCAAGCAAGGTGACCTGAGAGAGACCCTGCTCAAACAGAGAGCCCAAGAAGGTGATGGGACTGAGTGAGAAGCAGCCCAAGGAACACAGCAGCAACTATTAAAGGGAAGCAGCACATGGCTGCTGTTTATAGGGTCCCTGGGGTGGGACCCAGAGCAGTGGGCAGTCTTGGGTTCCCCCGCTGGCTGCTGAGGAAATGGCCTAAGGCCCAAGAAGGTGATAAGACTCGGTACTAAAAGCCCAAGAAAGGGGCTAGAATTTAAACAGGCCCAGAGATGGGGCTGAAGACCCCAGAGAGGGCCAACCACTTTTTGGATTTTGTTACCCCAGAAGGGGTTTGTTCATGCATATTAACTGAGAGACTTAGCCAGAGGGCTTAGCCACTGAAGACCCACCTAACAAGGGCAAAAGCCGACAGGAGGCGCCAGGAAGAAGAAAAAGTGCAGGATTGCACCCAGCCAACAGGAAGCGTTCAAGAGAGACGAGTGCACCTCGTCACAACAGTACAATAAGCCATGCCCATAACACATACCATTCTGTTCTTAAACCCATCGCTACATACTACTATTTTGTCTGGCAGAATGTTCTATGATCTAAATCATGCATGACTGGAAATACCTCTTCTTCTCTAGCTTAAAAATATCATTCCACACTTTTAGTTGAGAACACCTAAAACACCACAGCTCTGAGAACCTAAACAGCCGAAACATAAGCCAGGTGCCAGCAGCTTTTTATTTTTGGTTTCCCATTAGTTAGTTATTGCCAGGGGGAGGATGTTTTTTGAGCACAAAATCCATATAGTTTATGAAGAGGATCACTAACTGCAGGTGCCACCCAATAGTCAGCAAGGCCATGGCAGGTTATCTTTTTCCTGGCACTTCCCTGTTGGCAGCAACTCTGGACCTGAAGTGGTCTGTCCTTTCTGTAACTCAGCACTCTGGCCAGATCACGTTTTCTGTATGCTGTTTTCAAGGTACATAGAGTCCAGCAATTGGGGAGTCCTCTGGGTTATGCAAGGGGGCTTTGGTTCTGCCCCTCTAGTTTGAGGTCTTGGGATCTTGACTCTTCTGTCCTTAGGGTTTTTCTCCCCGTATCAGGGGTCTGCTTCTGTTTTTGGCACTCCCTAGATGTTGGTAAGGGAATCCAAGCCCACCCTCTCCACTGGATTCTGATCCAGGGAGCACGGTAAGCAGCTAAGTCCTGTACCACCAAATGCTCTACTGCTGCCTCCACGGATCACTTCATACCAGATCTCTGTTTCCCAATGGGCAAGGCAGCTGGAATCAAAGATAAAGTCTCAGACCTTCTGATACTCACATCTCCCTTCCCTTGGAGTCCAGCACATCTCAAGAGCTCGTTCTCAGGAGTTCAGAGTGCAAGTCAGTTCACCTCCACTGTATTCTGCCCTCCTAAGCTGGGCTGGTCCCCCTTTGAGATCCTCCTCCAAGCCATGCTTGCTTTGCAGGTGTGGCAGAGTGGGGCTGCCTGGGCCCAAAGCAGCTGCTTAACCCCTTCTTTACCAGTGCTGTGTTTGTATAGCCCATCATACTGTGTAACAAAAAACAGATCTGCTCTTCCTAACCTGTACAGTTTCTAAGCAACCAGATAACGTGTTGCATATAGTTTCTTCATAATTGCTGTAAAAACATTTTTGCTATATCTGCATTGCTAAATTACTGGGGAAAAAAAGACTTACAGCAAATATCTGCATTCAGTAAAACCTAATAGAGCGCTTAGAGCTTGGGGTAGGTTAGCATGAAATTTAATTTTGGCAAATCCACCTGAGACCAGGGAAGCACATAATATGCTGTACATTTGGAATGGCCTGTTTTACAGTACATATAGAAACAAAAATGGTACTTCTAAATGAATGCCTATTAAAGGAGAAAACACTGCCTGTGCACAAAAAGTTACCAGAGAGACAGACAGAACTGACCACTAAAAGCAGAACTACTAGACCTACTTTAATCAAATAAATGTTAAACACACTGCTGTGGTAAACAGGAACAAACCAAGTTTCTCCTATCTATTTTTTCCTCCTTTTAGTTTTGTCTTGAGTCTCAAAAATATCCATTGGTTTTCCAAGATGTGAGCCATAAAACCGGTAAAATGATAATTAGACACAAACTTTCCAACTCACTGCTTGAGAATGTTCACGTTGCACTCTTCCACTATGCCTACCTGCTCTGATCTTGATAATTTCAAGACTATGCCAGTTAACAAGAAACCCAGCTCTCCGAACAGCAGAATCGCTGTGAATTTCAAAACAGTTTTTTCTACCCTGGGTGGGGAAGAGATCCAGCTATGCTGCGAGCCAGGACCAGCTTGAAACTCTGCCAAACTCTTGCCAGTCCCACCAGCCAAGCACAGACGAGCCTCATGAAGGGAAAGGAACCTCGGTAAGTGTGTGCATGTATTTTCCCTTACAAAGTTTAACTGTAAAGATAACACCCAGCCCATCCCTAAGTTAAGACACAGGTATCAACTTTTCACTGTTTTACTCATAAAAGAAGATATAGCAGTACAACAAGCATTCTCCTGTAAGGTAGGGAAGGAACGCATGTGGAGCAGTTTGTTTATGTACACAGTAATGTCCCTTGTATTATAGTAAGGGCCCTGGAATCCTGAGAGATCTCAATAAAATTTTTATGTAGATACTTTGCAATACTCTTCCAAAGGATGTATGCCTTATTTTTCCTCCGTGGTAGGACACCTTCCCATGCCACTCTGCACTGAGTTTGGCTGGAACCATTACAGTTAACAGGCTAGCGGCACATGGGTCCAGGCAGTTTTGGGACGCCTGTGGCAGCTGTGCCTTTGTTACCCTCAGTGAGATATCAGCTAAAATCACCACCACCTGTGGAAAACAGTACCAGTATTCAGTGCCATTGCCCTGTACTTGAACCCATGGAAATAGGGCCCGAAGTGTTATTATTTCATGCAATCTAAAATCTTAATGACCTCCTCCTTCCCTCCCCCATGCCCTTCTGGCCCATATCCATCATGGCCGGGACTTAAGAGAAGTGCTGTGCAGAGGTACTCCAAAGCTGAAGTGTCAATAAACATATCTTTAAAAAAATTGGAATAAGGGAAGGGAGTTTTTAAATTCATCTTTCACTGCCCATTACAGCTGTAAATCCAACAATACATCTGTCTGTTTTATCTGTAGCTACTGCCATTGCAGCCTTGAGGAGGGCCCTTTCCATACCAGCAGAATGCCTGACCTTGAGGAGGAGGACAAAGGAGATGGCTAAGAAGGATATGTTTAGCGAGATCCTGCAAGCAGTGTTGCATCAGATCAGAAACTCAGGGCTTAGTGGGCCAACACGGCAGATGGCACGCAGAGGAACAGAGAAGACAGGAAAAAAATAAGAGACACCAGGCATCCCAACAGGAAAAGGAAAGGAAGGTGCATGACAACAGCTCCCACTATAGATTTTCCAACCCCAAAATTATTTCCCACTGACCAGTAGCAATCCCATGCTGCAAGCTACCAGAGTGCATTTGCCACTTGCTTCTTAACTGTCAATGTAGTTCTCATTCTAGTGTCCTTGAGCTGGAAAGGCTGGAGTGAGCTTGGCACACAGATCCAGATATAGAATTTTCAGATGCAAAAAGACAACATTCATCATCCCAACCCAACATTACAATGCTATCTCACCAATCAGTGCTTGTTTCTTAGGCTCAAAAGCAGTGCTCCACCGTCTGCAGCTACTCTGTGAATGCCGCCATGAATTGTTTTTCGCTATGTCCCTTAGCAATCTGTCCTCCCAGCTACAGAACTTTGGATTTAACTGTAAATCCACTAACGGTTCCATAGCTGAGAACGTGTCAAAGCACACAACTGAACTTTTGGTGTACAGTAGGAGTGTCCACACAACGAGTTATTGTGTGGCGAGCTAGTGCGCTGTAGATTCACATCCTGCCCTGCTGTTCACTAACTGTGTAGGCAACCCAATAGTTCACCTACTAATAGCCAAACTAAACAGTGCATTTCCATCTGCCCCAAAGAATGCATCAACAAGATGGCAGAAAGTTTAAGAACAGCCAATAATTATTTACTGATCTGCAAGTAGATTTATCAGGTTATACTAAAATACACACTAAAACAGTTTTAATAACACAAATTAATAGGTCTATATCCTCTATTGTGGAGAATAGGGCATTATATTACACTTTCAGGGGATTGGGTGAAAAAACCTAATAAATTCAATCTCTGATTACCATAAACAAAACAAAAACAAAAAACAATTTGACTTTTTGCTTCTAATTTTTATTCTGTTTTGCACTGAAATATACACCCCACCAAGGTGGTTTGTGACAGTCCACTCAATTAAGATATGCAGCACATAAATTAAGAGGTCTCTCTCATTTCCTATGCATACCACTGTCCTCCATATACTTTTGGCACCTAGGGACATGAGTGCCAGATTAAAAATTATAGTGACAAAATGAAGAATTTGACAACTTTAGCAGGCTATTGGGTTAGAAGACATTTCACCATCTAATTATAAAATTTTACGCTGATACTGAAATGCTTTGGGTGAAAGGTTCAAACTACACACCACTGAAAACAGAGCCAAATCTGAGAAAGAACGTGGCACCAACTGCCATAAACATGCTGCAAGACAGCAGGGGTGTGACTATTTTAGTCAAGGATGCTAGGACAAATCCCTACTCAACTAAACTGCCTTGTGATCTTTAGCATGTGATGACTGTAATGACTTCTAATCCCTATCTGATCAGCCAGCCATTCAATGCACTTTAGCAAATCTTTTCAAGAGAGTGTAAATTAAGTTTGCTGTCACCAAACCACCAAAAACTTTTATTAAAAGTGTACCTTTTCCAAGATTAAGAGTGGCCTTGCCTGGATCCTTTTTATAAAAAGTGACACCGTCCAAGCGTGGCCATGTTAGACTCTATTTTCATGTACAGACCAAACTTTTCTGTTACTTTAAAATGGTCATCACATGGTAAATGAAAAGGAACAATTATTTTCAGAGTGCAAGACTAGCAAAGGGTGAGAGACTTTACTTGCAGAGGAGCTCTTGATTAACCCAAATGGGCACTAACTTGGCAAATTCTAGTTGCATTCTTCCATGCTGTTTTACAAATCGTAAACTCAAAACTAAACAAAGTACAAGCCACACAGAATAGCTCCTATATTTTCCCTGAAGCTCCCCGATCCAATTGCTGACGAGCACCACCCAGTAGTCTTTCTATCCTCAGTAACAGGACGCTTCCTTTGAAGGTGCTGAAGTGTTTAAATGAAGACTAGATGTCTTCCTAAAGACATGCTGTAGTTTAAACAGAAGTTATAGGTTTGATGCACAAATTCCAGAGTAAGATTCTTTGGCTAGCATTATGCAGAATATCAGACTAGATGATTATGATGGTCACTTCTGTACTCAAAAACTATTCCACAGTTTGGGAGCTAACTAGATGCAACTGAATGAGGAGTGTCTCCATGAGTTGCCTCCAAATTCTGAATGTAAGTTAACCCTTGAAACCCTAGACCATTGTCTATCTTGACAGGGCTTATTTATAGAGACACCTCTGGGGTGGGGTGTTTCAGGTGTTTGAGGGCTCCTACAGGGACAACAAAAGAGCTGTACACCTGCTCACACAGCAAAACACATAATTTAGGGTACCATTTCCAAATGAAAGGACCTGGTCATGTTTTTCTCCTTTTGCTGAACATTCTAAGTCTGACTTACCGTATATACTCGGTCATAAGCCGAATATTTTTGGTAAAAAAATGACGCATCAAAGAGCGAGGGTCGGCTTATAAATGGGTCTACACCAAAATTTGATTATTTTAAACTCTACGAAATCATTGAATTGAATATCTAATATATTGTCATTTTGTTTACCTGGAGCATCTGCAGGCATGGAGCCCCTCAGTTCCCTGTGGCCGCAGTTTGCCGTTCCCAGCCAATGGGAGCTGCGAGAAGTGGCACCAGTTCCCCACAGCTCCCATTGGCTAGGAATGACAAACCGCGGCCACGGGAAGCTGAGGGGCTCCGTGCCTGCGAATGCTCCAGGTAAGCAAAATGCCCCGACCCGCTAGCGGCTTACCCTGACGGGCCAGGAGTCAACATTTGCCAACCCCTGAAATACAGGGTCAGCTTACGGAAGGGTCATACAGTTTTTACTATTTTTACTTATCCATCTTGGAGGGGCGGGGGTCGAATTATAAATGAACCGGCTTATGATCGAGAATATACGGTAGTTTGTTAGCTGGGGGGATAGAGGCTGTTTTATTACTCGTTTGTACAGAGGGGCCTTGATGCTTAACTGATTCTTCTAGGTGCTACTTTAATACGAATAATGAATAACCAGTATTATTAGGAACAAAAACAGAAGAGAAAAAAAAGCCTTCAAAACTCAGGAAGAATCTGTTCCCACAAGGGAAGGAACGTTGGTCAGGCATGAGAGCTTTTCTTCCCCCCCTTGTAATCTGGATTGTTGCTTTGGGGTTGTTTTTTCAAAATAGAGTATTAACTTTAGAGTAATCCAGTAAAGCTAAAATGAATTAAATCATTCTCTTTGTCTATTATGACTGAGTTTCAGATATAATACACACACAGAAAAAGCACTTAAATAGGGATATCAAATTACTTTTCATCAATATTGCCCTAGGAATTATAAATATACTGTAAAAAGATTTCACACTTGTTAAATATTTTCAATACATTTAATGTTGCTCAGAAGACTGAAAATGACTCAAGCAACCTATTATGGTTTAAGATATAGTATTCGAACTTCAGATTTCATTATAGTTGTACGGAAAAAAAAAATTCCCAATTGAGGTCAACAATCATTGGCAAGCAAGACATATTCTTGCAAGTGATGTAACCTGTTACTCCTCAGCCTGCAGCTTCAGAAAACTCTACTCAATTTTTCCTACTTAAAGTTTTTGACCACTGTGAAAAGAATTAAAACAAGATATCCCAAGATAAAGGGTGCAGTCCATATGATGTGAAGTTCTTAAATCAACACAGAGATTGACTTTCAAACAAGGGATGTAAGAAAAATCTTGCAAGTCACTGCTTTATCTTATCATCTTATCAGACAAACACGGATGAGGACAAATTAGGTCTGGCTATAGTATAAACAGGTCCACCAGCATTAATGCATCAAAAGAACTCAAGTCTGTAGTTCTTTCCTGAAAACACTCAAGGAAAAGTATACATTACCACATCTCTCATACCTCTCTAGCATTATTTAATCCTCTTAAATACAAGTCATTTTTTAACAACAAAAGTAAGCTATAACCCCTGCTGTACATTCTAGCAGAAATAGTCACTTCATCTAAATGTATGGTGGCTGTTTTTAAAGTTGAAAGTATATATAAGAAAGATAGTATGAGTTTCCCTAAGCTTGCAAAGGGTCAAACTGAATTTGAAGCCTTTGGAGTTCAATAAAAAGAACTGTATTGATTCCCCCAGCCTACCATACAGAGAGGAGACAAATAAAGCGTACAGTTTATGCACACTAAGATTAGACCTCCGGAATCCCTGGCTGCCAGTCCTGTGCAGATTACCCATTCCAAATTTCCCTTTTTTCACAGTTGCCTAAACATGAAACTCCCATTCTCAACACTTTTTTCATTTTATTTTCTAAAACTGCCCACAGTGATAATAGTGAGCAACAGCAATGAACATTATTACTGTTTTACAGGGCATTTTAGCACTGTGGTGGGATATATCACAATGAGATTATCTCAAAGGTAAGGGTATGATTTCAGTCAAAAGATACAAAGTGCAGCCTCTGGAGTGGCCCTTTTTATAACAGTAACATAGCACACAACGTCACAAGAACTACATTCGTTTAACTAAACTGGACAGTAGTGGGGCTGAGGCACAGCACCAGAGCCCTACTCCAAATCCCACTGAAGTCCACGGAAAAGTCAACTGGACTACACCCTGGAGTGAGGAGATTTGGTTTCCACTCCTTTCTCTACTGCTGATTGGTGTGCGATACGAGGCATGTCACCTTGCCTCTCCATGTCAAAGTTTCCCATTCTGTAAACTGGGGATAGCTCCTTACCAGGTGTGTTGTGATGCTTAATATTTGTAACACACTCAAATACAGTAGATGAAAGATGATACATTCACCTCATTGAAAGTTTGCCTCAAGACCCATTTCTACCACAATGTCTGTGATAAACTGGTAACTGATAGCAACTAAGCAAATGGCTATTAGGGAATACTGATATTAATATTTCTGGTATATTTTTAAAAAATAGTTTTACTTGAAACGGGCTCATTGTCACATAATCGTATGCTCCTATCACTGTTATTCTTGTCCTCTCCCCTCCACATATTTGTTGCATCTTGTCTTAATTCAGATTGCAAGGTCTTTGGCACAGAGGCCATTTTCAGTATGTATTTGTATGGGGTTTGGCACAACGGTGCCTTGATCCTAACTGGGGCTTCTGGGCACTAGCAAAATACAAATAAATAACAATCCAGGTAATCTTTAGTACGAGCTACAATTATCCTTATTTTCATCAAGACAAAGACAACAGATAAAGTATCCATCTTAAGGCATATTCTGTATATCTCTAATAAAACAATGCTAATACTTGATTTTGATAACAAAAAAACCCAAAACAAGTAGGAAAAAAAATCATCATCAGAACCTGAGAGCTACTTCCTAAACTAACATTTTATTTTCTTCCCCTGAACAGATATTCAATATAATTTAGAAAAAAATTAACCAGGGATGTTTTTCCTTTTAGGAAATTCCATACAATTAGATACCTGGCTTCCTTTTAATGAATTTTTAGAGAAGACACATTCATCAATAGCAAGAACATACATAACACTCCAATCACAGAAAAGAAAAAATAAGACAAATTTGAGACAAATTAAAGTGTTATTTATTTATTTATTTATTTATATATTTAAGTCTTATTTAAAAAATAAGACAAATTTAAGTGTTCTGACTAGATTGTTTTCCTTATCTGTTTTGTGAGTGTTTAATAAAGCATTTTAAAACATTTAGTGAACAATAAGCAAAACTAAGTCCATCATTATCACTTAGCTTGGAGAGAGGGGGTTATTGTCAATGTCAGGCAAAGAAAGAGTATCAAATAGGATAACTTAAAAATTACAATATTCTAAAAACTCTCATTTTTACAAAGTGATCAGCAGGCACATTAACCTACAGAGTCATCTCTACAAAATGGTAACAAGTTTATCACAGTAATCTGAAAACTTCATCATACTCTACTTCTCCCCAAATTCTCAGAAAGCATGGCCATACCTGCAGTACTTCCAAGCAAGCCATGATCACCAGATGCTGATCGTCGCTGAAACTGCGGCCTTGCAGTGGACGAAGAAGGCTCCTTCATACGATCAATGACACTCTCAGACAGCTGGAAAAAACATAAAACCCAGCAAGATAAAACAGGTCGCCAAAAAAAAAACCCAAACAAAACAACAGAATAAAAACCAAACATCTAAAATTTTATCAAAGATTTTGAATTAGCTTTGCAAAGCAATAGGTCTTCCACCCCTACTCCTTTCTTTCTTCCTCTCCAGACAAAGCCTGGAGGTACTTTTCAAAATGGGCAGGGGGAATGAGGGCATTTTGGGCTTGCTATAGAATATGAACAGAAAGCAGCAGGGTGGGGAGTAAATTGGTCTGGGGAAATAAAATAAAAAATGGAAGCAGCATACGAAATGTAACAAGTTCTGTACTGTTGACATATTGTTTAAATTTTGTCCATCAGTTTCTCTTTTCTTAATTATTTGGATCCTAATCAAGGATCATATTTTGTGTATACATAAGACATGGCCAAAAGGAGCCTTGACCTGACTGGGGTCTCTAGACACTACCACAATACCAATATTAACAACAGCAAGTGTAATCTTCAGCTAAATCCACTCTAACATCAGCATAAGCACAGAATTCCCACATTTGTTAATAGTTCCAATTAATATGAATTGACGTGAGAACAAGAAATGAATGCACAGATTCAAGCATAGTCTGTAATAAGCCTGTAATGAGTTGAGCCCAGGGAAATACTTGACAGTAATATTAGTAAAATGGGTGGTAATATGAAATATTTATAATGTTCCAATTTACAGCTGTATCTTGTTCCCCCAATGCACCTTTTTAGGAAAAAGTAGTAAAACTTTATTATTTACTTCTTGGTCAGATTCTCCTGTGAAAAACAGGTTCCGGCTAATTAAAATCTAGTTTTAACTTTATCAAAATACAAAACCAATTACATAACTAATAAAACCTTGTCTAAAAATATTTTATTGGTATAAATTCTTAATTGAATCTCCCTGCTAAGTCTTTGATCAAATATACACTTGAAGGTTTAAAATTATTCCATCCTCCTTATTTGCAAGGCTTAGTCAACCTCAACCCAGGTATGGTTCTGACCTTCTATCATATGCTTAAATTTTATTCATGTGAGTATTACCACTGAAGCTGGGGATATTTGTAGGAGCAGGATTTTATATTTGTACTATAAGAATTAATGTATGATTTGATCATCCTGCCAGCTACCCTTTTTGAATACCAGAAAGGAATGACCCTCTGGGGCACTGTTAAAAATGCGTCTGACAGACTGCCACTGTCTGTACCAATGTTAAGGCAGGGACAGACCATAACAATCCTTATGACTGATTATGGTCACCCTTTTGTTTTAGGATAAGTTATAATGTCTTATAATACATATAGGAAACCATAGTAATTAGGCACTCTAGTTAAATATACATTTATTTGTTTTAAGGTTTAGTAAGTAAGAAACAGGACCTTGTATTGCGTCTATTTCAAGGAGATTAGAGGAATGCTGAAGGTCGGGGCCAAAATGTGAACTGTTTTGATTACAAGATTTAGTAAGGTTTAATTTACAATGCCTTTCTTGCTCAACATAAAAACCGCTGTATACCTTTGAAGGTCTCTGTAAAAGACTGTTTCTGTGAATGAGGAGTACATGCATCAGGAAAAGATAAGGTATGAAGGCCATTGTTAAAGTCAGATGGTCAAGAGAGGAGGAGTGAAGAAACTTAACTATACCAGAGAACCATCAACGTGCATCCATAATGAAGGAAGGGCAAATTGAGGACCCTGAGGTGGAGGCTGGCCCCTCTAGAGACAAGACAATTGATTAAATCGAAACCAGGACAGGATGACCCTCTCAGAGGTGTTCTGGAATGTTAACATCAAAAGATAACACCAATTAAGGAGTAACCAGTCACAAACTGAAGGAAAGGAGTACTTGTGGCACCTTAGAGACTAACCAATTTATTTGAGCATGAGCTTTCGTGAGCTCATGCTCAAATAAATTGGTTAGTCTCTAAGGTGCCACAAGTCCTCCTTTTCTTTTTGCGAATACAGACTAACACGGCTGTTACTCTGAAACCAGTCACAAACTGACACAGCAAGATCCATAGACTTCAACAGAGAAAAAAAAACTATAAGAACAGGGTAGCTGGCCATGGCACTTTGGGTTCATCTTGCCACAACTCCAGGAACATCGGATCGCGACCGACAGAGCCCAGCTCCCCTGTGCGACCGATCTGGCTGGCAACTAGACTGGTCCAGACTCTGGACTGGTAACTATAAACATCAACTGGCTAACTCAGAGGTGGGCAAACTACGGATCGCGGGACCCTCCTTCCCTGGGAGGCTCGCCCCTAGACCCTCCCCCGACAGCCTCAGCACGCCATACTGCCGGTGTAGTGTATTAAACTGCTCCGCGTAGGAATGTGCTACTGGTAGCCGTTATGGAGAACAATTTACTTTACTACACTGGCGCGACGCTCTGGGCGGTGCAGCTGTAGCGCTGCCAGCCACCGGTGCTCTGTGCTGTGCGGTAAAGGGTCAGGGAGTAGGGCGGGTTAGATAGAGGGCAGGGGAGTTCTGGTGGTGGTTAGGAGTGTGGAGGGGGATGGGGCAGCCAGAGGGCGGTGAAGGGGGGCGGGGGGGCTTGAATAAGGGCAGAAGTCCCAGGGGGCTAGTCAGGAAGGAGGAGGAGTTGGATGGGGCGGTAGAGGGAAGTCAGGGGCAGGGGTTCCGGGGGCAGTCAGGGGACAGGGAGCAGGGGTGGATGGGGCAGGGGTCTGGCGGGTGGGGGGGGAGGGCCATCAGGGGACGAGAAGCAACCGGGGAGGCAAATAGGGGGCAGGGGCACAGCCTGGCACAGCCTCCCCTAACCAGCCCTCCACACAATTTCCAAAACCCGATGTGGCCCTCGGGCCAAAAATTTTCCCACCCCTGTGCTAACTGCTGTATTCTCAATAAATGCAGCATATTGCATTTTTCCCTGAAAAAGATCCCGTGTGATTCTTATACGCATAACATATTCATTAGAGTAATGCTAAGCATTTGCAATATTGGGGCATAACAGACATAGCAAGTAACAAGAAGATTCTAAAACTGCTTGATTGATAGATAAATACAATATGAACTGCATTTGTCCATGTCCTCCCTATTACCACATCTGAACCCACACTGGTTAATTCCTAATACTTTAAAACCAAGTTTACTCTGCCAAATGTTCTATCCATTCCCCTACATCAGTGCAGTCACACTGACAGTAACAACTTTAAACCACACTGAGGTATTTAAAATACCATGAGTTTTGGGTGAAGAAGAAATACAAGGCTTTTCTGTACATTGAACTGCAGCGTCTGAGACTACCAGATAACCAGGGGAGGGGCAATGCCCATGTACACCACCAGGTATCCCTGTCTGTTCTGGAGCATTCTCCCAAGTGAATGTCAGAAAAGGGCAACCACACAACAAGAACCCTACAGTGCCTTGTCTGGTAAAACTTTAATCGTCTCATGCAGGGAACAAGGCATTTCAAACCATAACAGTGTCACAGAAAAACCTGTGCGTGTGTGTTGACTAGTGACAGAATGAAAAGAGAGCGAGAGAAATAGATAGGACATGGGGAAAGGGTGAGAGGAAAACAAGAGGAAGTCAAGGAGTGGGCGCAGGCTCTTCCAGCTCAGCCTCCCTCCTCTTCGCGTCCTCCTGTGAGTTTTCCTAATGAATCCTGACGACGACGAGATCACAGCGGCCTATTCACGGGAACGCTTCACTGCCGCGCTCTTCCTAAGCCTCCGACAACGCACCCGGCCTCCACGATGAGGGGCCCCCCGCAAATTCCGAGGTGGAGGGTCGGGAGGACAGGAGGGGTCTCGGTGGCTGGGCCAGGGGCTCAGAAACGGGGGGGGGGGCGGCAGGAGTGCGACAGGGCCAGGCGAGAAGCGGCTGCAGGAGGGGAGGAGAAGACGGGGAGTGGGGCCGCAGAGAGGACAGGGGTCCTGGGGAGATGGGCGGGGGGGGGGCAGAGAGACAGGCGCAGGAAGAGCGGGACAGGAGGCGGCAAAGGGAGGGTCTCAGGGGCCGTGGGGGTGGGAGGAAGCTGAGCGGGTCCCCGGCCTGACGCCGAAGGGGAACGGTGGAGGGAGGAGACAGCTGCCGGGGGTGGGGGCCGATGGTCGGGGCCCCTGCAGTGGCTGGGGGAGCGTCCCCCGGGTCCCCGGCCCCGCTCTCACCCGCACGCCCTTCACCACCGTGATATTCTCGTTCTCATCCGCCTCGAAGGTGACGCGCCGGGCGCTGCTCCCGCCGCCGCCCATCGCGGCTCCAGGCTGCTAGGCCACAGCCGGGGACAGCACCAAGGAGACTCGCGCTCCCCTCCGCCAGCTCACCCCGCCACAACACCACCCACCATTGGCCGGCCGCCGGACAAGCCCCGCCTCTCACCGATAGAAGCCCCCTTCCCATTGGCTACTACGCGGTAACCATGGAAATCGCCCGGGAAAGGCAAAGGGTCCGGAAACTTTTTTTACGGAAAACTTCCAGCGGGCGGACCCTACAAGTCCCGGAATGCACAGCGCCACGAGTGCCCGGCGAAAAGGCCGAGAGGGACGCAGTGCAGGCTGGGTAGAGTAGTCCGCCAGCGTCTCCATTGAGCGAGCCAGTCTCCCGTTGCATGCTGGGAGCTATCCCTTTCTTGGCGTCTGGGAAATGTAGTTCTCCTGAGTCGATGGAGGGGCACAGAGGTCAGGTTGCCAGGTGCCTGGTTTTCGATGGGAACACTCGGTCGAAATGGGCCCGGTGGCTGGGCTCTTAAAAGTCCGGTTGGCAGCACGGACGCAGCGGGGCTAGCATGTCCCTCCGGCTCAGAGGCGGCCACGGGGGCTCCGTGCGCTGCCCCCCGGCCCGAGCGCCGGCTCCGCAGCTCCCATTGGCCGGGAACTGCAGCCAATGGGAGTTGCGGAGGCGGTGCCCGCAGGCAGAGGCAGTGCACAGAACCGGAGGGGCATGCCGGCTGCTTCCCGGCAGCCATCTGAGGGAAACGCTGCCCAGAGCCTGCACCCCTCATCCCTTCCTGCACCCCAACCCCCTGTCCCAGCTCGCAACCCCCTCCTGCACCCAAACTCCTTCCCAAAGTCTGCAGCCCAAGCCCCCTCCTGTGCCCTGAGCCCCTCATTTCTGGCCCCACCCTGGAGCCCACACCCCCAGCCTGAGCCCTCACCCCCCTCCCGCACCCCAACCCCCTGCCCCAGCCCGGTGAAAATGAGCGAGGGTGGGGGAGGGCAAGCGACGGAGGGAGGGGGGATGGAGTGAGCAGAGGCGGGGTCTCAGAGAAAGGGGGTGCAGGGGCAGGGCAAGGATGTTTGGGTTTCTGCGATTAGAAAGTTGGCAACCCTAGCACAGGGTGTCCTGAAACTGTCCTCTCCTCCTAACTCTATTTCCCTGTGTGCATCCACTTTGATACCATGTTTAATTACATCACCCCACACTATTTCTCAAATAGTCTATATATAAGGCCCTTCGTTTTTGTTTTTTACTGAAAATTTCCCAGGTTTTACAAAAGCTATTACTCAGTTTTTACCAATTTTAACCTGAATTTTGGACACAGCTTGGTAACCTGGCCAGACCTCAGGGGGATCGCACAGACCCAGCTCCCTGCTGCTGAAGGAGAGATGGGAGCTTGGTAACCAAGCCGCCATCTCTCCTAGAGTGGGCCCAGAAATAGAAGAAGGGAGGAGATGGTGCTCTCACCTCTTTACTTTTTTCTATTTGTTGCTTTTTTCCTGTCCTCCCGTTCCCCAATATTAACCCCAATGTTTATCCAGTAAACTATACGTTTTTGTAATATACACAGATAAATTCCTGAGAAATTTTAAACAAAATAAAAACCAAAATCAAAGGGCCTTGTCTATACAGTAAGATTCCAGGATTGTCACTGTCTGTGTGTCGCTCTGTGCATCAATGAAAACAGCTACAAACATGGCTGAGAGCTCTTTTTGTTCAGAATATCACCAGGTTCAATCACCACTGGGATTTGTGGTTTGTTACAGTCCAGTTTTTTAAGTTTCCAGTCATTTTCGGCTTTTTTACATTTTACAGATTACAGCCATACAGGTGCACGGGTTCTCGCATAGTACAACATAAGATTCTGCCATTCTTATGACAGCCCTAGATGCACATTATATTATTTATTATTTGTATTACCACAGCACCTAGGAGCTCTAATCATGGGCTAGGCACTGCCCAAATGCAGAACAAAAAGACCATCCCAGCACTAAAGAGCTTAAGTCTATAAAAGACAAGAAATAGGTGGATACAAACAGATGGGGGTGTACAAGGAAACAATGTGGCACTGTTCCCTCTAAGCTGTGCACGTGTGAGCACGCACACAGATCCTAAACCCTGCGCACACGGCGAAACACCGCGCGCACAAAAATTTGAACAGAAGGACAACAATTTGAACAGACATTTTTTGCACACATGGCCTGTCAAAAATTTGCACAGAAGACATTTTTTGCGCACACAGCCTGTCAAAAATTAGAGGGAACATTGGTGGCAATGTTGGTTAACTTGCTAGACAGTGGTATCATCTACACATGGTGTGTTGTCTTGTAATATTGTTTACCTTAATTTAGTTCAGTGGTTCTCTACCTTTCCCATACAGCACCCCCCCCTTAAAACATTTCAGGATCATGCCTCTTATAGCTTCAGGATCACTCCTGCCATCTAGCCATAAAGAAAGAGGGTGATCATTACTCCCTGGACTTCTTTTGGACATTACTCTTCTGGATTTGCTGGAGTTCACAACCTCCAGGTGGAGAACCCATGTTCTATTTTCACTGTCCTGATGGTCCAGTACCTTTATTGACATACACTTTAGGTATGTGATCTTCTTTGTAAGAGACTCATTTCAAGAATAGAATCAGTAGCCAATAGTGTACAATAACTTTCCTTTCCAGTCTGCAGCATAACCTTCCTTTGGCCCAGCGATATTAGGCATATTCATACTGGTGTAATTTGCTATACCAGTGTAAAACGGGTGGCTTTCCTTGATTTTAAACAGGAGAGAAGTGTATTTTGAAGAGGGAGTTGAAAGAAAAGATGGAGATTACATAGTATGTGGTATTGAGAATGACCTCAGGTTCCACTGTATTGTATTATAGATGCCAGGGATATAAGGACAGTCATGAGGCAGGAGGCAAGCTATATTGTACACACAGCTTGTCTCCAGGAAAATATGCTCATTTTACCTCATTCTCCCACTATCCCTATTTGTTTGTTTCATCCACCCAGAGGCAAGATTTGGAGCAGAGACTGTCTTTTTACTGGATGTTTGTACACCATCCAGAACAATGAGACCCCAATCTTTTTACTGGCTCCTCTTGACACTACTGTAATACATATAATAATAATAACAACAACAGTGATTTGGGGGTATCTTACATATTTTTTGACCCTTTGGACATCTTCTTAAGTCAAATTCTGCCCTTCACAGCCAGGTTCATGAAAGGACCTCATATTTATACTGAAGCAGCACTGAACCCCACCCCCCCCCTGCAGGAAATCTGCCCCAAAGTGTTTTCTTTTTATCAAAATGGATTATTTAAACTTATGTCAACTGGGTCATTTCATTTCTTTGAAGAGATGTAAACATCATGTTGCTTGCCTCAACAGAACTGCTCATGTGTCCTTGATATATTTTCAAGCAATTTTGATTTGGATGTAAAGTGTCTGTCAGCCAACATTTCAGCAATATCCGCCTTCCTTGGGGTTTAAGATATTGCTGAAGCATTGGCTGATAGCCACTTTACTATCAAATAAATATTGCTTGAAAATATATCAAGGACATATGAGCAGTTTTCTTGAGGTATGCAACATGATGTTTATGCCTGCTTTTATGGATGTTAAACCAGTTTCTCTGAAGGGGCATTTAGCATATTATACATTCAGCACCCTGGGTAATTGTATACATTTTGGAAGGAGTGGATGGACTATATCATCTATGTGTCTATATGGTATTTGAGCACCTGCTAACCAGACGTTTGTTTGACAATTTCTTTACCTCACCAGAAATGTCTTTTCAGAGTCAAATTGTATTTATTCAGTCACCTGTGTAACAATGACGGCAATTTCCTCTTCCAAACCAGGATAATCTCCTGAAATATGTTTTGTCCTCTGTTTGAAGAGTTCTTTATGTGACATATCTTAGAAAACATTCATGATTTGGTGTATTGAAGGTTCTAGGTTGAAAAGTTCATTGTGTTTCAACAAGAGCTATTCCTTACCAAGAATTTGTATGCCCTCAATCTTTTTCTTTACTATTTGGGACCACTGAATGCAGTGGTACATAGTCACAGATTTCAGAAAAGCAAATTTTGAGTAATTAAGGTCCAGAATTTTTCTATGGAAAAATCCAGGGAGACAGGGAAGATGGAGGAAACTTACCTCTCAGAATTTCTTCCGATCATTCTGATGAGAGGACAAGGTTCACCACTTGTGGAATGGGCAGGAGTATGGTCCCCCAGAATCCAGGGATCCCCCAAGATAGGTGCAAGACAGAGCTATCTGCATGGAGGAAGGATTCCCCTCTGGGCTATACAACACATTTTGTGGGGCTTCCAGGGCCAATGATGGGTGAAGGAAGCTCTGTGAAAAAGGCTGCAGCATTTACAGACCATGAATTATCCATAAAAAATGTGAGGCAAATGAACTCAGAAACTGTACCATGTCCACAGACAATCTGCAAACACATAAAAGGCTAGAGTTATTGAATAAATTATCTACTAGAAT
The DNA here is from genome assembly GCF_015237465.2 of Chelonia mydas. NCBI lineage: Eukaryota > Metazoa > Chordata > Testudines > Cheloniidae > Chelonia > Chelonia mydas. The sequence goes on from NC_057849.1 coordinate 340,078,791, forward strand.
GATTTCCTTAGTCCTAATATGTAGTATACCCCTTTTAAAGATGGGGAATTGATGCACAATAAGTTGAAGTCACTTGCTGGCTCAGGAACTGAGTAACTCCCCACCAGTTTATATTAACTGCGCTCTGATTGAAAGAGAGTTGGCAGAGGCCAATTAACTGAGTGGAGAATACAACTGAGGTGCTCATTGGATGAAAGTATCCCCAGTATAGGACTATATAGGCAAACAGGAAGGTAGAGGTATGCAGAACTGGCATTTGCTGCACCCTTCCCCAGAAGTAAGTAGGGAAGTCGGCTATTGATTATAAATATAATATCTAATAAGGCATTGTGGTGGCTGTGGTCAGTTACTGAGTCTGGAAAGTATTTTCAGGGGACCACCCTGCGATACTTGTCCAAGGTCACTCATCAAGTCAGTGGTAGATCCAGGAATAGACCCCAAGTCTCCTGACTCCCAGGTCTCTTCTCCAGCTATTAGATAGTACCTTCCCCCAGTCCCAAAAAAGACGACTAACACAGAGCATTGTAACAAATACAGTCTTAACAATGAGCAGAAACCCATAGGCTCCTACCAATTTCTGGTTGAACTGTACCCATTTTTGAGGTGCATTAGCAGAAAGTCAGTCTCAAACTTATAAACTTCCAATATATCAAGTGTATCTTAAATAGCTGTGTGGTAGTTTTATTAGCTTAATTATCGCATTCCCTTTTTGTGATGCTGTATGTTAAGTTCCCATGCAGCATGCTTTTATAGCCAGATTAAGAAATGCTGCCACTCTTCTGCCTTAGTTTGGGAATCATTCTTCACTGGATGTATTCCTTTGAGTTAGGATTAGTTCTCAAACCACATAATATACAAATGATATATTTGTATATATATTTTCCTTCCCCATGGAAGGAAAAGGCCTGGGTAGAGACCGTCGAATCGTGGAAGTCAACGAATGGCTACGCAGGTGGTGTCGGAGAGAAGGCTTTGGATTCTTTGACCACGGGATGGTGTTCCAAGAAGGAGTGCTAGGCAGAGACGGGCTCCACCTAACGAAGAGAGGGAAGAGCATCTTCACAAGCAGGCTGGCTAACCTAGTGAGGAGGGCTTTAAACTAGGTTCACCGGGGGATGGAGACCAAAGCCCTGAGGTAAGTGGGGAAGTGGGATACCGGGAGGAAGCAGGAGCGCACAAGAAGGCAGGGCTCCTGCCTCATACTGAGAAAGAGGAACGATCAGCGAGTTATCTCAAGTGCCTATACACAAATGCAAGAAGCCTGGGAAACAAGCAGGGAGAATTGGAAGTCCTGGCACAGTCAAGGAATTATGATGTGATTGGAATAACAGAGACTTGGTGGGATAACTCACATGACTGGAGTACTGTCATGGATGGATATAAACTGTTCAGGAAGGACAGGCAGGGCAGAAAAGGTGGGGGAGTTGCACTGTATGTAAGGGAGCAGTATGACTGCTCAGAGCTCAAGTGTGAAACTGCAGAAAAACCTGAGAGTCTCTGGATTAAGTTTAGAAGTGTGAGCAACAAGGGTGATGTCATGGTGGGAGTCTGCTATAGACCACCGGACCAGGGGGATGAAGTGGATGAGGCTTTCTTCCAGTAACTCACGGAAGTTACTAGATTGCAGGCCCTAGTTCTCATGGGAGACTTCAATCACCCTGATATCTGCTGGGAGAGCAATACAGTGGTGCACAGACAATCCAAGAAGTTTTTGAAAACTGTAGGGAACAATTTCCTGGTGCAAGTGCTGGAGGAACCAACTAGGGGCAGAGCTCTTCTTGACCTGCTGCTCACAAACCAGGAAGAATTAGTAGGGGAAGCTAAAGTGGATGGGAACCTGGGAGCCAGTGACCATGAGATGGTTGAGTTCAGGATCCTGACACAAGGAAGAAAGGAGAGCAGCAGAATATGGACCCTGGACTTCAGAAAAGCAGACTTTGACTCCCTCAGGGAACTGATGGGCAGGATCCTCTGGGAGAATAACATGAGGGGGAAAGGAGTCCAGGAGAGCTGGCTGTATTTTAAAGAATCTTTATTGAGGTTACAGGGACAAACCATCCCGATGTGTAGAAAGAATAGTAAATATGGCAGGCGACCAGCTTGGCTTAATAGTGAAATCCTTGCTGATCTTAAACACAAAAAAGAAGCTTACAAGAAGTGGAAGATTGGACAAATGACCAGGGAAGAGTATAAAAATATTGCTCAGGCATGCAGGAGTGAAATCAGGAAGGCCAAATCACACCTGGAGTTGCAGCTAGCAAGAGATGTTAAGAGTAACAAGAAGGGTTTCTTCAGGTTTGTTAGCAACAAGAAGAAAGTCAAGGAAAGTATGGGACCCTTACTGAATGAGGGAGGCAACCTAGTGACAGAGGATGTGGAAAAAGCTAATGTACTCAATGCTTTTTTTGCCTCGGTCTTCACGAACAAGGTCAGCTCCCAGACTACTGCACTGGGCAGCACAGCATGGGGAGGAAGTGACCAGCCCTCTGTGGAGAAAGAAGTGGTTTGGGACTATTTAGAAAAGCTGGACGAGCACAAGTCCATGGGGCCGGATGCGCTGCATCCGAGAGTCCTAAAGGAGTTGGTGGATGTGATTGCAGAGCCATTGGCCATTATCCTTGAAAACTCGTGGCGATCCGGGGAAGTCCGAGACGACTGGAAAAAGGCTAATGTAGTGCCCATCTTTAAAAAAGGGAAGAAGGAGGATCCTGGGAACTACAGGTCAGTCAGCCTCACCTCAGTCCCTGGAAAAATCATGGAGCGGGTCCTCAAGGAATCAATACTGAAGCACTTAGAGGAGAGGAAAGTGATCAGGAACAGTCAGCATGGATTCACCAAGAGCAAGTCATGCCTGACTAACCCAATTGCCTTCTATGAGGAGATAACTGGCTCTGTGGATGAGGGGAAAGCAGTGGATGTGTTGTTCCTTGACTTTAGCAAAGCTTTTGACACGGTCTCCCACAGTATTCTTGCCAGCAAGTTAAAGAAGTATGGGCTGGATGAATGGACTATAAGGTGGATAGAAAGTTGGCTAGATTGTCGGGCTCAACGGGTAGTGATCAATGTCTCCATGTCTAGTTGGCAGCCGGTATCAAGTGGAGTGCTGCAAGGGTCGGTCCTCAGGCCGGTTTTGTTCAATATCTTCATAAATGATCTGGAGAATGGTGTGGATTGCACCCTCAGCAAGTTTGCAGATGACACTAAACTGGTAGGAGAGGTAGATACGCTGGAGGGTAGGGATAGGATACAGAGGGACCTGGACAAATTAGAGGATTGGGCCAAAAGAAATCTGATGAGGTTCAACAAGGACAAGTGCAGAATCCTGCACTTAGGACGGAAGAACCCCATGCACCACTACAGGCTAGGGACCGAATGGCTCGGCAGCAGTTCTGCAGAAAAGGACCTAGGGGGTTACAGTGGACCAGAAGCTGGATATGAGTCAACAGTGTGCCAAGAAGGCCAATGGCATTTTGGGATGTATACGTAGGGACATTACCAGCAGATCGAGGGATGTGATCATTCCCCTCTATTCAACATTGGTGAGGCCTCATCTGGAGTACTGTGTCCAGTTTTGGGCCCCACACTACAAGAAGGATGTGGAAAAATTGGAAAATGTCCAGCGGAGGGCAACAAAAATGATTAGGGGACTGGAACACATGACTTATGAGGAGGGCCTGAGGGAACTGGGATTGTTTAGTCTGCGGAAGAGAAGAATGAGGGGGGATTTGATAGTTGCTTTCAACTACCTGAAAGGGGGTTCCAAAGAGGATGGATCTAGACTGTTCTCAGTGGTAGCAGATGACAGAACAAGGAGTAATGGTCTCAAGTTGCAGTGTGGGAGGTTTAGGTTGGATATTAGGAAAAACTTTTTCACTAGGAGGGTGGTGAAACACTGGAATGTGTTATCTAGGGAGGTGGTGGAATCTCCTTCCTTAGATATTTTTAAGGTCAGGTTTGACAAAGCCTTGGCTGGGATGATTTAGTTGGAGATTGGTCCTGCTTTGAGCAGGGGGTTGGACTAGATGACCTCCTGAGGTCCCTTCCAACCCTGATATTCTATGATTCTATGATAGGTTATAACCTGAATCCAGAGAATGGTGAAGGCCAGCATTACCAGCCATTTACAAACAAATAAATCCTAATGAGCCCAGAAACAAGTTTTCATTAAATATCAAACTACAGTTTCAAGATTTTAAGAAAAAAGAAAAGGAGTACTTGTGGCACCCTAGAGACTAACCAATTTATTTGAGCATGATTTTAAGAAAAGCCATGAAAATACGTGATAGGTGAGGTGACATATAAAGGCTCATTACACTTCCACTGAGTGTCAAGTTTCATTCTTCTACTAAGGATCATCCTGTCTGGTCTTTGTTGCTGCAGTGAGCATGTTGCATTTTAGCGCTATAAAGTTCTGCAGTTAACCCTTTGTACAGATGTACTCCTGCAGGACATGTTCAGCATGAAAAGATTACTGCAGCCTCAGTGTTTCTTGCTAGTAAGTGTAATGCTGACCCACGCAGGGATGTTGGCAGTAAGATTCAAACCTGGGACCTCTTGAGCTAAATGCAGGCACCTCTACTGCATAAGCTAAATGATACATTTCTCTTAGCCAATGTTGTAGCAGGCTCATCAATCTCTAGACGGCCTTGCCACCACTAGAGGGGGACAGAGTGCCACTCCAAGCAAGCAGGGGGTTACATACTCGCCCTGGGTAAGCAAATGAATTCCCTCGCTTCAGAGACTTTGAATTGCCTAAAATCCCTGTATGGGCCACCACCTGTAACTTTAGCACCCTTGTGGCCAAGATGGAGTCTGCTCTGCAGGCAGCTCCGGCCAAGAAAAGGCACATGCAGAATGCAGCAGGGAAACTCCCTTCTATCCCAGGGACACTTATTCCACACTCCCTGGAGTAAATACACACACACACACACTACAATGAATATAGGAAATGAAATATTTATTAGCAGAGGAATGAATGGAGAAAAACAGAGGGGGAGATAGGGTGAGCTGTAAAACAGGGTTACATCCAACACAAGGCCCCACAGGTCCAGTGGCACTACAATATGAAAGGGCAGACACCAAGCAATGTGTCTACACTCAGAGTTCAGGAGTTCTGGGCAAAGTTCCAATCTGGCAGTGAGTCTTGGGTATTCCTGGTCATCTTTGGCACCAGTAAACTTTCGACAACAAACCCCTCCAGTGCTGCCTTCTTGCTGCTCTCTGCAAACCCACACAGAGCGAAAACCTCCCCACTTAGCTAGCTACAGCCTCCCTCCTTATTCCCCATGAAACGTCACAAGCCCCGAATACTCACAGCCTATACAGCTCTGGGCAACAGTGATATTGGTCCAGCTCTGGTTTGTTCTTCTCAGGTGATTCCTCTCGCGTATAGTGCTCCTCCTGGCTTCTGTCCTGAGGCATCCCCGGTCAGCCACTCTGCCCCCCCAAGTTTCAGGGAGGTTCTCGGTTGCTTCACTTTGTGAGGGCCTGCTCACTGTAGTCCTTTTGTCTGGAACAACAGATGCACACGCCCTGTCGCTTCCCCTCTCTCCACACCCCTGGAACAAGCAAGCCTTCCTCTTCCTGGAACCATCAGCACTTCCTCTGCCTCAGGACAAGGTTTTAAAGGGGCCATGCTCTCTAAACCCCAACGGGGTTACAGTAGCAATAACCAACAATGGCAAGGTAATCGCTGCAAGTTCTCCAGATCTAGGTGAGATATGACATGCCCCCATCCCACTGATAGCAAACCTAAGGAGCATCCCTGCACTCAGGCTGTGCCAATTAGGTGTACCTGCAGAGTTGGCTCTGCCTGGAGAATTGGGAGCTTAAAAAGGTGGAGCTGGCACCAAAGCAAGGAGGGAAAGTTTGCCCAAGAAGAGAGGCTGCTACAGACTCCTGTAGCCAAAGGAGACCAGCCTAAGGCAGTGATCAGACCTCCCTTTTCCCTCCCCGTCTTTGCTTAAGGCACATAGACACAGCAGCCCTGAGAGGGTTTCTGGGGACATCTGCTCTCTGTCATTGCCCTGTAACTAGATCTGAGGAGCAGCGCCAGGGACTTGAGATAAACTCAGAAGGGCCTTGGGAGTGAGCTCATCTCCCGTGGGGAACAGTGAGTTTGCCCAGGGTTCCAGAGGCGACTCAGGGGCAAGAGACAAAGAGACAATGACTGAGCCCAGGCAGAGAGCTGGCCGACTACAAGTGGTGGGGAATGCAGGCATGATGCCTCCACAGCCCCTGCACAGGGAGGCCTGGCAGAGCCCAATACACCTGCCATCCATGCAGGGGAAGTTAACTGAGATGCGGCCCTGTTACTGTGCTGGTTAGGGTATGGTTCTGGACCCAGGCCTTTAGTTTAAAAGACTAGGAAATCTGTTGCGTAAAACACATGTAGTATATTGAATAATACTATAGCATATTTTAGCATATATACACAATAGTAAAAATACGCACCTTAATCCTAGCTCTATTCTTGCTGCTGGGGGTCCTCTAGATCACAAAGCTAGGGGTTCCTAGTTTGCTGTCATCCATTCAATGTGTGAGAGGAACTGAGAAGAATAAACTAGCCTCTCTGCCCCGCCCTTACACTCTGAGGTGAAGAACCCCACTGCACATGTACAAATTTAAAAATAAACCTGTCTCTAGGCAGACTTTTCTCATTTTCCCACCAATAAACAATAGCGACCAACTACTAATCATAACCCTTGTGTATGAACTCTGTGCCTGGCAGGGCTGCAGTGTCTCACTAGCTATGGTCTCTGCACATGGTCCCTGGGTGCAGTTAACTTACTCTACAGCCCAATGAGGATCTGGAGGCATTCCTCATCACCTTTGAGAGGGTAGCATTGGCTTGTTCAATGGCCTCTGAAGCATTGGGCACTAGTTCTAGCCCCTACCTGACAGGACAGACACAACTGGCCTGTCAGAATCTTGACCCAGAGCAGGTTAGGGACTCCCATCTGATGAAGACCACTAATTTAGATTACCTGGATATTAGCAAAGAGACACATGAGCAGCGCTTGAGGGCAGAAACCTGACCCAAAGAGTCATGCACCGAGGTGGTGGGACATCATTTAAAAGAGCTTTGACAGCAGTGAGGTAGGGGAGTATTGATCTTCCTGTCCTGAGCGTAAGTGGCAGCTAAGAATGTCCCAAAGACTCCTTTGGTCTCAATGCCCTTAGTGGAAACCACATTTGAGAGACTAGGAATGGACATGCGGTTGGCTTTAGAGAAGAGATCATCAGGAAACCAGTAAATACTTGTAGTGGTGGACGATGCCACTCAGTACTCTGAAGCGCTCAGTTAAGGCAACAGTGATCGCTCCCAAGCTTGTGAGAGTCTTTGCCCGGGAAGGTTTCCCACAGGATATATTGACTGACCAGGGCTCCAGCTTCACCTCGCAGGTGATGCGTGAGCGATGTTCCCTCCTTCAAATCAAGGCCTCGAGGACATCAGTGTACCCTCCACAAATAGATGGCCTGGTGGAAAAATATAACAAGATGTCAAAAGATGTTGAAACGATTTGTCAGGATTGAATCTTGGTGCTGGGACCAGTTCCTCCCACTGCTTCTATTTGCCATGTGAAAGGTACCCTAAGCCTCCACAGGTTTCTCACCCTTTGAACTGCTCTACAGGTGCCAGCCCTGGGGATTCTTGAATGCGTTGCAAAAGGGCTGAGAGGATCAAGATGCAAACATGCTCAGGATGACCCAATACATCATTCGACTACAGGAACATCTCAAGAAGATGACAGGTTTCAGAGTAACAGCCGTGTTAGTCTGTATTCGCAAAAAGAAAAGGAGTACTTGTGGCACCTGAGAGACTAACCAATTTATTTGAGCATAAACTTTCGTGAGCTACAGCTCACTTCATCGGATGCTGTAGCTCACGACAGCTTATGCTCAAATAAATTGGTTAGTCTCTAAGGTGCCACAAGTACTCCTTTTCTTTTTTCTCAAGAAGATGAGCACTTTCACAAAGGAGGACCTCGTCCAGGCTTAACAGAGGCAAGAATAGGGATATAACCAAGGGGCATACTTACAAATCTTCCACCCCAGAAAAAAGGGTGTTGCTCCTGTTACCATCCTCTGAGCCAAAATGAATGGCCCGTTGGCAGGGCCCATTCAAAGTGCTGAGACAAACAGGCCCAGTCGTTTATGAGATCAAGCTCCCCAGCAAGGGGACAGAGACAAATGTCTATCTTGTCAATTTTCTCAAGCCATGAAAGACACAGGAAGTCCTGATAGAACCTTGGCCAGGGAGTCCTGAACTAGGACCCGAGGTAGCTGCTAGCCCAGAGTCTGAACTCATACCATTAAATGAGGCCTTGCACCAGAACAGAAAACCCAGTTGGTACAAAATGATCCAAGACTTTGATAAGATGTTTTCTACAAGCCTAGTGAGAACACACATCATACACCATCATTTGGAGACCACACTGGGACAAGTGTTTAGAGAGAATCCTTGACCCTTGCCCAAGAGGATATGGGACACATTCTTAGCAGAGGAGCAGACAATGCTGAGTATGGGGGTCATTGAGGAATCGAAGAGTGACTGGAGGAACCCTATTGCCCTGGTCCCCAAAGCAGATGGCACAGTCCGAGTCTATATTGACTTTTGTAAGGTCAGTTCCCTCACAAAGTTTGACAGTTACCCAGTGCTGCAAGTGGATGAACTGTTAGAATGGTTGGGCCCAGCACAATATCTCAGCACGGTGGATCTTACAAAAGGCTATTAAGAGATCCTCCTGTCTCCATCCTCTCAGGAGAAAACTTCCTTTGGTATTTCCACTTTAAAACCATGTCATCTGGCCTGCAAGGGGCCACAGTCACTTCCCAGCACTCAATTAATCAAATATCTCCACCCCACCGGCAATATGCCACGGCTTACCTTGGCAACATTGTAATTTATAGGCATACCCCATGTTTGTCACCAAAGAGCAATATTGATTTTCCTACAAGAGACCAGCCTCACTGGTAACCCTGCCAAGTGTAAGTTGGCCATGACAGAAGTGACTTATTTAGGATAGCAGATAGGAGGAGGTCTGGTGAAACTACTGATACATAAAGTCCATGCATTAAACTGCTGCCCTACACCACAGAGCAGAAGACAGATATGCCCCTTCTGGGACCTGGCAGGATATTATCGCCGGTTCATCCCCAACTTTGCATCAATTGACCTGCTAAAGGGCAAAGAAACCAAAAGGGTCAGGTGGGACGACCAGTGTGATGAAAATTTTAACAACCTGAAGGCGCAGCTGAGATGGGCCTCTGTCCTCGCCAACTTTTCTCACTCAGGGGTGTGAAGAAAACACCTCCCTGAATGAGAAAAGTTTTAATGATGAAAAGCACCAGTATGGACAGCGCTTCATTGGTGGGAGCCGTCGATGAAGCTACCGCCCGTCATCGGGGGCTGGTTTTATAAGAGCAGCTACACTACGTACTTTACAACGGTGCAGCTGCAACGGCACAGCTGTGCCGTTGTAAGGTGCACAGTGTAGACATAGCCTAAATTAGTTTGTAGATGCTAAGTCCCTTTCATGCCTTAATTGCCTTTACTTTATGTATACAGATGTGTTCAGTTAACCTGATCAAAGATGTGAGACGCTGCAGGAAACTGGTAATAGTACCTATGTTGTCTTCAGCTTATCTATCCCTGTTATAATGAATGCCCGGCAGTTCCCTAATGTAAATCGGTGTAACTAGGTTACTCGTGTGCACACAGGAAAAGAATGTTAACTTCAGAGTGACGGGTCAGTGTATAGTCACATGCTGCACTTAGAACACTTGATAGTCTGTCTCAGCTATAAAAGAGAAACCTCAGGCCTGATCCTGCCATCTCTGGTCTGCTGAACTTTAAACAGTTACTTGGAGTACCCTGGAAAGTGCATGGAAAGATGCTAACAGATTATACACCTAAGATGCCATTTGGAATATACCCTTTGGAATGATTCCAGAGAGACTTTGTGCAAACCCAGCAAATGCCCCATAAATACTACAGATATGATCTAAGGACTTGCAATCATTTGTAATGTATATGATCTTTTAACCATTCAATAACTCTCTTTTATTAATAAATCTTTAGTTAGTTTACTAAGGATTGGCCGACAGCATGATAGTTGAATAAGATCTGAAATATATATTGACCTGGGGATAAGTGTCTGATCCTTTGGGATTGGCAGAACCTCATGTATGGTGAATTGGTTTTTCAATAACCTCTCATCATATAAGACCAGTTTGTCTGGATAGGAACCAAAGACTGGAATGCCTCAAGGGGACTGGGTTTGACTTCTTGTTATCCAGTGTGGTGCTGCTACAGAAGCTCTTTTGTTACTGTTTTGGTAACTCTAATGATAGAATAACTCACCAGTGTTATTCATCCGATGAAGTGAGCTGTAGCTCACGAAAGCTTATGCTCAAATAAATTGGTTAGTCTCTAAGGTGCCACAAGTACTCCTTTTCCTTTCACCAGTGTTTGGGGTATGCCTGCCCTGTTTCTTGTGGTCTGCCCTGAGTGCGATATCCTCAGTCCAATCTTGGCACCAGTCACAGTGGCTACACACTGTGAAAGACTCAAACCCCAGGATTATGTGCTGGTGTCTGGCACTCCAGGCCTATGGCTTCTGGATGCAGCACTGAACTGGAAAGGAGCATGCAAATGCAGATTTTTTTTCCCTGAGAGATTGGGACTGGATAGATGCCTGAACAAGAAACCTTTCTGTCTTAGGGGACGGGGGAAGTACGTGATAGGACACACCCCCATCCCACTGACAGCAAGCCTAATAAGCGTCCCTGCACTCAGGCAGTGTCAGGTGCACCTGCAGAGCACACACTTCCTGGAAAATGGGCACTTAAAAAGGTGAAGCTGGCCACAGAAGCAGGGGGGAAAGTTTGCTCAAGAAGAGAGTGTGCTAGAGACTTCTAGGTAGCCTTGTAGCCAGTGGATCCCAGCCCAAAGTAGTGACTAGTCTTCCCTTCCCTCCACCCTTTGTTTACGGCAGACAGACACTGCAGCCTTGAGAGGGGTTCTGGATGTCTGCTCTCCGTCAGGGCTCTGTAGCTGGACCTGAGGAGCAGCGCCAGGGATTGGAGATAATTAGACTCAGAAAGGAGTGAGTGCATCTCCTGCAGGGAGCAATGAGCTTGCCCAGGGATGTGGACCCAGGGGCAAGAGACATGAAGAGATGATGATCAAGTCCAGGTTGAAAGCTGGCCCACTGCACTTGGGCGCCCTCTTTCACTGCTGCAAATAGATCTAGACATGGACAATGCTCGTTTGCCATGCAGTGAAGCTAAGAGCTGAGTACTGCGCCTCCAGTATACATGGCCAAATCCTGCTCCCATTGAAATCAGGGACACAAGTCTTAGAGACTTTAATAAGAGCAGGGGTACGCCCTTGATCCTTGAAAGGCAAAATTCTGCTCTCTGTTACGCACCGGAGGCCAACTCATATTCTGCCCTCCCAATAGGCATATGCTTCTCATAGACATCAGCAGGAGTCCCACACACAAAGGGAGCAGAATATCAGCGTCAGGTGCCACCTTGCGGAGGCGAAAGCAGAATTTTGCCCTTAGTGAGGAAAAAGAAAAGAAAAAGGCTTTGCAAAGCATCTGATAAGGCCTGACTGCCTTCCACCTAGTGATCAACCTCCTTTGGGTTGTGTGAGCTTTGCAAACCTAAAATAAAGGCCTGATTTTGCAAGGTGCTGAGCAGCCTCCACTCCCATTGCCTTTCCTGGCAGCTGTAGACATCTTGGGATCAGTGCCTAAAATCACTACCCTTTGCTCTTCATGCTCTTCATGTTTTGTTCCTGTTACTTTAAGGCCAGCACCAGCTGGGATTTTTCAGCATGGCCTACAGCCGTCCTGCCAGTAGCAGTTAGCAGCTAGTATCACTGAGATAGCCACGTATAGAAAGCTGTGTAAGTCACATCTGCTTGGTTTGCTTTCATGAATCTTCATGGTTAATGACCTGATTCTGTGAGTAAAGACGAATAATTCTCATCTTTGCTGAGCAGTAAAGGGCAAATTCGTCTCATCCCATTGCTGCAACAGGATATCATGCAGTGAGCATGGAGGCCTGGCCACCCATCCAAAGCATGCTGTGAAATTCTGAAGACCAAACTTCACTGTTGGCTGGTTGGCCATTTACTATCTGGAGGAGGCGAAAGCATCCTGCGATCTACCAGCTCTCTACAGAACACCACTGCTCATTGGCCCATAGTTTCAGAACCCTGGGGATACAGCCTTGTTCTCTGTTTCCTGTACTAGATATTATACAGATGCAGCATTTTACCCCGAAGCTTTTCAGTGATGGCTAGTGTAATTCCAATATATCACTTAGCTATATACAGAAAGTAGTTGCAAGGCTTAATTAGTTAATGCATGTAACGTGCTTTGGGATCCTCAGAGGGGAGGTGTTATGGATTTCAATATATTAATATTATGTCATATTATTATATGATTATTTATGTTGATACATTTTTATCAGTTTGGCATGGTGCACATCAGCACTAAGTACGGCTGCAGAATTTGCAGCCAGCCAGCCTGTCATTTCCAAGACCAGACTTGATTTATGGTCTCATTTCCTGTTTTTCCTCCCACTGCTCACAGACCTTTTCTTTCCTCTCCGTGGTCCATTTATTAAATGTAGAGTTGGAAACACAATTAGAATTTACTCAAGTCTGTAATATCTGACTACTAAATCTTCAGAAGAGTAAAAATTCTTCCCAACTTCCATCTTATCCGCGTTGCCTGTTGAACTGATTAACTCAGCTTTATTTATTGACTGAGTAAAAAAAAAATTGTCCAACTCCAAGCAATAACTATGTGAATAATTCTGAAATGCCTCAGCATTGCTAAAAGACCACAAACCCAAAAGCACAGGAAAAAATGCCTTCTTGGCATCCCATAAGTACTGATGTATGAAGCTGAAAACCTGGAGTGTCGTGGTGTTAAGCACGGATACAGCAGGTGGAACAGATAAGGTTCAAAAGAGAGGGGGAAAGCTATTAGCTGTGGATTATGGGAAGGTCCCTTCCTTAGTCAGTGCCAGCAGAAACTAGATACTGATTTAATTTGAGTCTGTTTCCTCTGCTAAGTGTCACTTTGGGATTCTAATTTGAAAATATCAACATGTATAAAAAATCATTGTATTTAAGCGAGAATTCAACCTTGTTTTTCAGAGGTGCCATTCATGCATCATTTTGTGAAGCAAAAACAAAGGCAGTGGCCAAAAACAAAGACATAGCTCCAAAACAGCTGAACTAAAATTGTGGGGGAGGCCCATGTTTCTTGTAGACTTTTGTACACAGCTCACCTTCAGCAAATGGATGCTAAAGCAACAGTCAGGCCAAATACAGTCAAAAGGCAAGTTTTCTGCAGGAGAAGCATTTACAAACCTAAACCCAATAACATTTCTATTATATTTATGTCATACATTTTTAACTAAACAAGGAATTCCCTGTGGTGCTTCCAACTATACATTGCAGCATTATGCTAGTGCATGAGAACTAGAGAGTGAAAATGACTGAAGACCAATTATAAATAAAAGTGACATTGACCAAGTGATTTTCATTGTCCAACATCTCCAGATACGGTGTGATAAGTGTACTAGTAAAACATATGGGGGCCCAGATTCTTATCTCTTACCCTTGCAATTCGTTTGACTTCAGCAGAGTTACTCCTGAATTGCCCTGGTATAGGGCGAGATCATAATTAGTCCGAGGGAGTTGTCTTGTCAGTAGCTAAATACTGCATTATACATTTCTGGGGGAAGGATTCTATTCCATCCATAGACTATGTTAATGCCTGTTTACCATAGGAAAAAGCTGTTTATAGAGTAATTCTCTATATGAAGGTCCTTACACCAAGCCCATCACCGTGGTATCTGAGTGCTGAGATTTCCATAAGACTTGTGACACAATATAGAAGCGCTGCTTGGCATTCTAACTATCCAGGGACCCAGTCTTTGATGCGCTGGGGAGAAGGGTAGAGAGCATGTTGTGTTTTTCTAAATGCTTTGACTATTTTGAATGCTACATTTTGTTAACAAAAACTTTTTCAGTATGTATTAAAAAAGACAGGCAGCTAAAAGAGCTGGGCAAACTATTCTTAGCAGAGAGTTTATTCAATATATTTAGCCCTATTTTTCCTTTTGGGGTGATCTTCACCACTGTGCAGAATGCCATCTGAATGAATTACCTACAGCCAGATCATGATAGTAGCAGATTTGTTTGTTGTTTGCAGTTGTTCCATGGGCAATTCTGTGCATACGTGATGACTTGGGAAATTTCGTCCGTATAAAACTGATGAATCCTGGTTGATTTTATGAAATTTAAGAACATAAGAATGGCAATACTGGGTTAGACCAAAGGTTCATCTAGCCCGGTATCCTGTCTTCCGACAGTGGCCAATGCCAGGTGCCCCAGAGGGAATGAATAGAACCGGTAATCATCAAGTGATCCATCCTCTGTCACCCATTCCCAGCTTCTGGCAAACAGAGGCCAGGGCAGGGATCGGCAACCTTTGGCACGCAGTCCATCCAGGAAATCCGCTGGCAGGCCAGGACAGTTTGTTTACCTGCAGCGTCCACAGGTTCGGCCGATCGCAGCTCCCACTGGCCGTGGTTTGCCGTTCCAGGCCAATGGGAGCTGCAGGAAGCGACGTGGGCCGAGGGATGTGCTGGCCGCCGCTTCCCAGAGCCCCTATTGGCCTGGAACGGCGAACCATGACCAGTGGAAGCTGCGATCAGCCGAACCTGCGGATGCTGCAGGAAAAACAAACCGTCCTGGCCTGTCAGCAGATTTCTCTAATGGGCCACGTGCCAAAGGTTGTCTATCCCTGGGGCAGGGACACCGTCCCTACCCATCCTGGCTCATAGCCATTGATGGACCTATCCTCCATAAACTTATCTAGTTTTTTTAATCCTGTTATAGTCTTGGCCTTCACAACATCCTCTGGCAAGGAGTTCCACAGGTTGACTGTGTGTTGTATGAAAAAATACTTCCTTTTGTTTGTTTTAAATCTGCTGCCTATTAATTTCATTTGTTGACCCCTAGTTCTTGTGTTATGAGAAGGAGTAAATAACACTTCCTTATTTACTTTCTCCTCACCAGTCATGATTTTACAGACCTCTATCACTTCCCCTTTAGTCGCCTCTTTTCCAAGCTGAAAAGTCCCAGTCTTATTCATCTCTCCTCATATGGAAGCCGTTCCATGCCCTGTTCTGTTGCCCTTTTCTGAACCTTTTCCAATTCCAGCATATCTTCTTTGAGATGGGGTGACCACATCTGCACGCAGTATTCAAGATGTGGGTGCACCCTGGATTTATATAGAGTCAGTATGATATTTTCTGTCTTATTCTCTATCCCTTTCTTAATGATTCCCAACATTCTGTTCGCTTTTTTGACTGCTGCTGCACATCGAGTGGATGTTTTCAGAGAAACATGTATAATTGAATGCCTCAATGTGTATTGATTCAGCCACATGCTAGTGGAGTTTGTGGCACATACCCGGCAGCTCTGGGCTAGGGAGGTATGACAGGAACAACTAAGAATCATTAACCTGAATAGTCTTCCATTCAGATAGACACACCCTAGGACAGGGCAGTCAATAGGCAGACAGAGGGCCAAATCCAGACCGCCATCTGCTTTTGAATGGACCCTGAAATCATTTTATTTTCTTCTTATTATTTTTTATTCTTATTATTTTCTTTGGAGTCTGGACCTTGACTATACCTTACCCAAGAAATTTGGACCTTGACAATAAATAATTGACTGCCCCTGCCCTAGGACAAAGAGACAGCGATAGCATACGGGAAAAGGGCTCTCCCCAGGTTGTCTGCAAAGAGTGGGTATGGAGCAATGGAAAATCGCCAGCAGAAAAGAATGAACAAGGAAACAAGGTGTTAGAAGTGTCTGTTAAAATGAGGCATGCTCACTGAGCTAAGGTGGAATCTTTTGACCGCTGGGCCTGAAAAAGCAAAGAGAAGTTTGCAGCAGAGACTCCACAACCAGGAATGGAAAACTGAGCTAGAGGAGCGAGATCCAGGAAAGGCAACCCGGGATGCCTCAAGGCACCGACCAAAATCCAAGGAATGCTCAAAAGTGGGGTGGACTCTGAGGGAGAGAACTGCATGCACATTTATGATTTTTCAATAGCCCTGCATATCCCTAGTGCTGAGTAAAGTGTGATTGGTTTACACTGCAGTCTGTATCTTACTTGCTTCAACTGTCAGGTGTCCCTGAAAGGCAAAACTACAGACAAAGGTACCCAGGAGTAAGGAGCTCTTGGGAGGATATGCTAGTATGACTGGGGTATCTTGGAGGGTAAGCACTGGTCACGGGAGTCCAAGATAGCTGGACCACAGGGTCTCATTTCCTGGAAGTGATAATAGAGCCAGAGACTGTGTCTGGAGCCTCCCCAGGCCAGCTCAGAGCACACAGATCCAGCACAGGCATGCAGACACAGTTGTCTGGTGAGCACCCAGGAGAGGGAGCTCAGCAAGGACTGTGATAACACACTTTTTAGACTATGGGTTGCTTCCATACTACTGGCTCTAAGGATTCATTCTTTGCACTGTGTGGTTGATTGGGTGACCAGATAGTAAGTATAAAAATCAGGACGGGGGTGGGGGGCAACTGGCACCTCCGTAAGACAAAATAAAATCGGGACATCTGGTCACCCTATTGGTTGGTCACCTCAGTCACATGGTATTGTTTCTTTTCCCTGATTCAATGATCTATGATTTATAAGCAGGATAATTTCCTTTCTTGTTTGCAAGGTATCTAAACATTTGTGACTATTCAACAAATCTACCCTGTGAATAGAATAAAAAGTGTTTGAAAAGGGCCACAAGTGTTTAACACAGTGGTTCTCAACCCACGGGCTGCTTGCGGCCCAATCAGCACACAGCCATGGTCCATGTGACATCCTCAGGGCAATACAGGTAGTATATATATTGTGTGGATGCAACCCACATAACACAGAGAACTGCATATGCAGCTCACAATGGTAAATAGATGGCGAACCACTGGTTTGACACATTAGCAAAGCATGTGTCTTGTTGACTGTAGTGGCAGGTGCTCTAGGTGATAAGAGCCTACTACTGCTACCACTAATGGAATTACTCCTCTAACTCAAGTGGCGGAGGTCCTTACGGCAGTGTAGAAGGAGCACCATTGCCTTCTGAGCACCCCCTTGTGGCTGAGTGTGGCTCTGCTGTGGCCTGCCTCAGTTTTCCCTCCTGAATGAGGTAATAATGAGGTCACTTACACAAACCAGTCAAGGAGAAGCCAAACACTATACTTGCTTCTCTGAGTGCTTGCGTATGTCCATTCCACAGTAGGTGTGCGCACCGCCCATGCACAGTTGTCAGAGAACTATTTTCCCTCAGCAGTACCCACCAGGGTGGCTCAGGCACCCTCTGTTGTCACCCACCACTGCGTGGAGATATAAGAGAGTGGAGCCACGTCCAATATCCCTCAGTTCCTTTTTACCGCCAGCGATGGTTGTTGGAGCGCTTCCAGACTTCTTGTGGCAAGTACTTCCCTCACTCCTTGTATATACCCTGTTCTTCTTGGATGTTATTTAGTAAGGTAAAGGGTAATTTAGTTAAATTTTAAAATTAGGTTTTCGTCTTTCTGATCAAATTCAAGATTCAGGACCGGGACTGGAACAATGCCTCACTCTCCAGCATTAAAGTCCTGCCTGTCGTGCAATAAGCTGATGCTGGTCAGTGAAACGCACCCCACCTGCCTGAAATGCTTGGGAGAATCCCACATTAGTGTCACCTTTGTAAAGGATTCAGGCCTCGCTCAAAGAAAGATTGAGTGGCCTGGCTCAAGTGTTTGCTTATGGAGACAGCACTTTGCCCTCCCACCCCCCGCATCAGCGCCATCGCTTCCGGTACACACTCCAAGTACTATAGCTTCAGAACGGAGCAACCCACCAGACATGGCTACGGCTTCTCGATCTTTTTCACTGCTGCTGAAGATGAGGCTCAGTACCTTGGTCGAGTTCAATGGTACCAAAGTCAGCTACAGGCAAAGTCTCTAGAAGAGGGTCTGAGGAGAGGCACTCCCTAGAACATTTATCAACCAAAAAGAAGATCATTGCTGTCGGAAGTTGTGCCAGGTCTGTTGAGGCCAACCCCTGAAAAATCCTCGCATCATGGGCAGGAATCATTACCTCTACCAACCATTGCCGGGGCATCTGCATCTGCAAAAGATCTGCTTAGCCTCTCAGTACCAGTATCGCTGGTGGTACAGCAAAGCTTCCAGTCAGTACCAAAGCTCCTACAGCTCCTACTACATCACATCAGGAACATACAGTACCGTTACCTCCCATGCTTTTTCACAAGCTGGTGCAGTCAAGAGGCAAACCAGCAATGATATCCCCGCTACCTCCATCACTGGGCTCTGACTACCTAACCCCAGTTCTGAATGGCTCTGCTCCTCCGTTGTCAGGGGACTCAGAGTCTTCTTAGTCAGACTTGGAGGTGCGCTCTTCAGGGAGCATACCCTGCCCTGGGTCATGCAGCAGTCACAGCACTGGTCTCCTTCTAAGAGCCCAGGTAAAGCTTAAAAGTCGCAAGAAAAAGTCTCTAGGTTCCAACTAGCTCCTTCTGCTCTACGGCCTCAGGCTTCTCTGATACCTGGAGCGCTCTACCATCATTCCCCTGCTTGTTCAGGGTCTCTCTCAGGCCTCCCTGCCCTCCATTTACTTAGCGAGTTAATTATTCCCAGGTGGACGTGGCTTGGCTCATTCCCTTTAGTGTAACCTGGGTATCTAACTCCCCTAAAGGGCCAGCCCTGTGACAGGCAGCGCTGCAGACCAGGATTCAAACCGTGCTGACAACCTCCATGTGAGGTGGTTACAAAAGTGGCAACTGAGCCAGGTCTTGAACTCCCATGAGTCGCAGATGCTTGGGATAAGTTTCACAGGGGAAGAGTGAATGTCACATCCCCCTTTAATAGCTGGTCCACTAGCGGCTAATAGCTTACTTCTGCTACAAGCTAATGGAATTACTCCGTTGGCTTACACAGAGGACTGTGCTGAAGTAGTTAGGTTCAGTCCCTACTGAAAACCTACACGGTGAGAGGAGCCATTACAAGAATACTTCTACAGTGAATGCTCTGATTAGTATGGATTCATGATGCTTTCCATGAAAAGTCCCATGAGCAAAATGTCACTCTGCCAGCTGTGGGTGAACAAGCAAATGAAAAGAGATGTGGATAGCAATGAAGTGAGTCTGCAGATTTAATTGTAATATCTGAACACATTTCTTTCTGTATTGACAACCACCCTCCAATAGGTGAGGAGTTAGACAGCTATAGACATAGATGGCTAGATTGGGGGAGGGGAGCCTACAGTTTATAAAGAGTGAAAAGTAAATTCAATTTTATTTTATTATTCAGTTTTAATAATCTAAAGTGCTATTACTAACATGGGGCAGTAAACCTTTTTTATTTCCGTGCTTTTTTAGAGTCTGACACTGTCCCTTTAATGCAGATAAAGGTCTGCATTAAAGTACCCTGGCAATTATAGGCCAGTAAACCTAACTTCAGTACCAGACAAATTGGTTGAAACTATTGTGAAGAACAGAATTATCGGACACATAGATGAACACACTATGGTGGAGAAGAGTCAACATGGCTCTTGTAAAGGGAAATCAGGCCTCACCAATCTATTAGAATTCTTTGAGCGAGTCAACAAACATGTGGACAATGGGGATCCAGTGGATATAGTGTACTTGAACTTTCAGAAAGCTTTTGACAAGATTACCATTCAAGAAAGAGATCTTGGAGTCATCGTGAATAGTTTACAGAAAACATCCACTCAATGTACAGCAGCAGTAAAAAAAGCTAACAGAATGTTAGGAATCATTAGGAAAGGGATAGATAACAGAAAATAACATAATTCCACTATGTAAATCCATGATATGCCCATGGCTTGAAAACTGCATGGTGTTCTGGTCGCCCCATCTCAAAAAAGATATATTAGAACTGGAAAAATACAGGGGAGGGTAACAAAAATTATTAGCGGTATGGAACATCTTCCATATGAGGAGAAATTAAAAAGACTGGAACTGCTCATATTAGAAAAGAGATAACTAAGGGGTGGTATGATAGAGGTCTATACAATCGTCAGTAGTGTGGAGAAAGTGAATAGGGAAGTGTTATTTACCCCTTCACACAACATAAGAAGCAGAGGTCAGCCAAATGAAATTAATAGGCAGCAAGTTTAAAACAAACATGAAGAAGTACTTCGTCACACAACGCACAGTCAACCTGTGGAACTCATTGCCAGGGAATGTTGCGAAGGCCAAAACGATAACTGGGGTTAAAAAGAACTAGATAAATTCATGGAGGATAGGTCCATCAATGGCTATTAACCAAGATGGTGATGAACGCAACCCCACACTCTGGTGTTCCTAAGCATTTGACTGCCAGAACTGGGAGTTGACGGCTGGGGATAGATGACTGGATAATTACCCTGTTCTGTTCATTCCATCTGAAGCATCTGTCACTGACCATTATCAGAAGACAGGATACTGGGCTATATTGACCATTGGTCTGACCCAGTATAGTCGTTCTTATGTCTTAAGGGACCAGCAAAAATGAGTTGCCTGTTGAAGGCTGTTTATAACTAAGAGTCAAAGAGATTGTACTGTAGGCCACACAGAGATACAAGGGGGGATTCTCGTGGTCATTTAAAATAGAGGGTTGGCTACTGGAGGTCATCCTCTGAGTGGCTTCACTGCACTTGCATTAGTAAATACAACACTGGCTAAGGCTGCAGCACACAGCAGAGTTCCAGTTGCTTCAGCACAAAAGCAGAGGAATTGAGTATTTAACATCAATATCAGCAGAACTGTTTCATGACCTTCAACAGGACCTGGCCCCCTACTGTGTTATTCATCAGCAAAACTTGGCTGGGCTGGGGAATCATTTCAGACACACTCAAACGCCTCCTGCGGAGAGCATCAAGGGCTTGGGGACTTAACAGTGATGAGCCTCACACCGCCCATGCCTGAGTCAGAAGGGCTGGAAGCTGCGCTCTCAGAAGCTGCTTTTGATCAGGAACACGTTCTGTGCTGTCCGAAGACAGATCCACTTGAAACAGTTTCAGTTCATATTCTGACCCATCTTCCCCCTGGATCACTCGACCCCAGCCACCCGAAATAAAACAAGAACCTTCCTTTGGCTGACACGTGTCATTCCTCTCTGGAAACCCCTCCTCTGGCTCTGTATAAACACAGGGTAGCTGTGGCTGCTCATCAGGACTGGGAGCCACTTGTTTAGAGGGCTACGGGGGCGGGGGGGCTCACACCAAGGAGCCTGCAAGTGCCTGACTGCAGCACCAAAGAGCCCTGTCCCAACCTGGGGTTGCTCAGCGCAGAAAAGGCCACCCAGTATCCCCCCCACCCCCCAGCTGCTCCACTGTCAGCACCTGCACAGTCCTGAAAGACGGGGCAAGATTATGCTAATGAATTTGCAGCACCTCCAGGACCCCCCCATCCCCCCCCCAAGTCTTACCCTCTGCCTCCCTGGTCAGAGCCTACCATGCAATAGTTTCTACAGTGCAGCTTGAGGAGAAGACAGAGCTTTGCTACAGAATGTGCCAGGGGGGTTCTGGGGACTTTTTGCTCAAAGTCTGGCATCATGCTTATAAATCATTAATTGTCTAGTTTTTCCTGTTGTGTTTTGAGGGGCCTTATTGTGTTTTGAGGGGCCTTATTGAGTTTTAGGACCTTGGTATTCAATTCTCCCCCCAACTGTGGGACAGCCTTCCTAAACTGTATTTATTAAGCCACCACTCTCCCCTCAGTCAAACCTCTCTCTCAACTCACTTCTGCTGGGAAGCCCACACCAAGTGAACTAGCTAGAATATTAATTAGAAAACTTGGTCCCCAACTCTACTGGGGAAAAATAAAATCAATAGTTCTGTGTTCTGAAACTGCCTGAGGCAGGAGAGATTTCATTCTTCAAGAGTCCTTAATTTCATGCACCCATAACAAAAATGGATTTAGCAGCAGAATTGTTTCTAAAGAGAATATTTCCCAAACTTTTCCCCTGAGAGACCAATGAACCTGCATTTCTTCCATCTCATTGCAGTAGCTTTAAACAAGGCTCATCAGAAAACAGTTGGAGAAATACTCCTGTTTGCCATCTAGGGTATTTTACATGCACTGATGTTTATTTTACCAGTCGTTTAGAATGCAGCAGGTAGACTTTGAAAAACCGTCTCTTCAGCTATCTGGGATACAAATAGACTGTAATAAATAAAGATAGGCGTAGCGAGTAGGAGGAGAGAGGTGATTTTACGTCCATATACAGCACCGGTGACACCAATAATGGAATACTGTGTCCAATTCTGGTGTCTACATTATGGAAAGAATGTTGAAAAACTGGAGAGATGCAGAGAAGAGTTACAAAAATGATTTGAGGGCTGGAAAAAAGGCTGCTCGATCTGGTTAGTTTATCGAAAAGAAGACTGAGAGATGACTTGATTATGATGTATAAGTACCTTCACAGAGAGCCCATACCGGTTACTAGAATCTAGCAGAGAATGGCAGAACAAGAATCAATGGCGGAAGCTGAAGCCAGACGAATTCAAGTTGGAAATAAGGCACACATTTTTAACAGGGTGATTAACAATGGAACAAACTACTGAGGGAAACCATGGATTCCCCATCTCTTAATGTCTTCAGATGAAGTCCGGATGCCTTTCTGAAAGATACACTTTAGTCAGGGCCGGCCTTAGGGAAAATGGTGCCCTGGGAGAACTTGTATTTGGTCACCCTTTCTTTGAAAGAAACCCAAACTGTACTGCAAGAGATATCACTGCCTAAAGACTGACAGATCGTTCAACATGCACCTGAAGTGGCTCACTGGACCCAGCAGATTCCTCCCTTGAGGAGAGCCAGGGACTATCAATCAGTGAGCATGGAGAGTGTGACAGTGGTGGGCAATTCCAGCTGACCCCTGGCTCCTGGCAAGGGGGATATTTAATTTGGGATCACACAAGAGCTCAGCAATGCGTGCTGGCCTGAAGCAGCGGCAGGGGCAGCAGAGCAGAGTGGGCAGGTGGGATTCCAGCCCCTCTGCAGGGGCAGGAGCAGCAGCAGCCAGGCGGAGGCAGAGGCAGAGGGAGTGGGGCTGCCCTTGCTGGGAGCATTGGGGCCTGGTGCAGGGCTCCTCAGCCAGGACTGCCCCTTTCTGTAGCAGCCCGCAGCTCCTGCCTGGATGTGCTGCCATGGCTCCCTCCCCATGCACGGAGCATGTGTTAAAGTTACGGAGGCCCTCCAGAGACATGCCTTGCTGCCATGGGAGGGAGAAGGGGCAGCTTGCCTGGATCCTGGGCTCACTGGGGGCTTGGGCTCACTGCGGGCTGTTCTCAGAGAGGGGGTGCATTTAACACCCTCTTGACCACATCACCCACCCATGAGGCCAGCCCTGTGCATAACCTCTGCTGAGGCAGATACATGGGTGTCCCTAAACACCTGACACAATGGGTATGTGGGGGCCCAGCCACTTGCCAGAATGGGTGGCTATGTACGGGGTGGGAGGCTGGTCTCTGCAAGAACAGATAAGTGGGAGTCCATCTTCTGGGATGAGCACAAGGGGGATAGAGTGTCACCTGCAGGGATGGGTGTACTGGGGTCTATAGTGTATCACAGGACAGGCGTGTAGGGTTCCTGGTGCCTGCTAGGGCAGGTTTCGTTAATAATTCCATGTGTATGTTTTCTCTCTGAAAGCCCACCTCAGTGCTACTAGATGGCCAGCAAAAGGCAGTGTCATTGGATCATAAAAATTGCTGTACCAGGACAGACCAAACAAAGCCTCTAGAACCTGTTATTTTGTCACCAACAGAGGTCAGCGCTGGGTGCTTCAAAGGAATAAGACAACTGTTTGTGCTATTTAATACCCAGGACAGGAATTCCTTCCTGACCAATTGACAACCCCGGAAATGAGAATCTGGAGCCCACTGTAGTTTTATCCTAACTGCTGTCAAAATTGCTTGACACACCACGCACCCCAGGGGTTGCCAACATAAAAGAGGGAAAGACCAGGTCTCTGGGAGGTAAAATATGCTCAATATCTGCTCAGGCAGGGGCTGTGCGACAAATTTGGAATTTGAGTCTCTTCTATCCAGTGATTTTCATGGAGATTACTGCAGATGCTGTTGTTATAAAGCTGGGAGTCATGGTGCAGTATCAGATCCGCCCCTCCCAAAGAAGGTGACTGGGAGCCCAGCAGGGCATCCTGAGATTGGCTGCATTGGCCTAGACTGCTCCACTCCCCCAGCTTCTCCTTTCACATTCCTCTTCTCCCTGCTGCAGGCCCGGGGAGCCCTTTGGGAATCATTGGCTGTGAAGCTGGTGTGCTGCCCGGGCGACACTGAGCCAGGTTCCCCCACTCCTTCTCTGTCCCCTTTTCCTGCCCCCCTTCTGGTCACTCCTGTCACTGACTTGGTGCTGGAGCACGGAGTGTCTGAGCTCCCCCTGCCCAGTCCCCCTCCAGCGGCATCAGTGACTTGCCCTGACACTCAGTACCTGGGGGCTCAGCGTGAGACGCTCCTTCAGCTTCTGCCACAGCTGAACTCGCTGCCGCACCCACAGCGGCTAGTGGGGCCTGGAGCGCAGCCTGCAACTCAAGGTGGGCTCTGCGTTGTTGCACGGGCGCTGCATCTTGCCAGAACCCACGGCCATCCTGCAGCCCTCTGGCCACTCCTGGCTCGCTCCTCTCGGCGCCTCTGAGGAACGGAGGGGGCACGGCACTCCACACTGTCCCTCACTGCTCTAGGTGCCCTCCTGCCCGCCGGCTGCGCACACCGCTGCGGTGTGCCTGGCGCCTCCCTGACCATGGCACCCTGAGCAGTCGCCCAACCCTAAGGCCAGCCCAGTCAAACACAAGTTATTGGGCTCAATGTGGGGGTAACTGAGTGAAATGCTATGGCCTGTTATATACAGGAGGTCAGGATAGATGATCTAATGGTCACTTCTGAACTTAAAAAAAATATCTATGAATCTGTGACCATCTCGGCCATCATAGTTGTCAACTGCACTGTACACTGTGGCCACCTGGAATTTTGCTGTGGGCAAGGAGATTGAATTTATGTCCTACTGCTCCAAAAGCCAGGACAGCTATTATGGGAGTGGCTATGCGAATACAATGATATAATTTTAGCTCTAAGCTACTGTCTGTGTTAAACCTCGCAGCAGGCACAATCTGAAATAGCTGTTTCCAGAAATCTACACAGGCTCAGACTGAGCTGCTTGCTCATGCAGCTGGCAAAGGTGCTTTCACTGCAACCAGCCCGCTTCACAAATATTTAAGTATTACAGTATCAGAGCCAAGGACAATTACCGCTAGCTGTCAGCAGTATAGGTGCAGTGACACACAGCTGAACCGTTTCTATTCCACCCAGCAGAGGGCTGTGATGCTCACACATTGGCCAGTTCACTACCATCCTTTTCTGGTAACCGAGTACAGAAGAATTTAGGAATTAAACAGGCTTGGGACAGTTCCTTTGCTTTGACTTAGTTTATTTTAGGTTCAGAGAGGTCCATTTTACACCAGCTACTCATGTTGCTTTCCTGGGCCAATGGATCTACTCACATGCTTAAAGTTAGGCACATATTTAAGTACCTTGCTAAATCAGGACCCTGGTAATATACAGTAAACCATACTACGAATGAGTAATTCTGCACTGTGCGGAAGCTGTGGCCATGCAGTGGGGAACTCTTGATCATGTCTTTTGTTTTGGCAGATGTTTAGCCCCATTTTGGGAGCACGTTCGTCTCTAACGCACCATTCCGGCACACTGCAGGGTCTCAAGTTTGTGCTGATTGTGCATTAGCTCCTCTCGGTATAATTCCTTCAGATTTGTCTGTTTCCATTCTAAAAAAGAGACTGCTTGCATGTGCAAAAAAGAAAAAAGAAAAAGTACTGTATTACTCGCCTATGGGAAGTTCAAGGATTGTGGAGTCCCCTGTGAAATAGCAAATTGATTAACTGCATGTGACTAGAACAGATTATTTACTCAGTAAAAGACTAGCACAAGGACTTTTATCTTATTTAGAGTCCCAGTCGTTAATCTGTTTGATTTGCCAGTTTGTAAATAGCAGGCTAATACAATTTTGAAATATTAAACCTGCGCCATGATGGCACCTGATGGAATATAAAGGGCAGCAAGTGCTCACACAAATAACAAGGCAATAGCTGAGCAGGGTTTTCTTTATCTATTCAGTTTAGATGGGGAATATAAAAAAGGAAACCAAGTGTGGGAGGGAGAAGCTAACCTGGCCTGCTCCCCATGAAAGCTTCAGGTTACACCCTGTAAAGTCCTGGTTCTTGTAATCTGTATAGTGTTTTCATCCATGGCTCTCAAAGCAGTTGACCAAGGTAAGTATAATTATCCCCATTTTATAGATGGAAAAACTGAGGCACACACTGTGGAAGTGACTTGTCTGATGTCACACAGTGTATCAGTGACCAAACTGGGAAAAAGAACCCAGGACTCCTGACTTCCAAGTCTGTGTTCTGTACTCTAGACCAGTGTTTTTCAACCTTTTTGAGACCAGGGACCGGTTTGCTGCCTTCCTAAACTGTGTCAGGGAGATCTCAGTGACTGGTGCCGGTCCACGAACCGGTCTTTGAGAAACACTGCTCTAAACCACTGCTTTTCCCATGCTACCTTCTTCCCTGCACTTTAGTATACACAAGACTGAGACTAAGTAATAAGAATTATACTGTGATAAAGTCAGTCGACCGGATCCTCAATATTTTTCTAGAAGTAGGTAACTTACATGTTAATTACACACAAAACAATATTAAAAGAACATGATTAAGGTTGTAAAGTCAAGCATGCTAAAGCTAGGAAATGCCAGAATTAAAGTTACCCATACAAGCTTAATTCGGCCCCCTTGTGCATGTGCATTATAATAGTGTCTTTAACTACACGATCACATACTTTTTTCACAAGACTGCTGACTCATTCAGTGCACAGGACGGTGGGTGCTTAATGAGCAGCTATTTAATGTGTGGCCCAATGCCTTATTGACGGCACAATATTCAAACCCTGCTCTGAAGACAGAATTATTAATTTCCTCACAGGCTACCTAATTTTCAACTGCTTTACTTTGCAACCTTAATAATATTCTTTTAACAGAGTTCTTTGTGTGTAGTTTCCTGGGCTTTTTAAAAAGGAAAATGAAAGAAACAAATTTCATCCCATGATATCCTTTTGACACCTACATGGGTCATCATCAGGGCTGAAACTTTTAGATCCACCACACAGGTCTTTTCCACTTAAGCTAAAGGAGTAACTGATAGCAGTAGTAGGTTGTCAACCTATACATGAACCAGTACCAGAGTGGGATGAGAACCAAACATTTTGCCAGTGGATTTCACACATATTTGCGGATAGCAGAGGAGTGGTGAGACTTGGGAATACTGGGTTCCATTCCATGCTCTCACGGGGAGTGTGTTCTAGTGGACACAGACTCTTCTGCCCATTGTCCCCCAAGCCCAACTACTTCTGCCCCATCTCCTCCAACGTGTCCCTTTCCCAGTCCTCTGACTTCTCCTCCCCAGCTTCCTGTTCCAGTCCCATTATCACCTAGCTAGTCCTCGTCTCCAGGTTTCTCATTCCAGTCCCAGTGTCCTTGCCCAGAAAGTCCTAGTCTCACCTCTCTGGACTTCCAGTCATAGTCTCCTCCCAACTCCTAGTCCCAGTCTCCTTGCCCAGCCAGACCCCATTCCCCCTCCTGATTCCTTATGTGTTCTATCTCTCCCCCTGCATCTTGGCCTCCAATGCCCTCATCCCATCAGCATTCCCCATTCCCACTGGCTCCCAGTCCTAACCTCCTTATCCAATGTCAGTGTCCCCCAGTTCAGCTCCTGGTTCCAGTCTCGGTGAGCAGATAGTGCCGGTTCTGCCCCCGCACCCTGGCTCCTCCTCAGATCTGTCTCCCCTTCCTCCTCACTTCCTTCCTTCCGCTCCACCGGCCCAACCCCTGGGGTTAAATAGGAGGGTTGGCCAATCAGAGGGCTGTAGAGTACCATCACTCTGGATTTTTTGGGCAGCACTTCCTATGGCACCTAGTCTCCATAGTGCTCCCTGGGTGCGCATCTATCTGGCCTCCTGATAGCACTGTGGGACCACCAGCTATTTTAGGCTCAACGAGACCTGGGTTCTAGTCCACAGGTCCTTGCTGTTCAAGCCTGCTTGTTTCTAATCTGAAGTCTGATCCATAAACTGCTGGAGGGTAGTCCTGACAGAGGCCTATTCCCAGGGTATCATGTGTCAGACCTTCTAGGCTTTGCCTTCGAACAGCAGGCAAAGAAAGCCTAGCTTGGAGGCCTTATCCTAGGCTTTTATTCAGGCAGATCATTCAAAATGGTTGATCCAGCCAATCCAGGCTTGGCTATCCCCAGTATAAGCTCTGGGCATGAAGATGGGTTGCTGCTGCATCTCTCCACCTGCCTTGCCCTCTCTATTTCTGCTCTCGTTGCTCAGGGAAACACTTAGGTCACCAAAATTATTCATTTCTGCCCACCAAAGAGCCTTCGTACCTATGGTACCTGCCCCTTAAACCCTGCCAGCCAAATTGGCCATTTGGAATCCCACCACTCCCACCAGTGTCATTACTGCAGTGCTGGAGTACACCAAACTCCTGTGGTGACAGGAGCATGCCAGGTGTACCACAACTCAGAGACTAGCACTATGGGTGCCCCACCAGCCTTGTAGGTGCTCGCCCTGGTGGGTCCCAGTAACCACTCTGATACATGGATGGGGGAAAGCGTCTTTTATTAGGGCTGGTGGGAACTGGAAAGGTGCAGATACCCTAGGTGCAGAGGCTTAAACAGCTACAGTTCAAAATGAACAATGTTTTTTGTTTGGGTCTCTGAGCCATCCAATCGATAGTCAGGGCTCTTCAAGGCTAGTGCCTGGGGTGCCCTCTCCAGCTCAGACTCTGTTCAGGCAAATAAGGACTTGTAGGTTTCCGGGCCAGGCTCAGTTAGTGTCTCTCACTGGGTCCCCTCTGCACTGGTTTCCTGCCCAGCACTGCTACTCCTCATAAGTCCCACACAGACCTGCACTCAGCTTTGACATCCTGCACTCACAGCTTGTTCCATAACATGTCTCTGCATACGGCTCCTGGGGAATCCCCTCTGTATACAGCTTCTCTCCAGCTCCTGCTACCCATGTGGATGCCACTTGGCAGATAGAGCCCGGCCACTTCCTGGTTCGGGATCTTTCCCCTTGCCTGGCCAGGGAAAAGGGAAATACAGTAGGGAGGGGCTGATGGAAGTCATAACCCTGCTTAGCAGATCCATCACAGGAAAATGGGGAAGGAAGAGCAAATAATTAATAATTCACTTACTACAAAAAGGCAGCTATCTTATGCAAACCTCCCTTCGGAAGGTCTGCTGTGGGTAGAAGAGTGTATGTCATCGCAAATGTGTAGCCCCCGTCCACGGATTGTAATTAAAAGTGGAACTCAGCCCTCTTAACCAAATGAGTTTGACATCCCTCGCATATTCATAAATGTATTAAACAAGTTTATTGTCCCACTGACAGTTAGTTTGGAAAAGTCATAGTAAAACAGGGAGGTAGCAGAAGATAGAAGAAAATCAAATCTAATCCCAATCTTCAAAAAAAAAGGAAAGGAAGGTGATCCTGTCAGACTTACAGGATGGTCATTAACTTCCACACCCAATGAAATAATGAAACATATACTACAAGAAAAATATATGTTCAACATATATATTCTCTAGACTCTAGAGGATAATGGAAGAATTAAATTAAGGGGAAAGTTGCCTGAATGTGGATGGAGTAATCACTGCAGGATTGGACCATAATTATAAAACTCCTATTTGAGGTTGTTAAGTATTATTTTTCTCATTTTGCATGTGTGTAAACTGAGGCACTGATATGCATACATGACTTGCTTGAGGCCACATAAGATTAAATCTCAGGAAAAACTTCCTAACTGTAAAAACAGTCGGGCAATGGAACAGACTGCCTCGAGAGGTTGTGGAAGCTTCTTCACTGGAGATTTTCAAAAGGAGGCTGGATGGCCATGTCATGGATGGTTTAGACACAACAAATCCTGCATCTTGGAAGGGGGTTAGACTAGATGTCCCTTGTGGTCCCTTCTAACCCTGGGGTTCTATGATTCTAACAGAACACAGCCATAGTTGGCTGTCAGCCCCATGCTGCAGCTACTAGGCCCCATTCCCTCCCTAATAAAATTAATATGTTTGAAGCATCGTCACCCAGTAGTAACTTCTGTATTATTCCTAATGACCAGGTGAATGTCTTCTCATGGGTCCAATTCCTGTAGTAATAGATATACTTTATACCCAGTCCTTAACCAGGCAAAGCTTCTGCTGACTTCAGTGGGAGTTTTGCCTGAGTAAGGACTGAGGACATCAGAACTTGGCTCGATATTTCATAGCAGACGAGGCAGTAAACATTAGTCATTGTGGCAAACTGATTTGTATTCCATATGGCATTTTCAATGGCTTCTGGAAGACTCACAGGTGAAATAATAATCACAAAGTATCTTTTTTAAAAAACGATGTTTTTTCTCTCTATGCATCACTTCAAAGGATTTTAATTAAGTCCATGCCTGATTATGCTGGATATGACTTTGGCAGCCAAATTATAGTTTGTAGAGTTTTGTCGCAGTGCATGATTGTATTCGGGGCAAACACATTTCTACATCTATTCAGTACTGTGTGCTTCTAAAATATGTGACAGAGATGTGTTTAATTCCACACGTATAGTCAGGTGATGAGAGTCCCATTTTCTTTTTCTTAATAATATATATGTGGAGGAACTTGACTTGGCTTGAGCCAGTGCCATTAACCCCTTATTTTCCTGAGCACAAAATACGTACAGCTCTCCCAGGGCACCTCAACCCAAACTAGAGCTAGGAATTAGGCTCAGAGTTGACATAGAGCCAGTCTCATGAGATTTCAGGCCTAAGATGGTGGAAATCTCAGGAGAGCTGCTGTTCTTAGGAGATTCCATCATCTAGGGGGGGCATCTGAACTGAGTCGAGAAAAATAATCCCCCTCTGGTTTTGGATTCAATCCAGAGCCAAGGACACTGGTGGATTTGGTCCTAGAGATTTGAATCTGAGTCCCCTTAAAATTTAGAGGGTGGGGAAGAAGATAAATCTGAGGTTAATTTCAGGCTTCAATCCAATCCCCAGGTGTCATAAATATAAAGGGAAGGGTAACAACCATCCTGTATACAGTGCTATAAAATCCCTCCTGGCCAGAGGCACAAAATCCTTTTACCTGTAAAGGGTTAAGAAGCTCAGGTAACCTGGCTGGCACCTGACCAAAAGGACCAATAAGGGGACAAGATACTTTCAAATCTGGGGGCGGGGAGGGGAGGAGGAAGGTTTTAGTCTGTCTATTCTGTGTGATTGCTGGACACAGATGAAGGAAGCAAGCACTCCAACTCCATTAGAATCAGTAAGTACTAGCAAGGGAATGCGTAAGCTTATTTTTGTTTTGGCTTGTGATTTTCTCTGTGCTGAGAGGAAGGTGTATTCCTGGTTTTCTTTTTGTAACATTAAAGTTTGGCCCAGAGGGAAATCCTCTGTGTTTTTGAATCTTTTGTTATCCTGTAAAGTTATTTTCCATCCTGATTTTAACCTTTTTTTTTTTAAATAAAATCCTTCTTTTAAGAACCTGGCTGATTTCTCTATTGTCCTAAGACCCAGGGGTTTGGGTCTGTGATCACTTTGTAACCAGTTGGTTAGGATATTATTCTCAAGCCTCTCCGGGAAAGGGGGTGTAAGGGTTTGGGGGGATATTTTGGGGGAATAGGAACTCCAAGTGGTCCTTTCCCTGATTCTTTGTTAAATTACTTGGTGGTGGCAAAGAATTTGTGCTTTGGGGAAGTTTTAACCTAAGCTGGTAGAAATAAGCTTAGGGGGTTTTTCATGCACGTCCCCACATCTGTACCCTAGAGTTCAGAGTGGGGAGTGAACCCTGACACCAGGCCTCACTTGTAAGGCCACTGCTTGCTGAAGTGAGATTTTTTTGTGGAGATTTTGTAAACACAAATGGGGAGGAGAATAAGATCCATTTATTATACTCACTTGTAATCATCAGGATTTTTGACTCTCAAGGCCACTTTTGTACCTCTTCTGCGCTCATTTTGCCTAAGTGAAAACGAAGGGGCCAGGCAGTGAAGATTCAAGCCCCAAGTCTTTCGAGCCAGCACACAGCTATGCTGAGCATACCCAGAGCTTTCTCTCTTGTCTGTGAAATTCAGCTCGTGGCACATCCCTATCTGCTGAAACAATTCAATATTAACAAGATAAATTAGCACTATCAAATATTTAACTGTAGGGGAAAAAAGCTGTTTAAAAACATAAAATATCTACTGTGTAAATCTAAATTGTAGAGAATGGCAATGTTACATTAACAGAGATGATCCGGTGCTTTAATATCTTATTTTAGGCTATTTCCCCTTTGGAGAACATGCAGCACAATTGCCACATCAATTTATGAACACATTCCCATGACCACATTTGTTTGCTCTCTATTGTTTTCTTTGACTTTTATGGCACCTTGGGTGTGTCATTGCTAGAGATAAGTGATTTTTAATCTTCTAGCTGTGGAATTCTACCACCTTTTTCCATTCAGCGCTCATCTCTTCGTGTTTTATTTTTGGCCCACAGAATTTTAGAATGTCATGAAATGTATGCAACAGACACAGCTGCAAAACTGATGGTGAGTCCGACTAACATCATGGCCACAGTTATTAATAATTAACTTAAAATTATCTAGTGCCTGTCACCTCCAAAGGATTACAAGATGCTTTGCAAACTTATATATACAACGTCTGAAATGCAGCCAGCTCTGGAGCAGAGGATGAGAGCCAGTTAGCACATAAAAGAATACTTGCCAGTGTGCAGATTGTGCAGAAACTTTGCTCTCAGTAACTTCCTTATGGAAATGATCATAATAATATTAATTGATAATAATTTATACTTTTGGGGCTTTCATCAGAATCCCATTTAAGACAGTGGAATGACTCCCATCAACTTCAGTAGGCATCGTACGAGGCTCACATAAATTAAAACGCGAAAAGAACTTTAAAAGAAGAAATATTATGGAGGAGAATTCATAGATTATGAAGCCAGAAGGGCTCATTGTGATCATCTAGTCTAACTTCCTGTATAACACAAGCCATTGAACTTCTTTGAATGAATTCCTGTTTGAACTAGAGCAGCTCCTTTCGGAAAAACATCCAGCCTTGATTTTAAAATGTCCAGCAATGGAGAATCCACCAGAACCCTGGGTAAATTATTCCAGTGGTTAATTACCCTCATGATTAAAAATTTACTCTGAATTTGTCTAGCTTCAACTTCCAGCCACTGGATCTTGTTATACTTTTGTCTGCTAGTTTGAAGACCTTTCCGTTATCAAATTTTTGTTCCCCATGTAGGTACTTATATAGTTTGATCAAGTCACCCCTTAACCTTTTCTTTGTTAAGCTAAACATATAGAGCTCCTTAAGTTTTTAACCTATAAGGCCTATTTTCTAATCTTTTAATAATTCTCGTGGCTCTTCTCTGAACCCTCTCCAAGGTATCAACATCCTTCTTGAGTTGTGGACATTAGAAGAGGACATAGCATTCCAGTAGCAGTCACACCAGTGCCAAAAACAGAGGTAATACGATCTCCCTGCTCCTACTGATTTAGTTGAGGTTGGTCCTGCTTTGAGCAAGGGGGTTGGACTAGATGACCTCCTGAGGTCTCTTCCAACCCTAATCTTCTATGATTCTATGATACTTAATATTTTCCTGTTTATACGTCCAAGCATGGCTTTAGCCCTTTCAGTCAAAGTATCACACTGAGAGCTCAGGTTCAGTTGAGCCCCACAAATTTTTGTCAGTCACTCCTTCCCAAGATGGAGTCCCCCATCCCATAAGTATGACCTACAGTCTATATTCCTAGATGCATGACTTTACATTTGGCCATATTAAAGCACATACTGTCTGCTTGTGTAACACCAAGAGACACCGGTCATCGGGGGGGCAGGATCGAATCTGGGACCCCTGAAGCTTGGTGCATGAGCCTCTACTGCATGAGCTAAAAGCCACATGGCCCTTAGCTAAAGCTGTAACAGACTCATTTATCTCTAAGTGGTCTCAGTGCCACTAGAGGGGACAGAGCACCACACCCAAGAGGTGTGCGGGTTACACTTGCTACCAGTTTACCAAGCAATCCAGATCACTCTGTATCAGTGACCTGTCCTCTTCATTATGTTCCACTCCCCCAATTTTTGTGTCACCTGCAAATTTTATTAGTGATGATTTTATGTTCTTTTCTGATTGTTGATAAAAATGTTAAATAGCATCAGGCCAAGACCCAATCCTAGAAACATACCCACTGGAGGGTTATTCTCTATTTGCAATTACATTTTGAGACCAGTCAGTTAACAAATTTTTAATCCATTTAATAAGTGCCACATTCTTTTGTATTGCTCTAGTTTCTGCTCATTGTAATATAGGTAGATCGGGGCCTATGGTTAAGATGACACCAGTATTGCTACTTTAAACGGTTACTATCAGCGGCTTATAACTCAACATTTTTACTTTTTGGAGTGAAATTGTCCCTAAAGTTCATTTTCAGCCCAGGAACAATATTTGAGATTTTGGGGTTTGGGGAAAAAAAGATTCCTATTGTATCTAGATGGAGGTAGATGATCTAGATGGAACCACCACTGAAATGCAGCCAGCTCTGAGATCAAATACAGCAGCTGGTTAACTACGCATATCAGCACCACTGAATAACAGCGGAGGGCAGGAAGTGGAGATGAATAGGGCAGCTAACTAACTGCAGGGGGAATTTTAGACAGAGATTATATGAGTTGGAATTTGGCCAGGTCACCAATGTTAACATCCTTACTGCTGTGAAAATGCCGTGGGATCTTTAATGGCTATAAGTGGCAAGGAGCTTGTCTTTCACATCTCATCTGATAGAAGGAGAGTGGGGAATTAGTTTACTCTCTCTAACACTGGGCTCCAGTACTGCCAAAGTCACAAAGGATATTTCTTTTCAGCCAGATGCTGACTGCTCGCAGGAAGCTGAGAAATGCCAGTTTTAATTAAAAGCTTTATTTTCAAATACAATTCAGAGATTATAAGAGTGAAAAGGGCCTCTCCACTGGGAACCCTCAGCATGCTGCCCTGTGCAAAATGAGCATAATGGAAAGACAAGGCGTAGTGTCCTTTTGCATCAGCTGGGGCTAACCATGATGCAGGTATATAAATCCAGCCTCTAAAGCCCCTACACAGTGCTTGGAGGGCTGTGAGCTTCCAGGAGTTGCCATTGACACTGCTGATAGGGGAAGAGGAGCCAAAGTGAGGCTCAAGGACTTCCTTTCCCCACTATGGTTGACTTATGGGGAAGAAATGGAGACAGAGAAGGGGGAGGGGAGGAGACTCCTGGGAAGGAAAGGACCAAAGGGCAAACAAACACTTGCTCATCCTCCTGTGATGGAACTGCTAAGCAGAGGACTACAACTCCCATCAGTCTCCTCCCCACTGCATTTCCCCTTACCTGGCCAGGTAAGTGGAAGGGTTCTGAAAAAATCATGGAGCAGGTCCTCAAGGAATCAATTCTGAAGTACTTAGAGGAGAGGAAAGTGATCAGGAACAGTTAGCATGGATTCACCAAGGGCAAGTCATGCCTGATAACCTAATTGCCTTCTATGACGAGATAACTGGCTCTGTGGATGAGGGGAAAGCAGTGGACATGTTATTCCTTGACTTTAGCAAAGCTTTTGATACGGTCTCCCACAGTATTCTTGCCAGCAAGTTAAATTATGGGCTGGATGAATGGACTATAAGGTGGATAGAAAGCTGGCTAGATCGAGTTCAACGGGTAGTGATCAATGGCTCCATGTCTAGTTGGCAGCCGGTATCAAGCGGAGTGCCCCAAGGGTCAGTCATGGGGCCGGTTTTGTTCAATATCTTCATTAACGATCTGGAGGATGGCGTGATGACACTAAACTGGGAGGAGTGGTAGATATGCTGGAGAGTAGGGATAGGATACAGAGGGACCTAGACAAATTAGAGGATTGGGCCAAAAGAAATCTGACGAGGTTCAGCAAGGACAAGTGCAGAGTCCTGCACTTAGGATGGAAGACTCCCATTCACTGCTACAGACTAGGGACCGAATGGCTAGGCAGCAGTTCTGCAGAAAAGGACCTAGGGGTTACAGTGGACAAGAAGCTGGATATGAGTCAACAGTGTGCCCTTGTTGCCAAGAAGGCTAACTGCATTTTGGGATGTATAAGTAGGGGCATTGCCAGCAGATCGAGGGATGTGATCATTCCCTTCTATTCGGCATTGGTGGGGCCTCATCTGGAGTACTGTGTCCAGTTTTGGGCCCCACACTACAAGAAGAATGTGGAAAATTTGGAAAGAGTCCAGCGAAGGACAACAAAAATTATTAGGGGGCTGGAGCACATGATTTATGAGGAGAGGCTGAGGGAACTGGAATTATTTAGTCTGCAGAAGAGAAGAATGAGGAGGGATTTGATAGCAGCCTTCAGTTACCTGAAGGGGGGTTCCAAAGAGGATGGATCTAGATTTTTCTCAGTGGTAGCAGATGACAGAACAAGGAGTAATGATCTCAAGTTGCAGTGGGGGAGGTTTAGGTTGGATATTAGGAAAAACTTTTTCACTAGGAGGGTGGGGAAGCACTGGAATGGGTTACCTAGAGAGTTGGTGGAATCTGCTTCCTTAGAGGTTTTTAAGGTCAGGCTTGACAAAGCCTGACTGGGATGATTTAGTTGGGGATTGGTCCTGCTTTG
The DNA here is from genome assembly GCF_015237465.2 of Chelonia mydas. Classification (NCBI taxonomy): domain Eukaryota; kingdom Metazoa; phylum Chordata; order Testudines; family Cheloniidae; genus Chelonia; species Chelonia mydas. The sequence goes on from NC_057849.1 coordinate 340,115,657, forward strand.
AGTGGGGGGTTGGACTAGATGACCTCCTGAGGTCCCTTCCAACCCTGATATTCTATGATGATTCTATGAACTAGGAAGTGGCCAGGATAATCAGCTGCATGGTGAGCCAGGAGCTGCATGAGGGAAAAACCTGCAGGAACCGTGCACAGAGCCTCTTGAGGAATGCTACAGCTGGGTGCAGGTCGGTGTGCAGCTTATGGGGGAGCAGCAGGAGCTAAGCAAAGAGCTAGTACAGAGGGGCCTCAGTGAGAGACACACCACTAACCGATCCTGGCCTGGAAACCTGCAAGCTCCTATTTGCTAGAATAGAGACTGGACTGGCGAGGCCACCCCAGGCACTAGGTCCAAAGAGTCTGAATGCTCGACTAGACTGCCCCAAGGGCCGAAACAAGAACCACTATGGCTCACCTTGAACTGTAACTGTTTGCGATCTGTACCTAAGGTATCTGCAACCTTTCCCTTTCCTGCCACCTCTAGTGAAACACACTTTCCCTTAGCCATGTGGCTGAGTGGTTATTCGGACTCACCAGGGCTAGTGCCTCCAAGGCGTAGCTGTTGAAGCACTTGCAGTGCTTGCCTCTGAGTCATGGTACTCCTGGCACGCAACGGGCATCCTTGGGGTTTGATGTACTCAGCAATGAGTCCTAATAATGATGCTCCACTTCCTCATTTGCTTTTTGAGATTCACCTTCTACAGTAACATTTTCAGATCATTTGCAGTGACATTAACCAAATACACAGCATTTAGGTTCCATTTACTCTGCACTCTGTATTGTTCTGAGTAATGGCCTAGCTCTTACCGGAGATCCTGGTGCAATGCTGTAGCTCTCAGTGGAGCTACACCTGCCTATCCCAGGTATGATGTGACCCCGCTGCCTAAAGCTAACTGGCTTTAAACAAACAGGATAGGCTTTTGTCTGGCTATAGACAAACCCATCCATTCTTCATGGGTACCAAACGGGCCTGTCAGACTCTTCCCTGGTTGCCTTCTGATCTCATGATAGAGCCTTCACCTCCCAGATCGCTTCATTACCACTCACCTTCTGCAATGCAACAGCGTTAACGAGGGAGTTAGTTCTCTGCCTTTCTAGGGCTAATACGGGATTTCTGTATGCTTTCACTCACAAATATATATCTTGTGTGGTACTGCTGCTGAGATGGGGCCTATGCCTTCAGTAACACCTATGTCCCTCCCGTAGTACTGGTACAGGGTTTTCTTTAAGGCTGCTTGTATCTTGGCCAACACACCAGGGACTGAACTATGGATATCCAAAGTTAAAAGCATGAGTTGCTACAGCTTGTACTAAAGAATCAAGGCTCCTTAGCTGCATCTGTAACAGACTCCATAACCTCTGCAGATCAGGCACTGAGAGGGACCTGTAACATACCAGGGCGTTACGTTGGCAGTTAGTTAGACATGTCCAGTATGTGTTACTCCCTGTTTCTGACTGGGTGTGTGTGTGTCAGATTCTGACCTTAGTTATAATAGTGGGAATCTGGAGTAACTCTGTCAATGGAGATATTTATGATTCTACTCTGGTGTGACTGAGAGCAGAATCAGGCCCCGGCTGTACAGCATTACACAATTTTCCTACTCCTCCCCTCTGCCACACCTAGTTTTCTTCCACCTTCTGAGCCCCACTGCTGTTGTAGTGTATCAAATTCTGTACAAATATTTAAGTGTAATAAGATAGATTCCATGAATTGATTTTCCCCAGAGGTCAGGTCAATAAGATTGTATGAGCAGCGAATTTACAGTGATTGCCATTAAAAAGAGCCAGCTGTAGTAGATTAATTAAAGATATGCAGTATAGAAACATCCACATAGCTGCAGCTTTTCTCAGCTCTCATGAGCTATTAGCTGAATGTCCTGCAACATTAGAAGCCTCACTGCCAACCTAACAATGTACAAATTTCTTTTGAAGCAATCACAGCAATGCCAGAGTTTTTGAGAATCCAAAGGGTACTTTTCCCTTTCTATTACATGGAGAAATTGCAGTGTGAAGTAAATAAACGTCTGAAAAAAAAACAAAACTGACCTAGCTAATATTTATTGAAGTCTAAAAATGGATTGAAAAACATACTGGAAAATTTTCATCTGCTTTTTGTTTCCTCTAGATATCCGGCTTTTAGAAATAAACCATGGACTGTCCTTTCTGGGTAATTTTGAAACTAAAATATAATGTAGCATATATGTGAAATAATATGTTCCTATTAAAATGGTCTAGTGATTAGAACAGGGGCTCGGAGTGAGGACCTCTGGGTTCTATTCCCAGCTCTGGGAATGAGTGTGATCTATTGGTTAGAACACGGGGCTAGGAACCAGTAATTCCTGCTCAAAAAAGAAGAGGGACGGATGCAGACTATTGATCCCTTAGTGACTGAACTGATGTTTCCTAATTCACAAATAGGACACCTAGTTACTACAGTGATAGACTCAGTGGTAGTGTTTAGACAGATATACAGATATACAGGAGCTGTTATAAGAAAAGGAGTACTTGTGGCACCTTAGAGACTAACCAATTTATTTGAGCATAAGCTTTCGTGAGCTACAGCTCACTTCATCGGATGCAACCGGATGGAGCTATTATGTAGCACTCTAATATTGTGTGCAGATTTTGCCTCCATTTACATTCTGTCATTCTGATGGACTGAGTTCTGTAATCAGCTACACTGGTGTAAATCTGGAGTAACTCCTTTGACTTCAGTGGATTTAGACCAGTGTAACTGAGAGCAGAATCTGGCTCATCGACTATAGTGGCCCTGCCTAGGAGATATGTGAAAGCAGAATGTGGGTCCTTTGCCTCTAACTCGCCTTTTAAATATAAAAATGGGAGATTTGTAAGGATATGGGGGACAGATTCTGATCACACTTACACCAGTGTACACAGAGTGAAATAAATGGACTTGATCCAAAGTTACCCTACGGTCACCTACAGCAGAAACTGGTCCCATTGTGAACTGCACTTTAGAGCTCAGTGCGGGAGCTCAGTGGGATAGTGATCTCAGAATTCTGGAAACAGATTTTTGAGACAGAATGGTTACTCCGACAGAGTAATTACAAGGATAATTAAGGAACAATGCAACACTTTGCACAGCCCTAGGGCAAACGCTACCACATGGTTACCACAGAACAATGTGGTTTTGCCATAAAATAGAGGCACTGCTAATTAATTGCAACAAATATTTGCTGTATTAAATTTAATGAGGTGCGTGCGTGGGTATGTGTCTATGTGTAACAAACTACAAAGCCAAGGATATTATGATTCCACTAAGGAACTGGTAGTGAAAGCGAATGTAAGAGGGGAAAAGCTGATGTGGTGACAGATGAAGGATTATCTACAACTGCTCTATGTTAGCCTTTGTTGTTCATATACAGGAATATGTCCAAAGAGAGGCACATGCTTTTCTGTGGGAGGTTAGTGGGGTTTTAAGGAACCCACTGGGTTTTGAGGGATGAGATGATAAGTGGTTGTATAAGGTGGCCTCGTAACAATGGCTAGAGATGAATAGGGGCTCATTTAATGCTGAGGCTATACTGAAGTTCCTGGAGATGGTCCTGATTTCCAAGGGTCTCACCTGTTCTGCAGACCCAACTCACAGGACAATTTTTAATGTAGCTGTAATAGGCTGGTCTCTGCTCCTTTAAGGGCCCAAGGCTTGGGATCAGTTAGCCCTGATCATTAATCAGATGCAGTGGGGGAGGGGCAGGAGTTGGGCTGTCAATAAGGAAGAAAAGGCAGGAGCAACAGGGAGTTCCCTGGAGAGGCTGGTAGAGTCCTCGGGAAAGGGAGACAGTGGGGAAAAGCTCTGGGTGGGGGAAAAGCCCTGGGTGGCAGCACGCAGCCAAAAAAGCAAAGAAGAATTCTGCAGAACCCAAGAGTAGGGGCATAAAGCTTGCAGAAGGGGTACCCTGGAAGGAGGCTGAACTTATGGATTGTTATGTTTAATAAGGACATGGTGGGACCATTCTTGAAGGCCTGCACAGAACAGGGGCCTTGGTAGTGGCAGAAGATCCCCTTTATGATTTCTAGGCTGTTGGATACTGGCAGGTTTATCTGAGGAATTTATCTTTATGCTTGAAAGGGTTATGCTTGTCTTAATAAGTGAGCCCGAAGAGGTGTTATTGAAATGAGGAGTTTGTGAAGTCCCTTTTCAAGAGGCTGAGGAAGGGGAAACTGAGCTAGAGCACCCCAGTGTTGGGTCTTGCTGCCGGGGGGGCGGTGCTACAAGATGGAGTGTGATGTGACAGTCTCGTAGAATGATTTATGGGTACCTACACCACTTTCTGCTAACGTAACATCTTCCCATCCCAATGCTGTGTCTAGTGCTGGTTAGAAAATGACATATGTTTTCTATACAAAATATTTAAAAATGTTCCTTTTGTCTGAAATTTCACTGATTTTCAGTGGGTTTTTGATTAACTAAAATGAAACAAACATTTTGGCTTTCAAACAACTGAAAAATGTTAGTGGTTTTGGATTCTCCCAACCTCCCTTTTTTTCCTCTCTGGAAAAGGGGGGGAAATCCATACCTGAACATATTTCTTTTGTCAAAAAACTGAAAAATCTTTACAAAATCAAACACAGACAGCTGCAGCGGCACAGGAGCCAGCAAACAGAGCTGTAAACAGGGGAGTTTGAGTGGTAGTTTGAAAGGGAAGTTTGTCTTGTGGTGCTTGTGTGGGGTTTGGTTTTGCTGTGGATGGTGGTGTTTTGGTGTGGTTTGTGTTTCCCAGATTAACAGGATTTAGGTGGGAAGGCTATGACAGATACAGAGGTGGCAGTGGGAGTGACCCATGTAGCAGAAGACACAATGAAGATGACTGGATGTGGAAGCTGTGGTATGTACATGATCCTGGAGGGGGCACCTGGTAAGAGTTTTGTCTACATGAAGTGCCGTCTGATAGAGCTGATGGAGGAAAAGATCTGAGGTTTGGAGATGCAGGTGGAAAGTCTGATAGAGTTTAGGAAGGGGTTTGAGCAGATTATGGAGCAAAGACATGAGGTATCTGAAGGGAAAAGCTCAGACTTGCAGATAGAAGCAGGACTAGGGAATTCTGAGGGGAGACTGGGTGAGGAAAGTGGTCAGTGGAAGCATGTGACTAAAAGAACTAGGCAGAGGAAAAGATGGGCTAGTGAAGGAGAAATAGAGCTTAAGAATAGGTTTGCAGAGTTGGAAAATGAAGAAGGGGCTCAGCAGGTAGTCACTGAAGGTGACAGGGCAAGGAAGAAGAGAAGAGCGGTTAGTCCTATAGGAAAAGGGGAAGAGTTAATGGAGATTACACCAAATATGAGCCCCAGGAGGATACAGGATGGGTTAAAAAGGATTACAAGGGAGAATGGGAATGGAAAGAACTTGCAGCCAGAGGGAACAGGGGATAGACTGGAGAATAGCACCGTCACTAGGAAAAGGCAGGTCTATGTGACTGGGGACTCTTTACTGAGAAGAATAGATAGGCCTGTAACCAGAGCTGATCCAGAAAATAGGAGGGTGTGCTGTCTTCCAGGTGCTAAGATACGGGATGTAGACCTGAGGTTGAAAAGGATTCTAAAGGGAGCGGGAAAGAATCCCCTAATTATCCTTCATGTGGGAACAAATGATACGGCTAGATTCTCGCTGGAAAGTATTAAGGGAGACTATGCTAGGCTGGGGAGGATGCTTAAGGAAATTGAGGCTCAGGTGATCTTTAGTGGGATTCTGCCTGTTCCTAGAGAAGGGCAACAAAGGTGTGACAAGATTATGACTATCAATAGATGGCTTAGGCAGTGGTGCTATAAGGAGGGCTTGGGGATGTATGGCCACTGGGAGGCGTTCATGGATAGAGGACAGTTCTCTCGGGATGGACTTCATCTGAGTAGGGAAGGAAATAGACTTCTAGGATGGAGGCTGGCACAACTGATTAAGAGAGCTTTAAACTAGGAATTTGGGGGAGATGGTTGGGAGATGTCCAGGTAATCTACACGCCAGAATTTAGCATTGAGTGGAAAGAAAATGAAGTAAGAGTGGATACAGCCGTAGGTAGGAGGAAGGGCAGTGTAGATACAAGTCTAATAGGTTATACTGGTAGTAAAATAACCGTGCCTAATAGGGTACAGAATGTGAGTGAGGCCAAACAGTAAAAATTAAGATGTTTGTACACTAATGCAAGGAGCCTAGGTAACAAAATGGAGGAACTAGAGTTACTGGTGCAGGAAGTGAAACCAGATATTATAGGTATAACAGAGACCTGGTGGAATAGTAGTCATGACTGGGCTACAGGTATTGAAGGGTATGTGCTGTTTAGGAAAGACCGAAATAAAGGTAAAGGTGGTGGAGTAGCACTGTATATCGATGATGAGATAGAATGTAAAGAAATAAGAAGCGATGAAATGGATATGACTGAGTCTGTCTGGGCAAAAATTAAATTGGGGAAGAAAACTATTAGAGCCTCCCCTGGGATAGTGCTTGGGGTGTGCTATAGACCGCCGGGATCTAATTTGGATATGGATAGAGCCCTTTTTAATGTTTTTAATAAAGTAAATACTAATGGAAACTGTGTGATCATGGGAGACTTTAACTTCCCAGATATAGACTGGAGGACGAGTGCTAGTAATAATAATAGGGCTCAGATTTTCCTAGATGCGATAGCTGATGGATTCCTTCATCAAGTAGTTGCTGAACCGACTAGAGGGGATGCCATTTTAGATTTGGTCTTGGTGAGTAATGAGAACCTCATAGAGGAAATGATTGTAGGGGATAATCTTGGCTCAAGTGATCATGAGCTAATTCAGTTCAAACTGAACGGAAGGATTAACAAAAATAAATCTGCAACTAGGGTTTTTGATTTCAAAAGGGCTGACTTTCAAAAATTAAGAAAATTAGTTAGGGAAGTGGATTGGACTGAAGAATTTATGGGTCTAAAGGTAGAGGAGGCCTGGGATTATTTTAAATTAAAGCTGCAGAAGCTATCGGAAGCCTGCATCCCAAGAAAGGGGAAAAAATTCATAGGCAGGAGTTGTAGACCAAGCTGGATGAGCAAGCATCTTAGAGAGGTAATTAAGAGAAAGCAGAAAGCATATAGGGAGTGGAAGAAGGGAGGGATCAGTAAGGAAAGCTACCTTATTGAGGTCAGAATATGTAGGGATAAAGTGAGAGAGGCTAAAAGTCAAGTAGAGTTGGACCTTGCAAAGGGAATTAAAACCAATAGTAAAAGGTTCTATAGTCATATAAATAGGAAGAAAACAAAGAAAGAAGAAGTGGGACCGCTAAAAACTGAGGATGGAGTGGAGGTCAAGGATAATCTAGGCATGGCCCAATATCTAAACAAATACTTTGCCTCAGTCTTTAATAAGACTAAAGAGGATCTCAGGGATAATGGTAGCATGATAAATGGGAATGAGGATATGGAGGTAGACATCACCATATCTGAGGTAGAAGCGAAACTCAAACAGCTTAATGGGACTAAATCGGGGGGCCCAGATAATCTTCATCCAAGAATATTAAAAGAATTGGCACAAGAAATTGCAAGCCCATTAGCAAGAATTTTTAATGAATCTGTAAACTCAGGGGTTGTACCATATGATTGGAGAATTGCTAACATAGTTCCTATTTTTAAGAAAGGGAAAAAAAGTGATCCGAGTAATTATAGGCCTGTTAGTTTGACATCTGTAGTATGCAAGGTCCTGGAAAAAATTTTGAAGGAGAAGGTAGTTAAGGACATTGAAGTCAATGGTAAATGGGACAAAATACAACATGGTTTTACAAAAGGTAGATCGTGCCAAACCAACCTGATCTCCTTCTTTGAGAAAGTAACAGATTTTTTAGACAAAGGAAACGCAGTGGATCTAATTTACTTAGATTTTAGTAAGGCATTTGATACCGTGCCACATGGGGAATTATTAGTTAAATTGGATAAGATGGGCATCAATAGGAAAATTGAAAGGTGGATAGGGAATTGGTTAAAGGGGAGACTACAACGGGTCCTACTGAAAGGTGAACTGTCAAGCTGGAGGAAGGTTACCAGTGGAGTTCCTCAAGGATCAGTTTTGGGACCAATCTTATTTAATCTTTTTATTACTGACCTGGGCACAAAAAGTGGGAGTGTGCTAATAAAGTTTGCGGATGATACAAAGCTGGGAGGTATTGCTAATTTAGAGAAGGACAGGGATATCCTACAGGAGGATCTGGATGACCTTGTAAACTGGAGTAATAGGAATAGGATGAAATTTAATAGTGAGAAGTGTAAGGTCATGCATTTAGGGATTAATAACAAGAATTTTAGTTATAAGCTAGGGACGCATCAACTAGAAGTAACGGAGGAGGAAAAGGACCTTGGAGTATTGGTTGATCATAGGATGACTATGAGCTGCCAATGTGATATGGCTGTGAAAAAAGCTAATGTGGTCTTGGGATGCATCAGGAGAGGTATTTCCAGTAGGGATAAGGAGGTTTTAGTACCGTTATACAAGGCACTGGTGAGACCTCACCTGGAATACTGTGTGCAGTTCTGGTCTCCCATGTTTAAGAAGATGAATTCAAACTGGAACAGGTACAGAGAAGGGCTACTAGGATGATCCGAGGAATGGAAAACTTGTCTTATGAAAGGAGACTCAGGGAGCTTGGCTTGTTTAGCCTAACTAAAAGAAGGTTGAGGGGAGATATGATTGCTCTCTATAAATATATCAGAGGGATAAATACTGGAGAGGGAGAGGAATTATTTAAGCTCAGTACCAATGTGGACACAAGAACAAATGGATATAAACTGGCCACTAGGAAATTTAGATTAGAAATTAGACGAAGGTTTCTAACCATCAGAGGAGTGAAGTTTTGGAATAGCCTTCCGAGGGAAGTAGTGGGGGCAAAAGATCTATCTTGCTTTAAGATTAAACTCGATAAGTTTATGGAGGAGATGGTATGATGGGATAACATGGTTTTGGTAATTAAATATTCCTGGTAAATAGGCCCAATGGCCTGTGATGGGTTATTAGATGGGGTAAGATCCAAGTTACCCGGGAAAGAATTTTCTGTAGTATCTGGCTGATGAATCTTGCCCATATGCTCAGGGTTTAGCTGATCGCCATATTTGGGGTCGGGAAGGAATTTTCCTCCAGGGCAGATTGGAAGGCCCTGGAGGTTTTTCGCCTTCCTCTGTAGCATGGGGCACGGGTCACTTGCTGGAAGATTCTCTGCTCCTTGAAGTCTTTGAACTACGATTTGAGGACTTCAATAGCACAGATATAGGTGTGAGGTTTTTTTGTAGGAGTGGTGGGTGAAATTCTGTGGCCTGCGTTGTGCAGGAGGTCAGACTAGATGATCATAATGGTCCCTTCTGACCTAAATATCTATGAATCTATTTTGTTCTGCTAAAGTTCTTTATTTGATTGAAAAGACTTTATTCAGAGAAAACAAATGTTTCAGCAACTAAGGGAAGATACGACAGAGTCTATAAAATAAAGACTGGTGTGGAGAAAGTGAACAGGGAAGTGTTATTTACCCTTTCACATAACACAAAATTTTCCATATCCCTGAGTGACGTAGTTATACTGACTTAAATTGGTAGTGTAGACCAACCCGAACATCCCAAACCAAAGTTGGCAAACAGGAATGTGTGCTCTGCTTAATTTGCATTTAATCAGTAAACAGAGTCATCAAGCAGGAATGGAAACAAAGAAAGCTGAAGCAGATGAGAAAAAGCCAGCAGGAAACATCTTTCCACATAGACTCTTTGTCTCCAAGTGCCCAGCTGGAAAAGTTTTTCAAGAGGGGGACTGAAACTATAAAAAGGAGGGACAAATACCCCAAGGGACACCTCTCTCTCTCTCTCCCTGCCCATTGCATTCACTCCACCTGAAGAGAAAAAGGAAGCAGTCATTGGACTCTGGGAGAAGAGTCCTGACTTACAGTGTTTGGTCATTAAGACTGCTGAAAACATGTGATGAGAAACTTTGCTTGAATCTAATATAGTTTAAGTTAGGCATTAGTACATCTTATCTTTATTTTCCTTGTAACCATTTCTGACTTTTATGCCTCATTACTTGTACTCTCATAAAATCTATCTTGTTGTAGTTAATAAACTTGTTTTACAGTTTTATCTAATCCAGTGTGTTTAAATGGAAGTGTCTGAATAACTATTTGATATAATAAGATAGCATATTATTCTCTTTAGGGAATAACAGATTTAAAATATTTGAACTGTCTAGGAGAGAACTGGGCAGTACAGGACATACATTTTCAGGGAAATCTGAGACTGGGGGTGTGTTTGGGTCACCCTGCAGCATAACCAAGGCTGGTGAGAGCCAGAGTGTAGCCCAAGTGTGGCTGGCAGGCTGCGGTTCCACACAGACATTCAGGGGATAACTTGCATGCTGGTCGGCTGTTTGTGAGGAGCCCAGGTGGAAGCGGCTTCAGCAAGGCATTGTAAGGCAGCCAAGGCTGCAGGGCAGGGGTGACACAACCCCCCACTGGTCTAGACTGTACACAGCAACTATTCCCAGCTCTAGGAATGAGTGTGATCTATTGGTTAGAACACGGGGCTAGAAACCTGTAAATCTATCATCTCCAGTGATCCAGTGGATACAGTGTACTTGGACTTTCAAAATAGAAAGTGAGGCATGATTTCCCTTTACAAAAGCCATGTTGACTCTTCCCCAACATATTGTGTTATCCATGTGTCTGATAATTTTGTTCTTTTCTATAGTTTCAACCAGTTTGCCTGGTACTGAAGTTAAACTTAATAGCGTGTAATTGCCAGGTCCACCTCTGGAGCCTTTGTTAAAAATCAGCATTACATTAGCTGCCCTCCAGCCATCTGGAACAGAGCCTGATTTAAGTGGTAGGTTACATGTGATAGTTAGTAGTTTCATACTGGAGTTCCTTCAGAACTCTTGGGTGAACCCCATCTGGTCCTGGTGACTTTTACTGTTTAATTTATCAAGTAAGTTACTTACCTACATCCCTTAGCATGCTAGCTTACTCGCCCTCTCCTCATTTTTAAATCCGTACTTCTGGGGTTTAGGTGTGGACAGTAAGGGTATTATGGCACAACCACATGTGTGGGCATGTGAACAGTTGCTAGCGTAGATGTACCCAGCATGGGTTGTTTTGGTTATCGTACTTTTCTAATACGATTAGAGAAGTTGCTCTCAGTGGTATACCATGAGCAGCTGGAGTGCATTTGAAGTGTCAGCACTCTTCTGCTGCCATTAAGCCAGCACAGCAGGTGTATCCTACATGGACGGGCCTGAAACATTCTGCAGAACAGCAGGTGCCTCCTACACGGACATAACTGAAACATTCAGTAGCAAACAAGCAGTTAAGGGACATAGAAAAAAACAGTGATGTGATAAACTAGGTGAAATAATTCATGGCGGTCAACAAACTTCATTTCTACTGCAAGCCTCTTCTTTTTGACTAGCCTGCCTAGTACTATTATACTGCTAGCAAACTCACTAGTATTCTGCTATGTACACCAGTATTAGATAGTATATTTAGTATACTCAGTAGATAAATAACCACTAAAATGGGTGTTCTGTCTAAAAAGCAGTGTGTGTGTGTGTTCCCTGTGAGATTTAAATGATCCAGGGTTATTACAAAGTGCTCTGAGTCATAACTTTGAATGTTAGACCCCATTATGACCTAGGCTGATGTGATACAACATAACAGTCTGTGTCACCTCAGTGCTACATGCCAGGAATGCAAAGCAATATATGAATGCACTGAGCCACATCAAGAAAATAAAATAAGATAAAATAAAATAAAATAAAACCCTTCTCTAGGCTGATGCATTCGTCTATTTCTAGCTGCAGCGGAAGGATAATTCATTTAAGCAGAATTAGGTGGGCATTTCCAGAACTGATGCTCAGCTGCTAAATATCATGTCATGATACTTGCATTTGTTTTCAAAACCCAGGCTACAAACACATAATCACTTTTGAGAGGAAAAGACAAATGGAGAGTTCCATAGCTGAAGCTTCACATTGTATCTAGAAGTTGAGGTTTGCACTGAATGCACCATGACGTGCTCACTACAGGCAGATTTGTCTGTGGCCCCTGTTTCTCCAGTTTACAATGTGAATCGCATCTCTGACTTACAGTATGAAATGTATTTCATTTGCAAGTCTCTTGTCACAGGGAAGACATGAAAGACTGGGGGAAACACTTTTGTTTCATACCAAGCTGTTGAGTTCCATTTTATACTGATTCAAGGGCCTTGTTTCTGGAAGTGCATAGAATGGGGAGTAAGGCTGCTGCACACCAGCACAGTGTGAGTGAAACTGTGCAGGGGGACAAGTTGAGAGCTAGGCTCAGTTCTGCATGCTAAGCTGTGGGAAGGCCTTGTCTGCTCTGGGATTTCAGCCAGTAGTGTTGTTGAAGCAGTAGTGTTTATAGCAATTAGTACATTGCAGTTAGGAAATGCAGACAATTGAAAAAGGAAGCTAAAGGTATCAAAAAAATAAATATAAATACTTTTTTTAAATTGATCACCAGTACGGTTGAGAACAATAACATGGAATTCTTTAAATATAGCAAGAACAAACAAAATCTTTACAATGGTATAGAATTGACACTAGATAAGGATAGTAAAATTGTCAGTCATTATTCAGAAAAGTCAGAAGTATTTAATAAATATTTCTGGTCTAAATTTGGAAAGAAGCAGGATGATATGTTCATATTTTATACTGATAAAGCAATACTTTCTATTCCAACAGTGCTGTAACTATGTAAGATGTTAAATAGCAACTATTTAAGTTAACTATTTTTAAGTCGGCAGGACTGGATAACTTGCATCCAAAAGTATTAGAAGAATTGGTCAAGAAGCAATGTGAACCATTAATGTTGATTTTTAACAAATTTTGGAACACTGGAGAAATTCCAGAAGATTAGAAAAAAAGTTAAAGTTGCACCAAGATTTTAAAAGGGTAAAGGGCATGATCACAGTTAACCTGTGGAACTCGTAGGCAGGTGACGTTGTGAAGGCCAAAACTATAACTGGGTTCAAAAAAGAATAAGAACTTCACGGAGGATAGGTTCATCAGTGGTTATTAGCTAAGATGGTCAGGGATGCAACCACATGCTCTGGGTGCCAGATGCCGGGACTGGACATCAGGAGATGAATCACTCAGTAACTGCCTGGTTCTGTTCATTCCCTCTGAAACATCTGGCACCAGACACTGTCAGAAGACAGGATACTGGGGCAGACGGACAATTGGTCTGATGCAGTATGGCCGTTCTAATGTTCTTAATAATTGCTGTTCCCTCTTCTGCCAGTGTGGAGGTTCCTGGCAGCAGGAGGAACTGATCTGTTCTGCTTTATAGGTAAGAGAATTCCAGGGGCCCTAAGAATGTAGGTACAACTGGCTCCCTGCAGAGCCCAGTGATGGCTGCCTGTGAGCCAGCACTCATTGTGCTTTGTGGGAAAAGGGAACAGCTGGAAGAGCTGCCACTCTGCAGATCCTCTGGCTGTTTCCCCCCCACATTCCAGAGGGGTGCACCACATCTGGGGCTAACGGTGGCTCTATAACCTCTCAATGGCCTAGATTGAAAGATCATCCCAGCAAGCTCTCTATATACTCTGGTTGGGCAACGGGGACAGCATTGGTCCCACACCCTGTCCAAAAAGCTAGCTATCTGGCATAAATGTAAAGAGAAAGCCTTGCTGCATGTTGGCTTCCAGCTGGAAAGATTACTGCTGGCACATGCTGCATTTAGCAGCTAGTGTGGCTGGAATGGAGACACAAAAGGGAAAGTCTCCCACCCACAAAATGGCATTAAGCAGATTGCGATTAGGCACCGACGGCAGCAACCAGTGGTGCAAGCATCCCGCGCTGCTGCTATCACTGCAAAGGGCTAAATTGCTCTGATTTAACTGAAGTTCACCAGTATATCTGACTAAAAAATACATGATTATAACTGCTCCTTTGTGTGTCTTTCCATGCTCATTTGAAAGAGGTATGGCAGCTCATAAAGCACAGCAACATCCCTTAAGCCCAGAGGGTTTAATGAAGAATTAACGCGATTGTAACAGCATAGCTGAAATAACAGGAAGGAAATTGAATTATTCCTCTCATATTAAATGCATATATTCTTGAACATTTCTGCCATTATAACTTTGCTAACCCATGGTGTGAAATACAGTCTGTTTTCACACGGGTGCATTAAACAAAGATGCGGGCTACAGTACAACAGATTTGAAGGGAATGGCAAGGCATCAGGATGAAAAAGCACCCCTGACGTACGGTTATATCCGTTCTAAATTGTCTCACAGCTGTTTCTAGCTCCATTAGATGGAAGACTGAGTAATTTATAGAAGTCATTTTTAACAATTTGATTGTTGGTATCTATCTGCTGAATTGATTGGTTGGGGAGACAGATCTTTATTTTTATAATAGCAATAACATCCTTTGCAAATTGCTGCTCAATTTATCCATGAGGCAAACAGTGCTAGCCAGCATCCATCAATTTATATTGGGAAAATATGCTGTTATTTCTTAATTATCGGTCTAATTGTGGGAAGAGCAGAGCATGAGATGAGCTGGGCTGGACAACAAACTACAGCAGCTAGGACTCTGTCTCTTTCCCTGTTCAACACATGCAGCTCTCATTGAGACAAATGGGACTTCATATGTACGCAAAGGTGAAGTTTGCTATTCACCACAGCTTAACCTTATGTGGAATAAAGAAACCAATCTTTCCTCCATTGAAGTCAATGGGAATATGATCAGTTCATGCCAACCATCAAATTGTTACAGATGAGAAATTACTTCCATAAATTACCCAGTATTAAGTGTAATGGTGTTGGAAACAGTCATCATGAACAATGACTTGTCCCCAAACCAGACAGGCTCTTCTGATCGAAACATAGGAGTTGCCATACTGGGTCAGATCAGCAGACCATCTTGTTCAGTATCCTGTTTGACAGTGGCCAGTACCAGCCGCTTCTGAGACAGAAACCCGGCAGTGAGCAGTTATAGGATAACCTGTCCTCCAGGATAAGTTTGCTCCTGACCCCCAAGAATCAGATGTTGTTTCAGGCCCAGGAGCATGAGGGTGTATGTTCCTTTTAAGTTCATTTTTTAAAAAAAATTATTATTATACCTATGGATATTTTCATTTTCCATATATGTGTCCAATCCTGTAAAGGTCTTGGCCCCAATGATATCTTCTGGCAATGAGGTCCACCAGCTAGCTGTGCATTGTGTGAAAAAGTACTTTCATTTCTCAGTTGTGAATTTGCTACCTTTCAGTTTCATTGAATATCCCTTGTTGCCATATTATGAGAGGATGAACAGGAGATTCCAGTCTGCCTTCTCTATAACTATTTGTTATTCATTATATTTTTATCAAGTTCTCTCTTCCCATCTCGTATGAAGAACCCTTTTCTTCCTCCCAATCCCAGTCTCAAAGGGATTGTGGTACAAGATGTTGTTGCTGGGTTCCCAGTGCACTGTGGTACAAGATATAGGTGGTAGAGTAATGGCCACCCTGGACATGTGTTATATGCCAGCTCAGGAGCCAGAAACCCTTAATACCAACCCTTGGTGTTGGTCCTGCTTTGAGCAGGGGGTTGGACTAGATGACCTCCTGAGGTCTCTTCCAACCCTAATCTTCTATGATTCTATGATTAATAGTTACCAGTTGGAAGCCAGGTAAATCTTGAGGACCTGATTCATCCAACTATGAATGTCCTCCAGACTGAGGCTTTAGAACTTCATGTAGTTAAGATGTTTCTGAGATTCAGGTTTCAGTTTTGTGTTTGACCTTTTCCCTTCTCTACGATTTCCTCAGATCCCAGGGAAGAAAGATACGGACAACAGCAGAGTAAGATAAGTCACAGTGTGATTCGTTAAGTGACAAAGAGCAATAAAACAACAGGAATCGTACCAGTCTAGAATTTCTTTCCCCTGGCTTTATTCAAAACACACAGACAATCTCCATCAAACTGAATGAGTACAGTGATAACACTGCTGTCACTCCTTCAATTGTCTATTCATACCCACTTGCCTGGGCAAGTAGGTGTGTCTGTTACCAAAGTGAAAAGTTACAAATGGCAGTCTAGGGGGGATGGCTATAAAGTTCCAGAGATCGTATGTCTAGCTGTGCTTCAGCAAACATCATTACGAGCATCCAGGGCCAGAGTCTCAGTTGGTGTAAATTGACTTCCATGGAGCTACACCAGTGCCTTAAGAATCCTTCCCTGTCCAGCAGTATGGTTTGCAAGCCCATGACTTCCTTTACATTTCTTAGCAACTGTCTTCTTCCTGACATTGTCCATGGCTTAGGAGGAACTTTGACTCCCTTGGGGAGTTGCAAAGTTCAGGACTTTGCCAACTCCAAAGACAAGTTCCCACATTTTGGACAATCTGAACAGTCCCAACTCTTTGGAAAGCTTCAAAGTTAAATTCCTACAGCCAAATCCTGGAGTCAATATTCAGTTTTTGTTGACTTCAATGGAAATTTTGCTTGAGTAATGACCAAGTAAGAACTGGGTAAAGGCTTTGGGATTTAGCAAATGAGGGAGGCCCCTTGTAATCAGTGAGTATATAATGTGGGGGAGATATGCAAAGGCACAAAGGGCTATTAGGCACCCAATCCCCTCTGAACTTCAGTAGGAACTTATTACCTATCTCCCATTTGTGCAGTTGAAAAAAATCTCTCCCACGTGCCTAACTCTGAAGCAAGAGTGGCATCACTAAAACAATGGCTAATCTTTCCCCACTCGCTATGACTAGTGAATTAATACTAAGCATCTCTTGAATCTGAACTCCAAATGTAGTTGTTGTAGTAGCCAGCCAAGGTACTAACAAACTTCAACAGGACTTTATTTTTCCAAGCTGCTGCTGCACCTTCAGTAGCTTTCCCTCAGCCTCTTCAACTCCTCACCCCTCCTTCCTCTTTCCTGTCCTTTCAAACTCCCAACAGCCAGTGCTCCCAATTCTAATAATTACGCAACATCTAAACACCACATTCCCTCCTCTCTTAAGAAACTCTCCCAATTACAATAAACATTGTTGTTCTAACCACAGGAACAAATAGGAAACAAGGCACTATACTGTTGACAGAATTATTACACTAAAAACACTATAGATACAACATAACATAGTCTCTAGTCCAGATAGGTGGTTGTCTGGATCTGACAGACCATCTCTCAAGCCCCGGTTCCAGTGCAATGTCTTGTAGTGTTGATACTACAGTGAAGTTATCCAATGCAGATTGGGTGTTGGCATAATCTCCTCTTGGTGCATAGGCAGGTGCAAGATAAGAAGCATTCCATACCTGCTCATCAGAAAGTCGATAGGTGTAAGGCTCCTTCTTCTCTATGAGTTTAAGAGGGGCTGTGAATTTACAGTCCCCTTTGCGTAAAATTCCAGGTTTTCATAGTCTAATGAAGGAACCACACTGAAACTTTGGTTCCTTAGCACCGCGCCACTTGCCTGTGAAAGCCTTATACTTTGCTTGGTTCTGTTCAACTGTTTTTCTCACATCATCCTCGGTTGGGGACTCAGGTTGTGCCTTTAACAATCCAGCAATGTTCAGTTTAGTATTCATCTGTTTCCCATGCAGTAACTCTGTGGGTGATCTTTGCATTGTGACATGTCATGTATCCCGGTATGCTTGCAAGAAATCAGTAGTGAAGGTTATCCACAATCGCCCTTCCAGTTTAGCCGTTTGCAAACTCTATTTTAAACTTCAGTTAAACCGTTCCATTTCCCCATTGGCTTGAGGGTAGTATAGGGATGACCTTCTGTGTAAAATGTTCCTCTCTGCTAGAAAAGTTTCAAACTTCAGGAAAGTAAATTGACTACCACTATCTGAAACCAGTTCTTTGGAGTTACCTTCTGTCATAAATATAAAGGGAAGGGTAAACACCTTTAAATCCCTCCTGGCCAGAGGAAAAACCCTTTCACCTGTAAAGAATTAAGAAGCTAAAATAACCTCGCTGGCACCTGACCAAAATGACCAATGAGGAGACAAGATACTTTCAGAGCTGGAGTGGGAGGGGGGAACAAAGGGTCCTGTCTGTCTGTGTGATGCTTTTGCCGGGACCAGAGCAGGAATGCAGGTCAGAACTCCTGTAAAGAGTTAATAAGCAATCTAGTTAGATGTGCGTTAGATTCTGATTTGTTTAAATGGCTGATAAAATAAGTTGTGCTGAATGGGATGTATATTCCTGTTTTTGTGTCTTTTTGTAACTTAAGATTTTGCCTAGAGGGATTCTCTATATTTTGAATCTGATTACCCTGTAAGGTATTTGCCATCCTGATTTTACAGAGGTGATTCTTTTACTTTTTCTTTAATTAAAATTCTTCTTTTAAGAACCTGATTGCTTTTTCATTGTTCTTAAGATCCAAGGGTTTGGGTCTGTGTTCCCCTATGCAAATTGGTGAGGATTTTTATCAAGCCTTCCCCAGGAAAGGGGGTGTAGTGCTTGGGGGAATATTTTTGGGGGGAGACGTTTCCAAGTGGGCACTTCTCCTGTTCTTTGTGTAACACTTTGGTGGTGGCAGCGTTTAACCTAAGCTGGTAAGAATAAGCTTAGGGGGTCTTTCATGCAGGTCCCTACATCTGTACCCTAGAGTTCAGAGTGGGGAGGGAACCTTGACACCTTCCCTGCTAAAAACCTGAAGAGAGGAACTTAATTACTGTAGCAGAAGAGACTTGCGAAGTAAACGCTACCTCAGGCCATTTACTGAAATAGTCTATTAAGGTGATGGCATAACGACAGTCAATTGGAGCACTATCAAAGGGTCCTACAGTGTCAGTCACCACTTTTTCCCATGCAGATTCAGGAAGAGGAAGAGGCTGTAATGGAGGGGTACATGTCAGTGCTTCAGTTTGAGAGTCCATCCCTGGCCACCAGTACAGATCCCATAGTCATTGGTTGGTTCTGACAATTCCTTGATGAGTATTGTGTGCCAGGTGCATGAGTTTTGACTGTAATTCTTCTGGCACAAGTAGCCGGTGTGTATCTCATAGCACACAGCCATCGAGCAAAGAAAGTTCATCCCGAACTCTAAAATAAGGCAGCAAAACTGGGTCAAGGTTTTTAGGGTTACTGGGCCATCTCTTTGTCAGAAATTCCCAAAGTTTTTGTTGAATTGGACACGCTGAACAAGCAGCTTGAAATTGTTCTCTTGTAACTGCAGTAAGAGTGCTTGTAATAAGCACAGCTACTACATCCTCATCCTCCGGTGGACCATCTGGTGAAGGCAAAGGCAGGCGAGAAAGGCAATCAGCTACCCCTTTTTGGTTTCCAAGCTTATATTCCAGTTCAAAATTGAAAGAGAGTAGTCTTGCAGACCATCTAGCAATACAATATCCTGCTCTTCCCAGTCCTTTCGTGGTGAGCAACGTTGTCAAAGGGTTGTGGTCTGTGTGCAACTTGAACGTGCAGGCCCACAGGTAAGTTCTCCATTTTTCAGTAGCCCAGACACAAGCAAGTGTATCTGTTTTTACTCTCAGCATTACTTAGTGTCCTTGAGGCAAATGCAACAGTTCTCTCTGTGTTGTCCTCATGAAGTTGTGTGTATTCCCAAGTCCATAATCAGAAGCATCAGTAGTTACAATTGTGGGCAATGCAGGACTGAATAGTGCAAGTACTGGACTATGTACAATCAAGTCTTTCGCCGTTTCGAAACTAGCTTGTGCATCCGTTGTCCACACTAAGGTTGAACTTCCCTGTAGTAATTCTCATAATGGTTCAATGACAAAAGCATAGTTGGGAATGAATTTTGCATACCAGGAGGTAAGACCCAAGAAGGAACGTAAGGTTGGCAAATCTGTTGGAGGAGGAGCATTTGGAATTGCCAGGATATGAGCCGGATCAGGTTTTAGTCCAGCCTGTGAAATTGTATGCCCCAGAAAGGAGAGTTCAGTTTGTCTAAATTTGCATTTGGACCTATTGAGCTTGAGGCCTGCTTTGCTGATGCAGTTTAGTACATACTGCAGGTTACTGTCATGCTCCTCCGAAGTATTTCCAAACACGATATCATCCAAATAGCACTTGGGGCTCATGCGAGACGATATGGAACACGTTTAAAACAGAATAGTCCCTCATGCGTAATAAATACTGTGAGGTCTCTGCTATCTTCATGCAACATAACCTGGTGCTATGCGCTCTGTCAATCACAATAGCTTTATTTGGCTCCCTTAAGTCCACACAAAGGCGAATGCCTCCACCCTTCTTCTGCATCACTACTATAGGTGAAACCCATTCTGAGGAGTTAATCTCTTCAATAATGTCCTCTTGAACAAGTTTTCTAAGTTCCTCTGAAACAGCTTCCCTGACTGAAAATGGAAAGCGCCGTAATTTCTGTCCTACAGGCATCACATTATTCCGCATTTTAACTTTATGCAGAAACCCATAAGCACAGCTGAGTTTCTCCTCAACCTGGTGTTGGGTCCCAGCTGAAACTGGTGTGTGTACCACAAGAGTGCTTTGCTGAGGAAGATCAATTCGTCCATTAACTACCCTGAGATTAAAAGCAGCCAATAAATCTCTGCCAAAGATAGGAGTGCCTTTGTGGACAATGTAGAACTCTGCAATCACCAAAAGTAAATATTGCTGGCAGGCAGCCACATACTGAAATACGGTTTTTCAAATAGCACACCAAGTGAAGCTTGGGTTCAGTAAGAGGCACATCTTTAAAGTAATGCAAATAGATGGAGTCAGGTAGTATAGATACGGCTGAGCCAGTGTCCAACATTAGCTGAATAGAGTGTGATTTGCCTGAGAGTATGGCGGAAATGTTTACCGTGCACTTTATTTGTTCTGGAATATGTGCAGTAGTGATTTTGTCCACGCTCAGCACAGTAACGTCTGGTATTGTAACTGCATGCACCTGTTGATTGAACTGGCTGCTGCAACATACTTTAGCAAAATGCCCAATCTTTTTGCAATGATTGCACTGAGCTACTTTTGCCAGACATCCTGTGTAGCTTGCAAGGTGTTGTGGGGATCCACAGCGAAAGCATGCTTTTACTGTATTTTGAATTTGCTGATTTGGTGGTTTTTCATTAGTTTTCCTCTTGTAATTGTTTGTCTGCAAAGATAGTGAAATTTTCTGCAAAGGAGTCACAGCCTGGACTATGCCTCCTGTATCCATACTCATTATTTTGGCTTCAGCTGTAGCTGACTCAATCTGGGTAGCAATGGTTATTGCTTTTTCTAGTGTAAGTTGTGGTTCTAGAAGTAAACGTTCTCTTACACGAAGCATGGTTGTTTTCTCAATGAGCTGGTCTCTAATCATCTCATTTGCCATATTCACAAAGTTACAAGTTACAATCAGACTCCTCAGGGAAGCAATATACTGCATTATAGTCTCCCCTGTTTTCTGCTCACACTGGCGAAATCTGTAGCGATTAGCGACTATGTTCACTTTTGGTACAAAAAAGTTCTTTAATGCAGTGAGTGCAGTCTCATATTTATCATTGGCAAGGGGAAAAGTGTAAAATATACGCTGCCCTTCTGCTCCAAGGCAGTGGATTAGCAGAGCACGCTTTCTTACTTCAGAAATCTCTGTAGCACTGATTGCAAGCAGATAAGTCACAAACATATGGATCCAGGCAGTAAAAGCAACTGGAGGCTCACCTGGGCTTTGTAGAAAGGGTGCAGGTGGGTTCAGAGGCAGAAGATCCATCCTCATCGCCAAAATGTTATAGTAGCCAGGCAAGGTACTAACAAACTTCAACAGGACTTTATTTTTTAAAGTGGAAACCTCTTTTCCAAGCTGCTGCTGCATCCTCAGTAGCTCTCCCTCAGCCTCTTCAACTCCTTACCCCTCCTTCCTGTTTCCTGTCCTTTCAGACTCCCAACAGCCCGTGCTCCCAATTCTAATAATTAAAAGCAACATCTAAACACCACAGTAGTGTAAATGTAAGCTTATTTAATTCTGTTCTATAGTGGTACTTATCTTGAACTCACCACTGCAGTAGCTGAGTGCCTTCCAGTTGTGCATTAAGTGATGTGAGCTACATCTGGCACATGTGGTTTGTTCTCTCTCATCCCCTCCTCAATGGTTAATTGTGTGCACAGTAGAGTGTTTTGGTTTTGGAGGGTTTTATTAGGTGGGGTTTTTTTTTTTTGAGGGGGTTTGTGATGAGGTGTAAATCACAAGAGCTGAATTAGGCCAAGTGGGCCCAATCAGCCAACTAAGCTGCAAATGGGGGAGATTTTGACTGTATGGAGAGAGCTAATTGGAAGGAAGCTCACCTGTGAGGGAACAGGCAGGGCTTCTATAGAGCCAGGAGTCTGAAAATAGTGTAGGGAAGCAGCTGGGAGGAAGCCTGCAGTCCCTAGAAGAAGTACAGTAGGAAGGAGTCCAGGGGTAAGAGCAGTAAGGTTGGTGTAGATGCCGACCTTAACAGTTCACTACAGGGCCCTGGACTGGAACCCAGAGTAGCTGGTGGGCCTGGGTTCCCCTACCAGCCACTGCAGAGTGGTATGGCTAAGGGCAGCGGATACGAGGACTGCAGGAGTTGCTGCTGGAGTGCCATAGACAGGGCACCGGGTGTGAGGACTGCCTGATACTGCTTGAGGAGAAAGACCTCAAAAAACCACACCAGAAGAGGAAACCACTGGGTGACCTGGCCAGAGGGCGAGTCCCAAAGAAGAAGCAGCAGCTCCTGGAGTGAAAGACGGGCTGCAGACAGAGAGAGATGGAGTGCAACCTCAGGAAGGGGTGTCGACCTGGCAGAGCTAATCCCCAGAACTGGCAGGAGGAGGCGCCCTCCAGCGGTGAGTAGAGCATTCCGTCACAGGGGTCGCTCTCATTTATTTGTATGTACATGCGATGTACATATGTAAAAAAAAAATCTAACTTTCCTTCCAAATCACAAAGATGTCAATATGCCCAAGCAGATTTGCTACTTTCCTTCTGAGTGATAACATTATCTGCCTGAATATGTATATGGTGTTAGCTCCATTGGGATTTGTCAATATAACTCAGAAACAGCCTCCATTCAAATCCACAGCTTGTAAGTGACTCTCAAACCTGATTTATTAAAAACACATTTGTTTTCAAGAGCACCAGATTTCTGATTAATTTCCAGCACCATGGGTTATTTAATGCTGTAGGTTACATTGTCATTTTTGATTTTCCACAGAGTGCCTGATGGATAGAAGCTATCGTGAGCCTGTTTTTTGAGTGCATTGTTCTGTTACATAACAATAAAAATCTTATTGATGAAATGGCAGTGTCTCTTTTATATAAGGTAAAGTCATCATATCAGCTCTGGGGACCGTGGGCCAAACAAATACACAAATGAAGGGAGGATTATTAAATTATGCCAGGAAAGCATAACATTGCAGAGGAGATACCATTGCCAGTGTAACAGCTACATTTAGTTGGTGTAATGTAACCCAGCGATTCATGACTCTGGTATTAATCAATGTTAGATGCTCATTTTATTTTTTTATGCTACTGCTGAATGTTACAAAATTGAGTGTCTTGTGCAGAGGGCATAAATCAATTGTAAATTAAATTAGCCTTTCGTTAGGAAGTTTTTTTCTTTTCTCTTCTACTGATAGCTATCCCCTGAAGTGGATTTATAAAGCACAGGTGGTAGAGGTGGGAAGGAACCTGCTACTCTAAGTCTTTTGGTTCGTGTCTTTGCCAGTGCAAGATTGTAGCTCGTACAGCACAATCACCCGTGCACATTTGAGAGCAAAGCTCCCTGCCCCTTGCTGTTCCCGCTGCAGTGAGAAATTGTGAGTGAGGGGAGTGAAAATTGCATTGTACGGTAGCAGTGAGATCTTCAAGCATGAAAAACAGAACTGACAGTGTCTCTATGCTCCTGTCAAAGTAACCTCACAACTCTGTGGGCTGCGCCACTGATTTAACTCATCAAACTGCAGATCTAAAGGTCAGACAAGTTTGAAGTGGAGCTATCGTCTGGAGGAAGAGGTCTCTCACATTCACTCACAGAGCACTGATGCTTTTAATAGTAGAGGAAGTAGCCTATGAATATAAATAGGCACCTTCACAAGTCATTCAACTAATGGCATTATGTGAGTTGCAGAAGTAAATATTCTTCTGCTCTCCTCCTGGCAGGGAAATATATAATACAGCCATTTTCAAAAATTTGGGATTGAATTTAGTGCTGAGATTAAAGGATTAACAGTCCGTGAGCCCAAAGCCATAGGCAAAGAACAGGTGCAGAACACACTTATCTCCACCCCAGTTATGGGTTTTGACCCAGACCCAGACAGACCACTTCTAGAGTAAAATTCTGTTCCCACTGAGTACAATAGAGTTGCCCCAATGTAAATTAGAGCAAAATATAGCCATCCATCTCCATTCAGATAGATGCTCCTTTCTGCTTCCCCTTTGTTTCTCCACAAAGGGATCACCATTATAATTTGGATTGCTAAACTTAAAGACGGGGGCCCTGATATCGAGGTCTGTTGTGGCCCCTTTACGTCAGCCTAGTTTCTGCAGACCTTGCCATCATACCCTTCAACTAGGGTATCAGGAAAACTGATCCTTCCTAAGACAGTCCCAAAGTCAGTGCCACAGAGCAGCTTAACCAGGAAGGGCTGTTGGAAGGAGTTAATGCTCAGAGGTCTTCTGTGCTGACTGCTGCAGTCGCTTTGTCCTTAGCGCACTGAAATCACAAATCCAAGGTTATTCCCAAAGGCAGCTCTTCCACTCCATGGAGCTGCCACTTTAAGAAATTTGACTTGACTGAGGAGCCAGTGGAGACAATTGCTAGATCGTCATCAGCTATCCCTCAATGCGAGGATGATGTCTGCTGGGGGAAAAGTCATTGATGAGACTTAAGATGGCTGAGGAGTCCAATTTGTGCTTTACAGGTGTTTCTCTCTGTGCGTGACAGGTGGCTGCTTGGAGAGACCACAACTGCTGAGGAGGATGCTGTACCCTTTCCTTCCTCCTCTGCCGTGTCTCAGCCTCTCGAGCATGGCGATTCTCTTCAGAACGAACCCAGGCTTGATGTGTGATGCAACACCATTGCAGTCTATTCCCAGCCAGCTCTTCTCAGTTCGGAGGATCAATGCCTCCCTACTTAAGATATACTTTCAGGGTGTCCTGGTAGTATTTCCTCTGTCTCCTGCAGGTCCTCTTACCGTGACTTGCTACGGAAGACAAGTATCAGCCATTCCACACAATGGTCAGCCCAGCCAAGTTGATGTTTCATAATCTTTGCCTCAGTGCTGCTGATGTTAGCTGCAGAGAGAATGCTGCCCTTGATACGACAATCTTCCCATCTGATACAGAGAATCTTCCTAAGGCAGCACTGTTGGTACCACTCCAGATGCTTAAGATGGCTTAGATACGTCACCCATGTCTTGCACCCATAAAGAAGAGTGGGGCTGACCACTGCATTGTAGACCAGGATCTTAGTTTCCATCTGCAGATCTCTGTCAATAAAGACATGACAGAGCAACTTTCCAAAGGATGCGCTGGCACAACAGACCGTAAGTGCAATCTCCACATCAGGATTGGCTGTATGGGAGAGGCAGCTGCCAACATAAGGGAAAAGCTCAACACTTTCCAGGGGCTCACCACTGGTGACAATTTGTAGAAGAACCCCTGGAAAGTGTTGAGCTTTTCCCTTACCTTGGCAGCAACTTGTCGCTGGGGCAGGCTGGTGGAGCATCTTAGTCTTCCCAATGTTGAGGCTGCAATAGGTGCCTGAGAATAGATCTAGGGTGGGTGATCAAGTCAGCCTTGGTGTGTGTGAGGATAGCACAGTTGACAGCATACCGAAGGTCAATAATAACAGTCCTGGTGACTTTATGTTTAGAATAAAGACGGCGCAGATTGAAGAGCTGGCTGTCCATGAGATACTCAATCCCAGCTCCACAAGAAAGGCAATCATGAGTAAGAATCAATCAAGATAGATAGAAAAAAGGGTTGGGGCAATAACACAGCCCTGCTTACCACCAGTATGGATGGTGAACGGGTCCATCTCCAACCCATTACAGAGGACGGTGGCAGTCATTCAATCATGAAATAGCCTGAGAACATGAATGTACTTCAATGGACAACCAAACCTAGACAGCACCTTCTATAATGCTTCCCAATTGAGGGAATCAAAGGCCTTAGGTCAATAAATGCAACAAACAAAGGTTGGTGTTGTTCTCTACACCTCTCTTGGATCTGTTGTGCAACAAAAATCATGTCAGTGGTGCCCCGAGACAGTCTGAAACCACTGAGTTCTGGAGGGACGGCTTCAGAAAAGGGAGGAGACGGTTCAAAAGGGTGTGAGCAAGGATCTTCTCAGAAATGGAGAGGAGTGCAACAGCTCGGTAATTCCCACACATTGACTTGTCCCATTCCTTAAAAATGGTCACAATATTGGCATTCTTTAGGTTGGGTAGAATTTAGATATAGAATCATAGAAATGTAGGACTGTAAGGGACCTTGATAGATCTTCTAGTCCAGTTTCCTGCACTGAGGCAGGACCAAGTATTATCTAGACAATCCCTGACAGGTGTTTGTCTAACCTGTTCTTAAAAACCTCCAATGATGGTGATTCCACAACCTCCCTAGGTAATTTATTCCAGTGCTTATTTACCCTTACAGTTAGGAAGTTTTTCCTAATGTTCAACCTAAACATCCCTTGCTGAAATTTAAGCCCATTATTTCTTGTCCTGTCCTCAGTGGTTAAGAAGAAAAATTTATCAGCCTCCTCCTTGTAACAACCTTTTATGTACTTGAAGATTGTTATCATGTCCCCTCTCAGTCTTCTCTTCTCCAGACTAAACAAACTCTTTCAATCTTTCCTTGTAGGTCATGTTTTCTAGACCTTTAATCATTTTTGTTGCTCTCGTCTGGAATTTCTCCAATATGTCCACATCTTTTCCAAAGTGTGGTGCTCAGAACTGGACACAATACTCTAGTTGAGGCCTTATTAGTGCTGAGTAGAGTGGAAGAATTACTTCTCATGTCTTGCTTACAACACTCCTGCTAATGAATCCCAGAATGATGTTTGCTTTCTCTGCAATAGTGTTACATTGTTGACTCATATTTAGTTAGTGATCCCCTATTGCCCCTAAATCCTGTTCTGCTGTACTCCTTCCTACGCAGTCATTTCCCAATTTGTATTTGTACTATTCATAGAATCATAGAATAACAGAGTTGGAAGGGACCTCTGGAGGCTATCTAGTCCAACCCCCTGCCCAGAGCAAGACCAATCCCAACTAAATCATCCCAGCCAGGGCTTTGTCAAGCCTGACCTTAAAAACTTCTAAGGAAGGAGATTCCACCACCTCCCTAGGTAACGCATTCCAGTGTTTCACCACCCTCCTAGTGAACAAGTTTTTCCTAATATCCAACCTAAACCTCCCCCACTGCAACTTGAGACCATTACTCCTTGTCCTGTCATCTGCTATCACTGAGAATAGTCTAGATCCATCCTCTTTGGATCCACTTTTCAGGTAGTTAAAAGCAGCTATCAAATCCCGCCTCATTCTTCTCTTCCATAGACTAAACAATCCCAGTTCCCTCAGGCTCTCCTCATAAGTCATGTGTTCCAGTCCCCTAATCATTTTTGTTGCCCTTCGCTGGACTCTCTCCAATTTTTCCACATCCTTCTTGTAGTGTGGGGCCCAAAACTGGACACAGCACTCCAGATGAGGCCTCACCAATGTCGAATAGAGGGGAACGATCACATCCCTTGATCTGCTGGCAATGCCCCTACTTATACACGCCAAAATGCCATTGGCCTTCTTGGCAACAAGGGCACACTGTCGATTCATATCCAGCTTCTCGTCCACTGTCACCCCTAGGTCTTTCTTAATTGATTGTTCCTTCTTAAGTGTAGTACTTTGCATTTGTCCTTTTTGAATTTCATCCTGTTTATTTCAGACCATTTCTCAAGTTTGTCAAGATCACTTTGAATTCTAATCCTGTCCTCCCAAGCACTTGCAACCCCTCCCAACTTGGCATCACCTGCAGACTTTATAAGTGTACTTTCTATATCATTATCCAAATCATTTATGAAGATATTGAATAGAACCACCCCCAGGACAGATCCCTGTGGGACCCTGCTTGATATACCCTACCAGCTTGATTGTGAACCATTGATAACTACTCTCTAAGTATGGTTTTCCAGCCACTTGTGCACCCACCTTATAGTAGGTTCATCTAGGCTATTTTTCTCTAGTTTGTTTATGAGAAGATCATGTGAGTAAAGCCTGATTTAAGTCGAGATACATCACATCAGCTGTTTCCTCCTACCCACAGGGGTTGTTACCCTGTCAAAGAAGGATATTAGGTTGGTTTGACAAGATTTGTTCCTGACAAACCCATGCTGATTGTTACTTATCACCTTATGGGTGATTTGTCCATGTGTGAGGGGGCTGTTGATTCCTTACTGAGACTTAGTGGGTTTTTGGTGGGCCATCTCCCAATCCCAGGAGAAAGGGAAAGGACTGAAGAAGAGTCAGGATCCTAAGGCTGACAGTCCCCGGAGCCAAAGGAGTGAGGCCAGCGTTTGGAGTCAGCCAGATTGACAGGGCAGGCAGGCCAACAAGGGAGTCAAGAACCCAGTGGGCCCATCCTCTGTGTGAGCTGGGGCTGCCAGGGGCAGAGTAGAACAGATCCAAACAGGGTGCAGCAGCTGGGGAGAGAGCAGTACGCCAGAGCAGCAGGCAGAGGCAGAGCTGAGCTGGAGCAGCGCAGACCAGCCATGCTGACAGGGAGCCAGGGCCAATTTTCAGGGGGAGCCACAGGGCAAGAGCCGGGAAAGCAGACGCCTGCCGTGCCACAAGTAACCCTGAAGCCAAGCACTGTGAGTGGCTAGGGGGAACCTCGGCAACAAGGGTGCAGCAGAGGGAGAGATCGCCAGAGAAGAGACCTTGAAAGCTGGACTCATGGGGGGCGTGCAACCCCAACAGGAAGGCTGATACTGGGGAGAAGGGTCCTGCCACCGAGAGCCTGAGAGTGTGTAGCTGCCACCAGAGCAGTGTCTGACCCACTGTACCACTGCAGCGCAGCCAGGCTCTGGGAGGCCTGGGACATGTGAGGAACACACAGTGACCTTTCCTTACGTCCCAGAGACTGCTGTTTATGGTGTCCCTGTGTCAATAGCGTGGGGTTCCTTGTTCCTTTAACCTTTTCTCCCTTATATTTTTACAGTTGCTATTTTATAAATTGTATTTGGTTTAAACTCAGTGTAGTGGTCACTGGGCCAGGGAAGTGGCCGGGGTGGAGAGAGTACCCCCTAGCACCTATCCTAAGTGACCCACAACAAGACTGGAGATTAAGCCCCCCAGGAATCCTGGGCCCAGCCTTATCGGGATTACAAGGACTCTGCCACATGGGAAAGTGGAAGAGTCGTCGTCGAGGTCAGGCAGGGATTCAGGTAAAGGGAGTTGGGGTGGGAACTCACAACCTTTTGCTATCTGCTTCCACAGGGATAGTATAGAAGCCAGAAAAGTTCCCCAAAACAGCAGGACCGTTCCCCCTCTTATACATGGAAAAGTAGGTCAGAGTTAAGCCCACTTCCCTTCCATACTTCTCTGGGAAAACTGACTCCACGTTTGCTTTGTTCCCCACTTACGCCCCTGTTGATTGGGTGTACCAGGCCTTTGGTACCTCACTGCCTTGGTATATCCCACTCCCCTGTATGCTCCCTGCGTAACACAGCTCCCTATATGCCCCATACTCTCCTACCTTGCTCAGCTTTTAAATGTTGATCCATATCGTTGATAGGTGTCAGCTTTATCAACATTGGTACATGTAAAAGCTGAATGTGGTAGCTGAGTGCGGAGCTGAATTATGTGGGGGAAGCATGTTGAAGAGGGGATTTGTGTGGGGGCATAGGAGGATATGGCTGTTTAGGCAGGGAAAATATGGGGTGGGGCGTGGGGCGAGCAGGGCTGCATACAACAGGGAGCAAGCGGGAAAATATGCATGTGTGGGGAGGAGTTGAGAGGGGATTCATTGGTGGAGATAGAAGTAGGGTGGATTTCCCCCTGACAAACTTCCTACTGTCTATCAGAATGGCATAAGTTGTGAAGATCATTCACTGAAGGAGAAAACAGTCCCAACCTCTGAGGTAAAATGGTTGCCACACTTGTCTTTCACGCTGGCATTCTATCTGGCAAAGAATCAGTGTTCACAGCTCCCTCTGGCCTCCTGAGGCCACTGTTGGGCATGTGGGCAGCTTAACAGTGTCTGAGAGTAACAGAAAAGGAGTAAGAATAAAGGAAGGGCTGTACCTGAGCCAGGGAACTGCTAGATTCAGGTCTTTTCTGACCAGGCCTGCCCCTCATGAAGCAGCCTTTCAATGCTCTGATAGTATCCTTTTTGGTCCATCAATAAAACCCTAGTTATCTGATCGTCTGAATCCGATCAGATCCTGATTTCCCCAGAGAATCTTGCTCAGAGTGCAAAAAAGAAAAAAGAGGGGGGGGGGGGGGAAGCCAGCCATTTTCTCTTTAATGAGTTCATTTGCTGATGTACAAATGCTCAAATTCACTATTAATGTTAAATTAGGTGGTTAAATTAGCTAATTATGTAAAATATGAACAGAACACTCCATATGTAATAGGGAGATTTGGCAGAGAAGGGCTACTCAGCTATAGTGGTCAAGAAATCACATCCCAGGCCAAATGAATTAAGAATGTTGGAAATGCTTATCTCACTTGGATATTGGCCTAAATCCAGTATTCTGCCTACTGAAGTGGCTGGTCCCCGATGCTTTGAAGGAAGATGGATTATAAAATAAATTGGCTGAAATTTTCAAACTATGTTTAGACATCTAGGAAAATGACCTACTGCGACCAAGTTAACATGGTCCAATGGAGTGGGCACTTGGGAGACCTGGTTTCTATACCTGCCTCTGCCAGAGAGCTACCATGTAACAATGGACTAGTCACTTCAACTCTGTGCTTCTGTTTCCCCTTTAGCTGTGTGTTCTATTTAAATTGTTAGCTCTTTCGGGCAGACACTGTCTCTCATAGAATAATAGAATATCAGGGTTGGAAGGGACCTCAGGAGGTCATCTAGTCCAACCCTCCATACCTCACTATGTTTGTACCGTGCCTAGCACAATGGGTTTCCCCATCTCAGTTAGGGTCTCTAGATACTGCAAGTGGCAGAAGCAGGTTTTGCAGCCGGGGGGGATGAAGGGTCATTGGTGGTGAGCGAGTCCATCCCACACTCACCCAGCAGTGGCAGCTCCTGTCCTGTGAGGCTGGGCCCAGCTCCCCATTCTGAGTGTTGCAACCTGGCACACGGGTCGCAGCGCCACACGAGTCCGTGCGCCATGTGGCAACGCCTGGAGTGGGGAGCCAGGCCCAGCTCTGGGGTACAGGAGCTGTCACTGCTGAGTGAGCCTAGGTGGGGTCACTCTCCAGCCCAGTGTGAAAGGCGCCACACATACATCTAAAGGCCACAAGAGGGTGCAGTTGCCCCCCCACCCCATCCAGTGGTGGAGCTAATTGGCGCTACTCTAGTACAAATAAAAATAAATTAAGCATTTACAGTCCCCACTGAAATCATACATATTTAACTTTAGTGTCCCAAGTTTGAAAAGTATGGATAAATGTGGATCATCTGAAAATTAAGTACCTGGAGGAAAGGTCTTTCCTGAGCCTGATGCCTTATCTCTTTATGCCTTGACGTGTGAGACAACAGGCAGACAGTGCTGAGTATAACGCAGAGCAGTGCTTATGGCTGATGCACATAGGGGCAGATTTACCCAAAGGTAATTCCTGGTTACGCCAAAGTTGAATTTAACCCATCATATCTTTCTGTGCCTCACATTCAAGCATGATGCAGAACTTTGTCTAACAGGCTTTTGTTGACATTTTAGCATAACTGTACACATTCACTGGTCTGTTAAAGCCATCAGATCTCATTAAAAGCCAATATTGATCCTGCATTGTGCTACCTTGCCCTGGATCTGAGTCTAGTATTCCCCTGCTGAAGCACCCTGTTGAGCAAACATATATGTCATGACCTTTGAATATGGAACTGGCAGATGTCTAACAGATCTGAATAAGCTTCCGAGTATGTGTGACAAGGTGTACCAGACCTTTGTGGCCCCCTGCTGGAGGTCCCAAGGTCATACCACACCCCACCCCAGGAAAGGAGCTGCAAAGGTGGGTCCTCCAGGCCTGCCTAGAGAGGCTGCATAGATAAAAGGAGTTGCAGGAGCTGAGCAGGTCAGTTCCTGGCTATATTAGAGGAGCAAGAGAGGGGGCTCCTTGCTGGTCACAGGAGCTCGAGAGAGAACCAGAAGATGGGTTCTGGTGGTACTGGCATTCAGTGAGCAGGAAGAGGATGTGAGAACTTCAGCCCTGAGGAAAGAGTGAAGAGAAAGGGGCTACAGTGGAAAAGGCCCAGGGAGTAGCAGCAGCAAAATTGGCATGTAGCTGCTGTTTATAGGATCCATGGGTTGGGACCTGCAGTAGTGGGTGGGCCCTGGTTTCCCCACTGGGAAAGTGGCCTAAGCCCCGGGAAGAAGACAAGTCTTGTTTAGAAGCCTGCTTGTTACAAAGATGGGGCTGAAGACCTTTGTGAAGGCTGACAGTTTGTTGAACTCTTTGCTACTGGGGAAGGGGTTCATCCATTTTTTACTATGTGCCTTGGCTTGAGGGTGGAGCCTGCCTAGCAAGGTCAACGACCTACAGGGGATGCCAGGAGTGGGGAAAAAAGATTTCAGCATCACATTCAGCTACTAAGAGGCACTTAGGAGGTGAGTGCCCCCTGTCACAGTATGCCCGAATGGTCTAACAAAGGATCCTTTAGGAGGTTTTAAGCCCCCCTACACTACAATCTAATTTAATGAGAGCAATGAGTAAAAATCTATGATTAGGTAGCTGATGCAAAAAACGCTGTGAAATGCTGAAGGCTAGCACCAGAGGTGACAAACCCAAATGCACCTTTTCTCTTTCTGTGATGGAGACAATAGATCTCTCCATACAACACAGCAGGAAAGGGGTTAAGAGGGAGCCACAGAGAAATAGGAAATAGTCCAGCTGGACCTGGTCAGGGTATTAAATGATTTCTCTCTCAGGAGGAAGTGGCTCCTATCAGGGAAAAAGACTATTTACTATGCAGCAGAGCTTAGCCTTGCAATGCAATGAAGGAGTCAACAAAGGCTGATTCAGAAAGACTCTCTGCAGGAGTGGAGTCACCTCCTGGTAATAGGCTGTACATATTTGCGAGACAGATGGAGCAAGTTGTATCCCAAAGGTTTTGTTGGACTCTGGGCTCGAGGTACAACCAGATCCCTGTATGAGGTGATTAATTGCGCCAGCCAGGAGCTAGCTGGAATGGTGCTATGGCTGGAGCGCATAGAGTCATAGAAAGGCAGGGCTGGAAGGGACTGCGAGAAGTCATCAAGTCCTGTGTTGCGGCAGGCCCAAGTAAATTTAGACCATCCTGGATAGGTACTTGTCCAACCTGTCCTTAAAAACTTCCCAAGATGGGGATTCCACAACCTCCCTTGGAAGCCTGTTCCAGAACTTAACTACCCTTAGAGTTAGAAAGTTTTTCTAATATTTAACCTAACTCTCCCTTGGTGCAGATTAAGCCTATTCTACTTGTCCTACCTCCAGAACGATTGATCACTGTCCTCTTTATAACAGCCCTTAACATATTTGAAGACTGTTGTCCGGTCCCACCTCAGTCTTCATTTCTCAACCATGCCCCGTTTTTTTAACCTTTCCTTGTAGGTCAGGTCTTCTAAACCTTGTATCATTTTTGTTGCTTCCCTCTGGATTCCAATTTGTCCATCTCTCCTAAAAGGTGGCACCCAGAACTGGACAGTACTCCAGCTGAGGCCTCGCTAGTGTTGAATAGAGTGTGACGATTATCTCCTGGGTCTTACATATGACAGTCCTGTTAATACAGCCCAGAATATTAGTCTTCTTTGCAACTGCATCACGGACTCATATGCAATTTGTGACCCACTATAACCCCAGATCCTTTTCATCAGTACTACCACCTAGTCAGTAATTCCCTAGGCATATTTAAACTATGTCCCTGCATTAAAACAGTTGGAAGAGCAGAAGAATGCAGTGACATCCTAATAGCAGATGTGGAGAAGCAACCTACTTAGTCCCATTGGGATAGGACTGGGACTGTTTTGACACTGGATGAGCTGGGTAGCTGGAATTCATTACAGACTGTAGCACCTACCAGCCCTGACCCTGTTGGGCTAGGCATGGTACAAACACAGAACAAAAAAGACAATTTCTGCCCTGAAGGGTTTACATTCTGCATCCTTAAATTAAGGGATCCACCTGGACTTGCTAAGGTTGTTTGTGCATGAGAATCAACTGGACCTGCCACACCCAAGAACAGCTGTACAAAGGCTATGGGAGTTCACATCATGCTATGTGCTAGGGAAGGAGGAATTCAGACCTCTGGTTGACACAGTGTAAGCTCTCTGAGGTTACTAAAAGTCAGTCATGATAAGCCAGATTTGGATCCTTTTGGGGCTTGCTGGATATTATAGGAAAATAGTATCAGTGTTTGCCACATTAGCGCCTCCTCCCCTACTGACCTCGTCAAGATAAGTCCCCAATAAGGTATAGTATTTGAATTCAGAAGCAGGGACTTTTTTTTGAGAGAGAGGGGGAGACCAGGCAGAAAAGTCTAAATCCTGCATTATTATTATGTTGTAGCGCGTAAGAGTCCCAGTCCTGGACCAGGACTGATCTGTGCTAAGTCCAGGTGACAGAATAAAAAGTGGACCTTGCCCTAAACTGCTCATAATCTAAATAAGAAAGGTATAAACCCTGCAGTATTTGGGGAGCAGCTTGGTCGTGGTTCTCTGTTCCCAGTCAAGGGGAGCTGTGGGAAGCAGCAGCCAGCCCGTGGGCTGCAGGTTGCCCACCACTCCTTTAATGGCTAGGATGAGCTTGGGGTGGATGGTAGAGAATGTCATGGAGATGTGGCATGTCATCAAGGTACATGGAGCAACTGACCATTTTGGCCTTTAAAGTGCAATCTTGTGACCATGCAGACCCTGAATAGGTTAGTCTATCAACCTGTCTGGCCTCCCTCGGGGTAGTATGAGTGCCTGTCTCACACATAACGAATGCTGGCAGAGAGATCTGTGGGGTGGCGATATAGATTACCTTCTCTACTACTCCTACAAAAATAGGCTTGAGCTCTGAAGACCCCTAGAGTCCTCAGTGGAGATCAGCACCTGATTGTGCTAGGTGCTGCACAGACACAGTAAGGACAATTCCTGCCCTAAAGACCTAAATAGACAAGCGGGACAAAAGGGTGGGAGGGGAAACAGAGGTGAAGTTTCTTGCCCAGAGTCACACAGGCAGTCAGTAGCAGAGCGAGGATAGAACCCAACTATCTCAAGTCTTTGTCTAGCCCTCATCCATGGGACCATGCTACGCATGTAGGCTGACTTCTGCTGATGTTGAGACACAGCATGCCTCTAGCCCACCAGTTCTCAGCGTGTGGCCTGTGGCCCAATCAGCACCCAGCTGCAGCCCATGTGACATCCTCAGGGCCATACATGTAGTATATATTGTGTGGATGCAGCCCACATACTACACAGAGCTGCATATACAGCCCACAATGGTAAATTGGTTGAGAATAGGGTGACCAGACAGCAAGTGTGAAAAATCAGGACGGGGCGAGGGGGGCAATAGGCGCCTATAGAAGAAAAAGCCCCAAATATCAGGACTGTCCCTATAAAATAGGGACATCTAGTCACCCTAGTTGAGAACCACTGCTCTAGCCCCTCAGAAGGCAGCTAGGAAAAGCCCAGGGCACTTTGCATGTAGGTTCTACTGGTTTTAACAAAGCTTGCACAGTTTCACCAGTTTGGTGTTAAGGTGAAGACAGGAAAACCCAGCAGTCACCATGCAGCCCAGGAGGTGAGTGCATCTTAGAGAGATTAAATCAAATCAGGGTTTTCAGTCCTTTGAAGGTGAAGGAAAAAAAAAATAGGGCAACTATTTTGGTATAAACCATCAGGCCGGGCTGAGAGAACCGGGAGTGGGGAGACAGTAACATAGATGGAGATTTGCTTGTGCACTTTGTGGACGCCGTTGTTGTTGCTGCTGAGGCTGATACACTGGATGTGTCACTCTGACAGTACCTCAGTATGTGGAGAAAGAATATTCACATTTAGTAAAGCCCATCACAACTCTGAAGGCTCAGGAAAGACGTCCCAGCAAGGCAGCGATGTAATAAGTACAAGAAACATTTCTGAAAAAGACAGGTCCTTAGCTAAACTGTGTGCACCAGGGGAATCTTTCTGCTGAAATCCTTCGTTATTACTTGATTTTATTTTTATTTCTTTTCCAGCTCTGTAAAAACTGAACAATTATGGTCTTCAATTACCTCTTGGCACCAACTCTATTAATGGCCTTTATGCAGATTGCTTTTTGAACTGTTTGAGAGAAAAGACGATCTGGGTCACCTCTATGAATAGGCTTGTGTCTAGGGGCTAGTATTTTCTGGGAAGCATCATCATTTGGTTTTTGGGGTGAGTCCAATGAAGCAGATGGGAGGACTCTATGCCTGACTTCAGGCTTGGTCAACGGCAAAGCTTCCACTCACTTCAGTGGTGCAGGATCAGGCCTTTCAAAGAGTCCTTTCTGTTGTACTCCTGGGTCCGTGTCCTGAAGCAGGGTGTGCATTAGAGCCAGTCTCCAAGCGACCTAACAAGTGCAGCTGGCTAATAGTAAGCTGACTGGCTACACTATCTGATTGGTGGGAAGAGTCAGCAGACCAACTCTTAAGCCCAGCAGCAATTTGGTGGCTGCTCAAAGCATTTGCCCATGGAGGTGATCACTCCTGTGCCTGCTTTTTCCCAGCCCTATTCCTGCCTTGGTCCCAGTCTTGCCTCAAGCCATGTAACTCAGCTCTGACTCCAGGTTATTAACTCCTGCTCTGCTAGGTCTGACTGCCCACATCCTGGACAGTTAGTTGCTCTGGTATCCTCTTCTTTCACCACCTCTTTACACCAAAAGTTTTAAATTACCAGGATCTAAATTTGAGCTGATGTTTTGGATCACCCTTTCCAGGTTGCTTGCTCTTTCTCTTACCTTCCCAGCAAACGTCCTAGCTTTTAAGCCCCAGGTACCAGCGTCAGTGATATGGGGCTAAGTGGTTGGGTCAATGACTGTCTACACTGACTTTAAAGCTATTGAGCCAATATGTTTTGGATCAACAAACAAGGCTAACAGGTCAACCATCCCAGCCTTGTAAATTGATTAATTTTTCAACAGACTATATTAGAGTCAAGGGGATTGATTGACCTGCTCTCTGGATTCTTGGTGTAAACAAACAGCTGACTGCAACCATCTGGCCAGCACTGGGCTCTTGTGATTCATTACTGTCAACAGGGCCAGACGTATGCCAGCATCCCTCTTGAATGGGCAGCCAGGGCAGGAGGCATGAAGGATCTGATATTAGA
Source organism: Chelonia mydas (assembly GCF_015237465.2). Classification (NCBI taxonomy): domain Eukaryota; kingdom Metazoa; phylum Chordata; order Testudines; family Cheloniidae; genus Chelonia; species Chelonia mydas. The sequence continues at coordinate 340,153,007 of NC_057849.1, forward strand.
GACCACCTTCACTACATGATAGTGACCAGGATCTAGTATTTCCTTCTAACGTGAAACTTTATCTTCTGGGTTCCCTTCATGTTTGGCCCTTCACACTGGGTCTGGCCAGACAAGATGCTCTAGGGAAACTTTGTTATTAGGGCTGTCAATTATTGGCAATTAACTCAGGTGAGTAACTCAAATAAATCACAATTTAAAAAGATAATCGCGATTAATTGTTCTGTTAAACAATAGAATACCAACTGAAATTAAATATTTCTACATTTTCAAATATCTATTACAATTATAACAGAATACAAAGCGTACAGTGCTCACTTTATATTTTATTGCAAATATTTGCACTGTAAAAATAGTATTTTTCAATTCATCTCATACAAGTATTGTAGTACAATCTCTTTATCATGAAAGTGCAACTTACAAATATAGTAGCTTTTTTGTTATATAACTGCACTCAAACAAAACAATGTAAAACTTTAGAGCCTACAAGTACACTCAGTCCTACTTCTTGTTCAGCCAATTGCTAAGAGAAACAAGTTTGTTTACATTTACAGGAGATAATGTTGCCCACTTCTTAATGCCACCTGAAAGTGAGAACAGGCCTTCACAAGGCATGGTTGTAGCCGTTGTCACATGATATTTACAAGCCAGATACGCTAAACATTCATATGCCTCTTCATGCTTTGGCCATCGTTCCAGAGAACATGCTTCCATGCTGATGCTCGTTAAAAAAACCACAATGCATTAATTAAATTTGTGACTGAACTCTTTGGGGGAAAACTGTCTCTCCTGCTTTCTGCCATATATTTAATGTTATATAAGTCTTGATGATGATCCGGCACATGTTGTTCATTAAGAACACTTTAACTGCAAATTTGACAAAATGCAAAGAAGATAGCGACAGCACTTGACCCAAGATTTAAGAATCTGAAGTGCCTTCCAAAATGTGAGAGGGACAAGGTGTGGAGCGTGCTTTCAGAAGTCTTAAAAGAGCAACACGCTGATGTGGAAACTGCAGAATCCAAACCACCAAAAAAGAAAATCAACCTTCTGCTGGTGGCATGTGACTCAGATGATGAAAATGAACATGCATCCGTCTGCTCTGCTTTGGATCGTTATCAAGCAGAAGCCATCATCAGCATAGAAGCTTGTCCCCTGGAATGGTGGCTGAAGCATGAAGAGACATATGAATCTTTAGTGCCTCTGACATATAAATATCTTGCGATGCCGGCTACAACAGTGGTATGCAAACACCCGTTCTCACTTCCAGGTGACATTGTAAACAAGCAGGCAGCATTATCTTCTGCAAGTGTAAGCAAACTTGTTTCTCTTAGCAATTGGCTGAACAAGTAGGACTGAGTGTACCTGTAGGCTCTAAAGTTTTTACCTTGCTTTATTTTTGAAGGCAGGGGGGTTTTGTACATAATTCTACATTTGTAAGTTCAACTTATGTTGAAGAGATTGCATTGCAGCATTTGTATTAGGTGAATTGAAAAATACTATTTACAGTGCAAATATTTGTAATAAAAAATAAATGATAAAGTGAGCACTGTACACTTTTGTATCGTGTTGTAATTGAAATCAATTCGAAAATGTAGAAAACATGCAAAAATATTTAAAGGGTATTTGTTTAACAGCACGATTTATTTTTTACACTGCTTGACAATCCTATTTATTATCCATTAGCCTCTTGCTTCAGCATCCAAAATGGCTGGTCTGCAGATGTTTCAGTGATGCAAACCAGCTGGTGCTGGACAACTTAAGCTTCTTCCACGCCCTAGGAATACCTTGGGGACAGCCATTTGAGGAGAGCTTGATAGGATTCCCTTCAAAACTCATCCACTCTGCTTCTGCTTACTGGCAACCATAGAGCACCAGGACTATGGATGAAGATTACCAGTCACTTCCCAGGTGAAACCTGGTCTCCAAAGCCAAGAGTGTAAACCCCAAGTGAGCTGTAGCTCACGAAAGCTTATGCTCAAATAAATTGGTTAGTCTCTAAGGTGCCACAAGTACTCCTTTTCTTTTTGCAAATACAGATTAACACGGCTGCTACTTTGAAACCTATCATTTTCTTGAGAAACCCTGACTCTACAGCCTACCCTCCTTCCCTGGGGATTGACAGACCCTAATCCTGCTTCCATTGGTATTTGGCCAGTAACTTGAATAGAAGCCAGCTCAGGCCCTGAGCTAACAAATGAACTGATGTCTCCTGTACAGCACTGCACAATTCACCCACTAGGTCACAGAGACAGCGATAGTAAGAGGCAGTTCCAAAGGGGGTTGCTTGACATCAACTTATTGCTACTAAAAACCAGGAAAGAAATACGAAGTTTCACTGCCTTAATATTTACTAGCTCCTGAGAGAATGTATGTGAGTTCAGTGGAACTAGGCTGGTTTACATCTTCTGAAAATCTGTCCCCTGATCACATGTATGTCACTTTAAGCATTCAGATGTTGCACCCCATAACTCCTGTCTGTTCTTCTGGCTTTACACGGTGCACTCCTCAAGGCAGGACAGTGCCTGGATTGTTTATTGCTGATGTCAACATATTCGTATGATCATTCTTTTATTTGATCTCAAAAGTACCCCAGATCACCCCCTAAAAAAAGACTAATTTAATTGCCAGATTAGTCCTTCAAAGGATTCTGACCTCCATGTGCATTTGTTTTCTAGTACATCTGACAATGGATTGTGCCATCCATGCAGCAATGTCTATTTAGAATGTAGCTATCCATTTGTTTGTCTTTGTGATGGTGTTTCAAATAAAAGGGTTCAAATTTTCCAATAGAATTGGAATGAAATAAAAGAAAGAGGAAATGAAAATAAAGGAGAGATCCCTAAGATGAAACGAGCTAAGATTTCAATAGTGGCTGTTGGCTAAATTCTGCTCAGAGTTATGCCAGGGGTTTGGTGAAATCTGCTTGAAGCTGGTAGACATGCATAAGACTTCAAAATCCTGTCTGCTCTGTGTGGACATTAGACCCCTAGCACTTCCTTTAAGAGAAGGGGTACCTGGTTAATAATATCCCAGTCTCCACAGGCAAAGCATGTTGTACATTGACTGTTTCCCACCACCTCCGAGGTAGATGCAATTCACTGACGCTTTGTGTCTAAATGTTGTACAGCATGGAGGGGAGCAAAGTGCATAAGCCCCCTCCGCCCTACCCCAAAAACCAAATGAGGTGTTGCAGCTCTCTGGAATGCTCCCCTCTGTCCTGAGCCTTCAGATGACTCATCCCTATGCCAACAAGATGGGATATTTGCCATGCTGGGGGCATGAGCAAGAAGCAACCAGTCTGTGGCATGCTCCCTTAAAAACCTGGCAGACTCCCCATGGAAATCCAGTCAAGAATAATTGTGCTAGCAGCATTATCTCCCCTTCTGTAACTTCTGCCATCTCCAAGAGGAACATGCATGATAATGGAGGCAACTGCCAGCAGAACAGCAACTGAGCGAGCATGCTGAGGGGGCATGGCTGAGACAAAGCACAAAGGGGTGGGTTCTCCATGCAGATCTATGTGGATCAGGAGCATGGACAAGGAGGAGGAAGGAAGTGTGACAGAGGAAGGTGGGGGTTCAGATCCAGCTGAGCTGGAAGTGGATTTTCCCCATATCTTCTCTAGCTTTATGGAGTTCCTAGGACACATCCTCCACTCTACAACACCGTCCCTACTGAAGGGGGAATGTTGTGGTAATTAACACCAGAAGATGAACCTAGGAGAGATTTGTCAAGCGCCTTTCTCTTCCTCTTGTAGGATTTTCCCAGGGAAGGGAATGTTAACCCATAAATTGCTTTGAGATCCTTCAGAATTAAAGGTGCTGTGTAGTGTCCTGTCCAGGCATTGGTTTCAGAAACCTCCTTTGTATGATTGTTTTCCAAGCAGACCAAGTCTGAAATAGACTCATCTTGGCTATAAATATATTAAAAAATAATCTGCCATAGATTATTCAGTGCTCAGCTTTCTGTCTATAAGTAATAGGTCATTGTTTGTATTTGGATAGATGTTTCTTGATATTCAACTCCAGAGCAGTTCCTTTCATGCATTTGAAATGCTGTCTTTTTCTGGGCTCCAGTGAGGCTTTCCTTGTCAAGGATTTCCACAACCCACTTTCTTCACCTGAATTACACCAGTTCTCCTCTGATACTTACTTGTGCTTGAAACACTGGAAGTTTAGATGTAGCATCCTGATCGGTTTGTTTCATATTTACTTATGGTGGCTACCAAGGCTAACACTTTCTACCAGGGGAAAAACCCTCTGTAAAAAATACAAACCAGTTAAATAGAGAAGAAGTTGTGAAGAACAAGTGAGTGAATATCTGGGGATATGCACCTTCTTTTTCTGTTTACTAGAACGATTGGTCCCTGTTCCTTGCATTGCACTCTGCATGGTGACATTACACCACCTGGATGCTGGGTGGCGAGTCAGAGCCATACCAAGGACTGCTCCCACTCTGTTGCAGCACCCAGAAAAGTTGGAGTGTAGTGTGCTTTGACTGCACCTCCCTGTCCATCTGTCTGACATGCTGTACTCTGGGGGCTATGAAGGATGCCATGTATGGTCATTCTGCTGGTCCAGCCTCTTATATCAGATGCATTCCCCAGGAAGGAGATCTGCTGGCTTTACATCTATCTCAAATATTTAATTGGCCCCCCATAACCATGGGGTCTCACAATCTCCAGTGTAAGGCTGGGAAGTACTATAACCCCATCTTACAGATGGGGAACTGAGGTCCAGTTTCTCAGGGTTATTTAGGTGTCTAATTCCCATGGACTTGCCCAGCATCACATAGGAAGCTTGTGACAGAGCACAGAATTGAATCCAGGTCTCCCAAGTCTCAAGCTAGTCCCCTAAACACTGAACCAGCCTTCTTGTCAGATGTGGGCAGAACCATCATAAACATGTCTGACAGGGAACCCTAGACCAGTATGACTTACTGGCCCAAATGTTGACAGCAATCATTTCAATTTCACCAGATTTAAGAGGTGTGAATGGTAGATTAAGATTCTACAAGTTCTTACAGCTGAGGAATGAGACCAGAAGTGCTTGTGCACAGGTACAAAATGCTCCTGGACATCCTAGCCATATTTCACATACATGACCACAGTGTGAATGTTGCCTGAGTAAGGATTAGAGGAAGCATCTGATAAGAAACTCAGAGGCTATAATAGGCTTGTTCACCCATCATGTCCCACTGGCTTTTAGGTCAGCCCAGCCAACTACCCAGAAAGGGATTACACTTCAGATGAAAAAGGATTTTTTTTTTAAACCGCAAAGGAAGCAGCAATTTTCCAAAGGTCCCGAAATTTACTGAGCTTGTATTGCCTGCAGTCAGCTGCTGAGGATGTGATTTAGTGATCTCAAGGAAATGTTTGTTACCTAAGGCTACATACTTATTGCTTTTTCTGTTGGCAAATAAAAATCGGTTTTATTATACCCATTCCAATTCCCCTTTCCCTCCCCAAGAAAGCTACAGTGCCAACATGCTGCTCACTGTTCTGCAGCTATTGATTCTTTTTGGTTTGTGTGCTTGAATTTATGGCATATTACCGGCTTGTCTAATCCACTGCTTGCCTGCATGCACTGTTGCGGCCTGTGCCAGCCTGGTTGCTGGAAAAGTGTGCCAGCTAAACCTTGCTATGTAGCCATGTTTGTAGGAATCAGAAGTAGTTTCTGCAGCAAGCTGCTCTCTTCTTTTTCTATCTGTCTGGTATCTGTCGCTGGACTGCTGACCTTCAGGAGCACCCATGAGTGGATAGATGGACTGTCACACTGGTAGCTCCTGAGGAGCTAATGGCCTTTTGTACACACCCTTGCTATTTTGTACAAGATCAGAATAGCAAGTGCTGCAATACTGGGCCTGATCCAGTGCTCCCTGAAGACAACGGGAAGACTTCATTCTAATTAGCACCACAGAGCTTTCTGAGAGTGGTTGTCCTCAGATATTGCTAGTTGGGACTAGAAAGAGTAGGAATCTCACAAGGAAGATCATCACAATAGTTAGAATCCAGATGTGCAGATTTAAGAGGTTTGGATAAAATCTGGGAAAGCATCAGAACTTGTAGCACAGCAAGAGCTAATGGCTGGAGGTTGAAGCAAGGCAAATTCATACTTGAGAGGAAATACATTTATCAGTGAGGGTAATTAATTATAGGAACAATTAACCAAGGGATGTGGTAGATTCTCCATCTGCAGTCTTTAAATCAAGAATGGACGGCTTTCTAAAAAAAGCCTTCTAGATATCCACAATTGGTCTTGAAGCAGGAATTACTGGGGGAGATTCTCTGGCCTAAGTTATACAGGAGGTCAGGCTTGATAATCATAATGGTCCTTTCTGGCCTTGGAATCTATGAACTCAACCTGAACTCCAGACTTGGAGGTTCACCCTTCACTACTGTGTACCTTAATTATTTCATTGTTTATTTGCACTACAGAAACACCAGTGTTATAAGTCCTCCAGGAAGTGTGGCATCTCTGTACATTCTCACTGCAGTCATTTGCTTTTTCCTCTGAGCCATATAGAACAACAAATGCAAACAGGACAGGTTTAGTTACAGGCTACAGCTAGAGAATAGCTGGAAGTTGTGTTACTTCATTGGTATAGATGGTCTCCATTCTTAATAAAGTGTTTAAGACTGGTCTTGCTTGTCAATAAGATACTGCAACATGCAGGGGCCAATTGAGAACAGGACCCCATTGTGCTAGGCACTGAAGAGATAGAATAAGAGGCAGAAGTGCTTACAGTCTAAATAGACGAGATAAATAAGTGGGGGGAGAAAGGGATAGCACAGACAGGGAACAGAGTGATGGTTTGCAAGCATCATGTTAGTGCCATTTAAAAGAATCTTTGGGGTTTAGTTAGAGGAATTAGTTAAACAGAAAGGGGAGGGTATGGGGAGGGGAGGGGAGCACAAAGTGCAGTGGTAGCGAGGCTCAAGTGGAGAGAGAGAGGGGGATGAGAGGTGGCTGGAGCAAACCACCAATCAGCACCAGGGAGAGAATGGCCACCATGGAACCTGTCTGACGACATCATCAGCATCTGACAGTCCCTTCTCCAGCTTCTGTGCCTGCTATACTGGGTTAAGTTTCCCTGGCCCAGCAGCTGGCTGCTCCCTGGAACTTTTCTTCCCCAAGCCCAGATGGGTTTGGGGAGGGAAGATGCTGCATAGGTTGCAATGCTCTCTGGTGGGAAGTTGTGGGGGTCACTGACTGTGAACCTTCACTGCCAACAAACCGTCTAATTTTTTTTTTTAAACCAGAGATGGGAAGAGCTTTTGCTTGATTTTTATCACTCAATATCATTTTATGGATGTACAGGTTACATTTCGGGTTTTGCTCTGTGTTTAATGTTGCTTTACCAGCCTTGAATTGGTATTTGCAAACACTTTGCCACATCATTTGCAGATCATGAAGTTTCACCTCCACTTGTAGAAGTTATAAAACTATCAGTAGGGCATAGGAACTTTCACATCAGGCTGAGAAGGATGCTACCCTGCAGGAAGTATGTGGGGAGGACTGTTTGTGTCTTCTTGCTTGGGTGGTAGACCCACAGCAGCACCACCAGTGGTTATGCTCTCTCTCCACCCCTGGAACGAATCAACACTAGCCTCAAGTCCATTTCAAGCCTTTGCATCAGGGTACAACTTACTGAGTAAGCACAAAACTTTTGAGTACTATCAAAAGTAAACAAGTTTCCTGCCCACTACCTAACCCCTGCAGGATTAATCAGACTTTAAGGTCAGAAGGGACCGTTATGATCTAGTCTGACCTCCTGCACAATGCAGGCCACAGAATCTCACCTACCCACTCCTGCAGTAAACCTCTCACCTATGTCTGAGCTATTGAAGTCCTCAAATCATGGTTTCAAGACTTCAAGGTGCAGAGAATCCTCCAGCAAGTGACTCATGCTGCAGAGGAAGGTGAAAAACCACCAGGGCCTCTGCCAATCTGCCCTGGAGGAAAATTCCTTCCCGACCCCAAATATGGCGATCAGCTGAACCCTGAGCATGTGGGCAAGATTCACCAGCCAGATACCCAGGAAAGAATTCTCTGTAGTAACTCAGATCCCACCCCATCTAACATCTCATCACAGGCCATTGGGCCTATTTACCATGAATAGTCAACGATCAACTAATTGCCAAAATCATGTTATCCCATCATAACACTTCCTCCATAAGCTTATCAAGCTTAATCTTAACCAGATAAGTCTTTTGCCCCCACTGCTTCCCTTGGAAGGCTGTTCCAGAACTTCACTCCTCTGACGGTTAGAAATCTTCATCTAATTTCAAGTCTAAACGTCCTGATGGCCAATTTATATCCATTTGTTCTTGTGTCCACATTGGTACTGAGCTTAAATAAATTCCTCTCCCTCCCTGGTATTTATCCCTCTGATATATTTATAGAGAGCAATCATACCTCCCCTCAGCCTTCTTTTGGTTAGGCTAAACAAGCCAAGCTCCTTGAGTCTCCTTTCATAAGACAGGTTTTCCATTCCTCGGATCATCCTAGTAGCCCTTCTCTGTACCTGTTCCAGTTTGAATTCATCCTTCTTAAACATGGGAGACCAGAACTGCACACAGTATTCCAGATGAGGTCTCACCAGTGCCTTGTATAACGGTACTAACACCTCCTTATCTCTACTGGAAATACCTTGCCTAATGCATCCCAAGACCGCATTCCATAGATGTCTATCTGCCTGGGACTCAAGGCAAGTTTCTCTGCTCCTTCTCCTTCCTAGCCTGCTCCCTACAGGATTACACTCCCCAGGCCTAGAAACCACAGGTAAACAAAAGGTTTTCACCCAACCTAGGTACTCCTATAGGAGCCTACCTGCTCCCTACAGCTCTCCTTCAACTGAACTATTTGCTGGCTTTTATGAGGACCACAGGGCTAGAGTCACAAAGGAATTTAGGCATTGCAACACCAAACTCCTAGCACCCTTCCCCCTAATGGAGTTATCAGCCCTGAGCTAGGCACCCAGGCTCCTTTTGCATTATGTGGGGAGTATTAGGCATCTCAGTACTGTTGTGAAACTAGCCCCAGGTGATCTTCAAGCACCACCTGCTAACTGACCTCACAGCATTAGCTAGGAGGCAGCCGATTACTCACAGTTGGAGCTGGACCCAACTCCCCTTAAGGGCCAGCCATCCTATGACATATGCTGGGTATTGTATGGCCACAGGATGGTCAGAGATAATGCTGCTTCTCAAGTTCCAATTTTGGCACTGTTTGCTTAGTGGTCTTGGACAAACCTTGGGATCCACCAAGGGACTTGGGTGTTGCAACACTGAGCGTTAATGTGCCTAGAAAAAAAAAATCACAGGAACAAGACTGCACTCCACAAAGCTCAGTTAGGTGCCTAGGCAATGAACAGGGAGAGACAGACACCTAAGAATGTGAGCCACAAATGCTAGCATGCTAGAGCTGCCTAACATGGCCAGTAAAAGATACTGACAAGATGTGCTAAGCCCCACCCCTCTCTCCAAGATAGGCACCTAAACCCATGCTGCAGGGAGGGGCCTGTGTCAGTTTAGTCATTCATGAAAGGGAACCCATCTCCTGAGTCAGGTGGCTTAGGAACCTGAGCTGTTTTGAAGGAATGAGTTAGGGACCGCTCAATTTACACAGAAGGGCTGGAGGAGGAGCCCACCTTATAACTTTTAGCTCAGTGGTTAGAGCACTTATAGGGGATGTGGGCCTCTCTCAGTGCCCTCTGAGAGGTCTCTCAGTTCATCCCTCCTCCAGACTAGAGCAGTGCCCCAGGGCTCCTTCCCTGGAGGTAATGTCTTCATCCTCTCAGGGCCTTTCTGGCCCCAATTCTTCAGCTAGGCGACTACAGTTCAGTTCCCCTTCTGGAGTGCCTCAAAGACCAGGCCACTTTCACAGCAGCTGGTGGGTACCTAGGCCCACCCTATACTCCAGGTCCCAACCCAGGGACCCTATAGATAGCAGCTATCCATCTCCCTTTAAATAAACTGCATTGCTGCTCTAATTCCCTGGGCCACTTCCCCATGGCTCCAGCACATTCTTCACCATTATCTCAGGGCCTTGTCCTGGTGGAGTCCTAGCAGCCAACCCAGAGTACCATCCACTCTCCTCTAGTTCAAGCAAGGAATTAAACTCAGTCTGGCCCTTCAGCTCTTCTTATACGGACCTACTAGGCCCTGATTGGCTGCTTCCCACAGAGCCACTCTAGGCAGCTTGGAGGACTTCTCTACTGCCCTTTCTAGGGTGGGGTGGGGCAGGGCCACAAGGCCTCCAGCAGGGGGCCTCAGGGCCTAGTCAACCCCATCAGAGTGGTGTATACCATTTAAGCCAGAAGGAGCAAGAGGAAGGAAGTTATTTGTACAATTGGGTGAATTCCAGGTTGCCTGCTACACTGGACCCTACCTTCTTGCCTGATTCCTGAGCCCTGTTGTCCTGACCTGTTCCAGGTTCCTACTTTCCTGCCTAGATCCTGATCCCCACCCTTGGCGTCCAACTCTGGCCCTTGGCTTGACTCCTGATCCTGTTCCGACTGCTAGGTCTGATGACCCTGATCATGACATTGGGTCTCCTACCTCCTAGGTAGATGTCCAAACTACTGGACTACAGTGTCATTTTGACTTTCATGCATTCTCTCTCTCTCTGGCCCAATGAAAATTCCACTGGAGTTTAATACTTTAAATAGTTACTGGGCTAGAGAGAGAGAGAGAGAATGTCCCTGATCCAGGGGGAAGGGTTTGGGCCTGGAAGCCAAAGTGCACAGATACTAGGGAAGTAGAAAAAAGACTTCAGCTTGGTAGGGCTGAGAGAGATCCGCCAAGGCAAGGAAGAGCTGCTGTGAGCAGACTTTGGGAAGAAGAAAAGAGCACCCCAACTAGGCAAGGTTGGGAGTGGCCTGCTCAAAGCCGGGAATTGAGCTGAACTTTGTAGACTTTATTGTGGGACTTTGAATTTTCTTTTGAACTTCATGAGACCCTAATGAGGGGTGTTTAGACAGAAAGACGCCAGTGTGTGGCATTTATTGAGGAGCCCCGAAGGCGGAAAACTCAGGCATAATGCTGCAGAGCTACCCCTGGCCCTGAGAGGGCACTGAAGATGCAGCTGAACTGACCCTGTAACATGCATATTAACTTATTAAGATTTAAGAGTCAGAGCCTAGGCACAGATTCCAGTGTTGGGGAATGGGCACTCCCCATCGTGACCATTGGCATTTGCAATGAATGTGCAGATTGCTATGTAGGTTAATGCCACTCCTTGCTGCATTAACTCCTTCTGTGTGGCTTTTGACTTACATGGACAAGGAAGGAGTGAGCAGCTGCAAGGATGGTGCCAAAGGCAATAAGGCCACCCTGCTGGTGCTGTCTCCAGAGGGAGTCTGAAAGGACCACAGAGGGGCAGGTCCTCAAATATCCTGAGGATGAGTGGGCTGGGGGCCAGGATACCCCATGATTCCTTTGCTTCCACATAATTAAATAATCAGCCCCTTGCTCCTTCCATGCCACTGGCAGCATACAGGGACCATAAAGGAAATGGGGGCATGGAGAACATCTGGCATAGAATTGGCCTCCCGAAAATAACTCCTGCTCAGGGGGCCTCCGTGCCTGGTGGAGAACAGGTGTAAGGGCTCTAAACTGTCCCTACTTCCAGCCGTGAGTGCAGGGGATGCAGCAGGGGTATGTTGTGCATATGGCCAGGGTACTCTGCGTCAGGGGGTCTCAACCTTTTTGTTTCTGACGTCCCCCCAATATGCTGTAAAAACTCCATGGCCCACCTGTGCTGCCACAACTGGGGTTCTGCATATAAAAGCCAGGGCCAGCGTTAGGGGGTAGAAAGCAGGGCAATTGCCACAGTGGGCCCCACAAAACTAAGTTGCTCAGGCTTCAGCTTCAGCCCCAGGTGGCAGAGCTCAGGGCCCAGGGCTTCAGCTCTGCACCGCGGGCCTTTGGCTTTCTGCCCTGGGCTCCAGTGAATCTAACGCTGGCCCTGCTTGGTGGACCCCCTGAAACCTGCTCATGGCTCCCCAGGGGGCCCTGGACCCCTGGCTGAGAACTGCTGCTCTGCATTACGGCTATTCTCTGCTTCCCATGACTCATAGACTTGTACAGGAATTGGAGTGGAAGTCAGAGCAGTCTTCTGGATATTCTAATTTATCGGGGCAGGAGCTATGGAGGGCTCCTCCACAACTCCAGAATACAGGCAGTACAAAAGTGGATTAAAGTCACTTTAGCTCCTACATCATACGTCCCTGTCCCAAGTTCAGGAATGAATTAACTGAGAATCAAGGCCCATCAATCTGGTGCATTTTTTTTTTTTAATAACTTATCCCAACACAGAATTTAACTCCTAAAAATAAGCTAGGTTTTTTTAAGTACCTCTCAGGAGTAACTGTGAAATCTTTCAAGCTGTGGTTCTTGTGTGACTATTTATAAACAAAAGAAAATAAGTTCTTCCCTATTGCATAAATGGTTTGTGTGTGTCTCAATGCAAAAATGCAGTACAATAAAAGTATCAATCACATGTCGTGGATGACAATATTTCTGGCATGCAGCAGATTGTGGAAAACCTTCTAAGAGTCATTGCTGAGTTTCTGAGATGTCTTTTTAAAAACCTACAAAATAGTCATTCTTCAAATGTATTGAATTTCAAATTGCATCCAAATTCGTCTCAGTTCTTTTCCTTCCCTCTCCCTCTCTCCCCTCCACCACTGCCCCCGCCCCAGCCGCCATGGTACGACTGCACCACTTCTTTCCCTGGAAATACATGAGCAGATTTGAGACACTGGGATTTTTAGTTATATTGGGGCAAGTTTTGTGTTTTTGCTGCTGCTAAAAGGTGCTGGTTACATAAAAAGAATAAAGAAAAGATATCCATGGTTATATTCAATAGGATGAAAAAATGAGAAGGGACATAAAACCAGTTGGTCAGATCCATAAGCACAAAGGACAGGAACGGAGCTCTGGGTCATCGAATTCAATCCTCTGCTATTGCAGGCACCTCAATAGAATCCTCTTCATAAACTGATTAAGTGCTATTTTAAGCCAGTTAGGTTTCTTGCTCCCACTCCTTCTTTTGGGAGGCTGTTCCACAGCCTGACTCCTTAGATGCTTAGAAACCTCCTTCTAATTTTCAGGCAAAATTTACTCGTGGCTGGTTTACACCTCTTGTCCTTGTGCAGACATTGTTCTTTAGCTTAAAGAGCTCTTCTCCCTCCCTGGTGTTTACCCCTTGGATGTATTTAGAGAGCAATCCTACCCCCTCTCAGCCTGCATTTTGCTAATATGGCAACAGTGTGTTCCTATCAAACACATCATTTAAAAGAAATTTTCCTGTTAAAAATAAATAAAGTGAAGGAGAAAAAAACTCCAAAGAATCTTCTTTCACAGTTTCCACCAGGAAAACAGCCCATCTTTCTTCAGAGATTTCCAGTTGCTTCTAAGGGAAAATACCTCACACTTCTGATCTGATTTTCTGCAGGGATTGCAGTATCCAGGCTTGGTTGCTTTGATAGTTGAAATGCAGCCATACTTTTCCACTTAACTTAATCTCCATTACTATTTTTTCTGGGGAAGCGACACACAATGTGCCTGGGGAAATGTTGGAAGGAAAAGAACAATAAGAAAATACGTTTGAATCATATCTCGGTCTTGATTCCCAGTGTAAAAAGAGGTGACTTTTTCATCTGCCCCATAGATTGCTTAGTTCTTATTCACAAACAGAAACACAATGGCTTGAAGGCAGCTATGAGCTGGGAAACTATACTGGTTGTTGTCATACAGGAAATCAGATTAAAAACAAAAGATCTTTCACACAGACATAAATAATTCTGTGAAAGACAAAGTTATTCAAACACAACTTATCACAGGGCCAAATCCTGATTTCCTTATAAGTCTTAATTTAGTTCTTACTCAGGCAGACTTGTAAGGACTGTGTGAAAACTGAGTGAAGACATCAGGATTTTACCCATTCGGAGGAGCAGAAAGCATGGGACTGGATTTTCTGGTCTCTCACCCATTGTATGCAGTGTAACGCAACTGATGTCGGTGGAGTTGCTCTTGATTGGAAAACATGCCTCATAGTGATTGAATCACCTGGAATGGCTGCATGAGAGCAGCTAGGGTGCTGCTTCTCATTCCTGGGGTGGGGGGGGAGGAATGTGGGGAGGGCAGGACATACTGTTCCTATACTGGTCCCAGTGCCTGTTCACTCAGGGAGCAAGGAAGTTTGGGTCCTCCTGTGGCATGATGGAAAAAGATCAAGCTTCAGGAGGGACATATATTGTTGTGTGACTGGAGGCGCAGGGCCTGATTCTGGGCTATGTTCAGATGGGGCGGGGCTGCAGGGAGCCACTTGCAGCTCCCTGATACAGGGCTGCCTGATTCCAGAACAACTTAGGGCTGCATTGATGTAGCTCTGCCATACGCAATTGTGGGTCCCTTGTGGCTGGCTGGAGGATCAAACAGAGCAGAGTGGTGCTTCATCTTGCTCCCTCTCCTTGTCCTGCCCAGGCCGATCTCTGGAACTCCCTCTCCTTCTCTTTCATGATGGGGGGATGGGACAGGAGGTAGCAAGGGTTCCTATGCCAGCAGATTGTTCCCCTGTCCAGGGGGAATTCTTCAGTGACTGTTTAAGGCCACTTTGTGCCACTTATTATTTATTATTGTGGTAACACCTGGGTGCCCTATCAGGGATCAGGACCCTGTTGTGCTAGGCCTGTACAAACACAGCACAAAAAGACAGTTCCCTCCCCAAAGAGCTCACAGTCTAAAGTGGACTGGAGAATCGGGCCCTTAGGGTGTAAGGCTGCTCCTGGAGGGGAGAGAACCATGTGGTGCAGGTGCTCAGTGTGTGTAGTGTTGTGTATTGCGGACATAGCACAAGTCCTGGATTATAAACACGGACATGTGCAGACCCTTGGAGCCATGACAGCGGACTAACTCTGCATTGCATAGACAAAGGAGAAAAAAATAGTAACCACACTTTATAAAAATCAGATTCAACATACACAACTGCTTAAGCAACTATAAGGGCAAATTCACATTAACAGATTCAGCACTCTGCTCAATACATTCAAATACATCACATCTATCCCACTTGCCCCCCAATGAAATGGATACACAACTTCAGAAGTGTTTGTGGTCCAGTTACAAGTCAAGTCCTTCCGGTGGCTTGCGTTTTCTTTCTGGATAGTGTCTGCCAAGATTTTGAACACTTCCCTGAGCAAGGGGTGTGTCTGCAGCATTGTCTGATTTAGATGTTCCCTCAGAAGATGCTGGTTGTTCAGCACAGCTGCTTTCTGGTCTGATGTTATTGGCTGTTGCATCAAGCTGGGGCATGAATGCACAAGCTGAATGCACTAACAATGGCTGGAAGCCATGTACTGGGTCCCCAATAATCACGTACCAGCACGGTTTGACCCACTTGTAGCTGATGAGATGCACTGATCTCTCTCACCATAGCTTGACTAATTTGACAATTTCTGACTTGTAGATGTAGATCTGGCTTTAACAAATCCAAGTGTGACCTGAGATTTCGGCCCATAGACAGCATTGCAGGTGTTTGGTTCGTCATGGCATGTATTGCATTTTGATATGCTAGCCACAAGTGTGATAGCTTCTGCTGTAACGACTTCTCTCCTCTGTCATGGATTGTAGGGCTTGTTTAAAAGTTTGTACAAACCTTTCAACCAAGCCAGTTGTGGATGGATGATATGGTGCTGAGGTAATTGTCACGGAGTGACAGGTCCAATGCTCCGGAACTACTCTGTATGAAGCCAGACAGGACTCTGGGGCAGAGTCACTCCCCTCAGGGCACGCTGCCCAGGGCAATAAGCCTCTTTGGCTATGGCCTTCCTGGGTCTGACCTCAGAGCATTCAGCACCCCTGTTCTCACTGTGCACCTCCCTCAGTGGGTCCACCTGGACGGGACCCCTGGGGAAGCCAGAGGGGTCCTGCACCCTAACTCCATAGTCAGCAGTGACTCTCAACCAGCGTGTAAAACAGAAGGTTTATTAGTCGACAGGAACACAGCGTAGAACAGAGCTTGTTAGAACAGAAAAGAGGACCAATCAGCAAAGCCCATCTTGGGGGGACCCAGGGCCCGGTGCCCCCTGGGCGCTCCCTCCGACCCACAACAGGAGACTGACTCACTTCCAACATCATGACCTCTGACACCTCGGTGCCCCTCCTCCCGGCCTTTGTCTTGCTTCCTGGACAAAGTGTCACCTGGTCACACCCCCCTCCTGGTTCTCAGGTTTTAAAGGGCATGAGCCATTGCTTATGTGCAGGCAGCTGGAGCAGTCTCACCTGCCCCTGAGGTTCTCAGCAAAAGTCACACACCCTGATTCCCCTTATTATTAAGCATTGGCATAATACACAGGGAAATTGAAGTACACACAGTATTCATGCAAAACGGTAAGACTCTTACAGGCTCACGTGCAACATAACAAGGGGAAAAACCCCACTTTGTCACAGTAATATGTAGAATACATTTTTCCTCATGAATCACTGAAACTCTTCTGAAGACCCTTGTCACTCACAATTTGCTCTGGCAGTGCAGTTTTTGCAAACAAACTTCAAAGTTTTTCTACTCTCTGTGCAGCTATGGTGGTTCTTGTGCAAAAAAATTCTGGCCATCTGGAGTGTGCATCCACATCATTCCTAAAAATGGTCCGGCAAAAATCAACATGCAGATGTTGCCAGGGAGCTGATGGCCATTTCCAGAGGTGTAATGGTGCTGGCTTAGGCATGCACAGTACCTGTTGGCATCCCGAACATTCCTTAGCAAGCTGCTCTATTTGTTGGTCAATGTCTAGCAATCATACAAAACTTCTGGCAAGTGCCTTCATTTTTACTGCCCCTAGGTGACCTATGTGGAGCTCTTCTAATATTTTTGTGTGCAGTTTACCAGGTATAATAACACAAATTCTTCACATGATACTCCTTTGATGTATGGCAAGCACCTCTGCATGTGTAAAAGGGTGCCAGACTAGGGCTGTCAGTATATTCCCAGCCCTTCAAAGTGGCTGCATAATCCTGAACTAGTGTGGGATCCCTCTTGGTTTCTTGCTCAAACTACAAGCCACTGGGGCACACTCAATTTGAAACAAATTGACAAATTTGATAGATTCTGTCTCTATTACAGGTGGTCCTTCAACTGGCATGAGCAGGTAGGAGAACCCATCTGCATTTGTATGTGCTTTTGTTATTTTGAACTCAGTGTCATAGACGTAACCAGGTAAGAAGAGAGTCTAGTATTGCATACGTGTTGCCCTTGTCACAGAAACTCGCTTCCTCAGATGAAGGATTGCTACTAGGGGTTGCTGGTCTGTGACAATGGTGAATTTTCTCCCATATAGATACTAGTTGAATTTCTTCACACCTCATACCAGACTTAAAGCTTCCTTGTCTATTTGTGCATAATTATGATCTGCCACTGTGAGAGATCTTGAGGTAAATGCTGTAGGTGTCTCACTGCCATCTGGTGTTGTGTGCAATATAACTGCCCCAGTTCCATGTGAGAAGGCATCATATCCTAAAGGGTGGGTTCAAGTGTGTGTAAATACACTGTCTGGTGTGACCAATTATTTAGCTTCCAGGAAAGGTTTTTACACTCATGTGACCAAACCCACTTTTGACCAGAGTTATAGAGTTATAGATATTAGATATTTTTTAGGTCAGAAGGGACCATTATGATCATCTAGTCTGACCTTCTACACAATGCAGGCCACAGAATTTCACCCACCACTCCTGCAAAAAACCTCTCACCTATGTCTGTGCTATTGAAGTCCTCAAATCGTGGTTTAAAGACTTCAAGGAGCAGAGAATCCTCCAGCAAGTGACCTGTGACCCATGCTACAGAGGAAGGCGAAAAACCTCCAGGGCCTCTTCCAATCTGCCCTGGAGGAAAATTCCTTCCCGACCCCAAATATGGCGATCAGCTAAACCCTGAGCATAATGGGCAAGATTCATCAGCCAGATACTACAGAAAATTCTTTCCTGGGCAACTCAGATCCCACCCCATCTAATATCCCATCACAGCCAATTGGGCCTATTTACCATGAATATTTAATTACCAAAACCATGTTATCCTGTGCCCTCCTTGAATACTCCCAATGTCTGACTTAGTATCCCTCCCCTTTAGTGGAGTCTCCTTTTGACTGTTTTAGTGGAGTCTGCTGAAATTGACTGCAGCATCTCCATAGATTTCCAACCCAGAGGAACTTTATGTAACCATTCACGACCCCACTGGCCCGGTTCCCACTTTCTCAATGACATGTAAGTCTAATAAACACTGCTTATTGATATCCTCCACGTTCACTTACATCACTCCAATTGGCACTATTTTTTCTCCCATATAAGTTTTTAGTAACATTGGTGTCTCCCTCATTTTGGTATTTTTAACAGTTTTATCATATTCTGAACATGAGATAAGAGACACTGCAGAGCCTGTGTCCAATTCCATTTTAAGCATTACTGCCACCACCCAGGGTGTTATCCAGATTGCTGACTTGTCATTTTTGCTCACACTATATATATCCAGCCTGGCTACTCCACTTTCAAAGTGGACAACTGATATTCCTTTTTCTGTACTCTGATTTGGTCTCCTCCTTATTTATCTGTGACAAACTGTGACAAACTGCTTGGATATAACCTTTTTATTACAGATTCTGCAATATGCATCTTTAAATCAGCAATCAGAAACAGCATGGAACCCTTTTCCACACCAAAAACGTGTCTGTTTGCCTGCTGAGTGGATTGACTCTTGCATTGGGTTACAGATAATTTATGCAGTCCGACTTCTGTTTTCGTGCCATTATGCAATTTTATTGCATCTCTAGCTGCAGTTTCCATTGCTACTCCAGTTTCTACTGCACATTTAAAGGCAAGATTTTCCTCAGTTAAGAGCCTCTTCTATATGCTTTCAGTAAGCAATCCACATACAAATGTCTCTTAGGACCTCGTTAAACCCATCCTTAAAAGCACAGAATTCTGATAATCTTAAAATTGTGTGGCAAAGGAGGAAATAGATTCACCTTCAACCTGATTCCACTTATGAAACCTGAACCTTTCTGCTATGATCAGGGGTTTGGATGACAAGTACGCTTGAACAATTTGCACCATCTCTTTAAAGGTTTTGCTGACTGGCTTCTCTGGGACGATCAGATCATGTGCGAACTGTATGTTTTCCCTCCCATCAGACACAGTAATGCTGCTACATGTTTTTCCGGAGGAATCTCATTTACTTCAAAATACAGCTCCAGTCTCTATAAATGTGGGCCAATGCTGAAGTCCTCAATTTTTCCAATATAGCCTGCTACTTTACCTCGCCGCTGTTAGTTTAGTTGTTCAGAGTATTCATAGTTGTAGCAGTCTTCTCTTCCCACCGGGACTGCAAGCAAGCTTACAGATTGTTTTGCTAGTCTGATGCCTAGATCAATGGTCTCCAAACTGGGGTGCGCGCACCTCAGGGGGTGAGCAAGATGATCCCGGGGGGGCGCGGCAACAGGAGCACCGCCAGACGGCGTTCCGCCATTTTTTTTCTTCGGCGGCAGCTCTACACATCCACTGCTGGTGTTCCCCTCCGGCGGCCCGCCTGCGGTAAATCTTCCGGTCTTCTTCCGTCAGCAGGCCGCCTGCAGCTGGTCTTCTGGTCTTCACCCTGGGGGTGCGCGAGCCAAAAAGTTTGGAGACCACTGGCCTAGATGGTTCTTGACATCCCAGCCTGGTTGCCAACTGTTGTGTATAGTGAACATAGCACAAATCCCGGATTACAAACACAGCCATGTGCAGACAGTTGGAGCCATGATGGCTGACTGACTCTGTATAGCATATAGGAAGAAGAAAAACAACAAAGTAACCACACTATATTACAGGAGATTCAACATGATCAATTGCTTAAGAAACTACAACTGCAAATTCACATAAACAGATTCAGCACTCTGCTCAATATATTCAAATACAACACATATAGCAAGAACTGGTTCTTACAACTCTTCCTCCTCATTGCATCATGTATTACTAAGGCTAAGATTTTGTCATGGATATTTTTAGTAAAAGTCACAGAGAGGTCATGGGCAAAAACGAAAAATTCACAGAGGCCATGACCTGTCTGTGACTTTTACTAAAAATATCTGTGACAAAATGGGGATCTGCGGGTCCTCACATTGCCTGAAGCGGGGCAGCTGTGCAGAGGCTAGGAGCCACTTTCAGCAGCTGGGGGCTGCGGGGTACCCTTGCTGCCTGCAGCTCCAGGGGTCCCCTCCTGGCTGCGGGGGCCAAGAGCTGTGGGGTATCCCTGTCGCCCGCAGCTCTGGGGGCCTATGGCAGCCAGGAGCTCAGGGGTTCACCCACGGCAGCCGGGAGCTCGGGGGTTTCTCTGCCGCCTGTAGCTCCAGGGGTCCCTGCCACCCGCAGCGGCCAGGAGCTCAGGGGTTCCCTGCTGCCTGCAATGGCTGGGAGCTTCGGGGGCCGCAAGAGGCGGCAGGGGTACCCTGAAGCTCCCTGCCCCGTGGGTAGGGGGAGATCCTGCAGCTCCCAACCACCGCAGGCTGAAGTCACGGAGGTCAATGGAAGTCACAGATTCCCTGATTTCTGCGACCTCCAAGACAAAATTGCCTTACGTATTACTAATGAAACAGGTCCTGAACTCAGGTTCCCTCTATATCAGTGTTTCTCAAATGGTAGGTCGCAACCCAATTAAGGGTCATGTGAAGGGTCTAAAGGGGTCACTTGTGCCCTGGAGGTGCTCACTCCTACCCTCACATTCTCATTTCTCTTGGTCAGCAGGCAGAGGCGTGGGGAGCAGGATCTGGACAGCAGCAGTCCTGAAGAAGCACCACAGGGGCACACATGGTGTAGGGACAGGCTGCTGACTGTCTGCTCACTGGCTCCAGCCGCTTCCTCCACACTGCTGTTGCTGCTTGGATCCCACTCCCAGTTCCCCTCGGCAGCAGGTAGCAACTTGGGGAGTAGGATCTGGACAGCAGCAGCGTGAAGGAAGCGACCGGAGTCAGTGAGCACACAATCACCAGTCTGGTAGTGATCATGGCCCACCTGCACGGAGAGAGGGGCAGGGCTGGGAGAGTGAGAGCAAGGAGGTTGGGGGAACTGAGCGGTTATGTGGGGGACAAAGTGGATTGCAAATGCAGTAAGGCTGTGATCTAGCAATTACCGTAAAGGACTGAAAGCCAAGAAAGTTACAACTCTTGGAAAAGTTCACTGTTGTATTGATGAAGTTCCTCCTGAATAAGGTGATTGTTGTAGACATCAGGAATCAAGAGGCAGGACCTATTGATTTCAGCCCCACTGTAATCTCTGCAATGTGTGTGTGCAGCATAGTCAATATGAATCACCAATTAACAAAACCCAACATTGGCAAAAAGTCAATTTGAAAAAACTCCCTCCAGCCAGCATATAAAAACTCTGATTCAAAACACCATCTTCAAGCAAAGGCATGAGTAAATCTGCCCAGAAAGTCAATAAAGCTGAGTTTTCCCAGATCAGATAGGAAGCAAGTTCTAGAGCTGAGGGCTTATTTCCAAGGAAAAATTGACCAGAATAGCTATTGCAGAGTAAGATATATATAATGTTTGTAGGTTTCTGGGACAAGGAAGGTTCTGTCACCCTGGAGGCACAGAAGAGGCCTCCATGTCAATGCTAAGTGTGTGTGGGATATCTGTTTCCACCCTGTGACTGGCAGCTCTGTGGACCGTTTTTATCATCTGCATTGTTAATGTGGGGGGCAGAGTTAGTTGTTTTTCCTCTTTGTCCATGTGGTCAGGATTCAGCATCTCCATCTGGCTCTGGATCATTTTGAGCAGCACAGCCCCACTCTGCATCAGAGCTGGCTCATAGGTGGCGAACCTACTAATCAGAATCCAGAATCATGAGACAGGAGGCAAATGTCAGCTGCATGAGGATACTGGGAAGTCAGAAACAGAAGATAAGCTGGAGATCAGAACCACAAGGTGGGAACCAGTGTCAGGCTGGGTCAGGATACGAGGGGGTCAGAGGCAGGAGACAAACTGGAGATCGGGAACCACAAGCCAGATGCTAGGAAATCAAGCCAGATCAGGATGCCACAAAATCAAGCTAGGGTAGCAGCAGGATGGAGAACAGATATTCCGGCAGTTTCCTATTCTTGCTGCTGGCTTAAGTAGGGCCAGCAGGCCAATCAGCTGCTCTGGACTCTGACAATCAGACCTTGGGGGGCATGAACCTCTCACTCACTTTGTGGGTCCCAGGTAAGCTATTGTTAGCATTTTGCCAGGTGGAAGATTAGAGCATGGCTTCTCCCAGGAGCCTTACAGGCTCAGGTTTGAGACCCATTAGTTGTGATGATCTGCTTGTATCAGGCAGATACAAATTTAGCACCAGGTGATACTGTGGAATGCAGATGTAACAGCATTGCATCAGAACCATGAAATCATGGTGCTGTGTTGCCTGGTGAGGCCTTTTTGCTCCTCTCTCCCTTCAATCCTCTATTTTTTTAAAATCTTGGTAGAGTCCAAGACCAAACTAAAAATGAATAGCAATAATAATACATTTGATTGTGAGCTGCCTGGAGCAGGGACTATCTTTCTTCAGTGTTTGGGAAAGTGCCTACCTACCATGTAGAATCATAGAGTCATTGGACTGGAAGGGACCTCCAGAGGTCTTCTAGTCCAGTCCCCTGCCCTCAAGGAAGGACTAAGTCTTATCTAGACCATCCCTGACAGGGAGTTTGTCTAACCTGCTCTTAAAAATCCCCAAGGATGGAGATTCCACAACCTCCCTAGGCAGTTTATCCCAGTGCTTAACCCCCCTGACAGTTAGGAAGTTTTTCCTAATGTCCAACCTAAACTGCCCCTTGCTGCCATTTAAATTTACATAAAAAGAAGTATGGGCTGGATGGATGCACTACAAGGTGGTAGAAAGCTGGCTAGATTGTCGGGCTCAACGGGTAGTGATCAATGGCTCCATGTCTAGTTGGCAGCTGGTATCTAGCGGAGTGCCCCAAGGCTCGGTCCTGGGGCCGGTTTTGTTCAATATCTTCATTAATGATCTGGAGGATGGTGTGGATTGCACCCTCAGCAAGTTTACAGATGACACTAAACTGGGAGGAGTGGTAGATATGCTGGAGGGTAGGGATAGGATACAGAGGGACCTAGACAAATTGGAGGATTGGGGCAAAAGAAATCTGATGAGGTTCAACAAGGACAAGTGCAGAGTCCTGCACTTAGGACGGAAGAATCCCATGCACTGCTACAGACTAGGGACCGAATGGCTCGGAAGCAGTTCTCCAGAGAAGGACCTAGGGGTGACAGTGGACGAGAAGCTGGATATGAGTCAACAGTGTGCCCTTGTTGCCAAGAAGGCCAATGGGGTTTATAAGGCCAATGGGGTGTATTTTGGGGTGTATAAGTAGGGGCATTGCCAGCAGATCGAGGGACGTGATCATTCTCCTTTATTCAACATTGGTGAGGCCTCATCTGGAGTACTGCGACCAGTTTTGGGCCCCACACTACAAGAAGGATGTGGAGAAATTGGAGAGAGTCCAGCGAAGGGCAACAAAAATGATTAGGGGACTGGAACACATGACTGATGAGGAGAGGCTGAGGGAACTGGGATTGTTTAGTCTACGGAAGAGAAGAATGAGGGGGGATTTGATAGCTGCTTTTAACTACCTGAAAGGTGGATCCAAAGAGGATGGCTCTAGACTGTTCTCAGTGGTAGCAGATGACAGGACAAGGAGTAATGGTCTCAAGTTGCAGTGGGGGAGGTTTAGGTTGGATATTAGGAAAAATTTGTTCACTAGGAGGGTGGTGAAACACTGGAATGCATTACCTAGGGAGGTGGTGGAATCTCCTTCCTTAGAAGTTTTTAAGGTCAGGCTTGACAAAGCCCTGGCTGGGATGATTTAGTTGGGATTGGTCCTGCTCTGGGCAGGGGGTTGGATTAGATGGCCTCCAGAGGTCCCTTCCAACTCTTATGCTTATGCTCAAATAAATCGGTTAGTCTCTAAGGTGCCACAAGTCCTCCTGTTCTTTTTGCGAATACAGACTAACACGGCTGCTACTCTGAAACCTTCCAACTCTGTTATTCTATGATTCTAAAACAATACATAATAATAACAATTGGGTGACGCTGGGAATACTGAGGCTCTTGAATCGGGCACGTCAGACTGGCTCCAAGCCCCTCCCACTAACCTCTTCCAAGGCTAGAACATTTTATGCCAAGTTCGCCCAGATCAACTCCGTTTCACCGACCAGCTACCTGAGCCTGGGCGGCAGGAAACAGAACGCTGTGGAAACTACAACTCCCAGCGTGCCCAGGGCCCGCCCCACACGGTGCAGAGACGCTCGGTAGCCCATATCCCGCCTCCTCTCGGCTCTTATTGGAGTGTTCAGTCCCAGTCGCTCCACTCCCTCGATTCCGATTGGTCGACCTGCAGCCAGCCAGGGGGCGCGACCCTGTGTATGGGGGTGGGCTCAAGATGGCGGGAGAGGCGCCTGGGAGATACAGGAGCACCATGAGCAAGAGCAAGGACCCCTCGGGCCTGCTCATCTCTGTGATCAGGTACGGGGGCTCGCAGGCCCCCCCCCCGCCGCCGCCGGGGATGGGGGCGGCACGTCCCTTCCAGGCCCCTCTCAGCAGGGCTCGCTGGGCCACGCTTCCCCGCAGGCCCCCGGGGGAGCTGCCGTTGGGGTGGCCCCCGAGGCCCGGCCCCCGCCGTTGCAGCAGGGACCCTCTCCAGCAGCGGGGTGCCCACGGCCACGAGAGGCGCCGCTTGTCAGAGCTGAGGGCGCCTGTGGTGCCGTGACTCCAGTGACCCCCCCCCCGGATTTCAGGGACCCCTGCACAGCAGCTGCAGGAGGCCCCCATTTCTCGGGGGTGGGTGTGTGTGTGTGGGGGTAGACGGCTTAGCCTCAGGGGGGATCTCAGGCTGTAGCTGCCGGGGACCCCAGGCTCTCAGAAGCCGCTCACACCACTGGGCGCCAGCGTGCCCTGCGGCCGGGGGGTACCCCCCTAGTTATCAGAGGTGCTTGTCTGACACAGCGGCCCTCGTGGGCATTGGGGGGGGGTGGCGTGTGTTGCCCACATAATCACAACAGCCCTGTTAAGTCCCAACGGCTCTGACAGAAACAGGGCTAGAGGCCGGGCAAACCAAGCAGGGCATCCCCCCTAAGTTTTTAGGAAGCCCATCATTGGGAGTAAGGGCATCCACATGCTCTGTGGAGGCTGTAATGTGTAATAGGTCCTACCTCCTTTCCCTATCCATTTCCTTGGTTGACTTGATTGAAAAAAAAGGACCTAAGGATCTTGTGACCACAGCAGACTCTTTCTCACATGCCCCCCGTACCCTATTCTGGGCAACAGGACTTAGTCAGGACCATTCTCGTGATGTCCTGGAAGGACTGGGAACCTCTGTATCAGTGTTTGCTGGAGCGGCCTTTGAGCTGATTAGACGAAGGCTGGTCTAAAGCACCGGGAAGTGTACATGCAGTCTCATATCCTGTTATAAACCACAGTAATTGAAAAGTTGCTGCTTTCCAGGGATTGTATTGTATTGCCTTGCAGGGGATGAAAAGGAGAAACTGCAAGCATGTCAAATCATATTGTGACTCTGCTGTTTTTTGGCTGCACTCACTCCTACAACCCCTCCTCTCTATGTCAGAGGATGATCCAGCTACTATGCCTGGAGCTGTCTGATCCTCCTCACTCCACTCCACTAGTTTCCCTCTATCTCTTTAAAAAATACTTTTAAAATCACATCCTTTTTATGCTGCTTATAACCAGTGAGTTGGCAGCCACTTTCCCTCACTGGTGTTTACTAATGCCAACCTCTCACATACTGATGCTTACTAATATCATTATTTGCTGTCCCCACACACACACATCATATTGTAACTACTGTGCATTATGGGATGGTTGCATTAATAATGCATTATAAAATTCAGTGGCTTTGTATCATATACCTGGAATAAACTATAAAAATAATTTGCATTTACACAGCATTTCTTAAGGATCTTGTGCCCTATACAAATGGTAATGACTGGAAAACAATCTGGTTTTCTTTAGTGTCCCGCAGGCGTAGGTCAGTGATTGGACACTAGATGCAGAGGACTCTGAGTTACTACAGAAATTTTTTCCCAGATGTCTGGTTGGTGGATCTTGCCCACGTGCTCAAGGTCTAACTGATCACCCTATTTGGGATCGGGGAGTAATTTTCCTCTGGATCAGATTGACAGAGATCCTGGGAAGTTTTCATCTTCCTCTGCAGTATGGATAGGTCACTTGCTAGTTTGAACTAGATTAAATGGTGTATTCTCTGTATCTTCAAGTCTTTAATTTAAGATTTGAGGATTTCAGTAAGTCAATGAGAGGCTATGGGTAAGTCTGTCACGAATGTCATGGATTCTGTGATTTTATGAGAGCTCTGCGACTGCCTCAAAATTCCAATAATTCAGTCCCGGGTGATAGGACTTGGTCTTCAGCTCTGGGTGGCGAGGCTCAGGCTTCGGTTAAAGTCAGAGCCTTGCCACCTGTAACTTAGGTTCACGGGGCCCCTTGGGGTGTGGGGTCCTGGGCAATTGCCCTGCTTGCTGTGTACATTTTGATTTTATTTTTTTTGCTTGCGTACTGGCCATGAAATAAAAATACACATCCCAAAATCTTAGCCTTATGGGCAGGAGTAGGTGGGTGAGGTTGTGTGGTCTGCAGTGTGCAGGTCAAGACTAGATGATCATGATGGTTCCTTCTGGCCTAAAACTCTATGGGTATGTCTACACTGCAGTTAGACGCCTGTGGTTGGCCTGTTTCAGCTGACTCGGGCTAAGGGGCTGTTTAATTGTAGTATAGATGTTCAGTTTTGAGCTGTAGCCTGACCTCTGGGATCTTTCCATCTTGCAGGGTCCTAGAGCTTGTGCTCCAGTCCTAGCCTGAATATTTACACTGCAATTAAACAGCCTCTTAGCCTGAGCCCTGTGAGCCTGAGTCAGTTGGCACAGGCCACGAATGGGTTTTTAATTGCAGTATAACCATACAAAAAGTGTGTATGAGACCACACAGAATTCCAGAAAGATAGCAACCCTTAGTGGACAGTTGTTTAGATCACATCTAAGGCATGTTGTATAATCTTTCAAGCATCCCAGATGTGTAACGCTAGTTTTTTAGAGTGTGTGATGGTAACAAAATAAGAGGCACAAATAATAATAAATACAGTGAGATGAAATGAGGTGGATTTCTTCAACACACCTGAAGTTTTCTGTGTCCTTGATTTAAATTTACCACCCAAAAATACATTAAATTATTGAAAGCCAAAGAAATTAATAACCTAAGTGCATTTTGTTGCAGTAGATGACCAAGTTGTAGAGTCCCGTTACAAGATAACTGCAAGAATTCATTTGAGGGAACATGAAATGTCTAAGCAAAAACTAACTGTGTATGTGTGTGTGACATGTTTATAGTGGGAAAACCAAAAGTGGCCCTAACATAAAATTCATATTGTGAAGTAATTCTTTACCATAGTTTATTAATGACAGCTTCAAAAATTTTAATAATGTAAATGTGACCACCTTTTACTACTTAAGTTGTTTTTAGTGTCACTGAGTGTGGATAGTGAAATTGGATGAATCATGTTTATTTTCTGTTCCTGTTAAGTTTCACTTTATGGTTCTCAAACCCAATGCTCTTGGGTTGAGATTCCAGCATAGCAGGGAAGATTTAAATCTTAAAATTTCCACAGTTTTTAAAAACTGAAAACCATGTCTGTTTATTTTAGATGTTGTCACATCTCCTATCCCCCTTTTTAACCATACTTAAATTTGGAATCCTTTAGGTTTATAGTGAAATATCTAATATTGTTATATGTTTATGTTTTACCTGTCTAGGAACTTTCATTATGGTAACAGTGCCTCTATAAAAAGAAAAGGAGTACTTGTGGCACCTTAGAGACTAACCAGTTTATTTGAGCATAAGCTTTCGTGAGCTACAGCTCACTTGCATCCGATGAAGTGAGCTGTAGCTCACGAAAGCTTATGCTCAAATAAATTGGTTAGTCTCTAAGGTGCCACAAGTACTTCTTTTTCTTTTTGCGAATACAGACTGACACGGCTGCTACCCTGAAAAGTGCCTCTGTAGATAGTTTAGGCCCAAACTTTCAATTTAACATTTAGATAAAATACTGCGTGAAAATATTAAAACGTTCTAGTGAGTCATGACATTTAAGAAATAAAAAATCAATGGAAGCTGTTCTTGTTTTGAATCTAAACATTCCCTGCAGTGTTTGCAATCCAGACATCATAATGAACTAGTTCATGGGAATCTGAACGTAAAACTGATTAGCAGTGAAAGGAAATCTGATCCATTAATAACTTCATTTTCTAGTTGAGTGCAAAATGTAAATGGCATAAATGGTGGAAAGGAAGTTATATTATTCAAATTCATTCTCTATGATCTTTTATTAGTAATTAAGATAAAGATGAATGTGCTGGACATCTAATGACATTTCCATGCCGGTTGTTTGGCATATCTAGAAAAATACAAGTAATTTTTATATATGATTATTGTTATATTTGAAGTAAAACTGAAGGAACCGCATTTGAGCTCAGATGAGAGCCAACTGAGATGATGTCAAGGAATGTTTGCTACATGGGAAAGATACATGGCTGTTAGGGAAAGCCATATAATTTTGAGCTTGCAGTAAGATATTGCCAACTATAATAAGCAAAACTCTTAGTTATTTTTGGTGTAACTCCATTCATGTCCAGTCTTTTATTTGCTAATCTCGTAAGGCTGTTGTAAAGCTTAAAGGGACATCATCAACTTGAAATTTAGTTTGTTTAAAATAAAAAACTTAAAATAATTTAATCTCTACTAAGCCTGCGTCCAAGTTCTCATGCCAGTTTTTCTGATTTTATAATCATGGTTTCCTGTTTGTTTAAATGTGAAAGACCCACACAAAAAGCAGGGATAACTTGATGAATTTCTTTGAAACAGTGAACTGGATCAGGATCTAGATAAAAGAGAAATCTTCTTAAAAGAACGTTTCCAGAAAACCAGTCTATTTCCAATGCAATGGGCTATGTATCAGAAAAAGTGAAACTGACTATACATAAAATGCTGTCAAACACAAAGAACTGTAAATGAACAGGGAAACAGAGAACATTTGAGAACCCAGTCTTTCATTTACAGTACTCTTAGGTGTTATTTGTAACAATAGTAGGTATGCTTTCAGAAAAAAATATATCTTTTTCAAGTTGACAGTGTCCATTACATTTTTGTTTGCAAAATGCTTTGAGATTTGGATACCCTTACTCTTGTTGAGTAGCCCATTACTTATTGAGTATGATTGATATTGAATATTGTGCCATCTAATGTGATATTAGTGCCAGGAGCCTAGGAATTGGAACTTTTGGATTTTATTTCTAATTTGATGATTTCTTACTCAATGTGAATAAGAGCATCAGAGCCAGATTCTCAGCTAGTGTAAATTGTCAGACCTCTATTGACTTGAGTTGATCTATGACAATTTACACAAGTTGAGAGGATAATTTAGTGTAGTAGCATCTGCTTCATCAGGATATCTTGGGGGATTGCCTGTCATTGGCCCTCTGAGTTTTCTAAAGGTGGTCTTGTAAGGGTCCTAAGATCCACTTAGACTGTGCCAGGGTCAAAAGCTCTGTCCCTGCAGGGTTTAGAAACTCTAGAATGACCTCAGTCTCTGGGTCATTTAGAAACACCACAGTATCTTGGGATGCAGATAATCAGGAAATTGAGGGATAGTCCATAGAAAGGATTAGTTTGTGTCTCAATAAAGTAGTACTGTGTTACTGTCCCCAGTTAGTGGCAATCCTTCCCATTGCATTGGGAATAGACTGGTTTTCTGGACACTTTCTTTTTAAGAAGATTTTTCATTTATCTAGGTCCTGATCCAGATCATCGTACAGTACCACGTTTGCTCACAATAACATACAAAGTAGGCAGAGTGGAGGAGATTATCTAATGCAGGGCTTGAAAACTTTGCTGTACACCTACGAGGAGCTGGGAGATAAAGTGGTATTGTACTAAAGCACTGTTTCTGTGACCTGCTGTGAAGCACCCATTTTTTATGTTGGCCTTGTCTGCTAGGTAGCTATTAAATTCAGGAGGAAGAGTCATTGAGTGGTTAGAGCAGCTGACTGCTACTTAGGCTCATATTGTGAGAGCTGAGCAAGGTTCTATTATTAGTGGCTCTGCCACTGACTTGCTGTGTGGTCTTGGGTGGGTTCCATCACCTCACTGTGCCTCCATTTTCCTATATGAAAAACCGGGATATTGCATCACAG
This sequence comes from Chelonia mydas, assembly GCF_015237465.2. Lineage (NCBI taxonomy): Eukaryota > Metazoa > Chordata > Testudines > Cheloniidae > Chelonia > Chelonia mydas. The sequence continues at coordinate 340,183,298 of NC_057849.1, forward strand.
ACGACACAGTACACCCATAACATGTGGTATAAATAACTAGACAGAGTGTTGTACTTAATAAATATTTGTCAAGTACACGGATGATAGGTGCTAGAGACAGGTGCATTATTGCATCTGGATGTTCCCCCTCGCTGCTGCTGCTGCTCTCTTCCCCTCTGGCTGCTTACAGGGGGATCTCCATTCTGTCTTTCCCCCTTGCCCTCGTGGATGCTGGAAGCAGCACCATTAGCAGTCTTTCTTATTCTCATCCCATTTCCCTCCTGCCTTGTCAGAACAGCAGAATAAAACTGAAATGATGGCAGGGCAGGGACTGTGTTTTTAATATTGGGCCTTGCATTGTGATGTTTAGAGTAGGGCACTGGGAGTCAGGTCTCTTAGGGCAGGTCCACGCAACAGGGTTAAGTCGACCTAAGTTACACAGCTCCAGCTACATGAATAACTTAGCTGGAGTCAACGTACCTTAGGTTGACTTATTGCGGTATCTACACCGCTCTGGGTTGACGGTAGAAACTCTCCTGTCGACTTACCTTACGCGTCTCATTCCGGTGGAGTACCGGAGTTGACGGGAGAGAGATCGGCGGTTGATTTAGTGGGTCTTCACTAGACCTGCTAAATCGACCCCTGGTGGATTGATCGCTGCAGCGTCCATCCACGGTAAGTATAGGCAAGCCCTGAGATTCTGTTCTCGGCACCACTATTGATTTTCTGTGTATTCTGAAGCAAAATGCTTATCCTCTCTGTGCGTGGTTTACCCATTGGTAAATTGTGCATAATAATCATAGAAATGTAGGACTGTAAGGGACCTCAACAGGTCATCTAGTCCAGTCCCCTGCACTGAGGAAGGACCAGGTATTATCTAGACCATCCCTGACAGGTGTTTGTCTAATCTGTTCTTAAACCTCCTGTAATGGAGGTAATTTGTTCCAATGTTTAACTACCCTTACACTTAGGTAGTTTTTCCTAACATCCAGCCTAAATCTCCCTTGCTGCAATTTAAGCCCAGTACTTCTTGTCCTGTCCTCAGTGTTAAGGAGAATAATTTATCGCACTCCTCTTTGTAACAACCTTTTTTGTACTTGAAGACTGTTGTCATGTCCCCACTCAGTCTTCTCCAGACTAAACAAACCCATTTTTTTGTTCAGTCTTTCCTCTTAGGTCATGTTTTCTAGACCAGTGGCTCTCAACCTTTCCAGACGACTATACCCCTTTTAGGAATCTGATTTGTCTTGCATACCCCCAAGTTTCACCTTACTTAAAATCTACTTGCTTACAAAATCAGACATAAAAATACAAAAGTGTCACAGTACACTATTACTGAAAATTGCTTACTTTCTCATTTTTACCATATAGTTATAAAATAAATCAATTGGAATATAAATATTGTACTTTTCAGTGTATAGTATATAGATCAGTATAAACAAGTAATTGTCTGTATGAAATTTTAGTTTGTACTGGCTTTGCTAGTGCTTTTTATGTAGCTTATTGTAAAACTAGGCAAATAGCTAGATGAGCTGATGTGTCCTCTGGAAGAACTCTGTGTACCCCTAGGGGTATGCATACCGCTGGTTGAGAACCACTGTTTTAGACTTTTAATCATTTTGTTGCTCTCCTCTGGACTTTCTCCAATTTGTGCACATCTTTCCCATACTGTGGCACCCAGAACTGGGCACAGTACTCCAACTGAGGCCTTATTAGTGCTGAGTAGAGTGGAAGAATTACTACTTGTGTCTTGCTTATCACACTTTTGCTAACACATCCCAGATTGATGGTCATATATTTTGCAACAGTATTACATTGTTGACTCATATTTGGTTTGTGATCTACTATAATCCCCAGATCCTTTTCTGCAGTACTCCTTCCTAGGAAATCGTTCCTTCTTAAGAGTAGTACTTTGCATTTGTCCTCATTGCGTTTCATCCTGTTTAATTCAAGTAAATTTACTTAATTAAACTTAATTTCTCAAGTTTGTCAAAATCATTTTGAATTCTAATCCTGTCCTCCAAAGTGCTTGCAACTCCTTCCAGTTTGGTATCATCTGCAAACTTTATAAAAGTACTCTTTATGCCATTATTTAAATCTGTTATAAAGAGATTGACTAGAACTGGATCCAGGACAAATCCCTGTGGTACCCCACTCAATATACCCTTCCAGTCTAATTGTGAACCATTGATAACTACTCTCTTGAGTACAGTTTTCCAGCTAGTTGTGCACCCACTTTATAGTAGGTTCATCTAGGCTATTTTTCTCTAGTTTGTTTATGAGAAGATCATGTGAGACAGTATCAGAAACCTTACTAAAGTCAAGATATATCATGTTCACTGCTGCCCCCCCATCCATAAGGCTTATTATCCTGTCAGAGAAGAATATTAGGTTGGTTTGACATGATTTGTTCCTGACAAATCCATGTTGCCTGTTACTTATTACATTATTTTCTTCTAGGTGCTTACGAATTGATTATTTGCTCCATTATCTTTCTGGGTACTGAAGTTAAGCTGACTGGTCTATAATTCCATGGGTTTTCCTTATTCCCCTTTTTATAGAAAGGTACTATATTTGCCCTTTTCCCATTCTCTGGTATCCTGTCCTCCATGAGTTCTCAAAGATAATTGCTAATGGCTCAGAGATCTCTTCAGCCACCTCCTTAAGTATTCTAGGATGTATTTCATCAGGCCCTGCCGACTTGAAGAGATCAAACTTGTCTAAGTAATTCTTAACTTGTTGTTTTCCTATTTTAGCCTCAGATCCTACCCCATTTAGTCTGGTAGTTGTCCAATCATTGTTAATTTGTTATGGTGAAAACTGAAACAAAAAAGGCATTTACTACTTTGGCCATTGCTGTGTTTTCTGTTGTTGTCTTTCCCTTCTCATTGAGTAATGGGCCTACCCTGTCCTTGGTTTTCCTTTTGTTTCTTACATATTTATAAAGGATAACAAGAAAGCATTTTATATCCCTAGCTAGTTTAATCTTGTTTTGTGCCTTGACCTTTCTAATTTTATTGCTACATGCTTGTGTTGTTTTTTATATTTATCCTTTGTAATTTAACTTAATTTCCACTTTTTGTACGACTCTTTTTTGAGTTTCAGGTAATTGAAGATCTGGCTGAGCCAGAGTATCCTCTTACCATACTTTCTATCTTTCCTACACATCGGTAAAGTTTGCTCTTGAGCCTTTAATGCCTTTCTAAAAACCCACCAACTCTCTAGAACTCTTTTTTCCCCTTAGACTTGCTTCCCATGGGATCTTCTTTAAGTCCATTGTCTTTATTCTGCTGTTTTCCCCCATACCATTCCTTAGAATCATGAACTCTCATTTCATGATCACTTTCACCGAAGCTACCTTCCACTTTCAGATTCTCAACTAGATTCTTCCTATTTTACACTGCTTTTGTATCTTTTAAACATGTTGTGAAGTGCTTTGAGATCTTCCAATGAAAGATACTGTGAAAGTGCAAAATATTATTGTTGGAGGCCAAGAGCCAGCTGTTACAGAGGTCTAATGTTAGTCCCATCTGCCTTCATACTGTTTCTTTAAAATGTAATGAATTGGATTGAGAAAATTCTGATCAACTGATGCAAGACAATTTGGGGAATATTTTCTTATCTTGCAGAGGACAAACACGTGTATTTATATTGATTTTTCCTAACCTTTTGTTTTGTCTGTAGTTCATTGAGGCAGCTTTTGTACTATGAAACAAGCAAGCTGGCATTTAGCAAATGCTATTTTTTGAGAGATCTTGTCAGATTTTTAGTGGGTGAATGTCTGCCTTTTATTTATTGTAAGACGTTTTTCTTTCCAATTAAAGGCTGCTATTTTTAAGAAGTGGCCTTTAATAGCTGGTTTAATTGGAAAAACAATCTTTGGTTGTGACTTGATAAGACTTTATTGTAGTCTAGGTGCAAAGCTTTCACAGCGGCATACGTACGTACAAACACACATCTGGATGTAAAGGAGAACTGAGGGCGCAAGTGGAGATATAGCATGTTACCAACTTTGTTTCTAAAATGTGTGCTTCTATAGATGTAAATCTGAAAGCATAGTATTCTCACACATGTAATTCCTTTTCTCTCTCTGTATATAAAATAAATACTCATTGGTCTGTTCTTTTATTCTTTTCAAAGTGAACTTTGCTGAATTCATTCTTACTAATGACCTGGCATTTGATCTTCTCTTTCTGTTTAAGAGCATAGAGCTGATGTCCCAATTCATGATTTATAGCAAGAAAGTCCAATATATAGCTGTTGCACTCAGAGTAGCATGCTGGAACTCCCATATTCACCACTGTCAGCTCAACACCTGGAGGAACATCTGGAAGACAAAGACTTTGAACTGGGGAAGGGTGGTCCCAGGCTGGAAGGTAATCCCAGCCTGTGTATTGAGGAACTGTAACCTGTTTGTACCATCTCTTAGGGTGAGACACTGCTTGATTCAAATCCTGCTTAGTTTGTAGACTTAAACTGCAAATTTATTTTTGTTTCTTAAGTAACCAACTCTGATCTCTGTGCCTGCTACTTAGAATCACTTAAAATTTGTCTTTCTGTAGTTAATAAATCTTTTATATATTTTTCCTAAAACAGTGGATTTTGGTTGAAGTGCTTGGGAAATCTCAGCTCAGGTTAACAAGGGCTTTTGCATGTCCACTACCATTTTGTCAGAGTGGCGAACTACTTAATGAACTTGCACTGCCCAAGGGACCCTTGAGCAGTATAAGACAATATAGTCCTGGGGTCCAAGGCTGGGGAGCTGGAGGGAATTGGCTGGAGTCTTTCTGTAGTGGGTTCATGAGTGGCTGGGAAATCATTTGTGTAACGCAGTTGGATGTGTCCCTGCCTGTGGAAGTCTGTGTAAGTGCAGTACTTGTCAGAGGTTTTCACCTTGACATCACCATCACAGTGTGAGAGGCAACCCAGGTTGGCGTGGGACAGAGAACTCAATGGTCCCACAGTCCAAGTTGCACCCTAGGGACCCCATCACAATAGCTGTTGTCCTCATTTCTTGTATCACAGTTAGGATATAACTGTCACAAGAAGTATAGCCCAATAATTCTGATCTGTATATGCTGCAACATTTTGTAAATCTATTTCTATCACAAGCAGTGTTCTAAAACATTTTTAAAAAGACCCTTTCTCCAAGTGTTAAGACCAGCAGCCTGAAAGTTCACAGGATAAAAATATTTATCTCTGTATATAATCTGTGAACTGAATTGTAAATAATAATTTAGACTTTCTGTATTGCCCTCCCTGCTGAAGGGATGCCAAAGCAATTTTATAGACTGTATACATAGATTGACCCTATACGAATCTGAACTAAAATGCGGCACTTACTCCTCATGAAGCAATCACACTACACAGAAGCTTAGGACAGTGAGCGTGAAATGATACCTTGTCCAGCTGAACCTCCAAGGAATTTTGTTTGTAATACTTTGGCAGAATGCAGTATTCAGATTTGGGCATCTGGCCACAATACTGCGATTAACAGCCTTACTCTTGCAAAACAATCAAGCAAAAAACACAGTGGATTTTTTTCATGACATGGTCATGGTCGTGGTCAGGAGGGCAATGGTTTTGCATCTTCAGAAGAGACTATCTCCCAGCAGCACTGTGCCCCCTCTGCAGTGCTGAAGCTTTGGTTCAATCCTGGCACAAAAAGAAGCAAGTTAACTACTGAATCACCAGCACTACTTCCTGCAGCACATAGTTAGACCTTGGAGAGCTCCCACCCAAATACTGACTTTGACCAACTCTGGTTAGCTGTGTGATCTGATGGAAATGAAGCAGTAGGTGGTATAACAAGCTTATAAATGCTGCTTCTGTTTTCATCTTTCAGATGTCTGATCTGAGTAGGATTGTACAGCTTTATTTTAATGGCTGTGAAAAATACTGGTGAAAAGATTCTGCCACTGATGGAAAATGCGGTTGCTTAATGAGCTTAACTTTTTCTTGTGTTTGAATCCATATGAGGTCTATTTGTGCTTGTTTTGGGATCCCTGGTTTGTTTAAAATTAGTAACCAGCTCCCTCTGAAGAGACTGAGATTGTTCTGTTCTATATAGGTTCTTATGCTAGCTTCATCACCAGAGTATCTGTGTGCCTTTCAGTCATGTATTAAGCAGTGTGACTAACATCTGTCATATGTAGTTCATTCTCGCTCTTATCCTCTCCCCATGGGTGTGCAGTGCAGTGTTTTGTTTTTGGTAGGGTTTTGTTTTTGTTTAAATGTACACACTGCTTGAGACATCTCACGATGTTGAATTCTTGCTGCTAATGTAAGCTCCGTTAACTGGCGTCAAGTCTGTCTGCTTCAGAATGTAGTATACAGATATCTTCTGCTTTTTGCTAAATCAACCAGCCATTGGTCAAGCTGACCTCTGCTGTCACGAATACTGGAGACACAAAGCTTTGGAGATGCTCATTTAAGGGTCTGGAGACTATTTGGCTCTTAAGCACTCAACTGAAGCCAAATTGCACAGATCTGCTAAGCTGATTTGGCTCTCAATGATCAAAGGTTCACCGTCGTTTCCTGTTGGAAATGTTTAAACCTGTGTACAAGAAACAACCGAGATTAATAGAATCCAAAGAGATGGGAGAGAAACTTTTTTCTAAATTCTAGTTTATTTTGTATAGTTAACAGCGCTGTGATTAGAGTCACTTTCTCTGTTTCTCTTTTATAGTCAGTGAGTTAGTTCCCCTGATTCTTCAAGGTTCTAAGCACCCTCAGTTCCCATTGATAGGGGTGTTGGTGCTCATGGTATTATGCAATGGTTCTCAAACTTACTTGACTGGGCCCTCCTTCTTTGTGTCTGTAGCCGTTCTCAGGCCCCTTCCCCCACAAGTACATATACTGCCACCCAGCTCTGAAGGCAGAGTGGAGAGCAGCAGCTGCTGGCTGGGCGTCCAGCTCTGAAGGCAGAACAGTGACAGCAGCAGTGCAGAAGTAAGGGAGGCAATGTGAACAGTGATGACATATCACTTTTCACAGCAGACTTATTGCACCATTGCCACCCTTACGGCTGCTGCCACCCTGGGGCTGACAGTGGGAGCCCCGCCTCCTCCAGGTGAGGGATTGGGTGGGGAGGGGAAGGAGAGCCTGAGCCCAGGCTGCCTCTTGGTGAAGGATTGTGGGTGGGAGGAGGAAGGAGAGCCTGGGTGGAGGCGCTCTGGCTGTCATCTTTATCCCTGCTTCTTGGGTGCGCATGACCCTTCTGCATGAGCCCCAGCCATCCGGGGCTGACAGCCAGCACTCTTAAAAAAACCCAAAACCACACAGCTCTCACCTCCCTTGACACATTCCTGTGCCTACCTTGGGAGGCCCGCCCCATAGTTTGAGAACCGCTGGTATAATGGAAGGATATTGTGCTGGGAGAAGATGTTTTATAGTTCCATAGTCAATTTACTGTTTCCTGATATTGATACCCCCTGCTCCTCACGCCTATTAACTTGTACAGTGCTGATTTTAGTTACCTTCCTGCCAGCATCTCATTGTCTCCCAAAGGTGTATGTTTTATCTCTTAAACATTTTAACTTGTAATTTTCTCTTGCTTTTCATCTTAAACATTCATGTCACTGAATCCACAATTTAATGGGAGCAATCAGTTAACCTGTGGAAATAATGAGAAAACATTTAGCTTGTTGCTGCTCTGTTAAACATCTTTTGGATTTTTTTGTTCCTTTTGTATCCTAGGTTATCTATTCTTTCTTTAAAGAAGAAGTTTTTATGTAATTGTTTCAATGGGATTCTGTGGTAATTTCAGAACATATATTATCAGTTTGTGTTTTGAGGTTAAGTACTGCTGGAAGCTGTAGATCAGTCCATCTGGGATTTATCTTTAAGGCAAAAATTTTCAATTATAAAATTCAAATAAGTCACTTAGTTTCATGAAGCTTCGGAAATGTATGCTACAGTGTAGATAGCAGGCAGAAAATACAGCAGTGTTGATCCCAGGGTGCCTCACAAAATTGTGCCCTGTTGAAATTCAGTTGCCTGTAGAGTGTAGCCTACTGGCACACAAAACACTGCACCGGAGTGGTGGGGAGGGAATTGCTAGCTAGATGTACCCGGCAAACTTCTTTCCTTATTGGATCTTTAATGTCCACGCAAAGAGGCCTGATTTTGTTTTTAAGGCTTTATCTGAAAGACCCCTCAGGACCACATTCTGATGTCTGTTCTCACAATGAGTTGGACTTTACTGTGAGAGTAGTCCCCTCCAGTGGTATTCCTTGTGGAGTATGGTGCTACTCAACATGGATAAAGAATCCGCAGTTAACTTGCATGGTCTTTGCTTTGCTCTGTCTGGGCCTGATCCTGGGAATTGCATACCATTGTGGGTTCTAGACACAAGAACCTAATCCTGGGAGGTATTATGTTGTCCCTTCCAGGGTATTTACTTACAGTGTTATTAAAGGACATCGTCATTAATTCATGGCTTTTATGACGATTGTCCACTTATCCCTGAAGCACCTCTTTGCTGTCTCCCATGGTGTCCCTCGTGCATGGGAATAAATCCCAGTCAAAATCTGTAAAGCCAGTGCCTTATTTTCTTCAGGATCCTCCTTAAAACTTTGCTCCTTTGGTAATGCAAACAGCAGTCTGCAACCTTACAAGGTTGAGCATGTGGCCTGTTGTGATTACTGCCCTAAGTGGCTAAGAATTGTGCACATCCTGTTGTTTGGTTACTCTGTCTCCCCTGTTCTCCACCTAACCCCCTTGTCTGTCTGTTATGTCTCATCCATCCATTCTTGTAAGATCTTTGTGGTAGGAACTGCCATTTTCTATAGATCTGTACAGTGCCTAGCACAGTGAGGCCCCCTGCTTGGTTGGCTTTTAGAGGGTTTCTGCCATATAAATGTTTAATAGTGATGATAATGGTTTAAATTGAAATGATAACTCCTGTGACTGGTCTGTGACTTTAGACATCAAAAAGAGATGCATAGTTAGAGGTAAAATAATAATACTAATAATTAATAATAGGGTTTCTTTTCAGTCTGCTTTTATTATATACTGAAGTCTCGTTGGCGCTTTGCAGACATTTCTTGGACAGAGGAGACAGACTGTTCCAAGTATCCACAGTGCACCAGTTCAGAGATTTTGTTGCTGGTAGCAACCGCTTCCTTCATTTCACTCCAGATGTTTTCTGTTGGCCTCAAATCAGGTGCCCGTGTTGTCCAGTGCAACACATTGATTTTGTTTATCTTCTAGAGGACTGTATACATTTTCATATGCACTTTGGGTTGTTGTTCTGGTGCAAAATAAAACTATCTTGTAAGTTTCCTTCCAGATAGGTTATTTTGATGCTTCACTGTTCATTTTATTGTTCTCAGTGTGCTGAAAGTGTACACGACACTTTGTGAAACATAAAAAAGAAAAGGTCTCCATCCTAAATAATATTGACACTTAGCACTGAGTGCTTTTTATCTGTACATTTTGAAGGTGGGCAGTAAGCATTATTATCCCAACTTTACAGCTAGGAGAACTTGGGCACTTACATGTTTAAGGCCTAAACTAACTTTGATGGAAGTGGATGGTATCTGCCTGTATCCTTTTAAAGCCCTGGCTTGCCCAAGGCTAGAGTGTAGTTATATAAGTCCAGCTACACTGCAGCTTCTATGGTGTTTTAACTGGGACAGTCACATTGTAGCTGGGTCTCCTGACTGTTTTATAGCCATGTCTTGGAGAAAGCTAAGCCAAACCATTTTGAGTACTGAAGTAGAATGAGGACTTGACTCTACAATGTAGTGTCAAAATTAGGAATTGTGAGACTTAGCAAGGTATACAGTAGTACAGCAAAGAGCAATATGGAAACGGATGGCAGAGAAGCCTAAAGAACGATGTGGAGTGGAGTACTGTTGCGATCAGAGCTCTGTTTTCTTCATGCTCCTTAGTGATCCAATGCTCCGTTCCCTTTGTTTCCAACTAATTCAGGGGGTAATATACCCCGAATCATTTCATAGATCTTTGTCTCCCTGATCAGCTGAAAACCATATGAATGTTTTACTTTTTCTATTTTTATTTTCCTATGTATGTTTGCAAACTTTTGAGGATTACTAAATTCAGGTGTCTAATTACATAATTTCTTTACAGTTTTAATTACTGCTAAGTAATGTTCCTGTTCTTTAATTCCAGGAGTTTACAGCAATATGGGGGACTGCTTAGTATACAAAATTAGTCAATTAGAGTGGCAATTTTTCACTTCCATAAACTGCCAACACAGAAAAGTTGCTCAGAAAAGTTGTAGTAATACTGTTTTACTTCCTCAATATTTACAGCATCATCCATCTGGGAAACTCAAAGCCACTTACAAATATTGAATGAATTAAGCCTCCCAAGTATTTAGGAATATATTCTCTCTCTCTCTTTTACAAATGTATAAACTGAGATACAGATAAGTAACTTGCCCAAGGTAGCACGGGCGGTTTTAGTTGGAGCTGTAACTTCCAGCTTTCTAACTGTGCACTTAAATTCTCAATCTTAAATGTTACATTAACATTTTCTCCCATTGAATATCCTATATCTACTCTTGCAGCCACAGAGAGAGGAGCCCAAGTTGCACTAGGATCAATAGGGCTCCACCAAGTGTGGAGGAGGATTTAGGGAGCCCATTAAGGGAGTCCGCCTCCTCTGTGAACTACAGGGACGTTCTGCATGTTCCAGCCCAATGGGATTTGTGCAATGTGCCATGGAGATGGAGTTGATGGATCCACCTGAAACATGCTTTGGGACGGGGAGAGGATTCACTCTCCTTTTGTGTCAAACTCACTTACCCAGGCTTTGTGTGGGGTGCGGGTGAAGATCTAGCCCTAATGAATACTGAGCAAAAACACTTAGTATATCTTTTTCATGCAATTTTTTGGCATATCGATGTGCCCATGAAAAAGGAATGGGAGGAAGCTTTTGGAAGTTCTCAGATACTGCAGGATGGGTGTCTTGGAAATTATATGTGTATAATATATTCAGTTTTATGGATGCAGTCTCTCTCTCTTTCCCTCCATCCTCTTGATTCTTGGTTTTAAGGCTCAGCAGCCCCTATAGCCAGCAGGTGCTTTTGTAGCACAGCAGCATTATGAAAGCCAGCAATGTGGATGTTGTAAACTTTCTGAGCAGTTTGTGTGAGCACAATCATCCAACTTGATTATCATATACATTGTAAGGAGAAAAGGAGTACTTGTGGCACCTTAGAGACTAACCAATTTATTTGAGCATACATCCGATGAAGTGAGCTGTAGCTCACGAAAGCTTATGCTCAAATAAATTGATTAGTCTCTAAGGTGCCACAAGTACTCCTTTTCTTTTTGCGAATACAGACTAACACGGCTGTTACTCTGAAAATTGTAAGGAGAGTGATCACTTTAGATAAGCTATTACCAGCAGGAGAGTGGGGTGGAAGGAGGTATTATTTCATGGTCTCTGTGTATATAATGTCTTCTGCAGTTTCCACAGTATGCATCCGATGAAGTGAGCTGTAGCTCACGAAAGCTTATGCTCAGATAAATTGGTTAGTCTCTAAGGTGCCACAAGTACTCCTTTTCTTTTTACCCGAAGACAGGATCTCAGTTGAAGCTGAGAGTAGCAATTTACCAGGGCCAGTGTATTTCCAAGTACTTTTTCTAGCTGATCATCTCTTAATATCTTTTTCTACTGCAGTAGTTATCTATTATGCTGCTGCACCACATGACAAATGAGTCTGTTTTCTCTTGCTGTTGAATAATAGGAGAAGCATTCAGTGTCATTTCTATCATGGCTGTGAATAGGTATTTATTGGCTTCTGAAGGAATTATGGGTTGTGTGGTGTCCTTGTTTTTAACATCTGCTAACAGTATGTTTTGGTCCTTCACAGCACAAATAGAAAGAGATGGTCCCAGCTCTGAAGAATTTACAACCTGGTTTTAGATATAGAGCTACATGCAGCAGATGCAAATGTTAAGGAAGGGTTGGGGCAGGGCAGGACAAGGGTTTCATCTTGCAGTTACTCAATATAGTCATGTGCCTTCTTCCATTGCAGGTAATGATTATTCAATAACAGAGGCAAATGGAAAAAGCTATAACTTTGCAGTTGGACAATAATGTGAATATAATTAGTGCAGTCTGATTGTACAGTTTACTCTTTAGCTGTCACTAAGGTAAATCCATTAATAAATTATATTAAATGAAAGAGAGAACCTCCCCATAGCTCTTATCTGGTGTGTTCCATTTTCAAAGCACTGTATGGAGGAGGGATAGCTCCATGGTTTGAACATTGGCCTGCTAAACCCAGCGTTGTGAGTTCAATCGTTGAGGGGGCCGTTTAGGGATCTGGGGGCAAAAATTGGGGATTGGCCCTGCTTTGCAGGGGGTTGGACTAGATGACCTCCTGAGGTCCCTTCCAACCCTGATATTCTATGATTCTAAATATCAACCATCATAGTACCATAGAAATATAGGGCTGGCAGGCTTTTTGAGAGGTCATCAAGTACAAGCCCCTGCGCTGTGGCAGGACCAAGTAAACCTAGATCATCCCTGACATCTTTGTCCAACCTTGTATTTAAAAACCTCCAATGATGGGGATTCCACAACCCGACTTGGAAGCCTATTCCAGAGCTTGATTACCCTTATAGTTAGAAAGTTTTTCCTAATGTCTAATCTAAATCTCCCTTGCTGCAGATTAAGCCCATTTCTTCTTGTCCTACGTTCAGTAGATATGGACGACAGTTGATCACAGTCCTCTTTATAAAGAGCCCTTAATGTATTTGAAGACTGTTATCAGGTCCCCCCTTAGTTGTCTTTTCTCAGGACTAAACTTCCCCAGTTTTTTTAAGCTTTCCTGATAAGTCAGGTTTTCTAAACCCTTCATCATTTTTGTTGCTGTCCTGTGGACTCTATCCAGTTTGTCCATCTTTCCCAAAGTGTGGCACCCAGAACTGGACATAGCACTACAGCTGAGGCCACCAGTGCTGAGTAGAGTGGGACAATTCCCTCCTCTGTCCTATGTAAGACACTCCTGTTAGTATACCGCAGCGTGATATTATCCTTTTCCCAATTGCATCACATTGTTGACTTGTATTCAAATTGTGATCCACTGTAACCCCCGATCCTTTTCTGCAGTACTGCTGTCTAGCCACTTATTTCCCATTTTGTAATTGTGCATTTGATTTTTCCTTCCAAAATGAAGTACTTTGCACTTGTCTTTTTTGAATTGCATCTTGTTGAATTCTGACCAATTCTCCAGTTTGTCAAGGTTGTTTTGAATACTAAACCTGTCCTCTAAAATGCTTGCAACCCCTCCCAGCTTGGTGTCATCTGCAAATTTTATAAGTATTATACTCCATTATCCAAGTCATGAATGAAAATATTGACTAGTATTGGACCTAGTCTGACTGACACTGTGTGACCCACTAGCTACACCTTCCCAGTTTGTCAACGAATCATTGATAAATTACTCTTTGAATACAGTCTTTCAACCAGTTGTAGGTAATAGTATTCTCTATATTAAAGCTGGGAAGAATGAGGTACAGAAGTTATGTGATTTGCCCAAGGCCACTTAGTGAGTCAATGGCAGAGACTGGTTTAAAGTGCAGATGTCTTTCATCCCTTCGCTCTTAAGGCCTGTTGCAGTGGCCTTGAAGTCAGTGGGAAAAATCTCCTTGACTCAAGTGGTGTTTTGGACCAGGTCCTAAATGTCGCTTTGGCCATTTTGGGGTAAAAACTAACCAGTTTGGAGGGATGTTACAGTAATGAGCCTTCTAAAAATGCCTAGAAGTGTCCTAGGTTGGAAAAATGGATATGAGATAAAATGCCTCCTCCTGTATGAGCTAATAACTTCTTGGAGGTGCCTACACCCTCATCTCCCAGTGGTTTGAACCGTTGTTTAGTTGTTAAATACACTGTGAGTGTCTCAGGAAAGCTTGACTTCACTAAAGTAGGTAGGTGCAGATAGAGAGAAATACACTCTGAATCTAATCATGCCAAGCTACTCTGACATTGTAAAGTGACCTTAAAATGTTAGACTAGAGCAGGGTATTGGGGTCCAAGCTTAGCTGAGAATTCAGAACAAAATCGTTGTTTTCACTTTGGTTCCTCTGCAAAGACAGATAATTGGGTTAAACTAGAATACAGCACATGCAATGAAAGCTTCTAGCAATATAAAATTTGCCATAATGAAGGAGACAATGTTACATCAAGTCTTGTATTTTGCCTATCAGAGACCAATATCTGTTATTTCTGCAGAAAGCAAAAAACTCTCACAACGCACCTGTCTAATGCTATAATGCTCTTGGGCAATGCCGTATATGTTGTAAGGAGTTTGATTCTGACCCCAGGACTATTAGCTTATTCAGCCTCATGAGTTGTGTTTTTTTTTTTTTTAAAGGAAAATTTAAGAATTTAAATGAAGTTGTTTGGAAAGGACTCGACTAAGCTCCATAACTTGGCTAAAGGAATTTTTTCGTTTCCACTATGTGGCGAAGGGAAATGGTGCCAGTTGTTCTTCAGTGGAGCTGTTTGGAAAATGAAATTTCTGTCTGACAGAGTATTCTAATACTTGTAGATTTGTTTTCATTTTGAAACAGGATAAAAAGTTAAAATATCAAATATTTTCTTAGAATAAAGTTTTGAAAAATTTCAATTCAGAATAATTGAAATGAAAATGTTGACATTTTAAAAATTATGGAATACCATTGTTCATTCAAAATGAAATGTTTGTTTTTAATTGTCCTATAAAAATCAGAACATGTCATCAAAATCAACATTTTCCTCCGAAAAGTTTTGATTTTGATACATCTCCATATTTTTTTCAGGAAACATTTGTGGTAGAAAATTTTTGACCGAGTGTCATCTTCAGCATTCATTGGTGAGAGAGAACTTTTGAGAAAATGTAGGCTTTGTGCCTAACTCTGAAAACGATCAAATTAGGGTTGGCTCTGATTTCTTCTGGTAACTTCCTATAATTGGAAATTCTCCTCTAGAACACTTTAACAATTAGGATCACGACCTTGAAATTTACATGAAATATCATAGTCTGAACACATCAGAACCTTCCTATCAGTGTGCAGTAAGTATTGTTAATGTGTTCTTGGGCTCAGTGGTTGGCTTCTCTGTGTTGGATGAGCTGGAGTTTCAATGAGGCCTGTTCCTTCACCCCAGGCTGAGCGTGGTGCAGTGGTCTAACCTGGAGGTATGAGAGCATGGATCACTGCCTTGCTCATCTCAGAGGAATGGGTGCAGTTTCCTGGCTAGTTGGAAATATTGTCATTTGCTGTCTGTGTGGAGCAGTGATGAATCCAATAAAATCCTAAGACTCTGAGATGTATTACTTCGACAATTCAAGGGCAGAGACTTATATTTTGTGATCTTAGCTAAGGCACTGAACTAGGTTAGACTCTGCATTCACTTCCTGACCGTGACCTTGGTCAAGTACTTAATCTCTGTGTACCTCTGTTTCCTCACCTGTAATATGGGGATTGTAACACATCCTTTCTCCTGCCATTTATTATTTTGTTTATTTAGACTGTAAACTCTTTGGGGCTTTGAACTATCTTACTATGTGTTTGTACAGCGCCTCGCACAATGGGGCCCTGTTCTCAGAGCTTCTAGGTGCTACAAATTATGATACAAATAAGAACAAATTAAGTTGAGAGCATTGTGAACTGTTTGCGGTCTATTTATAAACAGAAAAATGTCAAAATGAGTTGAATAAATTATTTGTGCGAATGGTGACAACAGTACCTGTTGAAAAGGATAAATTTAGATGGGCATCGCCGTACTGCATTCTGATGGCATAGAAGCCTGTGGTATCTCAGACCTCACTAAGACTTCTGTAGTCTAATCATTAGTGATTAACTCTTTTAACGTACTGCATAGCTTCTGAGAGCAGCATTGGTCCAGTTTTGATCTGTACCTCTCCTGTAGGATACAGGCAATTTGTATTTTGCTGTGCAAATGTCTAGTGGTTTTAGCAAGCTACTTACTTTTCTCATGGTAGGCAGTTAAACTCTGTTATGAGGTCAAAAACACCTGGTCTGTATTTCAGGTCAATATTTTTTTTAAAAGAAGGATGAATGTGAAGGGAATTATTATTATTTTTTTAAAAAATCTGTTAAACTGGGAGCTTGCTGTAGCATGTAAAATGGGATGTAAGTGTGTCCTCTAGCACCACAGTGATGTTGTCTTAATCTTATGGAAGAGTCTGTGGCACTGCTGTTATACATTATTAGCATTGTAGACAGAGAGGTAAAAATCAAAGAATTATATGAGCTAAAGATGGAAGAGGAGCTGTGAGGTCACCTACTCCATCTCCCTGTGAACGTAATATTTTTTGAATGATTTTTATTGTGTGAAGGGAAGCTAAAAGAACAACCATGAAATAAGAAAAAAAATCAAAGGTAAGTAGACTATAAAGCAAAAGTTGTCATATCACACAAGATTTAAATTACAACCCTTTATAGTCAAGGGTGTTGAGAGGTGTGGCCAACTTGGCTCAGTATCAGAGACCCCATCTCCTGTTTGAGTGCTCCTCTCATCTATAACATAGGTTAGAGAGAATTGACGAGCAATGTCTTTCAATCTCACACTGAAGCACAGTACAATGATTCCCAAAAAGGGTGGGATATAAGGACCTGTCTCATGATATGAAGGAAAGTACTCCCTTCATCATCACTCAGCAGTTCTCCATAAATATAACTTGTATTCTTCCCCATAAACTATCAATAGAGTACATTTAAAAAACCAAACAAACCAAGCCTTGTGCCTTACTGCCTCTATTTATTTTGCATAGAATGGATGAAAATTTTACCCTTTAATCTTATGGGCAAATAAAGTGTGTCTCCTATAACTTGAATGCTTATCACACATCATTAACCTTTATCTAAGGTACTTATATGCCCCCTGTTACCATAGTATCTCAGAACCTCACAGTCTTTAATATATTTATTATCACAGTACCCCTGTGAGGTAGGGAAGTGCTATTATCTTCACTTTATAGATGGGTAGCTGAGACACAAAGAAGTTAAGAGACTTTAGGGTGACTAGATGTCCAGATTTTATTGGGACAGTCCCGATTTTTGGGTCTTTTTCTTATATAGGCTCCTATCCCCCCCCCCCCCCCCCCCCCCCCCCCCCCCCCCGATTTTTCACATTTGCTGTCTGGTCACCCTAAGTGACTCGCCCAAGGTCACGCTGGATGTCTGTGGCAAAACAGAGACTCCAGCCCAGGTCTCCCATGTCCTAGGCTGGTGCCCTACCCACTGGGCCGTCATCCCTCTCAACTTCTCCTTGACTTTTTGTGTTATATAGCATCTAGGAAGCACTGCTGTACTGTTTTTTCAGCAGTGTTATTCACCAAATCTTTATAGTCTTCTGCATAGTGAACGACAACCTTATTTCCAGTGGCTTCCCTATTCTGTAAAAAACCTTGCTGTGGCCAGTTTGAGAAGTGAGCCTTTCTGGGAGTAGTAAAATAATGTAAAGGTGGTGGTGGTGGGGTTTATAGGCACTCTCAATCATTCATTTATATCTACACAAAACCTTGCCCACTGAGTTCCGCAAAACATCCTGTTTTTAAAAAAGAAAGTAGAATGAAGCAAATAGCGCTTAGCTGAGGTGGGGGCCCATTGTCTCCGAAGCGGGAGAAGGTGCTCGTTTACAGCCTTTCCATTCATGGGATCTCAGCTGATCCATTTGCATTCTTCAGTCAAGGAGAGGGTCCCTTTCACCATCTGCAGCTAGGCACTATTTTGAAACAAAGTCTGCTGATAGGAGTGAGAACACTACAAAATAAACTGGGTTTGTGGGGTATAAATAATTCTGTTAGACCCTTTGTTGTTACTATTGAAAGAGGTATGGAATGAGTAGCAGTTTTTGAAAGCGCGTATATCCTGGCAGTGGCTATTTTGCAGGGGTTAGTGCTTCAGCTTACTGCTCTGCTATGTGGTTTTCCTAGAATATACCATGTATGTAGGATTTGTTTCTGCTGCTCTCCTCAGAGAAAGGCAGCAGGATAAAAGCTGTATAATTGCAACCTCTTTTTTTTTTCTTGCCAAGTCCTTGGTAGTCTAGAATACTATCTCTTGGTTTATAGATACCCTTGCTGTAGTCTTGGGACAGTTACATCACTTGAGGTGTTTTTTCAAAAAGGAGTGAGGGTGCAACTGCTGTTTGCTTTCTCTGAAGGGACGGGGTAAGGGGGATGGAAGCTTTGGCCCCATTTTTGCTGGCAATAACTTTCTCTTAGGGGTAGGGAGAGCGTTGCCTGTATATATTTTTAGTGCTTTGTCCAGGCTTGTTTTAGATAACTCAAACGATGTGGTTTCTACCACTTTCCTTAAGAGACTATTTCACAATCCAATACTGGTTTTAGTTTTTCTCTAGACTTCATTGTTTTAACAAGTCCAAAGTGAAAGCCAAATTGTACAGTAGTAGAGAGCAGTGATTTTTTCCCTTCAAACCACTTGACCTGCTGCTCTGAAATATCTGAGTAGCCCTGGCAAGGAATTGATGAGCACTTTCACTCCTAGAACTTGGTTATGTGCATTCTACTTTTAGAGATGAGAGTGAAGGCCATTCTGGAGTTGTGTGCTGTGTCTTAAAAGGTGTAAGCCTCTCTCATCACATGTGTACAAAGCTCCCTGTGTAATATACTTCCAGATTTTCAATTCTGTAGAGTCTCGGGCTTAAATTTTCAAAAGCAGTTAGTGATTTTGGATACCTCAATTTTTGTATGCACAATCTCAGACACCTTTTAAAGAGAGTCATTTTCACAGGGTGGGCACACAGCACTTTCTGAAAGTCAGGTCTCTTTCAGGAGTCTCAAGTTGGACACTCAAACTCACTAGTGTGTTTAGAATTTCAGGCCTACTTCCTTGTCATATCCTCTGCAATTAAAATCATTCAAAATTCTTAGTCGTGTTTATAGTCCTCACATGCCACAGTATGAGAATCTAGATAAATAAATTCTATGGGTTTAGTGGAAGCTATATGAAGTGTGCCTGCAGTTCCTCCTGGTTGTGAAGATACACCCAGTCTGTCAGTTGATATCTCACTAATAGGGTAGTTTAACTCTCTCCAGCGAAACCAAAAATTCTAGCTCTTCTAGGGTAACAAAAAGTGACACAGGAATCTAAATGAAAATTCAAACCCTTCTCTTTCTGGGTCACAGCCTTCCCTCAGGGGTCTGTTCAATATTCATCCCTCTCCAGTGTATAACAAATGTTACCCTAAATGCCAAAATTTTTACAAACAAATGTTAGTTATGATCTGTTAAAATCTGGCTATTGATAGTGATTATACAAAGCCGTGTCCTGATTATCTTGCTGGGCCTTTTTGGTAATGTCACATCTGTGCACCAATTCCCCAATTCTTCTTGTCAAAAGAAAATCCCTATGACTTCTATGTAAAATGGGTGGGAGAACATAGAACAAAGAATTGGGGGCTGGGGAGAGGGGAGACTTTTCTCTCCCACCCCAGTTCCATTCCGTTTCACCAACCTGACTGGTGACCAGGTAATGGATTAATGATTGATTAGTGGCAATGAGTCAAAATTATTGTTATATTTAAAAAAAAAATAATTAAACTATCCAGATGAGAATATCGCTAAACTGTGTGAGTGCCCAGCTGTATACATTTGTCCTTTCTCATCCCATTTCCTGCCTATAGTTTGTTACTCGTACTTACTTGTGTGACATCTGTAAGCTCTTTCGGGCCAGGACTGTGTGTTTATGCATGTTCTGTGGTGCACCTGGTGCACTTCTGGGCTCAGTAGTAATAACAATTTGTAATAAATAATTGCAATACTGTATGTATTTACTGATCTACCTGAAAAAATTAATAAAGCTCAGTAAATTATAATAACTAGCGGATGAGAGAGAAAAACATACTTGAAAATAAAACACTTAGAAGCAAGGAAGATAAGAAAGGAAACTAAAAGATCTCTGTCTCATGCAAACAACTGTTGTTGCTGGGTCTCAACTGAACTTTATATAGACATGTTTACCAGAGGTACTCTCCAGTCAATGGCATTTGAAGAATAACATAGTGGCTGCTTTCCAGCCAATGGTGTACTTTAGATTTAAGAGTTCCTGTGCTGGTAAATCGCTTCTAAACATTGCCATTGTTTTGACCTTGTTGTTAGGACTCTCTCCACCAGTGATGATGTCGAGGACAGAGAGACTGAGAAGGGCCGTCTGGGAGAAGCTTATGAGAAGTGTGACCGGGACTTGGATGAGCTTATTGTTCAGCACTACACGGAACTCACCACAGCTATCCGCACCTACCAGAGCATCACGGAGCGAATCACCAACTCACGCAACAAGATCAAGCAGGTGAAAGGGCAGGCAGCACTATGTTTGGCATCTCTCTCTCTCTCTCTCTCCCCTCCCCCCCCTTACCCCCCCACCTCTGCACCCACCATAAAAGTCTGCATGTGTTCAAATTTGTTTCTGCATTACATATCTACCTTTGCCTTGGTTTCTGTCCCTTTTTTGATGATATAAAATTGAAGTATCAAGGTTTTCATTCAACCCTTCCTTCTTCGAGAGGTGTCCCTGTGGGCGCTCCACTCTAGGTGTTGGTGCGTCCCTGCGCCTTCGCTCGGAGATTTTTACAGCAGTACTCGTACCAGTTGCACACGTGCAGAGCTTGCCCCCCGGCTCTGAGTGCACCTTAATAGTACGCGTGCGCGACCGGTCCCCTCCGTTCCTTCTCTACCGTCCCCGGGCTGAGACGGAGCTCAGCAGACTCGTTAGAAAACTTTTTCTCCCTTGTTACTCTTACCCTTTTAGATAGTTAGTTAGTTTGTTACCAATAGTGTTAGTTATTAGTGTTACCAGTAGTGTGTTAGTTTTGCTTAAAAAAAAAAAAAATAAATCCATAGTTTCTGTGAGCGCAGCCGCTTCCGACGTGCCTGGCTCCCCAGGCTTTAAGCGCTGCTATAATTGTAAGGATGTCATCCCTCTGTCTGATGGCCATTCAAAATGCATAAAATGTTTGGGGAGTCCCACATCCCCCAAAAATGTGCCCACTGCAGCCAACTTAAGTCTAGGGCACGAAAGGACAGGGAGTTGAGGCTAAAGCTCCTCCTGCTGCAAAAATCCTTAGGGTCAGCTTCAGACCCAGGCTCTGGATCCGGCTCTGCTCCTCACCACAGCCCCCCCCCCCCCCCCACCTCTAACAAGATGAAGAAAACTTCAAAAAAAACATCACTTTCTGTCACCCGCAAAGCGAACTTCGTGGGAGAAGGCTTCTCCCGGCTGGTCTTCCGCCTCCCTCCCAGTGCTCCCTCGGCTGAGCAGTTTTGACGCGCTGGGCTCCTCCGGCGCCGCGCAAAACCCGGCTGCGGCAGTAGCACAAAGCTCCGGTGCCGAGGCTTAGGCTTCCAGTTGCCTGCCTCTCAGATGGCACCTTTTGGCACCATGGTGGAAGCGGTGCCGACACATGCGGACATGCCTGACCCCCCGCAGGCTATCACCACTCTCCTGGCACCGGCACCTGCTGAGCTGGCCAGCAGCTAAACAACTTCAAAGACACCGGTGCAGAGTAACTTTTCGTCGCAGCAGATTCCTCTCACACCGCCCTCACCACACAGAGGAGCTTCAGCACTCCAATTTACGCAGTCAAGTGACCTGCTTGTGTCACCCATTCTGCAGTCATCCTTACTGAATGCCTACTTTTCACCAAATGCTCAGCCAGGGTCCGAACAGCCTTCCTCCAGTGAGGAGGAAGCTGGTCTCCAGGAGGATTTTTCACCATATGAAATCTCTCATCCTCAGACCCCAATTAATAGAAGTCATAGAAACATCACCTTGTCCTGCTCTCAGGATCCTGTCCCGTGGTGTGTAAACCCGTGGATGGCACCACCTATGCCTTTCCCACCACAGTGGCAGTATTGGGCCCCATGGGCATCCTATCCTCGAGACCACACTCGCTATGCCACCTCAACCAGGCCCAACACCAGCCCAGCTCCACAAGCTTACGAACCTGCCACTGATGCCAGTCACCAGACGGCACCATCACAAGTGCAGAATCAGGCATGACCTGTCTCTATCCCAGTAGACCCGGTTGTTATGCCTGACAAAGCCCTGCTTCCTATTCCCCCGTCGTCTTAAGATGACTTTTCAAAATTTCAAGACCTTTTGAAAAGAGTGGCCAGTGACTTAAGAATTAATCTGGAGGAGGTTCCTGAACAGCAGCATGAGTTAATGGACATCCTGCAACCTCCTTCTTCTTCCAGGATTGCATTGCCAATCAATTCAGCCCTTCTGGAACCTGCCAAAGCCATCTGGCAGACTCCTGCTGCAAGCTTATCTACCTGCAAATGAGCGGACTGCAAGTCCTTCATCCCTTCCAAGGGCTCTGAATTTCTTTTCACCCATCCAGCACCTAATTCGCTGGTAGTTGATGCAGTCAGCCAAAAGAACAAGCACCAGTATCCCCGCTCCACCCCAGCTGATAAAGACAGAAAATGTTTAGATCTGCTTGGACGTAAAGTATACGCATCTTCCACCCTACCATTTTGAATTGCTAATTATACGGCCGTTCTGGCAAAATATGATCACAAAAATTACAACCAATTGGTGGACTTTATTGAGGACATTCCAGAAGCAAAGAAACAACAATTCACTGCTGTAGTCTCTGAGGGACAAATCATATCATGTACCACTCTTCAAGCGGCCCTCGATGCAGCCAATACTGCAGCAAGATCCACCACTACAGCAGTAGTCATGCGCTGAGGGTCGTGGCTCTCCTTCTTTTCCTCGAGAGGTCCAGACTACTATTGAAGACCTTCCATTCGACGGTGACAAACTCTTTGCCTCTACAACGAACTACGTCCTTCGCTCTATGAAGGATTCAAGGGCGACTCCAGTCCTTAGGAATACAAACCCCTATGATCAGAAGGCGACAATATAGATACCAACCCTACCACCGTCCACGCTATCCCACATGTACCCAGCACTTCCAGAGATCACACGACCAACAACAGCAACAACGCCAGAGACCCAGATACCAGCGTTGGCGCCCCAATTCCACATCAGTGTCTCAACCCCCTCCGACTAACAAGCAGATTTGAAGCCTCGGTCGAGGGTTTAGAAAACAATGTTCCCACTTCAGTGCTTTACACCCCCTTCCCTACTTTTGGACACCCCCTATGACCTTTCTTCCATCAATGGCACAACATTACCACTGACAAGTGGGTTTTAGAGGTTATCACACTTGGCTATTCCATCCCCTTCCTATCCGTGCCTCCTGCCCACCCACCCTCCCCGTCCCTCTTCAGGGACCCCTCTCACGAGCAACTGCTCTTACAAGAAGTACAACGTCTCCTTCTATTGGGAGCAGTGGAGCTTGTGCTCAAAAGACACAGAGGGAAGGAGTTTTACTCCCATTATTTCTTAACAGAAAAGAAAACCGGGGATGGCAACCGATCCTTGACCTCAGGCGGCTCAACAATTTTATCAAGAAGCAAGAGTTCAAAGTGGTAACCCTCGCCACCATAATCCCAGTGTTGGAGCAGGGCGATTGCTTTTCATCCCTCGACCTACAGGACGCCTATTTTCATGTGACAATACATCCAGCTCACAGATGCTTACTTCGTTTCACCCTCGGCTCGACACATTTTCAATACAGGGTACTACCCTTTCGCCTATCCACTGCCCCCTGTGTTTTTTCCAAGCTCCTGGCCATAGTTACTGCCCACCTCAGGAAGCAAGGAGTCATAATATTTCCTTACCCTAGATGACTGCCTCCTCAAACCCTTAACACTTCGATTCACGCAACTCACCGTTGATTGTTTCCTATCCCTTGGCCTACCAATAGACAATGACAAATCCACATTAATTCCTACCCAGCACCTGGAGTTCATCGGAGCACACCTCGATTCCCAGACGGGAATAGCATCTCTCCCATCCGATCGCTTCAACACCATAAAGCAGCTGGCAACAAAACTTCGCAACAGTCCTCAAGTTACCGCTCGAGACGTTTACAACTACTAGGTCACGTGGCCTCTTTCACTTTCGTGGTCCAAAATGCACGACTCTACGTGAGGTGCTTCCAAGCTTGGTTGGCCACGGTGTACAGACCCAATGTGCATGCCCTAAACAAACCCCTATCCATACCTTTCTGAGTCAAAGACAGTCTCCTATGTTGGACAGTTCCCTCCAACCTCTGCTCTGGAGTCCCCTTTCTCCAGGAAGCTCCATCCATCATAATGACTACCGATGCATCCCTCACAGGGTAGGGTGCTCACGTGTTACATCATACAACTCAGGGGCTGTGATCTCCATCGGAAACCTCCCTGCACATAAACATCCTGGAACTTTGAGCTATAAGCAATGCCAGCCGTCACTTCCTCCCGATAATCCGTAACCAACATGTACGGATAATGACAGACCACATCGCCTGCATGTTCTATGTAAATAGGCAGGGAGGAGCTTGCTCTCATTCGCTTTGCACAGAAGCTATGAAACTCTGGAACTGGTGCCTTGTGAACAATATCCGGATATCAGCCGCCTTCCTTCCCGGGGCTATGAATACCACAGTGGACGAATTAAGCAGACACCTTCCTTGGGACCATGAATGGGAGATAAACGAAATGATCATCACCAACATATTCCGCATTTGGGGCTACCCAGCCATAGACCGCTTTGCAACTGCGAAAAACACGAAATGCCCCGAATTTTGCTCCAGAGCAGGACTGGGCAAGCACTCCCTGGGAGATGCATTTATGATTCCGTGGCACCGGAACTTACTCTGTGCTTTTCCCCCAATCCCGATTCTCCACAGAGTTCTGACAAAAATACGATCAGATCATGCCAAAGGGATCCTGATTGCCCCAGCATGGCCCAGACAACCGTGGTTCCCATTCCTCACCAGGATGTCAACTTGACCACCAATCTCGTTGCCTCTCATTCCGAACCTCTTATCGCAGCAACACAGCCGATTTCTCCACTCCCACCTGTCCATGCTTCACCTCAAAGCTTGGTTCCTACATGGTTCTCCCAAAATGAACTAGCATGCTCTGACGAAGTCCAAAGAGTGCTCCTACATAGCAGAACACAATCTACTCGCACCACCTGTCTCCAGAAGTGGATGTGATTTACACAGTGGTGCTCAACTAAACAACTGCCTCCTATGTCTGCAACAATGTCTCTTCCTCTTATACTCGACTACCTGTTGGACCTCAAACAATCTGGCCTTTCTTTTAGCTCCATCAGAGTCCACCTAGCTTCTATTAGAACCTTCCATGATAAAATTGACAGTACCTTTGTGTTTGCTCATCTGATCACTAAATGTTTTCTCAAAGGACTTCAATCCCTATACCCCGTGGGACCTTCACTTAGTGTTATCTTGCTTAACTCAACAGCCATTTGAACCCCTAGCCACTTGCTCCCTCTTACACGTTTTTATGAAAACAGCATTCCTAGTGGCAATCACTTCTGCCAGATAGGCAGGAGAAATAGCAGCTCTCATGGCAGACCCACCGTATACCCTATTTTTTAAGGATAGTTACCCTTCGATTACACCCCAAATTTATTACAAAGGTCCATTCGTCGTTCCACATCAATGAACTGATACACCTGCCGACCTTCTTTCCTAAACCACATGCGAACTCGTTTGAATCCACAATGCATACTCTAGATGTATACAGGGCTTTTTCTTTCTATTTGGATAGAACCAAGCCCTTTAGAAATTCTTCTAGACTCTTTGTCTTCATCACGGAGCGATCCAGAGGGACACCTGTTTCCACCCAGAGACTTTCAAAATGGATTTCTGACTGTATCCGATTCCGTTATCAGATATGGAAAGTTATGCCTCCAGCAGACATCAGAACCCACTCCACTAGATCGATGGCTACCTCCGTGGCTTTTCTACGCAAAGTTCCCCTGACTGACA